>NC_139040.1:63602055-64202055 GCF_964662115.1 Mustela nivalis | reverse complement strand
TGGTCATAGGGCAGTTCTATTTTCAACATTTTGAGGAACCTCCATGCTGTTTTCCGGAGTGGCTGCACCAGCTTGCATTCCCACCAACAGTGTAGGAGGGTTCCCCTTTCTCCGCATCCTCGCCAGCATCTGTCATTTCCTGACTTGTTGATTTTAGCCATTCTGACTGGTGTGAGGTGATATCTCATTGTGGTTTTGATTTGTATTTCCCTGATGCCGAGTGATATGGAGCACTTTTTTATGTGTCTGTTGGCCATCTGGATGTCTTCTTTGCAGAAATGTCGGTTCATGTCCTCTGCCCATTTCTTGATTGGATTATTTGTTCTTAGGGTGTTGAGTTTGCTAAGTTCTTTATAGATTTTGGACACTAGTCCTTTATCTGATATGTCGTTTGCAAATATCTTCTCCCATTCTGTCAGTTGTCTTTTGATTTTGTTAACGGTTTCCTTTGCTGTGCAAAAGCTTTTGATCTTGATGAAATCCCAATAGTTCATTTTTGCCCTTGCTTCCCTTGCCTTTGGTGATAGTCCTAGGAAGGTGTTGCTGCGGCTGAGGTCGAAGAGGTTGCTGCCTATGTTCTCCTCAAGGATTTTGATGGATTCCTTTCACACATTGAGGTCCTTCATTCATTTTGAGTCTATTTTCATGTGTGGTGTAAGGAAATGGTCCAATTTCATTTTTCTGCATGTGGCTGTCCAATTTTCCCAGCACCATTTATTGAAGAGGCTGTCTTTTTTCCATTGGACATTCTTTCCTGCTTTGTCGAAGATGAGTTGACTGTAGAGTTGAGGGTCTATTTCTGGGCTCTCTATTCTGTTTCATTGATCTATGTGTCTGTTTTTGTGCCAGTACCATGCTGTCTTGATGATGAGCTTGAAGTCCGGAATTCTGATGCCACTAACGTTGTCTTTCTTTTTCAATATCCCTTTGGCTATTCGAGGTCTTTTCTGGTTCCATATAAATTTTAGAATTATTTGTTCCATTTCTTTGAAAAAGATGGATGGTACTTTGATAGGAATTGCATTAAATGTGTAGATTGCTTTAGGTAGCATAGACATTTTCACAATATTTATTCTTCCAATCCAGGAGCATGGAACATTTTTCCATTTCTTTGTGTCTTCCTCAATTTCTTTCATGAGTACGTTATAGTTTTCTGAGTATAGATTCTGTGCCTCTTTGGTTAGGTTTATTCCTAGGTATCTTAGGGTTTTTGGTGCAATTGTAAATGGGACTGACTCCTTAATTTCTCTTTCTTCTGTCTTGTTGTTGGTGTAGAGAAATGCAACTGATTTCTGTGCATTGATTTTATATACTGACACTTTACTGAATTCCTGTACAAGTTCTAGCAGTTTTGGAGTGGAGTCTTTTGGGTTTTCAACATATACTATCATATCATCTGCGAAGAGTGATAATTTGACTTCTTTGCCGATTTGGATGCCTTTAATTTCCTTTTGTTGTCTGATTGCTGAGGCTAGGACCTCTAGTACTATGTTGAATAGCAGTGGTGATAATGGACATCCCTGACGTGTTCCTGACCTTAGCGGAAAAACTTTCCGTATTTCTCCATTGAGAATGATATTTGCGGTGTGTTTTCCATAGATGGCTTTGATGATATTGAGGTATATGCCCTCTATCCCTACACTTTGAAGAGTTTTGATCAGGAAGGGATGCTGTACTTTGTCAAATGCTTTTTCAGCATCTATTGAGAGTATCATATGATTCTTGTGCTTTCTTTTATTGATATGTTGTATCACATTGACTGATTTGCAGATGTTGAACCAACCTTGCATCCCTGGAATAAATCCCACTTGGTCGTGGTGAATAATTGTTTTAATGTACTGTTGGATCCTATTGGCTAGTATTTTGGTTAGAATTTTCGCATCTGTGTTCATCAAGGTAATTGGTCTATAGCTCTCTTTTTTGATGGGCTCCTTGTCTGGTTTTGGGATCAAGGTGATGCTGGCCTCATAAAATGAGTTTGGAAGTTTTCCTTCCATTTCTATTTTTTCGAACAGTTTCAGGAGAATAGGAATTAGTTCTTCTTTAAATGTTTGGTAGAATTCCCCCGGGAAGCCATCTGGCCCTGGGCTTCTGTTTGTTTGGAGATTTTTAATGACTGTTTCAATCTCCTTACTGGTTATGGGTCTGTTCAGGCTTTCTATTTCTTCTTGGTTCAGTTGTGGTAGTTTATATGCTTCTAGGAATGCATCCATTTCTTCCAGATTGTCAAATTTGTTGGCGTAGAGTTGCTCATAGTATGTTCTTATAATAGTTTGTACTTCTTTGGTGTTAGTTGTAATCTGTCCTCTTTCATTCATGATTTTCTTTATTTGGCCTTTCTCTTTTCTTTTTGATAAGTCGGGCCAGGGGTTTATCAATTTTATTAATTCTTTCAAAGAACCAGCTCCTACTTTCCTTGATTTGTTCTATTGTTTTTTTGGTTTCTATTTCATTGATTTCTGCTCTGAACTTTATGATTTCTCTTCTCCTGCTGGGCTTAGGGTTTCTTTCTTGTTCTTTATGCAGCTCCTTTAGGTGTAGGGTTAGGTTGTGTACCTGAGACCTTTCTTGTTTCTTGAGAAAGGCTTGTACTGCTATATATTTTCCTCTCAGGACTGCCTTTGTTGGGTCCCACAGATTTTGAACCATTGTTTTTTCATTATCATTTGTTTCCATGATATTTTTCAATTCCTCTTTAATTTCCCATTTGCCCCATTCATTCTTTAGAAGGATGCTGTTTAGTCTCCATGTAATTGGGTTCTTTCCAAACTTCCTTTTGTGGTTGAGTTGTAGCTTTAGAGCATTGTGGTCTGAAAATATGCAGGGAATGATCCCAATCTTTTGATACCAGTTTAGTCCTGATTTAGGACCGAGGATGTGATCTATTCTGGAGAATGTTCCATGTGCACTATAGAAGAATGTGTATTCTGTTGCTTTGGGATAAAATGTTCTGAATATATCTGTGATGTCCATCTGGTACAGTGTGTCGTTTAAGGCCTTTATTTCCTTGCTGATCTTTTGCTTGGATGATCTGTCCATTTCAGTGAGGGGAGTGTTAAAGTCCCCTACTATTATTGTATTATTGTTGATGTGTTTCTTTGATTTTGTTACTAACTGGTTTATATATTTGGCTGCTCCCACGTTGGGGGCATAGATATTTAAAATTGTTAGATATTCTTGTTGGACAGTCCCTTTGAGTTGATATAGTGTCCTTCCTCATCACTTATTATAGTCTTTGGCTTAAAATCTAATTGATCTGAGATAAGGATTGCCACTCCTGATTTCTTCTGATGTCCATTAGCATGGTAAATTCTTTTCCACCCCCTCACTTTAAATTTAGAGGTGTCTTCGGGCTTAAAATGAGTTTCTTGGAGGCAACATATTGGTGGGTTTTGTTTTTTTATCCATTCTGATACCCTGTGTCTTTTGACAGGGGCATTTAGCCCATTAACATTCAGGGTAACTATTGAGAGATATGAATTTAGTGCCATTGTATTGCCTGTAAGGTGATTGTTACTGTGTATGATCTCTGTTCCTTTCTGATCTACCACTTGTAGGCTCTCTCTTTGCTTAGAGGACCCCTTTCAAGATTTCCTGTAGAGCTGGTTTGGTGTTTGCAAATTCTTTCAGGTTTTGTTTGTCCTGGAAGCTTTTAATCTCTCCTTCTATTTTCAATGATAGCCTAGCTGGATATAGTATTCTTGGCTGCATGTTTTTCTCGTTTAGTGCTCTGAAAATATCATGCCAGCTCTTTCTGTCCTGCCAGGTCTCTGTTTATAAGTCTGCTGCCAATCTAATATTTTTACCATTGTATGTTACAGACTTCTTTTCCCGGACTGCTTTCAGGATTTTCTCTTTGTCACTGAGACTTGTAAATTTTACTATTAGTTGACGGGTTGGGGGACTATTCTTATTGATTTTGAGGGGCGTTCTCTGCACCTCCTGAATTTTGATGCTCGTTCCCTTTGCCATATTGGGGAAATTCTCCCCAATAATTCTCTCCAGTATACCTTCTGCTCCCCTCTCTCTTTCTTCTTCTTCTGGAATCCCAATTATTCTAATGTTGTTTTGTCTTATGTTGTCACTTATTTCTCGAATTCTTCCCTCGTGGTCCAGTAGCCGTTTGTCCCTCTTTTGCTCAGCTTCTTTATTCTGTGTCATTTGGTCTTCTATATCACTGATTCTTTCTTCTGCCTCATTTGTTCTAGCAGTGAGAGCCTCCAGTTTTGATTTCACCTAATTAATAGCTTTTTTGAATTCAACTTGGTTAGATTTTAGTTCTTTTATTTCTCCAGAAAGGGCTTTTATATCTCCCGAGAGGGTTTCTCTAATTTCTTGCATGCCTTTTTTGAGCCCGGCTAGATCCTTGAGAATTGTCATTCTGAACTCTAGATCTGACATATTACCAATGTCTGTATTGATTAGGTCCCTAGCCTTCGATACTGCCTCTTGTTCTTTTTTTTTTTTTTTTTGTGATGAATTTTTCCGTCTTGTCATTTTGTCCAGATAAGAGAATATGAAGGAGCAAGTAAAATACTAAAGGGTGGCAACAACCCCAGGAAAATAGTCTTTAACCAAATCAGAAGAGATCCCAAATCGTGAGGGGGGAGAAAGGGGATAAAAACAGGTTCAAAAAGGAAGAAAGAAAAAAAAAATTTAAAAAAAGAAAACGAATAAAGAAAAATATAAAAAAGAAAATATATATATAATAGATAAACTAGGTAAAAAACGTTAAAAAAGAAAAGGGTAAAAGTTAAAAACAAATTTACCAGAAGGCAAGATAAAAAAAACAAAAAATGAAAAAGAAAAAAATTAAATTAACTGCAAGACTAAAAAAACTCACAGGGAGAAAGCCTTGAGTTCCGTGCTTTGCTTTCTCCTCCTCTGGAATTCTGCTGCTCTCCTTGGTATTGAAACCGCACTCCTTGGTAGGTGAACTTGATCTTGGCTGGATTTCTTGTTGATCTTCTGGGGGAGGGGCCTGGTGTAGTGATTCTCAAGTGTCTTTACCCCAGGCGGAATTGCACTGCCCTTACCAGGGGCTGAGTTATCCGCTTGGGTTTGCTTTCAGGAGCTTTTGTTCCCTGAGCGCTTTCCGTAGAGTTCCGGAGGACGGGAATACAAATGGCGGCCTCCTGGTCTCCGGCCCGGAGGAGGTGATACCTCAGAGAACAGCGCCCAGTTACTCCCGTCTGCCTGACCTCTCGCCGCGCTCCGAGCTCACCGAGCCTGTGGCTGGATCAATGTAACATCAAGCTGTGAGCTTACTGTCGGCTCTGTCTCTGTAGCCGGCTTTCTTGTTGGAATACCTGCAAGCTCTGCGACACTCAGACACCCCCGATTCTTCTGTGACCCTGCGGGACCTGAGGCAATGCTGACCCCGCGTGGGCTTCGCCCCGGTTTAGCCTCTGGCGCAGTGTCCCTCAGTGGAACAGACTTTTAAAAGTCCTGATTTTGTGCTCCATTGCTCTGACGCTTGCCGGGAGCCGGCCCCTCCCCCCGGGGTCTATCTTCCGTTTGGTTTGGATTCATGTCTCCGCCAGTCCTACCTTTCAGAAAGTGGTTGTTTTTCTGTTTCCAGAATTGCTGTTCTTCTTTTCTTCAATCTGCCGATGGATTTGCAGGTGTTTGCAATCTTTAGATGACCTATCTAGCTGATCTCCTGCTAGCTGAAGTAGTCTCAGCCTGCTACTTCTCTGTCATCTTCCCTTACCTCCCTCTCATTCCTGGTTTTCAAGGTTGGTTCAATATTTGCAAATCAATCAGTGTGATAGAACAAATCAATCAGAGAAGAGAGAAGACCCACATGGTCCTCTCAATTGATGCAGAAAAAGCATTTTACAAAATCCAGCATCCGTTCCTGATTAAAACCCTTCCAAGTATAGGAATAGGGGGAACATTCGTGAACTTCATCAAGTCTATCTATCAAAAACCCACAGCAAATATCAGTCTCAATGGGAAAAAGCTCACAGCCTTCCCATTGAGATCAGGAACACGACAAGGATGCCCACTCTCACCACTCTTGTTCAACATAGTATTAGAAGTCCTAGCAACAGCAATCAGACAACAAAAAGAAATAAAAGGTATCCAAATTGGTAATGAAGAAGTCAAACTCTCTCTCTTTGCAGATGACATGATTCTTCATATGGAAAACCCAAAAGACTCCACCCCAAAACTACTAGAACTCATACAGCAATTCAGTAATGTGGCAGGCTACAAAGTCAATGTACAGAAATCAGTTGCTTTCTTATACACTAATAATGAAAATACAGAAAAGGAAATTAGGGAATCGATTCCATTTACTGTAGCACCAAGAACCATAAGATACCTGGGAATAAACCTAACCAAAGAGGTAAAGGATCTGTACTCAAGGAACTACAGACACTCATGAAAGAAATCAAAGACACAAAAAGATTGAAGAGCATTCCATGCTCTTGGATCGGAAGAGTAAACATTGTTAAAATGTCTATACTGCTAGAGCCATCAATACTTTCAATGCCATTCCAATAAAAATTCCACTGCCATTTTTCAAAGAGCTGGAGCAAACAATCCTAAAGTTTGTATGGAATCAGAAGAGACCCTGAATTGTTAAAGAAATGTTGAAAAAGAAAAACAAAACTGGTGGCATCATGTCGCCTGATTTCAAGCTTTACTGCAAAGCTGTGATCACCAAGACAGCATGGTACTGGCACAAAAACAGACACATAGATCAGTGGAACAGAGTAGAGAGTCCACATATGGACCCTTAACTCTGTGCTCAAATAATCTTTGACAAAGCAGGAAAAAATATACCATGGAAGAAAGACAGTCTCTTCATTAAATGGTGCTGGGATAATTGCACAGCTATATTTAGAAGAATGAAACTCGACCATTCTATTACACCATCCACAAAGATAAATCAAAATGGATAAAAGACCTCAACATGAGGCAGGAATCCATTAAAATCCTAGAGGAGAAAATAGGTAGAACCTCCTCAACATTGGCCACAGCAACTTTTTCAAGATATGTCTCCAAAGGCAAAGGAAACAAAAGTGAAAATGCATTTTCTGGGACTTCATCCAGATCAAAATCTTCTGCATAGCAAAAGAAACAGTCAACAAAACAAAGAGGCAACCCACAGAATGGGAGAAGATATTTGCAAATGACAGTACAGAAAAAAGGCTGATATCCAGGATCTATAAAGAACTCCTCAAACTCAACACACCAAAAACAGATAATCATGTAAAGAAATGGGCAGAAGACATGAACATACACTTTTCCAATGAAGACATACAAATGGCTATCAGACACATGAAAAAATGTTCATCATCAGTAGCCATCAGGGAGTCAAATCAAAACTACATTGGGATACCACCTTACACCAGTCAGAATGGCCAAAATTAACAAGAGAGTAAACAACAAGTGTTGGAGAGGCTGTGGAGAAAGGGGAACCCTCTTAAACTGTTGGTGGGAATGCAAGTTGGTACAGCCACTTTGGAAAACAGTGTGGAGATTCCTCAAGAAATTAAAAATAGAGCTTCTTTATGACCCTGCAGTTGCACTATTGGGGATTTACCCCAAAGATACAGATGTAGTGAAAAGAAGGGCCATCTGTACCCAAATGTTCATAGCAGCAATGGTCACAGTCACCAAACTGTGGAAAGAACCAAGATGCCCTTCAACGGACAAATGGATAAGGAGTATATGGTCCATATACACTATGGAGTATTATGCCTCCATCAGAAAGGATGAATACCCACCTTTTGTATCAACAAGGATGGGACTGGAAGAGATTATGCTGAGTAAAATTAGTCAAGCAGAGAGAGTCAATTATCAGATGGTTTCACTTATTTGTGGAGCATAAGAAATAATATGGAGGACATGGGAAGAGGGAGAAGAGAAGGGATTTGGGGGAAATTGGAGGGTGGATGTGAACCATGAGAGTCTATGGACTCTGAAAAACAATATGAGAATTTTGAAGGAGTGGGGGGTGGGAGGTTGGGTTAGCCTGGTTGTTGGTATTATGGAGGGCATGTATTGCATGGAGCACTGGGTGTGGTACATAAACAATGAATTCTAGTACACTGAAAAGAAATTTATAAAAAAAAAAAAGATTAAAAGTAGATTAATGGCAAAAACAAAAAGAAGTTTGATACCAGATTAAAGAACTTTCACTTCCTTATTGTATTTATTCCTATGTATTTTATTATTTTTAATGCTATGGTAATTGTGATCATTATCTTTATTTCTTTCTCAGATAATTTGTTTTTCATGTATAGAGGTACTACTGATATTTTATGTTAATTTTGTATCCTGAAGATTTTCTGAGCCTATCTATTAGATCTAAAGTTTTTGGTGAAGTCTTATGGAACTTCTATATATAAAATAATATTATGTACATTTAGAGGAAATTTTATTTTTTCCAGTTCTGACCCTTTTCTTTCTTTATTTTATTATTTTTTAAGATTATTTATTGGGCGCCTGGATGGCTCAGTGGGTTAAAACTTCTGCCTTCGGCTCAGGTCATGATCTCAGAGTCCTGGGATCGAGTTCTGCATCTGGCTCTCTGCTCAGGAGGGAGCCTGCTTCCTCCTCTCTCTCTCTCTCTCTCTGCTTGCTTCTCTGCCTACTTGTGATCTCTGCCTGTCAAATAAATAAATAAAATCTTTAAAAAATAAATAAATAACTCCTATTAAAAAAATAAAGATTATTTATTTATTTATTTGATAGGCAGAGATCGCAAGTAGGCAGAGAGGCAGGCGGGGGTGGGGGAAGCAGACTCCCTGCTGAGCAGAGAGCCTGATGCTGGGCTTGATCCCATGGCCTTGAGATCATGACCCTAGCTGAAGGAAGAGGCTTTTACCCACTGAGCCACCCAGGTGCCCTCTGACCCTTTTCTTTTTCTTCTCTGATTTCTCTGACCAAACCATCCTGTATTGTACTGAATAGAAATAGTGTGAATGGGCACTTTTTTTAAACTGTTTTTATCTTATTTTTCCTTTCCTTCATGTTCATCTATTTTTTTACTTAAATTCCACATGAGTGAAATCAAATGATATTTGTCTTTCTCTGACTGACTTATTTTGCTTAGCATAATACCATCTAGTTCCATCCATGTCATTGCAAAGGAGAAGATTTGGTTTTTTTAATGACTGAGTAATATTCCATTCTGTACATATACCACAGCTTCTTTATACATTCATCTCTCAATGAACATCTGGTGTCTTTCCACAGTTTGGCTATTGTGAAAATTGCTGCTATTAATATTGGGGTACATGTGTCCCTTTTTTTCACTACACCTATATCTTTGGAGTAAATACCTAGTAGTGCAATTGCTAAGTCACAGTTTAGCTCTATTTTTAACTTTCTGAGGAATCTTCATAGTGTTTTCCAGAATAGCTGAACCAGTTTGCATTCCCACCAACAGGGGAAACAGAGGTTTCCCCTTTCTCTGTGTCCTTGCCAACATCTATTCTCTCCTGAGTTGTTAATTCTAGCCATTTTTTTAAACCTGTGTCAGGTGGTATCTCATTGTGGTTTTGATTTGTATTTCCCTGATACTGAGTGATGCTGAGCATTTTTTCATGTCTGCTGGCCATTTGGGTGTCTTCTTTGGAAAAACATCTATTCATGTCTTCTGCTCATTTCTAACTGGATTTTTGTTTGTTTGTTTGTTTGTTTTATGGGTGTTGAGTCTGATATGTTCTTTATAGATCTTGGATACTATCCCTGTATCTGATAAGACATTTGCAAATATCTTCTCCCATTCCTTATGCTGCTTTTTAGTTTTGTTGACGATTTCCTTTGCTGTGCAAAAGCCTTTCATCCTGATGAAGTCTCAATAGTTCATTTTTGCTTTTGTATCCCTTGCCCGTGGAGATGTGTCTAGCAAGTTGTTGATGCCAAAGTCAAAGAGGTTACTGCATGTGTTCTTCTCTAGGATTTTGATAGATCCTTGTCTCATAATTAGGTCTTTCACACATTTTTAGTTTATTTTTGTTTATGGTGTAAGAAAGTTGTCCAGTTTCATCTTCTGCCAGTGGCTGTCCATTTATCCCAACACCATTTTTTGAAGAGACTGTTTTTTCTCCATTGGATAGTATTTCCTGCTTTGTTGAACATTAGTTGACCATAGATTTGAGGGTCAATTTATGGTTTCTCTATTCTGTTCCACGGATCTATGTGTCAGTTTTGTACCATTATTATGCTGTTTTGGTGATTACAGCATTGTAATACAACTTGAAGTCTGGAATTGTGATGCCTTCTGCCTTGGTTTTCTTTCTCCACATTCTGTTAGCTATTCAGGGTCTTTGTGGTTTCATAGAAAATTTTAAAATTGTTTGCTCTAACTGTGAAAAATGCTGGTGGTATTCTGACAGGGGTGGGATTAAATGTGTAGATTGTACTGGGTAGCATGGACATTTTAACAATTTCTGTTAACAATATTTGTTATATTCTGTGATATATTTGTTATATCCTGTGACTTTGCTGAATTCCTTTGTCAATTCTAGCAATTTTGGGGTTTAGTCTTTTGGATTTTTCTACATGGAGTATCATTTCGTCTATGAAGAGTGTATGTTTGACTTCTTTTTTGCCAATTTGGATGCCTTTTCTTTCTTTCTTTTCTTTTTTTTTTTGTTTTGTTTTCTTTCCTTTTTGTTGTTGTTGTTGTCTTATTGCTGAGGCTAGAACTTCCAGTACTCTGTTGAACAACAATGTTTAGATTTGACATCACTGTCATGTTCCTGAACTTAGTGGAAAATTCTCAGTTTTTTCCCATTGAGGACAATATTCACTGTGGGTTTTTCATAGATGACCTTTATGATGTTGGAGTCTGTTCCCTCTATCCCTAAGTGGTGGAGGGTTTTTTATCAAGAAAGGATGCTGTATTTTGTCAAACTTTTTTTTTTTTTTTGTATCTATTGAGAGGTTCACATGGTTCTTATTCTCTCTCTCTCTCTCTCTCTCTCTTTTTTTTTTATTAATGTGGCATATCACATAGATTGATTTGTGGATGTTGAACCACTCCTGCAGCCCAGGAATAAATCCCACTTGGTGGTGGAGAATAAACCTTTTAACTAACAATTAGCTAGTATCTTGCTGAGAATTTTTACATCAATGTTCGTTCAGTATATTAGTCTGTAATTTTTCTTTTTGGTGGGGTCTTTGTCTGGTTTTGAGATCAAGGCAATGATGGCCTCATATAATGAGTTTCAAAGTTATCCTTCTTTGTTTTTCTGGAAGAGTAACAGAAGAATAGGAATTAATTCTTCTTTAAATGCTTTGTAGAATTCCCCTGGGAAGCCATCCAGCCCAGGTCTCTTGTTTTTTGGGAGATTTTTAAATTTCTGATCAATTTCCTTGCTGGTTGTTGGTCTGTTCAGGTTTTCTATTTCTTCCCATTTTATTTTTTTCCTGTTTTGGTAGCCTATATTTTTCTAAGAATGCACCCATTTCCTCCAGATTGCCGAAATTATTGCCATATAATTGCTCATAATGATATCTTTTAATTGTTTTATTTCTGTGCTGTTTGTGATCTCTCCTCTTTCATTCATAATTTTACTTAGTTGGGTCCTTTCTCTTTTCTTTTTGATAAGCATGACTATAGGTTTATCAATCTTATTAACTCTTTAAAAAAACAGCTCCTAGTTTCATCTCTGTGTTCTGATTTTTTTAAAAATTTCTATATCATTGATTTCTGCTCTAATCTTTATTACTTCTCTTCTCCTGCTGGATTTAGGTTTTTTTTTTTAATATCTTTTTTCCTGCTCCTTTTGGTGTAAAGTTAGGTTATGTATTTGACTTTCCTTACATCTCGAGGAAGGCCTATATTGCTATATACTTCCCTCTTAAGACCACCTTTACTGCAACCCAAAAGTTTTGACTTATGTTTTCTTTTTCATTTTCCTCCATGTATTTTTTGCATTCATATTTAACTTTCTGGTCAACTTATTCATTCTTTAGTAGGATGTACTTTAACCATGTACTTGTGAAACTTCCAAATTTTTTCTTGTGGTTGACTTCAGGTTTCACAGGATTGTGGTCTGAAAATATGCATAAGATCTCTTTTTGTAGTGGTTGAGTCCTGATTTGTGACCCAATGTGTGATCCATTCTGGAGAATGCTCCACATGCACTTGAAAAGAATGTATAGTCTGCTGTTTTAGATTTAAATGCTCTGAAAATATTTAAGTCCGTCTGGCCCCGTGTGTCATTCAAAACCCTTATTTCCTTGTTGATCTTCTGCTTAGATGATCTGTCCATTGCCCTGAGTGAGGTATTAAAGTCCTTAATTTTATTGCATTATTATCAATGAGTTTCTTTAATTTTGTTATTAATTTGTTTATATATTTGGATGCTCCTAAGTTATGGACATAAATATTTGAAGTTGTTATATCTTCTTCTTGGATAGAGCCTTTTATTATAATATAGTGTCCTTCTTCATTTCTCATTATAGTTTTTGATTTAATACCTAGTTTGTCTGATATAAGGTTAGCTACTCCAGCTTTCTTTTAATGTCCATTAGCATGATAAGTTGCTCTCCACACCCTCACTTTCAATCTGGGTTATCTTGGGGTCTAAAATGAGTCTCTTGCAAGCAGCATATTGGCCGTTTTTAAAAATCCATTTTAATACAATGTCTTTTGATTGAAGGATTTAGTCCATTTACTTTCAGAGTAATTATTGAAAGATATAAATTTAGTGCCATTGTATTACCTGTAATGTCACTGTTCCTGTAGATTGTCTCTGTTCCTTTCTAGTCTTTGTTCTTTTGGGCCTCTCTGCACAAAGTGTCCCCTTTAGTATTTTTTTGCAGGGCTGTTTTAGGGTTCATGAACTCCCTTAGTTTTTGGAAACTAGTTTTAGAAACTCTTTATCTTTCCTTCTATTCTGAATGATAGCCTTGTTGGATAAAGTATTATTGGCTGCATATTTTTCCCATTTAGCACACTGAATGCATCATGGCAATCATTTGTGGCCTGCCAGGTCTCTTTGAACAGGTCTGCTGCCAGGCTTATGTGCTTATTCTTGTATATAAAGGACCTCTTGTCCCAAACTGCTTTCAGAATTTTCTCTTTATCTTTGTAATTTATGTTTCCCTATAAAATATTGTGGTGTTGACCTATTTTTGTTGATTTTGAGGGGAGTTCTCTGTGCATCTTGTGCTTAAATGTCTGTTCCCTTCCTTGGATTAGGGAAGTTTTCAGCTTTAATTTGTTCAAATAAACACTCTGCCCTTTTTTTCCTGTTCTTTTTTTAAAAAAGATTTTATTTATTCATTTGAGAGAGTGAGTGAGCCAAGGAGCATGAGCAGGGGGATGAACAGAGGGAGAGGGAGAAACAGACTTCCTATTGAGCAGAGAGCCCAACATGGGGCTTGATCCCAAGACCCCAGGATCATGACTTGAGCTGAAGGCAGATGCTTAATCGACTGAGTCACCCAAGTACCCCTTCCCACTTATCTTCTGGAACTCCTATAATAGGGACATTATTTTACTTTATGGAATGGTTGCATTCCCTAAGTCTCCCTTCATGATCTAATTGTTTTCTTTTCCTTTTCTTTTCAGCTTCATTATTTTCCATAATTTTATCTTCTGTATCACTAATTTGCTCTCCTGCTTCATTCATACTCATTTTTATGACCTCCACTTGGGACTGCATTTCAGTTACAGCATTTTTAATATTGGCCTGACTACATTTTAGTTGTTTTTTTTTTTTTATCTCTACAGGGGATTCTCAAGTGTCTTCTATGTTTTTTTCAAGCCCAGTTAGTATCTTTATAATACATGTTTTAAATTGTCATTCAGACACCTTACTTATATCTTCATTGATCAAACCCCTGGCTCTGAGTAGTACCTGCAGTACTTTATTTTGGAGTGAATTTCTCTGTCTCATCATTTTTCCCAGGAAAGAAAAAAAAGAAAAACAGAAAAGAAGAAAAAAAAGGAAAACAACAACAAAAATAACAATAACAATGGCAACAACAAAAAAGACAAAAACAAAACAAAACAAACTGGATCCTTGGTGTGTTTTGGTCTTCTTGTTGAAAGAAACTAGATCCCAAAATAAGAAAAAGTATATGTGTGTATACACATAAAGCAAATTGAAAGAAACAAAAATATATATAAAGTTCATAGAAAAATAAAAATTACAAATGAATTAAAAACACAATTGAAAAAACTAAGAAAATAACTGAAAAAACAATAAAAAAAGAATAAAATTTCAAAGGATGTTAGATACTATTTTCCCCTAGAGATGAAGGTTTGCAACCCTCTATGATCAGTAAATTTAGTGAGAGTGAGTTTTTTGTGTTGTTCAGAGGTAGGGGCCTCTTGCACTGATTCTCATTGCCCTAGTGGAAATGTTTCCAGTGCACAAGGAGGCAGGGCTTGGTGTAAGCTGCTCCAGACTCCACCAGGTGGTGCTGTTTTTTTAGCACTGACGGTGGGATGTCTTTTAGCACTGATGTCTTTTAGCACTGACGGTGGGATGAATATTTTGGCACCCTGCTCTCTAGCCCCAGAACTGGAAATTCATGCCCCCCACTCTTCAGTGAGCCCTCACAGAAGAGCAATCCATCACTCTTGTTTCTCTGGTTTCCATCAGAACTCTGTGTTCACCCTGCCTTTGTCTGAGCTTTTTTATTTCAGGCAGGAGACTGAGTTTCAAAACCAAATTTTAGGGACTCCCGCCACACTGACCTGTGCTGTTCCTCCCAAGGAGAGTCTCACCACACTTCTGCCTTTTCCTGGATGCATCCCAGGAAAGCAGTTGCACAACTGCTTCACAGTTTATGGCAACACAGATCAGAAAGCCGGCACCCAGACGACTGTTCTTAGCCAGTTTCCACACTCCTTTGCTGGGGAACAGTGCTGCATTTATGCATCACTTATTCTTGCGACCCAGGGAACCCTTGGATCATGGTGTCACACCCAGGATTCTGCCCTGCTTGGCTACCTTAACACCTTAAGCGAGACACACCCCCCCACTCTAGCAGACTTCTAAAAGTTCTGATTTTGTGCTCTGCTGCTTATAATATTTTGTGGTAGCCTCCTTAAACAGGCTCCTTCTTTGCTGCCATCTTTAGCTATATTGCACTGGATTCAAGACTTCACATCTCCTGGGGCACCTGGGTGGCTCAGTGGGTTAAGCCTCTGCCTTCAGCTCAGGTCATGATCTCAGGGTCCCAGTATCAAGCCCCGCATCAGGCTCTCTGGTCAGCAGGGAGTCTGCTTCCCCACCCTCCCTCTCTACCTGCCTCTCTGCCTACTTGTAATCTCTGTCTGTCAAATAAAAAAAAATATTTAAAATAAAAAGACTTCAAATCTCCTACTTTCCAAAAGGTGGTGGTTTTTCTACCTGTAGACTTGCAGTATTTGTTTTCTCAGACCTCTGATTTTTGGGTGTTCAGAATGATTTGATAACTATCTAGTTGTATTCAAGGGAGAAGAAAAACAGGGTTTCCCTACTCCGCCACCATCTTAACTCTTCTGCTGTCAGTGGGCACTCTTGTTTTTCTCCTAATCTTCAGGGAAATGATTTCAACCTCTCACTGTTGCCTATAAGGTTAACTGTGGCCCTGATATATGGTCTCTATTATGTTGAAGTGTATTCTTTCTATACCTAATTTGTTGAGAGTGTTTTTCATGAATGGCTGTTGGATTTTAGCAGATGTTTTTTCTGCATCCATTGAAGTTTTTTTGTAACTTTTTCATTCTATTAATGTATCATATTGTATTATTTAGCATATTTCAGTCCCATTTGATCATAGTGGGTGATCCTTTCAATGTGCTATGAAATTTGGTTTGCTAGAATTTCACTGAGATTGTTTGCATCTATGTTCATCAGGGATATTGGCCTATAGTTTTCCTTTCTTGTAGTGTCCTTTACTGGCTTTAATATTAGGGTAATACAGGCCTCACAAAATGAGTTTAAAATTGATCATTCCTCTTAATTTTTTTTTAGAATAGCTTGAAAAGTATTGGTAATAGTCCTAATTTAAACATTTGGTTAAATTTACCAGTGAAACCATCTGTTCCTCGGTTTTTCTTCATTGGGAGATTTTCTACTACTGATTCAGTCTTACTAGTAATTGTTCTGTTCAAATGTTCTATGTCTTTCTGACTCAGTCTTGGCAGGTTTTATGATTTAAGAATGTTTCCATTTCTTCTAGGTTGTCCAGTTTGTTGGCCTATAATATTTCATAGTATCCTCTTAAGATCTCTGTACTTCTGTGGTATCAGATGTAATGTCTCCTTTTCTATTTATAATTTTGTTGATTTACGTCTACTCTCTATTTTTGTTGGAGAGTCTAGCTAATGGTTTGCCAATTTTATTTACCTCTTGAAAGAAGCAACTTTAAGTTTTGTTAATTTCTTTCTGTTTTTTTTGCCATTCTCTACTTCTTTTATTTCTGCTCTAATCCTTATTTGCTTCCTTCTGCTAATTTTGGACTCAGTTTGTCTTTTTCTACTTCCTCAAGTTGTATGATTAGGTTGTATATTTGAGATGTTGTATATTTGAGATTATGTATATTTCTTGTTTTTAATGGGGTGATTACCACTATAACTTCCCTCTGAGATCTGCATTTGCTTCATCCAATAAGTTTTGTATGTTTTGCTTCCATTTTCTTTTGTTTCAAGATACTGTTTTTATTTCCCCTTTAATTTCTTCTTTAGCCCTTAGGTTTCTGAGGAGAGTGTTCTTTTAATTTCCATGTGTTAACAAATTTTTGAGTTTTCATTGTGTTATTGATTTGTAGCTTCATATTGTTATGGTCAGAGAAGATACTTGATATGATTTCAGTCTCTGAATTTTCTAAGAACTTGTGTGGGTTAACGTTTTGTCTATTTTAGATAATGTCTCATCTGTGCTTGAAAATGATGTGTATTCTGCTTTGTTGTATGGGATGTTTTGTATTTGTTAGGTTTATTGGTTTATGGTGCTGTTCAAATCTGATGTTTTCCTGCTATTTTTATGTCTGGATGATTTATCCATTAAGAATGGAGTATTGGGGCACCTGGGTGGCTCAGTGGGTTAAACCGCTGCCTTCAGCTCAGGTCATGATCTCAGAGTCCTGGGATGGAGCCCTGCATCGGGCTCTCTGCTCAGCGGGGAGCCTGCTTCCTCCTCTCTCTCTGCCTTTCTGCCTGCTTGTGATCTTTCTCTGTCAAATAAATAAATAAAATCTTTAAAAAAAAAGAGTGGAGTACTAAGTCTCCAACTAGTATTGTGTTGCTTTTTTACTTCTCCTTTTAGTTCTGTTAACATTGGCTTTATATATTTATGTGTTCAAATGCTGGGTACATAAATATTTATAATTATTACATTTTTGATTGACTGACTCCTTTTTTCATTATTTACTAAACTTTTTGGTCTCTTTTTACCAGTTTTAGTTTAAACTATTTATTCTGATGTAAGACTAGCTACACTTAATTTTGCTGATAACCATTTGCTTAAAATACATTTTCCCATCACTTTACTCTCAATCTATGTGTGTTTTTAAGGCTAAACTGAGTCTCCTGTAGACAGAATATTGATGAATCATGGTTTGTATTTATGCAGTAATCCGATGAATTTTGAGTAGAGAATATAATCAGTTTATGTTTAAGATAATTATTGATAAGTAAAGATTTACTATTGCCATTTTGTTAATTGTTTTCTGACTGTTTTGTGAGTCCATTAATCGTGGACCCCTGTCTTAATGTTTTATCATGTTTTAATGTCTTTTTGTATCAATATGTTTCCACATCTTTATCATATTCTTTTATGTAATTACCTCAGGTTCTTCCTTTGTGGTTACCATTAAGCTTGCATAAAATATCTAAAATTATAACACCATATTTTAAGCTGGTAATAACTTAATTTCAGTAGGATTTCTAAACTTAACATTTTCACATCTCATAATTGAGGCTATTGATGTTATAGTTACATATTTTTTATACTGTGAAACCAATATCAAATTATTATAGTTATCTTTATTTTTACTGTGTTTTATTTTAACTTTTAAGCTAAAGTTGTGAGTGACTTGCACTCTACCATATTCCATAATATTATCATATTACATAATCTAACTTTTACTGTATATCATCAACAATAAGTTTTATGCTACCTTTTAATGTTTTTATGATGTCAATTAGCATTCATTTATTTCCATTCAAATAACTCACTTTATTATGTCTTATAGGGCAGGTCTAGTGGTGATAAATTCCCTCAGCTTCTAATTGTTTGGAAAAATATTTATCTCTTTTTTTTCTGAAGGACAGCTTTGCTGTTATAGAATTCTTGATTGACAGGGTTTTTTTTCCCCTCTCCATATTTTGAGTATATCTTCTTTTTTTGGTAAATATTTTATTTATTTATTTGACAGAGATCACAAGTAAGCAGAGAGGCAGGCGGGGGGGTGGGGGGAAGCAGGCTCCCTTCTGAGCAGAGAGCCTGATGAGGGACTCAATCAAAGTAACCTGAGATCATGACCTGAGCTGAAAGCAGAGGCTTAACTCACTAAGCCACCCAGGTGACCCTTGAGTATATCTTCTTATTCTCTCCTGGGCAATACATTTTGTTGAAAAATCCACAACCAGCCTTATGGGTGTTCCCTTATATATAACTTCTCATTTCTCTTGCTGCTTTCAGAACTCTTTCCTTATCTTTGCCTTTTGATTATTTCATCATAAATGTCTCAGTGTATCTCTTTCTGTTTAACCTATTTGGAGTTCTTTGGCTTCATGGATCTAGATGTCTATTTCTCTCCTCAGGTTTGGGAAGTTTTCAGGAATTATTGTTTTATTTATTTTTTAGGAATTATTGTTTTAAATATACTTACTGTTTCTTTATATATCTCTTCTCTCTCTGGAATTTTCATAATGCAAATACTGTTTCTTTTGATTATGTCCTATAAGTCTCATAGTCTTTTTCTAATCATTTATATTATTTTCTCCTTTGATAATTTCAAGTGTTTTGTCTTCTAGACCTTTGATTCTGTTTTCTGCATGATTGAATCTGCTTATAAAGCTCTCTGTTAAATCCCTCTGTTCAGTCACTGTATTTTTCAGCTCTAGGATTTTTACATGGGTTGTTCTTAGTTTGTTTTTTTTTCTTTGTTAAACTTCTCATTTTTCTCATGCATTGTTTTCCTAATTTTGTTTAGTTTTCTGTCATGTGTTCCTGTAGTTCACTAAACTTCTCTAAAAGGACTATTCTGAATTGTCAGGCAGTTCATAGATATTCACTTCTATATAGTCCATTATTGGGAGCTTTATTAGTTTTCTTTGGTGGTGTCTTGTTTACCTGATTTTTCATGACTCCTGAATCCTTACCTTGGTATCTGTACTTTTTGAGTAATCATTTTCTTCTCCCAGACTTTAAAGCTTCACTTTGGCAGAAAGAATTCTTCAGTAGTCAGGTAATTTTGGGTTTTTGGACATGTCTACTGGTATCATCCTTGCAGGTGTATCTTGTCATCAGAGTCTATTTTTGTATGAAGCCATGACCAAGCTCTGAGGTTGGTTGGAAGGGGGTTGCTGCTGGATGAGAACAGTTGGCTTGGAAAAGACTTCTGGCTAGATTTCCTCCCAAGTGAAGATGAGGAATGGGCTCCAAATTTGCCTGACTTCTCTGTCCATACTTACTAGATAGTTGGGGCTGGATACTATATCCAATAGTATATAGTCCTATTAATTAACTTGCCTGCACTAGCAGGGCAACAGGACTAGCCCCAGGGGCTGAAAACCTGATTATTTGGGAACCTGAACTAGACAAGACTTCCCTGAATTGCTTGGCCAGGTAGAGTCACTGTCTTGCTCTATGCACAGGAAAAGACACAGACAGATCTATTTGTTCAGCTGGTACTGTAAAGAAGGCTGTTACATGTACTACCTGTGTGCTTTGCTTAAGTTCCCTGCTTACGTGGGCTGAAGGCTGTATTCAGCAATGGGCAGGGCTATGAATTAAGTTCCCTACTCAGACACAGTGTGAGAAATGACTCCAAATCCAGCAAACCTTTTGGTTTGTAGACTTAAGCTGACCCATGCCTCAAGTTTCCTAGCTGAACAGGACCAATAACTTTGCTTTGCGTATTAAAAGCTTTACCTGCCATACTCTTCTGTAGCATTTTTGGCTTATTTAAATTTCCAGGTGCTCTGGCCTGCCTTTTTTAATCAAGGAAGGCCAGAAACTAACACAGCAGTAGGCCAGGTTATTCCGCTACCCTGCCTGGGCAGGGGCAGGCCAAGTTGCAGGGCATACAAAATTCTTGGTTTGAAGACCCATATCAGACAGACTTACATCTCATGTCTCCTCATTAAATGGTGCCACTATCTTGTATCTGTAAATGAGCAAATCCATTGTTTGAAAATGCTACTTGGATGCTGAAGGTTGGAATATTGTTTGCCAAGATCCAAGTGCTGGTTCTTTAAAGCACTCTCTACTCCATCACAATTAGACTCTCAGTGGTCAAGCCCCATGGATTCCACTACAATCCCTGTGGAATTTGACCAGAATAGAAGTTTCCAAGAAATGACCCACAATTCTGGTGGAGCTTGACATCAACCTTGGGCACTCTTTTCTTGCTGGAGGAACTGTAGGCTCAGGGGAGACCTCTCATAGTGCTGAACTGCCCTAAGGATGAAGAAATGTGGTCAGTGTATAATCAATTCTCTTAACCTTCTAATGCAGGCTGTCTTGGTCTTTGTGGTTCAGAGAGTGGTTCAGTCTCTCCCACATATTCTAGTAGTCTCTCAGTGGTGTTTTGTTCATGAATAGCTGTTTATTGCTCTTTTTGTGAAAGGAAGCAAAGACAGAAACAACTATGGTGCCATCTTGGTGATGTCACCCTCCTGATCATTAGATTTTGAGAGTATTTTAAAACCTCTAACCACAATTTTTTGCATATCTATTTGTTCATTCAAGTCTGTAGATACTTGCTTTAATCCCTTTTGAGTCTGTATTGTTTGACATATATGTTTTTATTTTGGCTACAAATTACTTCCCTATTTTCTTTATCAAGTTTTTGTTTTAATTCTATTTTGTCATAAAAAATAATGCTATTTCAAAATTTTGCTACATTATTCCTTAAAATCCTTTCATTCCCTCCAGAATACAATCTAAACTCCCTATCATGGCTAATAATCATTTCAGGATACAGCTCTGGTCAAATCCTCCAACCTCACCTCCACCACTTAGCACAAATACCTTTATTCCCACTATTCAGAATGATTTTTATTTTCTTCAATATGTCCAAACCACTGTGTTCTGAGATTTATGCTTTCTGATGTTTTATTATACTATGACTCTTCCTCAGTCTCCTCATGTGCTTTACCTCTATCCCAACTGTCCTTCTGGTTTCATCTTTATCTCCTTCTTAAACTGCAGATGCACAAATGAAAAGAAGTAATTCAAATGTCTTTCTGACACTCAACTTTCTGGTCACCAGTAAAAACTGGATTCAAAAAGGTGATCTTTCTGAATGCAACGAGTACAAGTGACATAAGCCTTTACCTGAGGATCCATGGGAAGATGTCCCATGGCACATGCCAAAAGTAGTAGTGTGGTGTTAGCTCTGGAAAGAGAATACTGAGGCCATGAAAGTTAGGGTCCAGTCCTGTCTAAACTACTACAAATAAGCTAGGTGACCTGAAGCAAGGTTCTTGTCCTCATTGGGCCTCTGATTTCTCCGTTAACAAAAAAAGCTGATTTAACATTTAAGTTTCTTTTTTTTTCTTTTTTTAATTAATTAATTTATGTATTTATTTTAAGCATAACAGTATTCATTGTTTTTGCACCACATCCAGTGCTCCATGCAATCTGTGCCCTCTCTAATACCCACAACCTTGTTCCCCCAACCTCCCACCCCTTGCCACTTCAAACCCCACAAACTGTTTTTCAGAGTCCATAATTTCTCATGGTTCACCTCCTCTTCCAATTTCCCCCAACTCCCTTCTCCTCTCTAACTCCCCTTGTCCTCCTTGCTATTTGTTATGCTCCACAAATAAGTGAAACCATATGATAATTGACTCTCTCTGCTTGACTTGTTTCACTCAGCATAATCTCTTCCAGTCCCGTCAATGTTGCTACAAAAGTTGGGTATTCATCCTTTCTGATGGAGGCATAATACTCCATACTGTATATGGACCACATCTTCCCTATCCATTTGTCCGTTGAAGGGCATCTTGGTTCTTTCCACAGTTTGGCGACCATGGCCATTGATGCTATAAACATTGGGGTACAGATGGACCTTCTTTTCACTACATCTGTATCTTTGGGGTAAATACCCAGTAGTGCAATTTCAGGGTCATAGGGAAGCTCTATTTTTAATTTCTTGAGGAATCTCCACACTGTTCTCCAAAGTGGCAACATTTAAGTTTCTACTTAAGGAAAAACAATGTGTCCACAGAGACTTGTACTTTTATGTTCATAACAGCATGATTCATAGCACCCAATAAGTGACAAAAATTGGAAAAAACTCAAATGACCATTTACTGGTAAATGCTTAAACAAAATGTGTTATATTTGAATAATCAATTGATAAGATTATATATATATATATATATATATATATATATATATATATATAGCTATTACTCAGCCATCAAAAACAATGAAATCTTGCTATTTGCAACAACATGGATGGAGCCAGAGTGTATTATGCTAAGCAAAACAACTCAGTCAGGGAAAGGCAAATACCATATGATTTCACACGTATGCAGAATTTAAGAAACAAAACAGATGAACATAGGGGAAGGGAAAAAAGAGAGGGAGGCAACCCCATAAGAGCCTCTTAACTATGAAGAAGAAACTAAAGGTTGCTAGAGGGGAAGTGAGTAGAGGATGGACTAAATGGGTGATGGAGGGCACTTGTGATAAGTACTGGGTGTTATATGTAAGTGATGGGTTACTAAATTCTACTCCTGAAAGCAATATTGCACTATATGTTGACTAACCAGAATTTAAATAAAAACTGAGACAAAGGACATAATAACAAAAAACACACAAAAACGTAACAACAACCAAAAAAAAACAACAAGCAGTAAAATGCTATTCACCAATAAAAATAAATGAAGTACTGATCAGTGCTACAATGTGGGTGAATCTCAAAGACTTCATGCTAAGTGAAAAAGTTCAAGCCAAAAAAAAGCACATATTATATAATTCAATTTTTATGAAATGTACATAAAAACAAATCTACAGTGATCAAATATATTAAATTTTGCCTGGGACTGGGGTGGAAATGGGGAATCACTGCAAAAGGACATAAGGAATATTTTGGTAGTAATAGAAATTTTACAAAATTAAATTGTAGTGATGATAACAAAACCTTAAGTTTATAAAAATTCATTCAATTACACACTTAAAATAGGTGAATTTTATGTTATAAAAATCATAACTTGGTAAAGCTGCTTTTTAAAACAAGTAATCATAAATAATTCAAGTCTGTTCATATCAATCTCTTCAAAAAAAGTTTTTAAATATGGGGAAGGTGTCAAGATCTGTTGACAGACACATTGCAAACACTGTAATTTTGTTTGACAGTTTGAATTTTAACAAATAATGACAGTTTTTTGATATGCCAAACTCATTTGGTAAATGTGAGAAAATTTCTGCCAAATACTTCAGTTTTAAAAAAAATAGTCTGTCTACATCATTTTTTTCAAATTTACAAAAAGAATGCATAGAAAAAATGATGCTTGTTTAGCTTACAAATCAATCACATGAGCTTTTTATCAAGACAAGTATATACTAGTATGCAGTATAAATACTTCCCATTTCATCACACAGAATACTAAAAAAAAAAAAAAAGCTCATATTGACATATAATAAAATTAATCTTTTACTGCTTCATCAAGGGCATTTTAAAATGAAACAGGTTGTTTTTTTTTTCTGCAAGTGTATGAAGTGAAGAATAAATGAACTCCTAATACAGTTTGGTGACACTGGTTTTTTTGTTTGTTTGTTTGCTTGCTTATTTTTTAAATTTTATTTTATTTTTTTGGTGTTCCAAGATTCATTGCTCATACACCACACCCAGTGCTCCATGCAATATGTGCCCTCCTTAATACCAATCACCAGGCTCACCTAACCCCCCACCCCTCTCCCCTCCAAAACCTTCAGTTTGTTTCTCAGAGTCCACAGTCTCTCATGCTTCATCTCCCTCTTCTTTTTCCCCCAATCCACTTTTCCTTTCCTTCTCCTAGTGTCCTCCATTGTCGCCCTCGGCCCGCAAGAAAGACAATCAGCCTGGTATGGTGTTAATGCTTCATCCATTTATTTCGTCAACTTCCTTAGCTTATATGTGGCAGGGTGACCAATAAGGGGCCAAGCAATGGGGAGAGCCAATGAGAGTCCTGTTACTATGCTGATTAAATTTGAAACAGCCAATGACTATGTCCTCCTTTAGGCGGGTTTCACCAGAACGTTCGTTGTTTACTTGCAGCATATTTTGCTTGCAGTGAGCCAAGCGCCATCTTGTAATGGCGGGGACTTTCCCGGCTGGAGGCGGTCCCCGACATCTTCCCCTTTTTTGTTTTATGGCAGACATCGTGCCTGTCTTAGGTCGTCAGTAGCAGAAAACATCCTTACCCGTCATCAGACACAAGATATCGATGATCTCTGTCCTGTCTTAGGTTGGTATGTTTCTCTACTGATCTTACCCATCTTTACCGATCTAGCATGCTTAGCCATATCTGGGGAGATGTCCCAGCCTCTATTGACATAAGGGCTTGTACTATAGCTCGGCTCTGCTCTCGCTGCTGTGTTCTCCATTGGCGAACTTTTCTGAATAGAAGCAGAAATTCAATAAGAAGGAGGACAAGAAGACCAATTGTGCCAGCCCATTGTTTGGTGAACTGGAACATATTGCTGAATGTTTGAAATAGCTCTGGGAGGGAAGCTGGTTGCACACACGTACTATTTACTCGAGTTATCTCAGCCAGAAGGATTCGTGTGAAATTATTAAATTGAGAGAATTTTACAGGGGTAACACAAAGGGGTGGGGGTAAGACCCTGTAAGACGGTAACATTACCTTTAATGGCAGTGTGATTATATGGCTGAAAATGTCCGAGTGTTTGATTACTCAATTGGATACATGGGGGTGATGTTTGGTTCATGTCTAAGGTAAGGCCAGG
This sequence comes from Mustela nivalis, assembly GCF_964662115.1. Lineage (NCBI taxonomy): Eukaryota > Metazoa > Chordata > Mammalia > Carnivora > Mustelidae > Mustela > Mustela nivalis. The sequence goes on along the minus strand of NC_139040.1, from coordinate 64,176,955 downwards.
CTTTAAGGATTGCTCACAATTCACGGGTCGCTATTGGTGGGAGGTGGAGTGTTAATGCTCCCCATATCAGTAGTATCAGTGGCATCTTCTTTAGCGCTGTCTTCAGGGTCTGGGGCTTGTCGGGTTAACTGCTCAGGAATCCAAATAGGTACTTCCTTGTCCTGTGGAAAAGCACAAACAGAACCTCTGCTCCAGATTAGTACAGGGTCTGGACCCTTCCACTGTCCTGTAAGAATATCCTTCCAAAGGATTAAAGGCTTGGGGGAGGAGTTGGTACGTGCTGAATGTCTCTCAGCTGCTGCATGTCCATTTTTATCAAGTGTTAGAATCGTGTTTAGTTTGTCTTTAGGGGACTGAAACGTGTCCCCTATTCCCCCTTTTTGTTTTAAAAGAGCTTGTTTGAGGGTCAAGTGGGTGCGTTCTACTATAGCTTGTCCTTGAGGGTTGTAGGGAATACCGTGATTTAAGGTAATATCTAGTTGGGCAAGGAAACTGCGGAATGATTGTGAAGTATATGCAGGGCCATTGTCCGTTTTTATTTGTCGGGGTTTACCCCAAGTGGCGAAGGCTTGAAGGCAGTGGGAAATAACGTCTTTGGTTTTTCTCCTGTATGGATAGAGGCAAAAATGACTCCTGAGCAGGTATATCTACCGAGACATGTACATATTTGAGTTTGCCGAATTCAGGGATGTGAGTTACATCCATTTGCCATATATGGTTGGGCAGTAAACCGCGTGGATTTACTCCTAGGGAAGGTGACGGAATCAGCGTCACACAGTTTTTACAGGATACAACTATGTCTCGGGCTTGAGTTTTTGTTATATTAAATTTTAATCTGAGTGTGAGTGCATTTACATGAAACAGTTTGTGAAAGTGTTTTGCTTGTTGTAATGTATCCTCTATTGTAAAGATAAACTGTTCTTTTGTTAGTAGATCCCTGGTGCGGTTACCTTCTGCTAGGGGACCAGGTAGAGTTGTATGTGCTCTGATATGACCTATAAAAAATGGGGCTTTTCTGTCCCATATTATTGTTTGGAGGTTTTTTAAGGCTTTGGTAATAGAGGATTTGGTACTAATATGACCTACATTTTCAAGAATGGAAATGGCTTGAACAACATATTTGCTATCTGACAAGAGGTTGAAGGGTTCATGATGAAATAGTTGAAAGGCTTTTGTAACGGTAAGTAGCTCTGTGACCTGTGGGGAAGAGCTCTGAAACAGGAAGGTCCAATTTTTTTCCTTTGTGACTACAGCACCCACCCCATGTTTGGATCCATCAGTGAAAACCAATTTAGCACCATCGAGTGGTTTGTGGCGAGTTGCCCTAGGGTAAATGAGTGGATGGGTTAAGCTAAATTGAAGCCATGGGCTTGTAGGATGATGATTATCGAACTTTGCTGTAACAGTGGTCATGGTTATAGCCCAATCATCATCACATGCTGCTAAGCAGGTTAATTGGTCTTGTGTATAGGGAGTGACGATGATGTCAGGTTGTCTGCCAAATGCTGTGACACTGAGTTTTACACCCTTCAGTATAATTTTTGCAATGGCGTTTGGATACCATGGCAGAATTTTTCCTGGGGAGTAGGCTAGGTTGACCCATGATATGGGTCCTTCCTGCCAGAAGACCGCAGTGGGGGCTCGTTCCACAGCGAGAATACAATAATATAGCGTTTTTGAATAATCAATTCTGTCAACCTGAGCAGCTTACAGTCTTTTTTGAATTAATTCGATAGCTGCTTGGGCTTGTCTGGACATATGACGGGGTGAATTGAGATCAGCATTTCCTTTGAGCGTTTCAAATAAAGGATGTAATTCTTGGTTTGTAAGCTTTAAATAAGGCCTAATCCAATTAATGTCTCCTAGTAGCTTTTGGAAGTCATTTAATGTTTTTAAATTATCTGTTCGTAGGGTTACCTTTAAAGGTTTAACTTTAGTATCATCAAGTCTACTGCCCAGATAGTCCTTGATAGATGTTTTTTGGATTTTTTCTGGTGCTATGTGTATCTCAAACTGCTTGAAATGTTTGACAAGAAACACGGATGAACAGCTAATCCTGTTAATGCTGTGGAGCTTCGCCCTAACAAGAGGCCCACGGTGTCTTGAGGCAATGGGCCTTTGAAATCCGATTCTACTATCTGGGTACCCATCTCAGGAGTTAATACAAGTCTGGTGGTGGCGCGGATGTCCAATCCGGTGCTCCCTCTTGTGGCCCGCCTGGGCTCGTCAGCGGATAATGTGAGTGGGCCACTTGTTGGAGCACTCCATACATTTGAGGGCCCTGGGGTGAAGGGCTCCGCTTCCCGTTTTTTGTTTTTTGTTTTTTTTTTTTTTTTTTTAGTCTTTGGGTGGTAGAGGATTGCCTTGTATATCTCTCACTGATCGACACTCGTTGGCCCAATGAGCACCTTTGCCACACCTAGGGCACAAGCCAGGTCATTTTTTTACCTGGTTTGGTCCCTTGTTCCCAGGGCACTCCTGCTTGAAATGCCCTTGGGCTCCACATTTATAATAACCCTCTGTGCCTCCCTTATTATTTCGACATTGGGGTCCTTGAATGCTTTGAAAACCTTGGGTAATGGCCGACGCTAGCACCTGCCCTTGTATAACACTGTCATTAATGTCTCTGCATACTTTGATATATGTACTTAAATCCTTAGCTTTCCATGGTCTGATAGCCTCTTTGCACCATTTATTGGCCTGTTCATAAGCCAGTTGTTTAATTAGAGGCATAGCAGTGTCTGCATCACCAAAGATCCTTCCAGCCGTTTGCATCAACCTTGCAACAAAATCAGCATATGCTTCATTTGATCCTTGTATTACCTTAGATAACTGACCTTGTAAGTCCCCACTACCCTGAAGTGTTTTCCACGCTTTGGTTGCAGAGGCTGCAATTTGCAAGTATACTGCAGGGTTATACTGTAATTGCTCATTCCTGCCCACATAGGGTCCCATGCCCATAAGCATGTCTAAATTCCACTGCAGGTTACCGGCTGCGGCGTTGTGCCGAGCAACATCTTGAGAGTGTTCTTGCCATGCTGTCTTCCATACCAAGTATTGTCCACCGGAAAGTGCGGCCCTTGCTAGATTCCCCCAGTCTTCTGGAATTAAGTTCATTCCTGCTATAGACTCCACTAAGGAAATAGTAAAAGCCGCTTGAGGACCATACTGCATAACTGCTTCCTTCAATTGCTTGACTAACTTAAAGTCAAGCGGCTGGTGGTATCGTTGGTGATTTTGGTCCTCTAAAACTGGGAAAGCTGAGGTGAGGCCAGCTTCTTTCCATTTAGTTGTCCAACTCTCAGTAGTAGGTGCATGACAACCACATATATCCCTATTCATACAAGTGTTATACGGTGGTGGGGCACTAGGGGTTGCTGTGGGCAAAGACTGTAAGGGCTCAGGTTTCTGCCCCACCTTTTGCTCTAACTCCTCCCCTGACATTTCCTCTTCCTTTTCGCTAGAACTGTTTCTTTCTGAAGCACGAAATGACCGAAATGACCGTTCCTCTTTAACTTCCTCAAGGGCCTCAGCTCCCTCCTGAATAGCTGACTCACATCTCGGCTTATGTCCCCCAAGGCATCCTCTGACCAGAGTCCATATAGCTAATGTTCCGGGCAGCAATGGTTTGCTTTTATCTCTTTTCTTAAGATCCTCTCCTAAATGGTCCCATTGCGGAATATTTAACAAACCCTCATCCAAAAACCAAGGTGCAACGGTTTCCACTCTAGAAATGCTCTGGCAGTTTTTGATTTCAGAGGTGCACTGTTGGCTTTGAGAAGGTCCTTTAAAGAACCCTCCAATCTAGATTTTGATAATTCAGAACCCATCTGGCCGCTTAGGTTAATTTCACAAGCAATAAGAAAATCCCGGCTCTATGGCCGCCCCTCTTCTTGTTGTGGTCTTGTAAAATCCTGGCTCTATGGCCGCCCCACTTCTTGTTGCAGTCTTGTACAAGATTCCCACCACTTTGATCGTGGTTCCTTTCCTGCTTACCTGCGGTTTTTCTCCTTGCAAGGTTTACTACTTGTTAACAATTCCCGGGTCTCAGCACCATTTGTTGCCCTCAGCCCGCAAGAACGACAATCAGCCTGGTATGGTGTTAATGCTTCATCCATTTATTTCGTCAACTTCCTTAGCTTATATGTGGCAGGGTGACCAGTAAGGGCCAAGCAATGGGGAGAGCCAATGAGAGTCCTGTTACTATGCTGATTAAATTTGAAACAGTCAATGACTATGTCCTCCTTTAGGCGGGCTTCACCAGAACGTTTGTTGTTTACTTGCAGCATATTTTGCTGGCAGTGAGCCAAGTGCCATCTTGTAATGGCGGGGATTTTCCCGGCCGGAGGTGGTCCCTGACACGACATGTTATTTCTTATGCTCCACAATTAAGTGAAACCATATAATTGACTTTCTCTGTTTGACTTAATTTCATTCAGCATAATGTCCTCCAATTCTGTCCATGTTGATACAAATAGAGCTACCCTATGTTCCAGCAATTGCAGTACTGGGTATTTATCCCAAAGACACTGATGTAGTGAAAAGAAGGGCCATCTGTATCCCAATGTTCACAGCAGCAATGACCACAACCGCCAAACTGTGGAAAGAGCCAAGATGCCCTTTAACAGACTAATGGTGACCCTGTTTTAATTCATGCAAAGATAGCACCAGTTTTACTCACTATTGCTTTTAAAACATCAGCGTAAATGTCAACATAAAAATGTAAATAATATAGTGATGTATTTATAAAAATAGTTCTAACCCTAAAAATATCATAAAAGGAACTTGGAGAGCCCCAAGGGTCCAGAGATCACAATTTTAGAACCACTGCTTTAAGGAATCTCTTGCATGTGTACACCAGGATACATTTATTAAAATGTTCAAAGTAAATTTATTTTTAATTCCTAAAAATTGAAAATTAAATTTTCAACAATAAAAGAAAAAATAATAAATCAAAATACATATCCAGATATTGGTATAATATACAGTGTTAAAAATTAATTAGCTATGTATAATAATACAATATCATAAAAACATAATATTGAAATTTTCCATCTCCAGTCATGATGAATTAACATGGACCAGATTTATCCTCCCGTCATACATAAACAGAAAACCTGAGAAACTATATTTTCATATATATTTTATATATATTTCATATATATTCATATTCATATATATTCAAATATATATTTCATATATTGAAATATATTTCAATATATTGAAAATTTCCATCTCCAGTCATGATGAATTAATATAAACCAGATTTTTTCTCCCATCATATATAAATAGAAAACCTGAGAAAATATATAGTACACCAGGTTTCAGACATCAGATAATAGGCAGCACAGGGCTGTAATCCAAGAATAAAAGGAAATAAAATGAAATAAATGCTAAAATTGGCCAGGCATTCTGAACCTTGGAGCAAGAAGAGTGATCCCAAACAGGACACTGGCCGAGTTAAATATCAGAGTTTGGAGATCTGGCTGCTGGAAATGGTGGGTCAAAATTACAGAAAGAACCATGCATAAAGAGTTCCAGAAATTTCCATAAAGATACCCTTGAGTTTATGCAAAATATTAAGAAATGCATACATAGAGTGATTCTAAGAGGCTGGGTAAATGGAAAACAGAAAATCCTGATTTAAACATCTCCCAAAGTTCACACAGGGAAGGAAGATATTTGAAATAAGACAAGCAAGAATACAGAACCCTTGTTAATCACTCAGAGAATTTGGGAAGGACCACAAAAGGACTCTGCCTTAGTATTGTAGCTAAAATATCACCAGAATAAAGGCCAATCTAAACTTATACAGAACATAAAAGCAAAAGTGAAACAATTAACTGGACTACCAGAAAGAAGCTCAACATTTTTAAAAGGAAAACAATAAAATCCAGACACTCTAAAACACAAAAGTGTAAGTGTAAAGGACCAAATTAAAATTTATTACACAAGCTCAAAGTCATGAAAATGTAGCTCACAACCAGAAGAAACATCAGTCAATAGAAGCAAAACCAGAAATGAAAGAGATGATGCATTTAGCAGGTGATACAAATTTATAAACAAATTTCAAATATTGAAAGAAAACCCTAAACATAGTGAAGAGAAAAAAATTGAAGATCAAATAAAACAAATTATCAATATACTAATAAAGGGCTCAAGATGGCAATGTAAAAAGAACCCAAACTCACCCCTCCCAACAACAAATTCACAGCTACATATGGAATAATTTTCTTCTGAAAAGGACCTGGACACTAAATAAACAATCTCTTACAATAAAGGACAAAAAAGACACATTTATAAAAGTAGGAAAGTTACCGTCATGGTCTCAGTCAGGATCCCACCCAGGATTCAGTGATCCCATAAGCATAAAGGATCCCCAAAACATGGAACACTCCCTCGAGGAGTGAAGGGATTATTCCCCACACTAGATACCCTGACCAAGGGGTCCAGCACTGAAAAAGCAATGTCCCAAAATGTCTTGTTTTGAAATTCAATGGGGATACCAGGAGACTCAAAAAACAATGGAAACAAAGATCCCACTCTTAATGGGCTCACACACAAACCGACTTACCCTGAGATCTAGCACAAAAGCAAGAGATTAAAAATTGACTACATCATAAATGACAGACACCTATTTATTAATTATATTATAATGAAATGGCACAAGATATCCCCTTAATAAACTAAGAAAACAAGAGCAAATTAAACCCAAAGTAGTAGAAGGAAGGAAATAAATATAGGAGCAGAAATCAATGAAAGTGGAACAAACATTAGAAAAATAAGTAAAAACAAAAGTTGGGTTACTTTAAGTGCTAAGTTAGAAGATAAATAAAATTTATGTACTTCTAATTAGATTGGTCAAGTAAGAAAAGGATGAGGACACAAATTTCCAATATCAGGAAAGAAAAAGTAATAATATATACATTATCAACATTAAAATTACAATAAAGAAATATGAGCAAAGTAATAAATTACACAACTTACATGAAATAAACAGGTTTTTTTTTAAAAAACAAGACTTACCAAACTAACTAAAAGAGAAATAGAAAATGGATATTGTTATATCTACTAAATAAATTGAATTTGTAATTTAAATCCTCACTACAAGGAGTTTCCTGGTTAATAAAAAAAATTCAAGGTGCTTTGAGAATTACATGCTGGAAGAATGCAAAGAAGCTCCATGCCAATCCCTGCCATCACACATTGCCCTAAATATCTTCCATTTGGCAGCCCTGAGTTGTATACAATTTTTCTTGTTTTGTACTTAAATATTTCTAAATAAAATTAACATTTACTCTTGACAAATAAAATGTATTTACACAAAATTAAAAAATAAAAACTGTATTACAAGAAAATGCCAAGATGAGGAGACTTCACTGGTGAATTCAATCAAGCATTTTGAGACAGATTAATACCAATTCTACACAAAATCTTTTGTTTTATTTTTTTATTTTATTTCATTTTAATCTGTATTGTGCTCATACAAAAACTAGATAAAATCAAGCAAAAAATTAAACTATGGGGAGGAAACAAGATGGTGGGGAAAGAGGAGGAGGCACCGTTTCAACCTGTACCCTAAAGTGAACTGATTACCTACCAAAGGGCTCTGATCACCCATGAAATCAGCCTGAGGTTAGAATTATACACTTCTAGATCTCTATGGGTGCAGAAGACATCAGTGGGCAGGTAAAGCTGAGTGGGAACATCGGACTGATATCAGAAGATAAACAAAAGGTGGAAGGAGCCACCAGAAGCTACCCATTGGAAAGTAATACCCCAATATGAGAGTGCCCTGTGATTGAGGACCAGCATTAACTTGGAGTCTGGTTGAAAGCACACAAAAAGAGCAAAGTATTGTGGGGGGAAATTGTGGCAATCAAGGCAGATAGGGACAGGGGCTTAAGTGCCTGGACCCAGGACATCCACCCTGGCTCTGAGCCAGAGTGTGGCAAAGAAGCCAGGTCTTGGTCCCTGAGCCACTGCTGCACCTGAGGGTGTCTGAGTGGTGGCTCCCGTGAGGGTGAGGGAGTCTTACCAGCTGGCAGAACCACAACCTTTTGTACTCTCCACACGTGCCGTGCTACCAGAGTCTGAGTTGTGGCCCACACCCACCCCTGAGAGAGGTCCTGTAGGCTCCAGCTGGTGCTCTCTTGGACCGTGGAGAATCGAGCACTCCCAGCTCAGGCCAGCGGGAAAAACTCAGTGTGCAATCACTGCTTGGGACCTCTCTGGTGGTCTGGAGCTGCTCAGACAGCTGCAGCTATCATGGTTTGGGGTACAAGTGGGAGTTCCTGTGCCCCAGAGACCGTGACTGGGAACGTGCTCTGCCAGCAGCAGAGAGAGACATTTATGTGATCTGGAGCACCCAGAGGGGAACAGACTGAGGCTTCTCTCTGAGAGGGAGGTCTGGGTGTAGTTTGCTTTCCTCTAAACCTCCAAAGACCATCAAGAGTTGCCAAAGGGAGAGAAAACAAATGAACAAAAAAACTAAAAAACCTCCAGAGAACAAAAACCTGTAAAACCCGGTTTCCTCAGAGCCCACCCCCTTGATGGTGGCAGGGGGACTTAATTCCAGCAAGACTCCCTGAAAACCCATGCAGCAGGCCTCTCCCCCAAAAAACAAAAAGCAAAAACAACAACAAAAACAACAACAACAACAAAAAAAACAAAAACCAAGAAAACCACCACTACTTCATAGATACAGCTTTTATTTTTAATTCATTCCCACTATTCTGGTTCATTTTTAAATATACATATAATTTTTAACCTATTTACCATCACAGTGAGATGTCCAGTACATAAAATTCCAAAATAACCTTTTAGCCTGAACTTTATTTTTGCTTTTCTATTTTTTAATATTTTTAATTTAATTTAATTTTAGTTTAGTTTATTTTTTTTAATATTCCTATAGAGTTAAGCTTCAAGATAATCCCCTTTCCCCAATCAATGCTACCCCTATAGGTGAACCAGTTTTTAATCCCCCTTTATCTTGGGAAAGTTGAGTCCTTTAACAAAGATATCAAGATACATCCAGGAAGAATCAAAATAACCTTCCTCACCCACACTTAAAATTTATAACCACTCTCCCAACTTTTCCTTCCACAAGTGTTTCTCTGTATTTGGTTTTGTCCTGGTAGTATATAAATCTTATACTTGGGGTTCTTTTTTTTTTTTTTTTTGCTGCTTTTATATATTTATTTATTTTTTCTTCTCATCTACTTTTGTTGGTCTTTTATTTGTCTGTTTTTGTTTGTATACTTCATAAATCTTACCTTGGGGCCCATTTGGGCTGGGCCTTCTCTTTTACTTTATCTTTCTTTTTTCCCTGTCTCTCTCTATGTCTCTCTTTTTTTTCTCTCTCTTTCTTTTGGGTGGAAACTCTTGATTGCTCAGAAGCATTCCAGGGTGCACCTTGCCTGCACCACAGTCTATATATTCAGCTACACATCTGTTCAACCATCTCTCAAAAAATGACCAGGAGGAGGAATGCCCAACAGAAGAAAATACAGAGGTTGGACCTTCTACAACAGAGCTAATGGATATGGACATAGACAATATGTCAGAAAGGGAATTCAGGCTAATAGTTATTCAGGCAAGAGCTGGGTTGTAGAAAGCCATGGATGACCAAATGGAATTGATTAGGGGAGAAGTGAAAGACACCAGGGATGATGTTCACAATGCTTTCAATGAGTTTCAATCTAATCTAAGTTCTCTAAAAGCTAGGGTAGCTGAGACAGAAGATAGAATTAGTGATCTGGAGGACAAACTGATAGAGGAAAAAGGATCAGGAGGAAGCCTGGAACAAACAGCTTAGAAGCCATGAAAACAGAATTAGGGGAAAAAATGATGCCATGAAAAGTTCCAACATCAGAATTATTGGAATCCCTTAGGGGGAGGAGAAAGAAAGAAGACTAGAAGATATAGTTGAAAAAATTCTCCCTGAAAAATTTTCCCAATCTCATGAATGGAACCAGCTTTCATGTAGTAGAGGCAGAACGATCTCCCCCCAAGATCATAGAATCTAGAAAGACTTCAAGACACATGATAGGGAAAATGATGAATCAAAATGGTAGACAGGAGCTCTTGAAAGCAGCTAGGACAGAGGCACCTGGGTGGCTCAGTGGGTTAAAGCCTCTGCCTTTGGCTGAGGTTATGATCCCAGGGTCCTGGGATTGAGCCCCACATTGGGATCTCTGCTTGACACGGAGCCTGCTTCTATCTCTCTCTCTGCCTGCCTCTCTGCCTACTTGTTGTGATCTCTGCATGTCAAATAAATAAATAAATTCTTTTTTTTAAGCAGCTACAAAAAAAGAACTTTCTTAGGTACAGAGGAAAGCCCATCAGAATAATATCAGACCTGTCCACAGAAACCTGGCAAGCCAGAAAGGGCTGGCAAGATGTATTCAGGGCACTAAAAGAGAAGAACATGCAGCCAAGAATACTTTATCCAGAAAGACTGACATTCAAAATGGATGGAGAGATAAAGAGCTTCCAATACCGGCAAGGTTTAAAAGAGTATGCGACCACCAAGTCAACACTGCAGGAAATATTAAGGGGGTTCTATAAGAGGAAAAATCCTAAGAATATCATTGAACAGAATTAATGGAGACAATCTATAGAAAGAAAGACTTCACAGGTAACATGATGTCAATAAAAACGTTTCTCTCAATAATCGCTCTCAATGTGAATGGCCTAAGTGTACCCATAAAATGACACAGGATTGCAGATTGGATAAAACAGCAGGACCCATCCATATGTTGTCTACAAGAGACCCATTTCGAATCTAAGGATACACCCAGACTGAAAGTTAAGAATTGGAGAAGCATCTTTCATGTCAATGGGCCTCAAAAGAAGGCTGGGGTAGTGATTCTCAGATCAGATAAATTAGATTTTAAACTAAAGACTATAGTCAGAGATACAGAAGGACACTACATAATTCTTTTTTTTTTTAAGATTTTATTTATTTACTTCACAGATAGAGATCACAAGTATGCAGAGAGGCAAGCAGAGACCGAGAGGAGGAAGCAGGCTCCCGCTGAGCAGAGAGCCTGAAACGGGGCTAGATCCCAGGACCCTGAGATCATGACCTGAACCGAAGGCAGAGGGTTAACCCACTGAGCCACCCAGGCGCCCTGACACTACATAATTCTTAAAGGGACTTTCCACCAAGAAGATCTACCATTGTAAATATTTATGCCCCCAATATGGGAACAGCCAATTACATAAGAAAACTGTTAATCAAGATAAAGAGTCATATTGATATGAATACATTAATAGAAGGATATCTTAACACAGCTCTCTCAGAAATAGACAGATCATCGAAGCAGAAAATCAATAAAGAAACAAGAGCATTGAATGACACATTGGACCAGAGGGACCTCATAGATATATACAGAACATTCCACCCTAAAACAACAGAATACTCATTCTTCTCAAGTGCACATGGAACTTCTCGAGAATAGACCACATACTGGGTCACAAATCAGGGCTCAAGAGACACCAAAAGATTGAGATTATCCCCTGAATATTCTCAGGTCAAAATGTTTTGAAACTGGAGCTCAATGACAAGGAAAAGTTTGGAAGGAATTCAAACTCCTGGAAGCTGAAGACCACCTTGCTTAAGAATGCTTGGATCAACCAGGAAATCAAAGAAGAACTTAAACATTTCATGTAAATCAATGAGAATGAAGACACTTCAGTCCAAAACCTATGGGGTACAGCAAAGGCGGTCTGAAGGGGGAAATACATAGCCATCCAAGCCTCCCTCAAAAACTTCGAAAAATCCAGAATAAACCAGCTCTTGTTACACCTGAGAGAACTAGAGAATCAACAACAAATTAGCCAACTCCACATGCAAGAAGGGAAATAATCAAGATTAGAGGAGAAATCAATGAGATAAAAACTAGAAATACAGCAGAACGCATCGATGAAACTAGAACCTGGCTTCGTGAGAGAATCAATAAGATTGATAAACCATTGGCCAAAGTAATCCAAAAGAAAAGAGAGAAGGCCCAAATTAATAAAATTATGAATGAAAAGGGAGAGATCACAACTAACACCAAGGAAACAAAAAATCATCAGAAGTTATTATCAACAGTTATATGCCAATAAGTTAAGCAACTTAGATGAAATGGATGCACTCCTGGAAAACTATAAACTTCCAAAATTGAACCAGGAAGAAATTGACAACAAGAATAGAATGATATCTAGTAACGAGATTGAAGCAGTGATCAAAAACCTCCCAAAAAACAAGAGCCCAAGACCTGATGGATTTCCTGGGGAATCCTACCAAACTTTCAAAGAAGAAATAACACCTATTCTCCTGAAGCTGTTTCAAAAAATTGAAGCAGAAGGAAAACTTACAGACTCTTTCTATGAAGCCAGCATTACCCTGATCCCCAAACCAGGTAGATCCCACCAAAAAGGGGAATTTCAGACCAATATCACTGATGAATATGGATGCTAAGTTTCTCAACAAGATCCTAGTAAAAAGGATCCAACAACACATTAAAAAGATTATCCACCATTACCAAGTGGGATTCATTCCTGGTTTGCAAGGTTGGTTCAACATTTGCAAATCAATCAATGTGATAGAACAAATCAATCAGAGAAGAGAGAAGACCCACATGGTCCTCTCAATTGATGCAGAAAAAGCATTTGACAAAACCCAGCATCCGTTCCTGATTAAAATGTTTCAAAGTATAGGGATAGAGAGAACTTTCCTGAACTTCATAAAATCTATCTATGAAAAACCCACAGCAAATATCATCCTCAATGGGAAAAAGCTCACAGTCTTCCCGTTGAGATCAGGAACACAAGGATGCCCACTCTCACCACTCTTGTTCAACATAGTATTAGAAGTCTTAGCAACAGCAATCAGACAACAAAGAGAAATAAAAGGTATCCAAATTGGCAATGAAGAAGTCAAATGCTCTCTTCGCAGATGACATGATAGTATATATGGAAAACCCAAAAGACTCCACCCCCAAACTACTAGAACTCATACAGCAATTCAGTAATGTGGCAGGCTACAAAGTCAATGTACAGAAATCAGTGGCTTCCTTACACACTAACAATGAAAATACAGAAAGGGAAATTAGAGAATCGATTCCATTTACTGTAGCACCAAGAACCATAAGATACCTGGGAATAAACCTAACCAAAGAGGTAAAGGATCTATACTCGAGGAACTACAGAGCACTCATGAAAGAAATCGAAGAAGACACAAAAAGATGGAAGAGAATTCCATGCTCTTGGATCAGAAGAATAAACATTGTTAAAATGTCTATACTGCCTAGAGCAATCTATACTTTCAATGCCATTCCGATCAAAATTCCACCAGCATTTTTCAAAGAGCTGGAGCAAATAATCCCAAAATTTGTATGGAATCAGAAGAGACCCCGAATTGCTAAGGAAATGTTGAAAAACAAAAACGAAACTGGTGGCATCACATTACCTGATTTCGAGCTTTACTACAAAGCTGTGATCACCAAGACAGCATGGTACTGGCCTAAAAACAGACACATAGACCAGTGGAACAGAGTAGGGAGCCCAGATATGGACCCTCAACTCTATGGTCAAATAATCTTCGACAAAGCAGGAAAAAATATATGGTGGATAAAGACAGTCTCTTCAATAAATGGTGCTGGGAAAATTGGACAACTATATGTAGTAGAATGAAACTCGACCATTCTCTTACACTGTACACAAAGATAAATTTGAAATAGATAAAAGACTTCAACGTGAGACAGGAATCCATCAGAATCCTAGAGGAGAACTTAGTCAGTAACCTCTTCGATATCAGCCACAGCAACTTCTTTCAAGATATGTCTCCAAAGGCGAAGGAGACAAAAGTGAAAATGCATTTTTTAGGACTTCATCAAGATCAAAAGTTTCTGCACAGCAAAGGATACAGTCAACAAAACAAAGAAGCAATCCATGGAATGGGAGAAGATATTTTCAAATGACAGCATAGATATCCAGGATCTATGAAGAACTTCTCAAACTCAAAACACTCAAAACAGATAATCATGTCAAGAAATGAGCAGAAGACATGAACATACACTTCTCCAATGAACACATACAAATGGCTATCAGACATATGAAAAAATGTTCATCATCACTAGCCATCAGAGAGATTCAAATTAAAACCACATTGAGATACCACCTTACACCAGTTAGAAGGGCCAAAATTAACAAGACATTAAATAACATGTGTTGGAGAGGATGTGGAGAAAGGGGAACCCTCTTACACTGTTGGTGGGAATGCAAGTTGCTGCAGCCAATTTGGAGAAGAGTGTGCAGATTCCTTAGGAAATTAAAAATAGAGCTTCCCTATGACCCTGTGATTGCACTACTAGGTATTTACCCCAAAGGTACAGATGTAGTGAAAAGAAAGGCCATCTGCCTAACGTTCATAGCAGCAATGGCCACGGTCGCGAAACTGTGGAAAGAGCCATGGTGCCCTTCCATGTATGAATGCATAGGGAAGATGTGGTCCTTACATAGTACAGAGTGTTATACCTCCATCAGAAAGGATGAATATCCAACTTTTGTACCAACATGGATGGGACTGGAAGAGATTATGCTGAGTGAAATAAGTGAAGCAGAGAGAGTCAATTATCATATGGTTTCACTTATTTGTAAAGGAGGCGGGGAGATGGAGAAGAGAAGGGAGATGAGGGAAATTGGAGGGGGAGATGAACCATGAGAAACTATGGACTCTGAAAAACAATCTGAGGGTTTTGAAGGGGCAGGGGGTGGGAGGTTAGGGGAGCCTGGTGTTGGGTATTATGAGGGCACATATTGCATGGAGCACTGGGTGTGGTGCATAAACAATGAATTCTGTTACACTGAAAGGAATAAAATAAAAATAAATAACTAGATTAAATAAGGAAAAAAAGGAAATTCTGATAAAAAAGAAAATTAAACTACCAACTGATATCCCTCATAAACAAAGAACCTTAACAAGACTTTAGCAAAGGAAATTCAGTAGTATATAAAAATGAAAACCACCGTGACAAAATAGGTTTAAGTCAGGACTACAAGATGGGTTTACCATTAAAACTACTGTCATTAAACATTTTAAGACAATAAGGGGGAAAAAATCTTATATGATTATCTGAAAGGATGAAGAAAAATTAATTGGCAAAATTTAATACACATTCATGATAAAAACTCTCATTAACTAGAATAGGAATAGAACTTTTTCAATCTAAGAAAGTATCTATTGACCAGAAAAACCTACAATTAGCACAACACTCTAATCTTAAAAAACAAAACATCCCCCTCCACCAAGATCAAGAACAAGGCAACAATGACCACTCTCACCACTCATATTTTTTTTAATATTGTACTTAAGATTCTAGCCATTTCAATAAAGGCAAAAGTAGAAAGCATAAATATTGGAAAGCAAGAGATAATAATCTTATTTTGTAAATGGAATGACTATCCATGTAGAAAATTCTGAGATATCTACAAGAAAAATCAACTAAAACCAAGAAGAGAGTTTAGTAAGGCCACAGAATACAAGACCATCATACAAAGTCATTTGCATGTCCATTGATAGTAATACAATATTATAAATTAAAATGTGGACGATACCATTGAAAATAGCATGAAAAATACAAAACACTTAAGGATAAATTTAAGAAAACACGTGTCAGACTTGTAGACAGAAAACAAAAACACTTTCTCAGAGAAATAAAAGGAGACAAAATAATTGAAGAGATACAACATATAAATGCGTTGGAAGTCTCAATATTTAAAGATATAAAATTTCCTCAGAACTGGTTTAAAAATTGAACACAATTCTGATCAATGTACTGGAATTATTTTGTGGAAAATTCCAAGCTAAATTGTAAACTGTACATGGAAATGCAAAAACAATAACAACAACAACAACAACAAACAAACAAACAAAACAGAAAACACCTAAACCAGGGAAAAAAATTTTTTAGAAAAGAACAAAAGTTGAGGGGGGGACAAGATGGCGGGGGAGTAGGAGGAGGCGCCTTTTCAGCTGGTACCCCAAAGTGAGCTGATTACCTACCAAAGAACTCCATTCACCCATGAAATCAGCCTGAGATCAGAATCATACACGTCTGGATCTCTATAGGGGCAGAAGATGCCAGTGGGCAGGTAAAGCGGAGCGGGAAGGCGGACTGATATCGGAAGATAAAGGGGCAGGGAGCCACCAGAGGCGACCAGTTGGAAAGTAATTCCCCCAATACGAGTGAGAGTGCCCTGCGTCTGGGGACCAGCATTAACTTGGAGACTGGTTGAAAGCACTCCAAAAGAGCAAAGGATCGCAGGGGAAATTGTGGGAATCAGGGTGGCTAGGGACAGGGGCTTAAGTCCCTGGTCCCAGGACAGCCTCCCCCGTGCTGAGGCAGAGAGAGTGCGGTGGAGAAACTGGCTCTTGGTCCCTAAGCCACCAGTGCGCCCGAGAATGCCTGGGTTCTAGTTCCTGTGAGGGGATGGGAGCCACGGCGGTGGGCAGAATGCACTAGCCCTACCACAAAGCCTGAGATATGCGCGCCCCTCCCTCATGCTCCCCTGAGAGAGTTACAAAGGCCCGGCTGGCGCTCTTCAGCCCACGCCATTGTTTCAAAGCCTAAGCCCCTTGCCCCAAACTCTCCCCTGACAGAGGTACACAAAAGCCCAGCCTGGTGCTCTCAGACCTGCGCCCTGTTCTCAGTGCCTGAGATGCGCGCGCGACCCATAGCCACCCTTGAAAGGGGTGCGCGCAAGCCGGGAACTCTTAGACCCAGCAAGACCAGGCACTCCCAGCCCCGGCCAGTGGCAAAATCTCAGTGTGCGATCGCTGCTTGGAACCTCTATGGTGGTAGGGAGCTCCCAGAGAGCCGCCACTGCTTTGGCTTTGGGTACAAGCAAAAGATCATGCACCCCCAGGGTCTGCAACTTGGAACCTGCTCTGCCAGCGGCCAAGGGGGAACTTATTTAGGCTCTGCAGCCAGACTGAGGCTTCTCTCTGAGAGGGAGATCAGGGTGTGGTTTTTTCCTCTGAAACTACAAAAACCATCAAAGGTGGTCAAGGTGAGAGAAAAAAAAGTGAACAAACCTAAAAACCGCCAGAGAACAAAAGCCTGAAAAAAACCAGTTTCCTTAGAGCCCACCCCCTTGAGGGGGGTGGGAGGACTTAACTCAGGAAACATCATTGACTGACAACCTATGTGGCAGGCCCCTCCCCCAGAAAACAAACCAAGAAAGAAAAAAAAAAAGAGGAGATAAAAAATGGACTACAAGAGAACAACCACTACTTCATAGGAAAACTTGTGGTGTTGACTCGTTCCCACTATTCCGGAACATTTTTTTTTTTTACACATAGGTAATTTTTTTAACCTATTTACCATCATAGCGACCTGTACAGTACATCAAATTCCATAATACACTTCTAACCTGAACTTTTTGATACATACACTTATGTTTTTCTTTTGCATTTTTATTTTTTGAACTCCTTTTTTTAAAATTTTAGTTTAGTTTAGTCTAGTTTATTCCTTTTTATTTTTATCCTCTAATATTCATATAGAGTTAAACTTCAAAGTAAACCCCTTTCCCCAATCAATACTACCCCTATAGGTAAACCAATTTTTAATCCCCTTCATTTAGGAAAGTTGAGTCCTTTAACAAAGATATCAACATACATCCAGGAAGAATCAAAACAACCTTCCTCACACACACTGAGAATTTATAAGAACTCTCCCATCTTCTTCTTCCATCAGTGTTTCTGCGTTTTTGTGTTTGTACTGATAGCATATAAATCTTACACTTGGGGTTCTTTTTGACGAGGTTCTTCCTTTATTTGCATATATATATATTTTTTCTCTTGTCATATACTTGTATCAGTCTTTTTGTCTCTTTTTCTTTGTCTACTTCATAAATCATACATTGGGGCCCATGTGGGCTGAACCTTCTCTTTCATCTTCCCTTTCTTTACTGTCTCTCTCTCTCTCTTTTTTTTCTTTTCTTTTTTTTTCTTTTTCTCTTTCTTTTCTTTTGTCTCTCATTTGTGTGGGGAATCCTGATTGCTCAGAAGTGTTCCAGGGTGCACCTTGACTGCACCACAGTTGATATATCCAGCTACATCTGTTCAATCATCTCCCACCAAAATGACTAAGAGGAGGAATGCCCAACAGAAGAAAAATACAAAGGATGGACCTTCTGCAACAGAGCTAACAGCTATCAACATAGACAATATGTTGGAAAGAGAATTCAGGCTAACAATTATGCAGGCAATAGCTAGGTTGGAGAAAGCCATGGATGACCAAGCAGAATTGATTAGGAATGACCTGAAAGCGATCAGACAGGATGTTCACAATGTTAGGGCGGAGCTTAAAGCTACCAGGGAGGAGATTCACAATGCTCTCAATGAGTTCCAATCTAATCTAAACTCTTTCAAAGCTAGGGTAACTGAGACAGAAGGTAGAATTAGTGATCTGGAAGACAAACAGAGAGAAAGGATCAGGAGGAAGCCTGGAACAAACAGATTAGAAACCATGAAAACAGAATCAGAGAAATAAATGATGCCATGAAGAGTTCCAACATCAGAATTATTGGAATCCCTGAAGGGGAGGAGAAAGAAAGAAGTCTAAAAGATATCGTGGAACAAGTCCTTCATGAAAATTTTTCCAATCTCGCGAATGGAACCAGCGTTCATGTACTAGAGGCTGAAATGTCTCCACCCAAGATTATACATTCCAAAAAAACATCACAACACCTAATAGTCAAATTGAGGAATTATAATTGTAGGCATAATCTCTTGAAAGCCGCCAGGGCAAAGAGGCTCCTTACTTACAGAGGGAAGCCCATCAGAATAACGTCAGACCTGTCCACAGAGACCTGGCAAGCCAGAAAAGGCTGGCAAGATATATTCAGGGAACTAAATGAGAAGAACATGCAGCCAAGAATACTTTATCCAGCAAGACTGACATTCAAAATGGATGGAGAGATAGAGTTTCCAAGACTGGCAAGGCTTAAAAGACTATGCAACCACCAAGCTGACACTGCAGGAAATATTATGTGGGTTCTATCAAAGAGGAAAAATCCTAAGAATAGCATTAAACAAAAATATAGAGACAATCTACAGAAAGAAAGACTTCAAGGTAACTAGATGGCAATAAAAACGTATCTATCAATAATCAGTCTCAATGTGAATGGCCTAAATGTGCCCATAAAACGGCACAGGGTTGCAGATTGGATAAAACGACAGGACCCATCCATATGTTGTCTACAAGAGACCCATTTTGAACCTAAAGATACACCCAGACTTAAAGTGAAGGGATGGAGAAGCATCTTTCATGCCAATGGGCCTCAAAAGAAGGCTGGGGTAGTGATTCTCATATCAGATAAATTAAACTTTAAACTAAAGACTGTAGTCAGAGATACAGAAGGACAATACATAATCCTTAAAGGGACTATCCACCAAGATGATCTAACAATTGTAAATATCTATGCTCCCAATATGGGAGCAGCCAATTACTTAAGAAAACTGTTAATCAAGATAAAGAGTCATATTGATATGAATACACTAATCGTAGGAGATCTTAACACACCTCTTTCAGAAATAGACAGATCATTGAAGCATAAAATCAATAAATAAACAAGAGCATTGAATGACACATTGGACCAGATGGACCTCATAGATATATACAGAACATTCCACCCTAAAACAACAGAACACTCATTCTTCTCAAGTGCACATGGAACCTTCTCCAGAATAGACCACATACTAGGACACAAATCAGGACTCAACTGATATCAAAAGACTGAGATGATTCACTGCATATTTTCATATCACAATGCGTTGAAACTGGAGCTCAATCACAAGGAAAAGTTCGGAAGGAACTCAAACACCTGGAAGCTAAAGACCACCTTGCTTAAGAATGCTTGGATCAACCAGGAGATCAAAGAAGAACTGAAACAATTCATGGAAACCAATGAGAATGAAGACACTTTGGTCCAAAACTTATGGGATACAGCAAAGGCGGTCCTAAGGGTGAAATACATAGCCATCCAAGCCTCCCTCAAAAAAATTGAAAAATCCAGAATACACCAGCTATCTCTACACCTTAAAGAACTGGAGAATCAACAACAAATCAAACCAACTCCACACTTAGGAAGGGAAATCATCAAGATTAGAGCTGAGATCAATGAGGTAGAAACCAGAGATACAGTAGAACGTATGGTTTTTTAAAACAATCAATAAGATCGATAAACCATTGGCCAAAGTAATCAAAAAGAAAAGAGAGGAAGCCCAAATTCATAAAATTATGAATGAAAAGGGAGAGATCACAACGAACACCAAGGAAGTAGAAACAATCATCTAAGCCAATGAGCTTAGCAACCTAGATGAAATGGATGAATTCCTGGAAAACTATATACTCCCAAAATTGAACCAGGAAGAAATTGACAACCTGAAGAGAACGATATCTAATAACGAGATTGAAGCAGTGATCAAAAATTTCCCAAAAAACAAGAGCCCAGGACCTGACGGATTCCCTGGGGAATTCTATCAAACTTTCAAAGAGGAAATAACACTATTCTCCTGAAGCTGTTTCAAAAAATTGAAGCAGAAGGAAAACTTCCAGACTCTTTCTATGAAGCCAGCATTACCCTGATCCCCAAACCAGGCAAAGACCCTATCAAAAAGGAGAATTTGAGACCAATATGACTGATGAATATGGATGCTAAGATTCTCAACAAGATCCTAGCAAATAGGATCCAACAGCACATTAAAGATTATCCACCATGATCAGATGGGATTCATCCCTGGGCTACAAGGATGGTTCAACATTCGCAAATCAATCAATGTGATAGAACAAATTAATATGAGAAGAGAGAAGAACTACATGGTCCTCTCAATTGATGCAGAAAAAGCATTTGACAAAATCCAGCATCCATTCCTGATTAAAATGCTTCAAAGTATAGGGATAGAGGGAACATTCCTTAACCTCATCAAATCTATCTATGAAAGGCCCACAGCAAATATCAACCTCAGTGGGAAAAAGCTTGCAGCCTTCCCGTTGAGATCAGGAACACGACAAGGATGCCCACTTTCACCACTCTTGTTCAACATAGTATTAAAAGTCCTAGCAACCGCAATCAGACAACAAAGAGAAATAAAAGGTATCCAAATTGGCAATGAAGAAGTCAAACTCTCTCTCTTCGCAGATGACATGATTCTTTATATGGAAAACCCAAAAGACTCCACCCCCAAACTACTAGAACTCATACAGAATTCAGCAACGTGGCAGGATACAAAATCAGTGTGCGGAAATCAGTGGCTTTCTTATACACTAACAATGAAAATACAGAAAGGGAAATTAGAGAATCGATTCCATTTACTATAGCACCAAGAACAATAAGATACCTGGGAATCAACCTAACCAAAGAGGTAAAGGATCTGTACTCAAGGAAATACAGAACACTCATGAAAGAAATTGAAGAAGACACAAAAAGATGGAAGACCATTCTATGCTCTTGGATCAGAAGAATAAACATTGTTAAAATGTCTATACTGCCTAGAGCAATCTATACTTTTAATGCCATCCTGATCAAAATTCCACCGGTATTCTTCAAAGCGCTGGAACAAATAATCCTAAAATTTGTATGGAATCAGAAGAGACCTCGAATCGCTAAGGAAATGTTGAAAAACAAAAATAAAGCTGGGGCCAGCACGTTACCTGATTTCAAGCTTTATTACAAAGCCGTGATCACCAAGACAGCATGGTACTGGCATAAAAACAGACACATAGACCAGTGGAACAGAGTAGAAAGCCCAGATATGGAGCCTCAACTCTACGGTCAATTAATCTTCGACAAAACAGGAAAAAATATACAGTGGAAAAAAGACACTCTCTTCAATAAATGGTGCTGGGAAAACTGGACAGCTATAAGTAGAAGAATGAAACTTGACCATTCTCTTACACCGTACACAAAGATAAACTCAAAATGGATAAAAGACCTCAACATGAGACAGGAATCCATCAGAATCCTGGAGGAGAACATAGGCAGTAATCTCTTTGATATCAGCCACAGCAACTTCTTTCAAGATATGTCTCCAAAGGCAAAGGAAACAAAAGTGAAAATAAACTTTTGGGACTTCATCAAAATCAAAAGCTTCTGCACAGCAAAGGAAACAGTCAAGAAAACAAAGAGGCAATCCATGGAATGGGAGAAGATATTTACAAATGACAGTACGGACAAAAGGTTGATATCCTTTCTTCTACATATAGCAGAGCACACACAGCACACACCATAGATACTCTCTGAAGTGTTAAGCCCTGACCACTACATTACATCTTCTTCATAAGGCCATTACTTTCAAGAGTAATAGACATAAATGGATTTTCTAACACAGAGAAGGCAGCAACTTAGACAAAAAGAGAAGACCGTAAAATTCACCCAATATCAAGGAACAAGATAAGGCCATAGCCAGAGATCTAAGCAAAACAGATATAAGTAATATGGCAGGTGAAGAATTTAAACGGAAAACTAATGATACTCAAGGGCTTTAAAAAAAAGAATAGAAATATTGGTGAAACCCTTACCACAGAGATAAAAGAGTTAAAAAAAGAATCAATCAGAAATGAACAGTGTAATAAATGAGATTAAAAATACACTCGATGCAATAAACAGCAGGCTGGAAGAAGCAGATAATGAATTGGTGACTGAGGGTAAAAAAGTAATGGAAAGCAATAAAGCTGAACAAAAGAGAGAAAGAAGAATTATGCAATATGAGAATAGACTTACAGAAGTCAGTGACTCTACTAATGTAATAATATTCAGATTATATCAATCCCAAAAGAAGAGAGATAAAGGGGGGCAGAAAATATGATTGAAGAAATAATAGATTTCTTCTCTAATCTGAAACAGGAAACAGACACAGATCAAGGAGGCACAGACACCTCCCATCAGAATCTAAAAAAATCAGGCGAACACCAAGATATACTGAAATTAAATTTGCAAAATATAGTGTTAAAGTAAAAAGTCTTACAAGCAGCAAGACAAAATAAGTCCTAACTTTCAAGGGAAAATCCATAAAGCAAGTTGGAGAATTTTTAACAGAAACTTGGCAAGCCAGCATGGAATAGCATGACATATTCAAAAGGGTGAATGGGAAAAAATCTGCAGCCAAGAAGACTCTACCAGTCAAGACTAGCATGTAGAATAGAGAAATGGAGGGGGGGTGGTTTCCCAGAGAAAGGGGGGCCGTTTCCCAGACAAAAACTAAAGAAGTTCATGACCACTAGACCAGCCCTGAAGAAATATTAAAGAGGACTCTTTGAGGGCAGAGGAAAGACCAAAATTGGTGAAGACCAGAAACAATCAGAAGAAACCTCCAGAAATAATAACAAGTAATAAAATGGCAATAAAGACATATCTACCACTAATGATTCTGAATGTGAATGGACTAAACAGTCAAATCAAAAAACATAGGATGTCAGAATGAATTTTAAAAAAGAACTATCTATATGCTGTCTACAAGAGACTCATTTTAGACCTAAAGACACCTGTAGAATGAAAGTGAGGGGATTGAGAAAAATTTATCGTTCAAACGGATATCAAAAGGAGGAACTAAGATGATGGCATAGGAGGACCCTAAGCTTACCTCATGCCTTGAATACAAATAACTATTACAGTTAATAGTTATCTGAAGAGAACATAGAACATAGATAACTATCAAATCATTCTGAATACACAGGAAATCTCCCTGAGGACTGACAGAACAAACAGCACAACTAGAAGTGGATAAGAGGACATATCAAGGAAGGTAGGAAGTGCGGAGATATGTTTTGGGGAAAAAAACAGATCATGGGTGCAATGGAGGGGAGGGAGCCTTGGCTAGAGTGAAGCATACAGAGATATGCACAAGGAAAACACTTCCCCAAACCCATTGCTAGTAAAATGAGAGAGACTGATTTTCATGAGTTTTTGCAACCAGCAGGGCTTAATCACTGGAGTTATAGAGGTGCCTGGGCTTGGCTGAGAGAGAGCCCTGAGGGCACTGCCCTGCTATTGAAGAAAAGATGGGCAAGCAACCCATAGCAAACAGCACAATCTGAGGTTCGAGTCAGGTGCATGGGAGGAGACTGTTCACTTTTCTTGAATACATCTGTGAGAAGTAACATTTCCTCGCAGGATAAAAAATAGCAGGCAGGTGCCATTTCCCTCCCTGCCCCCCTTGGCATAGGTGCAGAGACACCTACCCAGAGCAGCTAAATTGCATACTGGCTGTTTAGCTTGCTTTACTACAAATCCTATGGCTCTGTGCTCTAGTGCAACTTCCCTTCTCTGTCAAACATGCATCACTCCCAGTGTAACAAGACTCTCCCCCAGAAGACCAGTGAATATACCCACCACACCAAGACCCTAAAGTTTAGAGTTCAAAAAGTCAGCAAGCTTGGCTGAGATAGAGCTTAAAATGCACTGCATTGCTCCAGGCAGGCAAGTAAACTGGAGACAGTGTGAAAACAGCAATTCAAAAAAATGCCTGGGATGCACAAGAGGAACTAATTCACTCTTCTGGGAGTGCTTCCTGAGAGCAGCCAGCACTGAGTCCCCTATCTCGGGACAAAGAACTGGCCAATGCCATTTCCCTCAGCTGCCCCTCAGCATAAACCAACTTCAGTAAACAGCACAGTGCAAACACTGCCTGCCTAAACTGCTTACAACAAGTCGTGACACCCTGCACTCAGTACCGCTTTTCTCAGGCAAGTATGTCTATGGCCCAGAACAGCAAGCCCCTTCCCCAGATGACCAGGAGAAAGGTCTGCACATACCATGTCTACCAACCACAGAGTTCTACTAGGCTTTAGTTCTACTAGAAGTAAAATCAGGTCTCATTTAACAACTGGACTAGAGCATGCCTAGCTAAAACCTGCCACACTCTGGGTGAGGTCCAAACACTGCCCACTGAGAAAGGAAAGCCTCTACAGATGACTGACCTGTGGGATAAAGCAGCCAAACAGCATCAGAAGGCATGCAGCACACTCTAGAGACACTCCGTGAAGTATCAGGCCTTAAACACTATATAAACTCTTCTTCATAATACTGAGGTTTGAAGGAGGGGATGTAGGAAGAGGGATGGATTAAATATGTAATGGGTATCAAGGAGGGCACATGTTGAGATGATGCAACTGGGCATTGTATTTAAGTGATGAATCGCAAAATTCCACTACTGAAATCAATATTACACTGTGTGTTAGCTCACTAGAATTATTTATTTATTTATTTGTTCGTTGGTTTATTTATTATATTATGTTCAATTAGCCAACATATAGTATGTCATTAGTTTTTTATGTAGTGTTTAAAGACTCATTAGTTGCCTCTAAGACCCAGCTTATCACAACACACGCCCTCCTTAAAACCCATCACCAAGTTAACCCATCCCCCGTCCACCTCCCTCCTATAAACTTGTTTGTTTCCCAGAGTCCAGTCTCTCATGTTTAATCTATTTCTCTTATTTCTTCACATTCAGTTTTCCCTCCCTACCCTTATAGTCCTCTGTGCTATTCCTTATGTTCCACATATGAGTGAAACCATATAATTCTCTTTCTCTGCTTGACATAGTTTACTTGACATAATCCCCTCCAGTTCCATCCATGTCAATGCAAATCGGAGATATTCATCCTGTCTGATGGTTTGGTAATATTCTATTGTATATATAAACCACATATTCTTTATCCATTAATCTGTTGAAGAACATCTCAGCTCCTTTCACAGTTTGGCTACTGTGGACACCACTGCTATGAACATTGGGGTGCAGATGCCCCTTATTTTCACATCTGTATCTTTGGGGTACATACTTCATGGTGTAATTGCTGGGTCATAGGTAACTCTGTTTTTTAACTTTTTGAGGAATCCCCACACAGCTTTCCAAGGTGGCTGTACCAGCTTGCATTCCCACCAATAGTGTAAGAGGGTTCCTAGTACTTTGGGAATGGAGTCTTGTGGGTTTTCCACATAAAATATCAAGTCATCTGTGAAAAGAAAGTTTGTCTTCTTTGCCAATTGGAATGTTTTTCATTTTGTTGTTGTTGTCTGATTGCTGAAGCTAGGATGCTTAGTACTTTGTTGAACAATGGTGGTGAGAGTTGAGCATCCGTGTCATTTTCCTGACCTTAAGGGAAATCTCTCAAGAGCTTTTCCCCATTGATAATGATATTCACTGTGGACTTTTCATAGATAGCTTTTATGATATTGAGGTATGTTTTCTCTGTCCCTGTACTTTGAAGAATCTTATTAAAGAAAGGATGTGGTATTTTGTCAAATGCTTTTTCTGCATCAGTTGAGAGGGACATATGGTTCTTGTCTCTTTTGTTAAACAGATCTTTCGTGTTAGTTGATTTGTGAATGTTGAACCACCCTTGTACTCCAAGAATAAATCCCATCTGGTTGTGGTGCATAATCCTTTTATTGTACTGTTGGATCCTACTGGTTAGGACTTTGTTGAGTATTTTGGCATCCATGTTCATTAGGGATATTGGTCTGTAATTCTCCTTTTTAATGGGGACTTTGTCAGGCTTGGAGATCATGGTAGTGCTGGCTTCATAGAACAAGTTTGGAAGTGTTCCTTCCATTTCTATTTTTTGAAAGAGCTTTGGTCTTTGCTGAGAGTTCCTCCTCCTAATCATTCTGTCAAGAGATGGCTGAGTGAATGAGCAGATCCAAAATATCAACTACGATCCAAGCAAGATGCACCCTAGCAAAATCTGGAGTGGTCAGAAGCCACCACTGAAAAAACAAAGCCAAAATGAAACACAAAAATAAAATTTAAAAAATGAAAAAAATTTTTAAAGGTGGTGGAGAAATAAAAGGATATAGTAGGGTGTTTCAGTTGTTCCTGGGTGTATTTTGGTCTGTGTATTAGAGGACACTATGCCCCAAAATTACAAGAAAGTTAAACTTGTATGTATAAAAAGGTAAAACTGAATAGTGAAAAAAGTACTACAATAAAGCACAGATCTATAAAAAATTTAGTTGTGAAAAAATACAAGTTGAAAAGTGACTAGGAAATATAAGTTGATATAATAAACATCCAGTTGAAATGAGAAAGTAAAAGGGAAAAAGAGGAAAGTATAAGAAGGAAAAAAGAAAAGAAAATTCTGTCTGAATAATAAACAAGTCATGAGGCCATACCTAGAGCTCAATATAGAATTTTCTCCTAGCATTGGGATTTTACAGTCTTATAGGATCCATAGACTTGTCCTCCAGGTGTTCTTCCAGCCTGTCTTCCGGGGGAGGGGCCTGCCATACTGTTTCTTAGTTAACTCTGCCTGTGTGAAGTTGCCTACTCCCCCCCAATCCCAATCCCATCAGGGGGATGGTCTCTGTGGAAACCTGTCTTTTCTGTGGCTTTTGTTTCCTGGGGGCTTTCCACTCTTCGAACAAAAATGGCCACAGCCAAACCTCTGGCCCAGAGCAGAAAATTCAGTCTGCCCTTTAATAAACACTCCAAGACAAATAGTCCCCACTTCTGCATGCACAGCCTTCCATGGTGTCCACAGCAACTCTCTCAGAGGTAGTCCCTGGGGCCCAGAAGTGTCACTGTCCTTTGTGATTCTAAAACCACATGTGTCCTTGGGCTTGTGTGCACACCCAAAGCTCCTGGATGGTGTCTGTGCGTGGCTGTAAAGCCCTTTCCAGGCTGCTACTGCTCTGCAAGTTTTTTCCCTGTCTCGAGCACAGGTTCCAGATTTTTTAAGGCTGCACAAAAGAAGAGCGATTATCGACTAGCCCAGCTCATGGTTTAAATGGTGATCTGAATGAAGAGTGCCTTTCTGGACTTGCTGACCACAATCTGCTTCCTGGCTTTGCTGCTGGGGCTGTTTACTGGTTCAGCAACATCCTTTTGCCTATTGATCCTCATATCATGAGACGACTATGCCCTACCTAGAATTCTGTCTTTTCATTTCCAGAATCCCTTACAGAGAGGAATGTCTCTCACTAGAGCAGATTTCTAAGGGTTCTGATTTTGTGCTCTAGTGTTATATCACTTTTGAGAAGCCAGCTTATGGAGGCTCCCTCTCCCTTGTTTGTCTTCTGATATCTCCCCAGAGATTCATGATTCTGTATGTCTTATCTTGCAAAAAGCAATGTTTTTCTGTTTGTAAGGATCCAGATATATATTCTTACATAACAGGCAGATTTCTTGGGTGTTCAGAATGGTTTGGTAGACATCCAGCTCATTTCAGGGGACCAGTAGAAATGGGGTCTCCTACTCCTCCAATATATTGCCTCCTTTTCCAGTCTACCAATTTAAATGTTAATCTCATCCATTACAGTCTGAAAGAAACACCCCAAATAATGTTTAAGCAACTATCTCCATATCTCCATGGCCCAGTCAAGGTGACACATAAAACTAACCATCACAGTAACCATCTAGGATGAGTCTGGTGTGATTTACTCTTTTTTTTTTTAATTTTATGGGATTTTATTTTTTTTAATTTTTTATTTCTTTTCAGCATAACAGTATTCATTGTTTTTGCACCACACCCAGTGCTCAATGCAATCCATGCCCTCCCTAATACCCATCACCTGGTTCCCCCAACCTCCCACCCCCCGCCCCTTCAAAACATTCAGGTTGTTTTTCAGAGTCCATAGTCTCTCATGGTCCACCTCCCCTTCCAATTTCCCTCAACTCCCTTCTCCTCTCTAACTCCCCATGTCCTCCATGTTATTTGTTATGTTCCACAAATAAGTGAAACTGTATGATAATTGACTCTCTCTGCTTGACTTATTTCACTCAGCATAATCTCTTCCAGTCCCATCCATGTTGCTACAAAAGTTGGGTATTCATCCTGATGGAGGCATAATACTCCATAGTGTATATGGACCACATCTTCCTTATCCATTCATCCGTTGAAGGGCATCTTGGTTCTTTCCACAGTTTGGTGACCATGGCCATTGCTGCTATAAACATTGGGGTACAGATGGCCCTTCTTTTCACTACATCTGTATCTTTGGGGTAAATAAATACCCAGTAGTGCAAAAATGAACTTTTAGGACTTCATCAAGATCAAAAGCTTCTGCACAGCAAAGGAAACAGTCAACAAAACAAAGAGGCAACCCATGGAATGAGAGAAGATATTTGCAAATGACAGTACAGACAAAAGGTTGATATCCAGGATCTATAAAGAACTCCTCAAACTCAACACACACAAAACAGACAATCATATCCAAAAATGGGCAGAAGATATGAACAGACACTTCTCCAATGAAGACATACAAATGGCTATCAGACACATGAAAAAATGTTCATCATCACTAGCCATCAGGGAGATTCAAATTAAAACCACATTGAGATACCACCTTACACCAGTTAGAATGGCCAAAATTAGCAAGACAGGAAACAACTTGTGTTGGAGGGAATGTGGAGAAAGGGGAACCCTCTTACACTGTTGGTAGGAATGCAAGTTGGTGCAGCTTCTTTGGAGAAGAGTGTGGAGATTCCTCAAAAAATTAAAAATAGAGCTTCCCTATGACCCTGCAATTACACTACTGGGATTTTATTTTTTAATTGAAGTATAATCAACATAAAATGTTATATTAGTTTTAGGTGTACAGCATATTAATTCAACAGTTCCAGGGGAGCTGAAATGGTAGAGTTAGAGGAGAATCCTACACTTGCTTTATCGCTTGAACATGGCTAAATAGATATCAAATCATTCTGAATACCCAAGAAATCAATCCGAAGACTGACAAAACAAACCATGCAACCATAAGGAGAAAAGAGGCCACATCATGGAAGGTAGGAGGTAAAAAGATGTGAGTTTTGGGAGAAACAGATTGCAAGAACTACAGAAGGGAGGAAGCCACATTGGTGACAACGAGAAGCAAGAGAGAGAAGACTGAAGAGGGGACCACACAAGGAAAACACTTCTCCAAAGCAACTGACTGAGAAAAATGAGAGGAGCTGATTTTCATTAGTTTTTACAACTAACAAGGCTCAAATACTAGAGTTTTAGAAGTTCATGATGGCCCCTGTGAAGCTCTGAGGGCACTGCATTGCTCCTGTAGAGAAATAGGGCAGATAGCCTGGGAGCAGAAGGCACAATCTGAGGATTTGCTGGGATTCACTGGGAAAAATGGTTCTCCCTTCTCTAAGAGCACATTTGGGAGAGGTGGCATTGACTCTCTCGGGACAAAAGTGCCATCAAGCACCATTGCCTACTCTCACCCTTCAGCAAAGGTGCAGAGACACGTACTGAGGGTAGTTAACCTGGACACTGGCTTTTTACTGTGCTTTACTCCAAAATACATACCACTGTGCTTTAGTGAGACTGCCTTCCTGGAACAAATCTACCTCAGTCCCAGAGCAGTGAGACCCTCTCCCAGAGGACCAGCACAGGTCCGTACCATACCAGATCCCTAAAGTTTGGATTTTTAAGACTCAGCTGACCTGCCTGATATAGACTCCAAGATGCACTCCACTGCTGGGTGGGCAGGTGGCCCAGACAGACGGCGTGTGGAGAGCGATCTGAGAGATGCCTGGTACATACAAGGGGAGATTTTTCACCCTTCTGGGAAGGATTTCCAGACAGCAGGAAGCATGATCTCCCCTCTCCAGGTACAAGGGAGAGGGCTAGTATGATTTATTTTCCCCACCCATCAGCATAAACAAATATCAGTAAGCAGCACAGTGTCAATGGTGATGGCCTAAACTAATTACAGAAAGACCCATGCCCTATGTTCCTCAGATGCTGCTTTTCTCAGGCAAGTGCCTGAGAAGCAGGGCTGTGCTCACCCCCCAGAAGATCAGCACAACCATCACCCCACACACACCATGTCTACTGACCATAGAGTTCTCAAAGCTTCAGCTCTACTGGAAAGAGCATCATGTTTTCTTTTAATGAGCAGACTAGAGCACACCTAGTTAAAATGTGCCACACCCTGCCCAAGGTCCAAACACTCCCCACTGCAGGGAAGGAGAAACTCTACAGAAGACTGAGCTTATGCAAAAAGCAGTCAAACACAGTAGCTGAGTGCACACAACATATACCAGAGACAAATCCTGAAGCACCAGACCCTGGACATTATATGACCTCTTCTTTATAAAGCCATAATAGGAAGCATCATAGCTTAGGAGCAGGAAACAAAAAGATTTGCTAACACAGAAGAAAGCAGAGACCTAGACAAGATGCCAATAGGGAGGAATTATCCAAAGGAAAGAATAAGAAAAGGTCATCGCCAGGGATCCAAACACATATAAATTATATACCTGATTCAGAATTTAAAATGACAATCACAGGAATACTATTTGGGATTTGGAAAAGCACAGAATACACCAGGGAGTCCCTTACTACAGAGATGAAAGACCTAAAAACTAGTCAAGCTGAAATGAAAAATGCAATAGTCAAGATTTGAAACTAACTGGATGTAATGACCACAAAGATGGAAGAAACAGAAAATAAATAGGTGATACAGAATAAATAAGTGATATAGAAAATATAATTATGGAAAACAATGAAGCTGAACAAAAGAGTGGAGGAAAAATGTTAGATTATGAATGTAGACTTAGGGAACTCAATGACCATAAAGTGTAATAACATTCTTATCATAAGAGTCCCAGAAGAAGAAAAGAGGGAAAGTGGGCAGAAGGTTTCTTTGAGGAAATTACAGCTGAAAACTTCCTTAATGTGGGGAAGGAAATAGACATCCAAATCCAGGAAGCAGAGAGAATTCCTATCCAAAAAAAAAAAAAAAAGCAGGCCAACAACAAGACACATCATAGTCAAATTTGCAAATATAGAGATTAAAAAAATTCTAAAACCAGCAAGAGAAAAGAAGTTCCTAACTTACAAAGGAAGACAAATAAGGTTAGCAGCAGATTTATTCAGAGAGACTTGGCAGACCAGAAAGGAGAGGCATGATATATTCAAAGCACTGAATGGAAAATACCAGCAGCCAACAACAATCTATCAAGAAAGACTATGATTCAGAATAGAAGAAGAGACAAATAGTTCTCTACACAAACAAAAACTAAAGGAGTTTGTGACCACTAAACTAGCTCTGAAAGAAATATTAAAGGGGACTCCTCAAGTGGGAAATAAAGAATATAAGTGACAAAGACTAGAACAGAACAGCAAAAATCTCCAGAAACAATAACAAAACACGTAATAAAATGGCACTATATTCATATCCATCTGTAATCACTCTGAATGTAAATGGACTAAATGCTCCAGACAAAAGACATAGGGTGTCAAGATGAATTTTAAAAAAATCTATATGTTGCTTAGAAGAGACTCATTTTAGACTTAAAAGTACCTGCAGATTAAAAGTGATGCTAATGGACATTTTTTAAAAAGCCAGAGTAGCCTTACTTATATCAGAAAAATGAGATTTTAAATTAAAGACTGTAATAAGAGATGAAGAAGGGCACTGTGTCAATAAAAAGGTCTCTCCATTAAGAAGAACTAACAATTGCAAATAGTTATACTCCCAAGTTGGGAGTACTCAAAGATATAAATCAATAACAAACATAATTAAACCCACTGATACTAATACAATAATAGTAGGGGACATCAACATCCCACTTATAGCAATGGGAGAGATCATCTATGCAGAAAAACAAAAAGGAAACAATGGATATAGAGACACACTGGACCAGATGGACTTAACAAATATATTCAGAACATTTCATCCTAAAACAGCAGAATACTCTCCAGAATAGATTACATGTTGGGTCACTAATCAGGCCTCAGCAAGTACAAGAAGACTGACATACAATGCATATTTTCTGACCACAATACTGTGAAACTTGAAAAATTTGGGAAGACCACATATACATGGAGGTTAAAGAGCATCTTACTAAAGAATGAAGGGGTCAATCAGGAAACTGAAGGGATAAAAAAATACATGGAAATAAGTGATAATGAAAACGAGACAGTCCAAAACCTTTGGGATGCAACAAACATAGTAATAAGAAGGAAGCATATAGCAATACAGAACTACCTCAAGAAGCAAGAAAATCTCAAATACACAACCTAAACTTACACCTAAAGAAGCTAGAGAAAAAACAACAAATAAAGCCTAAAGTCAGGAGAAGATAGGAAATAATAAAGATTAGAACAAAAATGATACACAAACAAAAAATACCAGTAGAACAGATCAAGGAAACCAGGAGCTGGTTTTTGAAAGAATGATTCAAGTGATAAACCCCTAGCTAGACTTCTCAAAGAGAAGAGAGAAAAGACCCAAATAAATGAAATCACAAATGGGAGAGGAGAGATCACAATCAATACCACAGAAATACAAGTATAAGAGAAGATTATGAAAAATTATATACCAACAAACATGACAAACTGGAAGAAATGGATAGATTCCTAAAAACATATAAATGAAAAAAACTAAAATATGAAGAAATCAAATACTTGAACAGGCCAATTATGTGGAAGGAAATTGAATCAGTGATCAAAAATCTTCCAACAAACAAAAGTACAAAGCCAGATGTTTTTCTAAGGGAATTCTACCAAACAATTAAAGAAGAGTTAATGTCTATTCTTCTCCAACTATTCCCCCCAAAATAGAAATGAATGGAAAATTTCCAGACTCATTCTATGAAGCCAGGATTATCTTGATTCCAAAAGCCAGACAAACACCGCACTGAAAAGGAGAACTACAGGCTAATATCCTTAATTAACATGCATGCAAAAATTTTCAACAAAAGGGGCACCAGAGTGTCCCAGTTGGTTAGGTGTCTGACTCTTGGTTTCAGCTCAGGTCCTGATTTCACAACCCTGGAATCCAGGCCCATGTCAGGCTCCTCACTCGGTAGTCTGCTTGAAGATTTCTCTACCTGTGCCCCTTCCCCTGCTCTCCTTCTCTCTCTCAAATACATAAATAAACCTTTCAAAAAATTCTTAACAAAATACTAGAAGATCAAATCCAACAGTACATTAAAAGAAATTTATCCATTCTGATGGAGGCATAATATTCCATTGTATATATGAACCATATCTTCTTTATCCATTCCTCTGTTGAAGGGCATCTCGGCTCTTTCCACAGTTTGGGGATTGTGGCCATTGCTGCTATGAACATTGAGGTACATACGGTTCCTCTTTTCACTACATCTGTAACTTTGCAGTAAATACCCAGTAGTGCAATTGCAGGGTCAACTTTTGTATCAAGATAAACAGGACTGAAGGAGATTATGCTGAGTGAAATAAGTCAAGTAGAGAAAGTCAATTATCATATGGTTTCACTTATTTGTGTAACAAAAGGAATAACATGGAGGACATGAGGAGAAGAAAAGGAAAAGTGAATTGGGGAAAATTGGAGGGGGAGACGAACCATGAAAGA
Organism: Mustela nivalis; assembly: GCF_964662115.1. Classification (NCBI taxonomy): domain Eukaryota; kingdom Metazoa; phylum Chordata; class Mammalia; order Carnivora; family Mustelidae; genus Mustela; species Mustela nivalis. The sequence goes on along the minus strand of NC_139040.1, from coordinate 64,142,629 downwards.
CTGTGAACTCTGAGAAACAAACTGAGGGTTTTGGAAGAGAGCTTGGTGGTGGGTATTAGGGAGGGCACGTATTGCATGGAGCACTGGGTGTGGTGCATAAACAATGAATCTTGGAACACTGAAAAAATAAAATAAAATAAATAAAATAAAATAAAGTAAGAAAGGAAAAGAAAAGAAAGGAAAGAAAAGAAAAGAAATTTGCCACAATCAAATGGAACTTTTTTTCATCGATTGCAAAGATAGTTCAATGTTTACAAATCAATGAATGCGATATATCACATTGATAAAAGAAGGGATGGGGCACCTGGGTGGCTCGGTGGGTTAAAGTCTCTGCCTTTGGCTCAGGTCATGATTCCACTCAGGGTCCTGGGATCGGGCAATGCATCCGGCTCTCTGCTCAGTAGGGAGCCTGCTTCCCCCCACCCCCGCCTGCCTGTCTGCCTACTTGTGATCTCTGTCTGTCAAATAAACAAATATTTTTTTTTAAAGGATAAGAATCATATGATCTTCTCAATGGATACAGAAAAAAACATTTGACAAAATATAGCATCCATTCATGATTAAAAGCCCCAACAACGTAGGGACAGAGAGAACATGCCTCAGTATCATAAAAGGCATACATGAAAGACCCTTAATATGGGGAAAAACTGAGAGCATTTCATCTACGGTCAGAAAGAAGACACAGTTGTCCACTCTTACCACTGTAATTTGATATAGTACTGGAAGTCCTCGACTTAAAAATCAGAAAACAAAAAGAAATAAAAAGCATCCAATTTGGTAAGGAAGAAATGAAAATTAGACTACTTACAGGGAACATTATACATTATGTAGAAAACTCAAAAGACTCCACCAAAAATTTGCTAGAACTGATACATGAATTCAGTAAAGTTGGAGGATATAAAATCATTGCACAGAAATCTTCTGCATTTCTATACAACATAATGAAGCAGCAGAAAGAGAAATCAACGAACTGATCTCATTTGTAATTGCACCAAAAACAATAAGATAAATAGGAATAAACCTAACCAAAGAAGTAAATGATCTGTACTCTGAAAACTATAGAACACTTATGAAAGAGATTGAAGAGGACACACACACACCAAAAAAAGGAAAAAAACATTCCGTGTTCATGGATTGGGAAAGCAAATATTGTTGAAATATATATAAAAACAAGAAAAATTGGCATATTTAATGCAATCCCTATTAAAATAACATCAACATTTTTCACAGAGCTAAAACAAACAACCCTAAAATGGATGTGTAACCACACACACACACAAACCCTAAATAGCCAAAACTACCTTGCAAAAGAAAAGCAAAGCCATACATTAAATTACTTGCCATTCCAAGTAGTCAAGATGGTGGAGAAGTAGGAGGCTGAGACTACTTCAACTAGCCGGAGATCAGCTAGATAGCTTATCTAAAGATTGCAAACACCTGCAAATCCATCGGCAGATCGAAGAGAAGAACAGCAATTCTAGAAAGAGAAAAACAACCACTTTCTGAAAGGTAGGACCGGCGGAGAAGTGAATCCAAAGCGACGGGAAGATAGACCCCGGGGGGAGGGGCCGGCTCCCGGCAAGCGGCGGAGCAACAGCAAACAAAATCAGGTCTTTTAAAAGTCTGTTCCGCTGAGGGACATCGCTCCAGAGGCTAAACCGGGGCGAAGCCCACGCAGGATCAGCGTGGACTCAGGTCCCACAGGGTCACAGAAGGATAGGGGGTGTCTGAGTGTCGCAGAGCTTGCGGGTATTGGAACGGGAAAGCCGGCTACAGAGACAGAGACGACAGTAAGCTCGCAGCTCAGTGTTACCTTGATCCGGTCGCAGGCTCAGTGAGCTCGGAGCGCGGCCGGAGGTCAGGCAGATGGGAGTAACTGGGCGCTGTTCTATGAGGGCGCACTGAGGACTGGGACCCTGGGCTCTGGGCTCCACCGGGCCGGAGACCAGGAGGCCGCCATTTGTATTCCCGTCCTCCAGGAACTCTAAGGAAAGCGCTCAGGGAACAAAAGCTCCTGAAAGCACATCCAAGCGGATTACTCAGCCCGGCCCCTGCTAAGTACAGTGCAATTCCGCCTGGGGCAAAGACACTTGAGAATCACTACAACAGGCCCCTCCCCCAGAAGATCAAGAAGAAATCCAGCCGAGACCAAGTTCACCTACCAAGGAGTGCGGTTTCAATATCAAGGAGAGCAGGAGAATTCCAGAGAAGGAGAAAGCAAAGCACGGAACTCATGGCTTTTTCCCTGTGATTTTTTTGAGTCTTGCAGTTAATTTAATTTTTTTCTTTTTCATTTTTTGTTTTTTTTCTTGCCTTCTGGTAAAATTTTTTTTTTTACTTTTACCTTTTTCTTTTTTAACGTTTTTTAACTAGTTTATCTAATATATATATTTTTTTCTTTATTTGTTTTCTTTTTTTAAACTCTTTTCTTTTCTTTTTTCTTTTTTTTTCTTTCTTCCTTTTTGAACCTCTTTTTATCTCCTTTCTCCCCACTCACGATTTGGGATCTCTTCTAATTTGGTTAAAGCATATTTTCCTGGGGTTGTTGCCACCCTTTTAGTATTTTACTTGCTCCTTCATATACTCTTATCTGGACAAAATGACAAGACGTAAAAATTCAACACAAAAAAAAGAACAAGAGGCAGTACCGAAGGCTAGGGACCTAATCAATACAGACATTGGTAATATGTCAGATCTAGAGTTCAGAATGACAATTCTAAAGGTTCTAGCCGGGCTCGATTAAGGCATGGAAGATATTGGAGAAACCCTCTTGAGAGATATAAAAGCACTTTCTGGAGAAATAAAAGAACTAAAATCTAACCAAGTTGAAATCAAAAAAGCTATTAATGAGGTGCAATCAAAAATGGAGGCTCTCACTGCTAGGATAAATGAGGCAGAAGAAAGAATTAATGATATAGAAGACCAAATGACAGAGAATAAAGAAGCTGAGCAAAAGAGGGACAAACAGCTACTGGACCACGAGGGGAGAATTCGAGAGATAAGTGACAACATAAGATGAAACAACATTAGAATAATTGGGATTCCAGAAGAAGAAGAAAGAGAGAGGGGAGCAGAAGGTATACTGGAGAGAATTATTGGGGAGAATTTCCCCAATATGGCAAAGGGAACGAGCATCAAAATTCAGGAGCTTCAGAGAATGCCCCTCCAAATCAATAAGAATAGGCCCACACCCCGGCACCTAATAGTAAAATTTACAAGTCTCAGTGACAAAGAGAAAATCCTGAAAGCAGCCCGGGAAAAGAAGTCTGTAACATACAATGGTAAAAATATTAGATTGGCAGCAGACTTATCCACAGAGACCTAGCAGGCCAGAAAGAGCTGGCATGATATTTTCAGAGCACTAAACGAGAAAAACATGCAGCCAAGAATACTATATCCAGCTAGGCTATCATTGAAAATAGAAGGAGAGTTTAAAAGCTTCCAGGACAAACAAAAACTGAAAGAATTTGCAAACACCAAACCAGCTCTACAGGAAATATTGAAAGGGGTCCTCTAAGCAAAGAGAGAGCCTACAAGTTGTAGATCAGAAAGGAACAGAGACCATATACAGTAACAGTCACCTTACAGGCAATACAATGGCACTAAATTCATATCTCCCAATATTTATCCTGAATGTTAATGGGCTAAATGCCCCTGTCAAAAGACACAGGGTATCAGAATGGATAAAAAAAAAAAAAAACCCATCTATATGATGCCTCCAAGAAACTCATTTTAAGCCCGAAGACACTTCCATATTTAAAGTGAGGGGGTGGAAAAGAATTTACCATGCTAATGGACATCAGAAGAAAGCAGGAGTGGCAATCCTTATATCAGATCAATTAGATTTTAAGCCAAAGACTATAATAAGAGATGAGGAAGGACACTATATCATACTCAAAGGGTCTGTCCAACAAGAAGATTTAAGAATTTTAAATATCTATGCCCCCAACGTGGGAGCAGCCAACTATATAAACCAATTAATAACAAAATCAAAGAAACACATCAACGATAATACAATAATAGTAGGGGACTTTAACACCCCCCTCACTGAAATGGACAGATCATCCAAGCAAAAGATCAGCAAGGAAATAAAGGCCTTAAACGACACACTGGACCAGATGGACATCACAGATATATTCAGAACATTTCATCCCAAAGCAACAGAATACACATTCTTCTCTAGTGCACATGGAACATTCTCCAGAATAGATCACATCCTCGGTCCTAAATCAGGACTCAACCGGTATCAAATGATTGGGATCATTCCCTGCATATTTTCAGACCACAATGCTCTAAAGCTACAACTCAACCACAAAAGGAAGTTTGGAAAGAACCCAAAAACATGGAGACTAAACAGCATCCTTCTAAACCGGGAAATTTAAAGAAGAATTGAAAAAAATCATGGAAACAAATGATAATGAAAAAACAACGGTTCAAAATCTGTGGGACACAACAAAGGCAGTCCTGAGAGGAAAATATATAGCGGTACAAGCCTTTCTCAAGAAACAAGAAAGGTCTCAGGTACACAACCTAACCCTACACCTAAAGGAGCTGCATAAAGAACAAGAAAGAAACCCTAAGCCCAGCAGGAGAAGAGAAATCATAAAGATCAGAGCAGAAATCAATAAATTGAAACCAAAAAAACAATAGAACAAATCAAGGAAAGTAGGAGCTGGTTCTTTGAAAGAATTAATAAAATTGATAAACCCCTGGCCCGACTTATCAAAAAGAAAAGAGAAAGGACACAAATAAAGAAAATCATGAATGAAAGAGGAGAGATCACAACTAACACCAAAGAAATACAAACAATTATAAGAACATACTATGAGCAACTCTACGCTAACAAATTTGACAATCTGGAAGAAATGGATGCATTCCTAGAAGCATATAAACTACCACAACTGAACCAAGAAGAAATAGAAAGCCTGAACAGACCCATAACCAGTAAGGAGATTGAAACAGTCATTAAAAATCTCCAAACAAACAAAAGCACAGGGCCAGACGGCTTCCCGGGGGGAATTCTACCAAACATTTAAAGAAGAACTAATTCCTATTCTCCTGAAACTGTTCCAAAAAATAGAAATGGAAGGAAAACTTCCAAACTCATTTTATGAGGCCAGCATCACCTTGATCCCAAAACCAGACAAGAATCCCACCAAAAAAGAGAGCTATAGACCAATATCCTTGATGAACACAGATGCGAAAATACTCAACAAAATACTAGCCAATAGGATTCAACAGTACATTAAAAGGATTATTCACCACGACCAAGTGGGATTTATTCAATGGAATACTATGCAGCCATCAAAAGAAATGAAATCTTGCCATTTGCGACAACATGGATGGAACTAGAGCGAATCATGTTTAGCGAAATAAGTCAAGCAGAGAAAGACAACTATCATATGATCTCCCTGATATGAGGAAGTGGTGATGCAACATGGGGGCTTAAGTGGGTAGGAGAAGAATCAATGAAACAAGATGGGATTGGGAGGGAGACAAACCATAAGTGACTCTTAATCTCACAAAACAATCTGAGGGTTGCTGGGGGGAGGGGGGTTGGGAGAAGGGGGTGGGATTATGGACATTGGGGAGGGTATGTGCTTTGGTGAGTGCTGTGAAGTGTGTAAACCTGGTGATTCACAGACCTGTACCCCTGGGGATAAAAATACATGTTTATACAAAATAAAAAATTAAAAAAAAAAAGAAAAGCAAAGCCAGAAGCATCACAATTCCAGACTTGAAGTCATATTATATTGAAGCTATATTCATCAAGACAGTATGGTAGCATGAGAGACTGTGGACTCTGAGAAACAAACTGAGGCTTTTGGAGGAGAGGGGGTGGGGGATGGTGAACCTGGTGGTAGGTATTAAGGAGAGCACGTATTGCATGGTGCACTGGGCGTAGTATTAAACAATGAATCTTGGAACACTGAAAAAAAATTTTTAAAAAAATTTAAAAAAGACAGTATGGTACTGACAAAAACAGAAACAAAGATCAATGGAACACAATAGAAATCCCCAAAATGGACCCACAATATATGGTCAGTTAATCTTCACCAAAGCAGGAAAGACTGGAAAAAAAGAGACTGTCTTTAATAAATGGTGTTGGGAACACTGGAGCAACATCCAAAAGAATGAAACTGGACCACTTACTTACACCATACACTAAAATAAAATCAAAATGGATGAAAGACCTAAACTGGAGACAGGAAAGCATCAAAATCCTACAAGAAAACACAGGCAGCTATCTCTTTGACATAAGCCATCGCAACTTCTTTGTAGATATATCTCCTGAGGTGAGGGAAACAAAAGCAAAAATAAACTACTGGGTTTTCGTCAAGATAAAAAAGCTTTTGTACAGCAAAGGAAACAATTGACAAAAATATTAGGCAACCTATGGAATGGGAGAAGATATCCACAAATGACATATCTGATAAGGAGTTAGTTTCCAAAACTCTATAAAAACATACCAATATTAACACCCCAAAAATACAGTCAAGAAATGGGCAGAAGACATGAATAGACATTTTTTGAAGGAAGACATACATATGGCTAACAGACACAGAAAGGATGTTCAGCATCACTCACCATTAGAAAAATACAAATCAGATTTACAATGAGATATCACCTATCCACATAAACAAAGTAGATAGAATATAATTTAAGTTTGTCTTAATGACTCAGGGTTGCCATTAAGGGCATGAATTGCCGTACTATGCTTTGTTACACTAAGGTGATAGTAAGGTATGTAGGTAAATTAGCCCCTAAACTAATTCCATATTAGTAGTCTTAAATAATTCTCTCTGCTTTAATCTCCTCCTCACTCTAAGCTGCCCCTTCTTCTTCTTTTTGTAAGCATGTCTGACTCTAGATGAATGGCTTCTTTCTGCTGTACAGTGGATTAACTAGTTATCTCATTAGCTAATTGAGCTAAAAAGTAATGGATAAAAATAGTTTAATATCCTTTATGGATCTGTCAGCCTTAAATGACCCTAAACTTTCTAAGCTATGTTCTTATCCTATACACTACCTCTTAAAATAGCAAGCTCCATGTTCTTATCACCCTTTCTATTTTTCTGAATTTACTTGAAAGTTTGGTATGCAGGAATATAGGCAGCCCAGTGAAAGATTCTAGAATTTGGTAAACAAATCCAAGTTAACCTAATCTACAACCTTAACAGACATCAGTGAAACCTCTTTTATTTCTGTCTTTCTGGATAACAAGTTCCCACCTTTTAGACTACCCTTATATGATGTCTTATATGATATGATCCTTATATAACATCTTTTTCTACTGGTAATTTTTTTGCTTTTCTTCCTTTCCCACAGTTTTTCCCCCCTTTTCAGGATTATCACATCATTCCTCACACAATGATAAGGTATTTGTGCAATGCTTCTCTGTATTAGACACTGCATATATCAGTGTCATTTATTTGTAGTAGATGTCAACCTATGTTGCTCTTTATCTTTTCATCAATAGCAGCCAACATTTAATAAGTGAGTGACACAGAAAGGAATAAGCATCTGTTTTTCAGGGTACTGTTAATTTCAAATAGTCTACCTAAATTTTAAAATGATATGCTTTAACTTTTGGGTTATAAAATATCACACAGTAAATATTTAGATAAATGCAATTCAGTGCTAGAGTCAAAATAATTGTAAATAAGAACTAGAGGGGTTTAAGGAAAAAACATACCAGTGTTACCACTACCACTACCAGTGAAGCAACTAGCAGGGTTTCAACACAGGAGATAGGACTGAGTGGGGTTTAGAACAGGTAGGTCATAATTGGAACAGTGGTGAAAGAAATGGAATGATGGTCATCATCTAAGCAGACTAAAGGGCCCACTTATATGGCTGTCAAATCCTACTTAGCAGCATCATACCATACCAACCAATTTCTTTTTTAAAATTTTATTTATTTATTTTCAGCATAACAGTATCCATTGTTTTTGCACCATACCCAGTGCTCCATGCAATCCGTGCCCTCTCTAATACCCACCACCTGGTTTCCTTAACCTTCCACCCCCCACTGCTTCAAACCCCTCAGATTGTTTTTCAGAGTCCATAGTCTCTCATGGTTCACCTCCCCTTTCAATTTCCCCCAACTCCCTTCTCTTCTCTAACTCCCCTGTCCTCCATGCTATTCGTTATGCTCCACAAATAAGTGAAACCATATGATAATTGACTCTCTCTTCTTGACTTATTTCACTTAGCATAATCTCATCCAGTCCGTCCATGTTGCTACAAAAGTTGGGTATTCATCCTTTCTGATGGAAGCATAATACTCCATAGTGTATATGGACCACATCTTCCTTATCCATTCGTCTGTTGAAGGGCATCTTGGTTCCTTCCACAGTTTGGTGACTGTGGCCATTGCTGCTATAAACGTTGGGGTACAGATGGCCCTTCTTTTCACTACATCTGTATCTTTGGGATAAATACCCAGCAGTGCAATTGCAGGGTCATGGGGAAGCTCTATTTTTAATTTCTCGAGGAATCTCCACACTGTTCTCCAAAGTGGCTGCAGCAACTTGCATTCCCACCAACAGTGCAAGAGGGTTCCCCTTTCTCCACATTCCCTCCAACACATGTTGTTTCCTGTCTTGCTAATTTTGACCATTCTCACTGGTGTAAGGTGATACCTCAATATGGTTTTAATTTGAATCTCCATGATACTAGTGATGATGGGCATTTTTTCATGTGTCTGATAGCCATTTATATGTCTTCATTGGAGAAGTGTCCGTTCCTATCTTCTGCCCATTTTTTGATATGATTATCTGTTTTGTGTGTGTTGAGTTTGAGGAGTTCTTTATAGATCCTGGATATCAACCTTAAAGACCCTACCAAAAAGGAGAATTCAGACCAATATCCCTGATGAATATGGATGCTAAGATTCTCAACAAGATCCTAGAAAACAGGATCCAACAGCACATTAAAAAGATTATCCACCATGACCAGGTGGGATTCATTCCTGGGCGACAGGGATGGTTCAACATTCACAAATCAATCAATGTGATAGAACAAATTAATAAGAAAAGAGAGAAGAACCACATGGTCCTCTCAATTGATGCAGAAAAAGCATTTGACAAAATCCAGCATCCGTTCCTGATTAAAACCCTTCCGAGTATAGGGATAGAGGAAACATTCCTGAACTCCATCAAATCTATCTATGAAAGACCCACAGCAAATACCATCCTCAATGGGAAAAAACTTGCATCCTTCCCGTTGAGATCAGGAACATGACAAGGATGCCTACTTTCACCACTCTTGTTCAACATAGTATTAGAAGTCCTAGCAACAGGAATCAGACAACAAAGAGAAATAAAAGGTATTCAAATTGGCAATGAAGAAGTCAAACTGTCTCACTTTGTACCAACCAATTTCTTTGCACCTACATTAGATTCTGAGATCAATTGTCAGAAGGCCCTTCTCTGTCATTCAGAAGTTTCCTTCTTGATCCTACATCCTATTTTGCCAATTCATTTCCTGGCCTAATCCTGATGGGCTCTGGTTCCATTGGTCAATCAAAAGTTTGCCAAATCAGTTTAGTTGTTTAGATGGACTAGAAATGCTCCAGCTAGAGAGGATAAAGAATTCCAAAAAGTTATTTGATATGACCTTAGCATTCAAAGGTCAGACTAATTTGACTTTTTTTTCTTCATCTCAAAATTGGTTTGGGGTAGTTACATAGCAGACAATGTTAACATAAACCAAAATGTAGATCATTTCAAAATAGTATATGAAAATATGATAAACTTAAGCAGGAATCAAATATGTAGAATGAAATATTTACACCATGTATAGACTGAAGTGGGAAAGTGAACAGGGACAGGCAAGAAAATTTCATGTTTAGACAGAATGAGGTTTGTAAACTTATTAGACTTCTTTTGAGTGACCTAGGAAACTTTGAAGGCTTTAGGGTATCAAAACTACTTGGATAAAGTCTAATGATGTGGGGGGAAAGGCAAGGGATCTTGGGCTACAGCTTGTGAACAGGACTAAGAATATTTGGATGAGGCCTTAGAGTATCTGACAAAAAAGATTCCCTTTATTTTAATTTACTGGTTTCTTTTTTTCCTAGTACCTCTTAAAATGAGCATGTTCAAAGCCCTGCATCATCCAATAAATAGTAAAAATCTAGGAACCCATGAGAACTATGCAAATAAACTCTATTATTACTAGAATTATGGTTAATTATGGTTAATATCTAAGTATACAAATAAATAAGTAGAATTATTAAAACAAATGTTATAATTCAGGATGGCATGGGGATGGCAAGTGTGCATCTTGAAGATTTCTTAAATATTTCAGGAAGTTGCTAGTTGCATATATGTTACAGACATTGTGAACAATTTCTAGGAATGACTTACAAACATTATACACATTGCCTAGGAATTGTTTACGATTCCTGATTTAACATTCTGCCTGTAACATAAATACCAGTTAAATTTTAAGAAACTTGATCATACACTGGCATCAAATCAGAAGGCAGTATTTCTTCAGACCTGTCATATAATCAGAAGGTTGATTTGCATATTGAAAATGTAACAGTGTAGGTAATGGCCAAATAACTACACTGTGCATTTTAAGACCCATATGCAGAAAATTACATATAAATCAACTGAAAGAACCTATGAGCAAAGAAAATTTTGATTCAGTGTTTTTTAAAGTAAGCTAATTTTATAATTATTTACTGAATTGTATGACTTAAGTCCAAACATAATAAATACATACACATTTCTTACTTCACTGTTTTTTAAACAAATTAACTGCTAATTTAATATTTAACAACATACCAGAACTTGTACATCCAAATGCATGTTGTACTTTTCAAAGTAGTCCCCTTGAAGATCTAACTATCTGTCATCTATAAACTTATTATTATTATGCTATTATTGTTCAGAATATTTTCAAAATGCTGTTTTTAGAGCTGCCTTCAGAGCCAGTTTATGAACTACACAATTAAAAGTCACATTACTTTCTAACATATTTCAATATACATCAGCTATACAACATATATTAGCTATATAATTTATATAAACCAGAGTCATCTGATAAATTAAAATAGTCATATTATTATTAAAGCCCTTTCCCAAACTACCCTCTGAGACTTTTCTCAGGCTAGATTCAAGACCATCTCCTCCCTCTCCACCCAAACATGCCTCCCCGAAACATGTTCAGTTGAAAATTATTGACTATAATTTGTTTCAAAAAGGTGGACTGAACTTACCTCAATAATATTTCTTAGAATATTACATTTGGCCAGACCAGGCAGCTAGACTATGAGTTTCATAATAGCAGGCATGTTTGTTTGGCTTGTTCAATGCTTTATCCTCAGTGCTAAGAACAGTGTCTGGCATGTTTTAGTTGCTCAATAATTATTTGTTGAATGGATGGATAGATAAATGAATGAATTAATTAAATTCCTTTAAAAGACATTATGGATGAACAAACATAGATGAGAAAATGTGAAATAATAAGGAGATGGCTATATTGAAAGTAAGACCATGCTCCCAATGACAATGAGCTCAAGTTATCACTGGCAGTGGTTAACAAAAATTCTGGTAGTGGTTATAGCATGTCTCTGGATTAGGAGCCAGTTAGCTTGGTGTGGCTTTAGAGACTGGTATCATGCCCCATGTGGACCAGTTTAGCTATATATTCCATTCACAGCTTAGGCCTCTGGTATAGCCAGGAGACTTGCAAATAAGTTTCAGTGACATTTTATTTTCAAGGGTAGTTACTGAAACTTAGAGATCTAAAGTGGCTTGGGCTATATTGCATAGCAAACTAAAGAAGAGTGGAAGAGCTTGGGTCTGAGATAAAAGAAATACAATTCTAGGTTCCTGTACTTCTTTTTTTAAAATATTTTATTTATTTATTTGACAGAGAGAGAGAGATCACAAGTAGGCAGAGATGCAGGCAGAGAGAGAGGAGGAGGAAGCAGGCTCCCTGCTGAGCAGATAGCCCGATGCGGGGCTCGATCCCAGGACCCTGGGATCACGACCCGAGCCGAAGGCAGAGGCTTAACCCACTGAGCCACCCAGGTGCTCCAGGTTCCTGTACTTCTTTGGTATTTTCCCTATTCTAAGAGTTACAATCCTGTGATCTTCCTTGATATTACTACTTTCTACATAAGTTAAGGATGTTGGGGTACCAGGTGGTGGGTATTATAGAGGGCACGGATTGCATGGAGCACTGGGTGTGGTGAAAAAAATAATGAATACTGTTATGCTGAAAATAAACAAAAAATAAATAAGAAAAGAAAAAAAAATCATGAACTTGAGGTATTCAACTTCCCAACTCATTTGGGAAAAGCCCTCATTACCAGTAGTAGTAGTAGTAATAGTAGCAGCAGCAACAGCAGCAGTAGTAGTTTTTGTAGTTGTTGTATAGTGAAGTAATTATAATAGTAATAGTAGAAGAAGCAGTAAAGATAAAAGTACTTCTAGTGGTGATATTAATAGTAATATTGTCTAGGACTTATTGAGTGCCTAATACATGATATGCACTATGCACACTCTTTATATATAGACAGATATTTCCTTTTAGTCCACTTCATAAACCTATCAAGTAAGCAATGTTATTGCCCTCATTTTACAAATGAAGAAAACTAAGGCTCTGAGAGATTAAGTCACTCAGCTAGTCAGGTGTCTAAGTCTTTGCCTGCCTAACTCTGAAGTTGAGGCACTAAAACACAACAAAATGTTGCCTCCTTAGCATTATCCCCTGTTATCTAACCCACCCTTTCCCTGGCCCACAATAAACTACAAGAAAAATCTGAAAAGCCACCATGGTTCAAACCTTGAACTGATTTGGTTCTTATAGCATTCAATAATACTGGCTGCAAAGCAACAATCCTCCTAGAGACTGAACATCTGTTTTAAGACGTTGAGTATGTTTTTCTGGAATATCCCCTTAGAAATGTTTTTTGAACATTTGTTCAAACAAGTTAAGGTCTGGACACCCTCTCATGCCTTTCTTGATTGGTTGTATGCCAAATATGACACCATCCTTCTGCATGTGGTTTGAGTTAGATGGAAGCATTGTACATGCCTTGGACACTGGGAAAACCCTCCAGACCAGACCCTAGATCCAGACAAGCAGGCCCACTGACTAAATGGCAGCCATGAGGTTACTGGGCTGGGTCACACCATAACCCCCACTGAGGAGGCAGCCTTTGTCTGATATTCTGCGTTCTCTCGACCTTTCCTTTGCCTCTGCCTGGATATTTTCCCGTCTTTGGGACAGGTTCCAGAAACACCTAATGGACTTCTTATGCTTTGTGGCTTAAGAGTTTCAGGATCACTGAGGCCAAACATCTAGCCCAATGCTGCTATGGCCTTACATTCTTACTACAAGCCAACTGAGCTCTATCTGATGCACTGTGAAATCATTAGGAAACTGATTAATGACATTGGCAGGTGCTTTGGTGCACATAACTGGAAGGGACTACAATTCTAGACAGTTTTACAGCTTTGGCAGGATGGAAGTATACTCTGGATAGATTGAATGTCACCTCTTGGCCTGTGTTTGTGGGAGATGGCTGCAGAGCCCATCAGCAAATCTGCCACGTGGCCAAGTACATGTGAGTGATGGAAACATGACTGTAGTAAGAGGCGAAGGTTGGTAATGAGGGAGGAGACACTAAAACCTAAGGGGAATCCCTGAATTCCCAACACCTGTGAAATGGATCAGATGAGGCTAGAGAGCTTTTTAGCAACAGAAAAGCATTCAGCTGATATAGGTGTATTAAAAAAAGAAGCAAAGATCAAATTTTCTCTTGTGGCCAAAAGTAAAGCTATAGATGTCAGGTCTATTTTAACATCCAAATTAGGAGATAAAACATACAGCGAGAGTGCTTCGGAGTTAGAAAAGAATCTAATTATTCAAGCATCTTAGTCCACTTAAAACTCCTGAAATTTCCTCTATTTCAGGAAGTCCAGCAAACTAATGCCATTCCTTATTCATGTCTCTGATAAAAAAAAATGCACATGTACCTCTAAAAACTTGGTCTAACACTACTGGTGAAACTACTGGTGGGAAAGGAAACTAAGTTAAATGTTGCTCTAGGATTTTATTGATCGAAGTTGATAAGGTTTCAAAGGAATGGACCAGATAAAAGCTTATTAAAATATTTGAAATGAGAAATTAGGAAGGCCTAAATGAAGGCGAAGATAGTAAGTATGCATAGGAGCTTTTGCTCATGAGAGATATTACGGTGGAATAGCAACACAATGTGGCGACTGACTGTGTTTAGTGAGGCAATGGAAGAATCAGAGATACTGCCAAAGTTATTCATCTTAGTAATTGGGGAAATAAAAATGATGGTGCCAGTTATAGGAACAATGAATCCAGGAGAAGAAAAGGGTCTTGAAGGGAAGATGAATGAGTTTGAGATGCCATACTGAGAGATGGAACAGGCAGTTTGAAATTCTAGGCTTGGACTCAGGAAAGGTTTGGCTTAGAGATAAAAATTCAGGCAGACATCAATGACCTTCTACTTCACCTAAGTCTAAACTTTCTGGCTCCCAATCCCCACCAGCAGAGGCCGTACATAAGGGATACTTGAAACTTCCTTCTCTCTACTTCTTCTGCCATTCCTCCCTACTCCCCAGATTCTTCTTCCCTACAATTATCTCCAGAACATTATAGCTGAGAAGCCTCATTTGCTTGTCTATTCTAAACATCCAATGTACATGTCTAGTTTTAAGCATGATTTTTTGTATTCCCAAACACATGTCATTTGTGAGTAATAAGTGATCCATGCATATTATATTTATAGAAAGTTTCAATTGCTTTAAATATTCCTTATGCCAATGAAAAAATTCATATGCATTAGAAAAAAACCTAGAAAGGAAACATAAAATGAGTGCTACAGAGTTATGGCAACCATATTTTCTGAAGCAAAAATAAGGGATTTTTTTTTATTTTATTGAAATTCAATCAGTTAACATATAGCAGCATATCATTAGTTTCAGAGGTAGAATTCAGTTATTCATCAGTTACATATAACACCCAGTGTTCATTATATGTGCCTTCCTTAATGTCCATCACCCAGTTACCCCATGCTCCCCAACCTCCCCTCCAGCAACCCTCAGTTTGTTTCCTATAGTTAAGAGTCTCTTATGGCTTGTCTATCTCTCTGATTTTCTAAGGAAACGTGTTCTGAAGTTTAGAAGGCAGTTTAGAAGATTCAATTGGAATGGTAAAACATTACAATTACCAGGATATTTGGACTGTTTATAGGGAAAATAGGACAAGATATTTATCCTGCGAAATCTGGAAAGTACATAGAGTAAAATACTAGTAACACAATAATACAATGCATAATTCATACTTTCTGTTTTGGTACCGTAAAATTATTTTATTATCTTATATTCCTTAACTTTCTGTTTATGATATCTGACAGTCTTGGTATTTGCTCCCTCTCTAAAGAAATTTGAGGACCCAAAATATTGAAAGTCAGAGTGAGAAAGTAACCTTGGAAATCAGTTATTCCAGCCACTTTTTTAATATTAAGAAAGTGAGGGTCACAACTAAGAGATTACTTTCCCAAGGTCACATATCAAGTCAGTGACAGAACTGGGACTAGAATCCAAGTATCTTGACCTCCAGAACATCCTTTTTACCAAATATCAAAGTTCCATTTGAGCAACAGTCTTTCTACTCTTTTTTTTTAAATTCTCAAGAATGGCTTTATTTACATTTATGAGATGACAAAAACTCTAATTTTTTCACTTTAACTTTTAAGATTTTTTAAAGTTAAATATTTGTCTACCTATGAACTTTATGCACTATTTGTACTGAATTGGTAACAGATACCACTATCTAGATTGTTTTCTCCTTCACATCTCATCCCTAGTCTTTTTCCTTGAAAATCCTGAAGGAATGGAGCCCATTGTTAACACTGCAGAACATCCAATGCCTGTTATCTCAAATGCCTGTAATCCGCAGCAGCAGTACCCTCTCCCCTCACCCAGACATCTTTCTCTCTATCAGCTAAAACACACACACACACACACACACACACACACACACACACACCCCTGTTATAGCAGATGTCTTAGGGATAAATGGGGCATCAAGGAGAAACACAGGTGGAATTTGGATACCTGATATTCCCAGAATTGCATTCCTAGATGATTACAGGTTGAGAACTTTGTACACACCAAGACTGCTAGAATGTCAGCACGTTTCATGCTTTCCAAGCTTCTCTCAAAATTGCTGGAAGAGTCAAACATCCTATTGAGGAACAAATATTCACCATAAGGAAAAAATTCATTGATGGTTATACCTCATTCCTTGAAGTTTGTTCAACTCTTCCCTATGGTTAAGCAGGAAAATAATATTACTTTGCATCTCTTGCAAGAAGCGACTTGCCCAAAATCAAAACAACAGAACTGGAACCCATGACTTACACTGCACCTATCTAAATTCTCTTCTCTATTCCCTTTGGCCTCCTATGGCTGTCAGAAAAACCGGTGGCCAAGAATGGCTCACATGCCCTCATGCATAACTTCTTCACATGGAGCAGGCTCCTATAATCCCATTAACCGTGCAGTACACTTTAGAATTTTCCCTTCTGGGATGATGAGTTTTTGAGCTTCTTGAAGAAAGGACTGTAGATAGATTGGTTTGTTTATCTACAGGGCCTAGGATGTGACCAATCACAAACACTCAAATAAACATATATGGAACTAAACTGAAAGAATAAGCATAATAGATTAGAACAGAAAAACGGGCCAGGACCAGAGTGTGGAGGACTTTGAATGACATTCTTGGAATCTATATTTTCCACCATGGTCTCTGACTGTGCATCTTTGTGTGTTATGTAAAACAGAACTCAACATTTGAGTATAACTCCATGACAAGGAGGAATTTTGAGAACTATTCCCCTCTTTACCTCAGTGCCTCTGTAAGTAGTATTCAGCCTTCTTTTAATATACGAAGAACTCATAATTCCTAAGCACTCACTCCAATATGTCATAAGCAATTTGATTGAAGTATTGCACACACTGTGGGCCTGAGACCAAGTGTGAGAAATTCTACACTCTAAAAAAAACCATTGAGGCAGCTTAAGGCAATGGAAACTGGTGCTTTGGACTAAACCTGTCTCTTTCCATTTCTGTTTTTGGTGCCTGAATGATGTCTCTGAAGGAAAAAACAAAGAGTATGTAGCTTTAATACTCTGGAGTTAAAGAGAGAAGAAAGATTTAAAAAAGAGAGGATATGAAGCTATGTTCTAGTCTTTAATACAGGTCCCAATGAGATCTTAAAACTAACATACAAAGAACACTTTCAAATTAGCGGGATCCCACAGGCCACTATTTTCCATGATCACAACCCAAGCTTAGGATATCTGCTTTGTAGAGAAAGACAAAAAAGGATAAGAGAAAATCTTCAGAAACAAGCACAAAAAAAGTAATAAAATGGCAATAAACACATATCTATCAATAACTACTTTGAAAGTAAATACACAAAATGCTCCAATCAAAAACATAACATTGACAAAATAGATTTTAAAAACAAAACCCAACTAAACTAAAATTTTTTAAAAAAGAAATTTAAAAAATAGAAATTCAAAAGGAAAACACAGGTGTATGTATCAAAAAGTTCAGGTTAGAAGGTTATTATAGAATTTGATGTACTGGACAGCTCACTGTGATGGTAAATAGGTTAAAAAATTATCTATATAAAAAAATGAGCCAGAATAGTGGGAACGAATTAAAAATAAAAGTTGTCCTATGGAGTAGTGGTGGTTGTTCTCTTGTCATCTTTTTTTTTTTTTTTCTTTCCTGGTTGGTTTTCTGGGGGAGGAGCCTGCCAAGTGGGTTTTCAGTCAATGATGTTCTCTGAGTTAAGTCCTCCCGCCTCCCTCAAGAGGTTGGGCTCTGGGGAAACTGGTTTTTTCAGGCTTTTGTTCTCTGGAGGTTGTTATGTTTGTTCACTTTCATTTTTCTCTCTCACCTTGACTGCTTTGGATAGTTTTTGTAGGTTTAGAGGAAAGCAACCTGCACCCTGACCTCCCTCGCAGAGAGAAGCCTCAGTCTGGCTGCAGAGCCCAAATAAATCCCTCCTTGGCTGCTGGCAGAACAGGTTCCCAGTCACGGTTCCTGGGGACACAGAATTTTTTGCTCGTACCCAAAACCACGGCAGAGGTGGCTGTCTGGGCAGCTCCAGACTGCCAGAGAAGTTCCAAGCAGTGATCACACACTGAGATTTTCCCACTGGCCCTGGCTGGGGGCTGGGAGTGCCTGGTCTTTACTGGTCGAGAGCACCAGGCTGGTGCCTGTGCGCACCTCTCTCAGAGGAGGGCATGGGGGCGCAACTTGGACACTGATAGCACGGCAGGGTACTCGCATGGGGACTGCAAAAAGGTTGTGCTTCTGTTGGCTGACGAGGCTCCCAGCCCCTCATGGGAGCTGGGCCCCACGCGCTCTCAGGCACGCTGGTGGCTCGGGGACCAAGACCTGGTTTCTCCGCCACACTCTCTCTGGCTCTGTGCCAGGGGTGGCTGTCCTGGGTCTGGGGACTTAAGCCCCATCCCTAACACCCCATTTCCTACAACCCTCCCCCCCCCGTGATCCTTTGTTCTTTTTGAGTGCTTTCTACTAGACTCCCAAGTTAATGCTGGTCCCCAGATGCAAGGCACTCTCGTATTGGGATATTACTTTCTAATGGGTCACCTCTGGTGGCTCCCTCTCCCTTTTGTTTATCTTCCAATATCAGTTCAACTTTTCCACTCCGCTTTACCTGCCCACTGGTGTCTTCTGCTCCGCTAGAGATCCAGACGTGTATAATTCTGATCTCAGGCTGATTTTGTGGGTGATCAGAGTTCTTTGAAAGGTAATCAGCTCACTTTAGGGTACAGGTTGAAAGGGCGCCTCCTCCTACTTCCCCGACAACTTATCTCCCCCGACTATGACGTCTTTGTGTCTTCAGTGTCCCAGAATGCTGCCTAGAAAATAGCAAGCGGTCAATGCCCTTCAATGGATGAATGGATAAAGAAGATGTGGTCCATATACACTATGGAGTATTATGCCTCCATCAGAAAGGATGAATACCCAACTTTTGTAGCAACATGAACAGGACTGGAAGAGATAATGCTGAGTGAAATAGTTCAAGCAGAGAGGGTCAATTATCATATGGTTTCACTTATTTGTGGAGCATAACAAATAGCATGGAGGACAAGGGGAGATGGAGAGGAGAAGGGAGTTGAGGGAAATTGGAAGGGGTGGTGAACCATGAGAGACTATAGAATCTGAAAAAAATCTGAGGGTTTTGAAGGGGTGGGGAATGGGAGGTTGGGGGAACCAGGTGGTAGGTATTAGAGAGGGCACGGATTGCATGGAGCACTGGGTGTGGTGCAAAAACAATGAATACTTTTACACGGAAAAAAAAAATTAATTAGGGGCGCCTGGGTGGCTCGGTGGGTTAAGCCTCTGCCTTCGGCCCGGGTCATGATCTCAGGGTCCTTGGATCGAGCCCCACATCGGGCTCTCCGCTCGGCAAGGAGCCTGCTTCCCCCTCTCTCTCTGCCTGCCTCTCTGCCTACTTGTGATCTCTCTCTCTCTCTGTCAAATAAATAAAATAAAATAAAAATATTTTAAAAAAACTAATTAAAAAAAAACCAAGACCCATGTATATGCTGCCTACAAGAGACCCATTATAGTTCTAAAGAACCTGAATATTGAAAATGAAAAGATGGAGGAACATCTATCATGAAAATGGATACAAATATTTACAGCGGCACTATTCATAATAGTCAAAACATGGAAAAAGCCCTAATGTCTGACGACTGATGAATGGAGAAAGCAGATGAGGTGTGTATGTATGTGTGTGTATGTATACACACATATACACACATACATATATATGTATGCCATATACATACAATGAAATATTACTCAGCCATCAAAAAGAATAAAATCTTCCCATTCGCAATGACATTGATGAAACTAGAGTGTATCATGCTAAGCAATATAAGTCAGTCAGAGAAAGACAAATACCATATGATTTCATTCATATGTGGAATCTAAGAAACAGGACAGATGAGCATAAGGGAAGGGAAGGAGAAATAAATTGAGATAAAGAGAGGGAAGGAAGCAAACCATAATGACTCTTAACTCTAAGGAACAGACTGAGGTTTCTGAAGGGGAGGTGGGTGGGAGGATGGGGTAATTGGGTGATGGGCATTAGGAGGGCACTTGATGTAATGAGAATTGGGTGTTATATGCAACTGATGAATCAATAAATTTACCCTGAAACTAGTACTACACCATATGTAAACTAACTGGAATTTAAATAAAATCTTGAATGAAAAAAGCCAGAGTAGTAGTACTTACACTGAACAAAATGACTTTAAAACAAAACAAAAAAAATATGTAACAAGAGACAAAGAAGGACACCATATAATAATAAAGGGGACACTCCAAGAGGAAGATATAACAATTGTAAGTATGTATGCACTCAACATAGGAGCACCCAAATACATAAACAGTTAATAACAAACACAAAGGAATTAATAATAATACAATAAAAGCAGAGGACTTTAACACCTCACATCAATGGACAGATCATTTAAACAGAACATCAAAAAGGAAACCATCACTTTGAATGACACAATAAAAGAGGTAGGATTTAGGAAATGTATTCAGAACATTTCATCCTAAAACATCAGAATACACATTCTTTTCAAGTCCACATGGAACATTCTTCAGAACAGAGCACATATTACCCCACAAAACAAACCTAAACAATTTCAAGACCAAATCATACCATGCATATTTTCTTACCACAATAATATGAAACTAGAAATCAACTACAAGAAAAAATCTGAAATGATCACAAATACATGGAGATTAAACAACATACCACTAAACAATGAATAGGTCAACAGATAATCAAAGAAGAAATTTAAAAGTACATGGAAAGAAATAAAAATGAAAGCACAACAGCCCAAAACCTTTAGGCTGCAGCAAAGTGGTTATAAGAAGTAAGTTAGCAATACAGGCTTTCAAGAAGCAAGAAAAATCTCAATTAAATAACCTAATGTTATACCTTAAGGAGCTAGAAAAAAAGAACAAACAAAACCTAAAGCCAGCAGAAATAAGGAAATAATAAAGATTAGAGCAGAAATAAATGATATAGAAGCTTTAAAAAATGATAAAACAGATCAATGAAACCAGGAGGTTTTTTTTGAATCAATAAAATTGCCAAAATTCTAACTAGACTTATCAAGAAAAAAAAAAAAAAGAAAGGACTCAAAATCACAAATGAGAGAAGAGAAGTAACAACCAATACCACAGAAATACAAGTGAACATAAGAGAACATTATGGAAAACTACATGCTAACAAACTGGAAAACTTAGAAGAAATGAATAAATTCCTAGGAACATAAAAACTATCAAAAGTGAAACAAGAAGAAATAGAAAAGTTGAAAAGACTGGTAAACAGCAAGCAAATTGAGCCAGTAATAAAAAAATAAAACTCCCAATAAACAAAAGTCCAGAACCAGATAGTTTCACAGGTGAATTCTACTAAACATTTAAAGAAAAGTTAATACCCATTCTTCTCAAACTGCTCCAAAATAATAGGAAAGGGAAGGAAACACCCAAATTCATTCTGAGGCCAGCATTACCCTGATACCAGAACCAAATAAAGACACCACTGAAAAAGAGACCATAGTTCAATATCCCTGATGAACATAGATGCAAAAATTCTCAATAAATTACTAGCAAGCTGAATTCAACAATACATTTAAAAAGTCATTCACCACAATCAAGTGGGATTTATTCCTGGGTCACAAAAGTGATTCAGTATTTTCAAATCAATCAATTGTGATATGTCACATCAACAAGAGAAGGGATAAGAAAAATATGATCATTTCAACAGATGGAGAAAAAAAGCATTACAAAGGTCAATATCCATTCATGACAAAAACTGTCAACAAAATGGCTTAGAGGGAGTGTATCTCAACATAATAAAAACCATCTATGAAAAATCGACAGCTAACATTATTCTTAATGGGGAAAAAGTGACAGCTTTGCCCCTAAGGTCAGGAACAAGACAAGAATGTCTACTCACCATTTTTACTCATCATAGAACTGGAAGTCTTAGTCACAAACAATCAGAAAACAAAAGGAAAAAAAAAAGAATTCAGTAAAAAGAAGTAAAACTCTCTCTGCAGATAATATAATACTATTTATAGAAAATCCAAAAGACTCCAAGAAAAAACTGCTAGAACTGATAAATTCAGTAAACTTGTAGAATACAAAATCAAAGTACAGAAATATGTTGAATTTCTACACACAATAATGAAGCAGCAGGAAGAGAAATTAAGAAAACAACCCCATTTACAATCGCACCAAAAATAATAAAATAGCTAGGAAAAAAACTTACCAAAGAGGTGAAAGACCCATATTCTGAGAAGTATAAAACACTGATGAAAGAAATTGAAGCTGACACAAATAAATGGAAAGACATTCCATGCTCATAGATTGGAAGAATAAATATTGTTAAAATGCTATGCTACCCAAAGCAATTGACACACTTAATGCAATCCCTATCAAAATACCAATAGTATTTTTCATAAAACTAGAGCAAACAATCCTAAAATTTGTATGGAACAACAAAAGACCCTGAATTGCCAAAGCAATCTTGAAAATGAAAAGCAAAGCTGGAGGGACCATAATTCTGGACTTCAAGTTATATTACAAAACTGCAGTGATCAAGGAAGTATGGTACTGGCACAAAAATAAACACATTGATTAGTAGAAGAGAATAGAAAATTCAGAAGTGAATCGACAATTTTATAGTCAACTAATCTTTGACAAAGCAGGAAAGAACATTCAATGGGTAAAAGTCTCTTCAGCAAATGGTGTGGGAAAACTGGACAAAATCATACAAAATATAGCTGGATCATTTTCATACACCATATACAAAAATAAGTTCAAAAAGGATGAAAGACATAAATATGGGACCTGAAATCATAAAAATTCCTAAAGCAGAGTACAGACAGTAAACTCTTTGACATCAGCTAGTTAGGACAACAACGTGTGAATTTGGAGTGATACAATTCAGTCCATAACAGTATTTTTTTTTAAGATTTTATTTATTTGTCAGAGAGAGGGAAAGAGAGCGAGCACAGGCATACAGAATGGCAGGCAGAGGCAGAGGGAGAAGCAGGCTCCCTGCTGAGCAAGGAGCCCAATGTGGGACTTGATCCCAGGACGCTGGGATCATGACCTGAGCCGAAGGCAGCTGCTTAACCAACTGAGCCACCCAGGCGTCCCCAGTCCATAACAGTATTAACCATACTTTACTAAAGAAGAAACTGAGGCTCAAAGAAGTTTTGTGATTTATACACACTTATAAGTATATAAGCCAAGACTGGAATTCTAGTCTTGTGTCCTTTCTACTATATTATGCTGCATTATGGGATTCATTTTTTTAAAGATTTTATTTATTTGACAGGGATCACAAGTAGGCAGAGAGGCAGGCAGAGAGAGAGAGAGGAGGAAGCAGGCTCCCTGCTGAGCAGAGAGCCCAATTCAGGGCTCTATCCCAGGACCCTGAGATCATGATTTGAGCCGAAGGCAGAGGCTTTAACCCACTGAGCCACCCCGGTGCCCCGCATTATGGGATTCATTAAGAAATATTCTTTCTGCTTTTATTTTCTGGAGAGATTATACAGAATTGATACATGTTTTATTTATGTATGCATGTATGTATGTATGTACAATTAGCCAACATATAGTACATTGTTCATTTTTGATGTGGTGTTCAATGATTCATTAGTTGCATATATATTCTTTTTAAAATATTTGGTAGAATTCACCAATGTACTCATCTGTGTCTGGTACTTTCTGTTTTGGAAGAATATTATTGATTTAATTTCATTACCAAAAACAGGCTTATTTACATTCTCCCTCCATGTCTGAGTTTTGGTAGATTGTATTCTTCAAGGAATAGGTTCATCTTACCTATATTATCAAATTTGTGGTCACATAGTTTTTGTGTTTTCTGTTCATAATATTCCTTTACTATCTTTTAAATATTAATGTGATTAGTAGTGATGGTAGCTCTTTCATTTCAAGTATTAGTAATTTGTGTCTTTTCTTAGCCTGGTTAGGGGTTTATCAAACTTATTAATTTTTTTCAAAGGAATAGCTTTTAGTTTTGTTAATTTTCCCTACTAATTTCTCATTTTCAATTTCATTGATTCCTATAATAATTTCTATTACTTCCTTTCTTCTGCTTACTTTGAATTTAATTTGCTCTTTTCCTAGTTTCCTAAGGTGGAAGCTTAGATTATTGATTTTAGATCTTTCTTCTTTTCTAATATATGAATTCACTACTATAAATTTTCCTCTAAGTGCTCTTTGCTGCATACCACAAATTTTGATTTTATACTTTTTCATTTAATGTGAAATATTTAAAAAATGTTCATGAAACTTCTTCCATAGTCTATGTGTTATGAATAAGCGTGTTAATAGTCAAGTATTGTGGGCTTTTCCAACCATTTTTCTGTTATTGATTTTTATTTTTTTATATTTTATTTATTTATTTGACAGAGAGACACAGTGAGAGAGGGAACACAAGAAGGGGGAATGGGAGAGAGCGCATCAGGCCCCCCGCCGAGCAGGGAGCCTGATGTGGGACTAGATCCCAGAACCCTGGGATCATGACCCAAGTGCAAGGCAGACACTTAATGAATAAACCACCCAGGTTATTGATTTTTAGTTTAATTCCATTGAGATCTAAGAACATAAATTTTTATTTCTGTTCTTGGAAAAATTTGTTAAGGTTTGTTTTATGACCCATAGTATGGGTTTATCTTGGTGAATATTCTGCATGATCCAGAGAAGAATGCACATTCTGCTGTTGTTGGATAAAGTATTCTGTAAAATACTTATAGAATTTGGTAATCCTGTTGATAGACGGTGCTGTTCAATTCAACTCTGTCCTTACTGATTTTCTGCCTGTTGGATCTATCACATAAGATAAGAAATCTCCAACTATAATAGTGGGCTCCTCTTTTTTTCCTTGCAGTTCTATGAGTTTTTTCCTCATGTATTTTGATGCTTTGTTGTTAGATGCATACATATTAGGGACTTTTATGTGTTCTTGGAGTATTGATCTTTACCATTACATAATGCCCTTGTTTATCTTTGATAATTTCCATTACTTTGAAGTCATCTTTGTCTTTTATTATTTTAATAAACATATTTTATTATTATAATTCTTTCAGAATTCTTTTATGTTAGCACAGTATATCTATCTCTATTCCTTTACTTTTATCTATCTTTGTCTTTATATTTAAAGTGGGTGTCCTCTAAACAACATAGAGTTGAGCCTTTTTTTTTAAAGATTTTATTTATTGATTTGACAGAGACACAGCAAGAGAGGGAACACAGGAAGAGGGAGTGGGAAAGGCAAGCTTTCTGCTGAGCAGGGAGGCCAATGTGTGGCTAGATCCTAGGACCCTGGGATCATGACCTGAGCCAAAAGCAGATGCTTAAAAACTGAGCCACCCAGGTGCCCTGAGCCTTTTTTTAGTCCACTCTTAAAGACTAAAATCTTTTTTAATTTGTCTAAAGTTGACACACAATGATACATTAATTTCAGGTGTACAACATAGTGGTTTAACTTCCCTATACTTCATTCTATGCTTACCACCAGTGTAGCTACCATCTGTCACCATACAATACTCTTAGAATATTATTGATTATATTCCCTATGCTGTGCTTTTTATTTCATGACTTATTGATGCCACAACTGGAAGCTTGTATCTCTCACTCCCTTTCAGCCATTTTGCCTGTTCCTCCCTTCCCTCTACAATAATCAGTTTATTCTGTCTACTTATGGGTCTGATTCTGCTTTTTGTTTATTCTTTTGTATTATTTTTTAGAGTTACATATAAGTGAAATCATACAGTAGTTTCTTTCTCTGTCTTACTTATTTCACTTAGCATTATACCCTCTAGGTACATACATGTTATTGCAAATGGCAAGATCTTATCCCTTTTATGGCTGCATAATATTCAATTATATAAATACCACATCTTTTTTATCTATTCATCTGTCAATGGACACTTAGGCTGCTTCCATATCTTGGCTATTGTAAATAATGCTGCAACAAATATAGGGGGTAGATATATATTTTTCAACTAGTCTTAGGACTGTCTTTTAATTGGGTTATTTAGACCACTAACATATAAAGTGATTATGATATAGTTGGCTTAATATCTACCCATATTTTTACTGCTTTCACTGTGTTGCCTTTGTTATTTGTTTCTTTTTTTGTCATTCTATTTCTGCCTTCTCTGCTTTTAAATATTTTATATGATTTCATTTTCTCTCCACCTAGCATATCAGTTGTATTTTTTTTACTTTTTCTAATAGTAGCCCTAGAATTTGCAATTTATATTTACAACTAATCCTAGTACACCAAGTACATCCAAGTACAATGAATATAACATTGTGTGCCAACTAAAATTAAAATATATATATTAAAAAATACACACCCTCCAAAAAACCCACAAATAATTTCATACCACTTCACAGGTAGTAAAACACCTTATAACAGAGCATTACCAATTCATTCTCCCTATATTTTATAACATTGGTGTCATTCATTTCACTTATGCATAAGCTATAACTATCAAATACATTATTACTTTATTACTTTGAATAGTTATGTATCACATAAAATAAAAATAATATATTTAATTTTACCTCCATTTATTCATTCTCTAATGCTCTTTCTTAATGTAGATCCAAGTTTTTGACCTATATCATTCTCCTTATTTCTGAAGAACTTTTGAGCATATATACTGGTGATAAATTCTCTCAACTTCTGTCTAAGAAAGGCTTTATTTCTCTTAAGCTTTTGAGGTATAATTTCTCTGAATACAGAATTCTAGGTTCACAGGCTTTATCTTTCAATACTTGAAATATTTCATTCTACTCTTCTTGTTAGCATAGTTTTTGAAGAGAAATCTGATGTAATTCTTACCCTCTGTCCTCTATAGATAAGGTGTTTTGTTCATTAGGCTTTTTTCAAGATTTTCCTATGCCTTTGATTTTCTCCAGTTTGATTATGATATGCCTAGGAATATATTTTTGGTATTTGCCTTGTTTGGTCTTCTGTGAGATTCCTGCATCTCTAGATTAATGTATTTCATTAGTTTTAGAAAAATTTGTAGTCATTATTACTTTGAATATTTTTTCTGCTCTTTTCTCTCTCCTTCTAGTATTTGCATTGTGTATGTTACAACTTTTGCAATTGTCCCACGGGTTGCATATTCTGTTCTGCCCTTTTCATTCTTTTTTCTGTTTGCATTTTATTCTTAGAAGTTCCTATTGACAATCCTTCAAGTTCACTGATTCTTTCTTCAGCTGTGTCCAGTCTATTGTTTTTGATGTGTCTATCAAATGTAATTCTGTATTTCTGTTTTTGATTTCTAGCATTTCCTTTTGATTCTTTAAGAAAGAGTTTCCATTTATTTGCTCAAATTACCCATCTGTTCTTGCATGATGTCCATTTTTTCCATCAGAGCCCTTATTATATTAATATAGTTGCTTTATATTCTCAGTCTGATAATTCCAACATCTCTGCTGTATTTGAGTCTGATTCTG
Source organism: Mustela nivalis (assembly GCF_964662115.1). Classification (NCBI taxonomy): domain Eukaryota; kingdom Metazoa; phylum Chordata; class Mammalia; order Carnivora; family Mustelidae; genus Mustela; species Mustela nivalis. The sequence continues at coordinate 64,114,982 of NC_139040.1, read as the reverse complement.
GTGCTTGCTCTGTCACTTCAAACTGTATTTTTTTTTTTTTGTCTTTTAGTATGTCTTTTATTTTTTTACTAGTAGCCAGACATGATTTACTTAGTAAAAGGAACTGAGGTAAATAGGCATTTACTATGAAGTTTTATGTTTATCTGCTAGGTGTTTTACTGTGTTTACTATTTGCTTTAGCTGTAGATGTCAGAAACCATTTTTTCTGGTGCACTTGTGTTTTTGTTTGTTTGTTTTGTTTTGTTTTGTTTTTGTTTTGCTCTCTCTCTCCTGTTAAGACTTCTTTTTTTTTTAAGATTTTATTTATTTATTTGCCAAAGAGAGAGAGAAAGAGAGACAGCACAGGCAGGCAGAGTGGCAGCAGAGGCAGAGGGAGAAGCAGGCTCCCTGCTGAGCAAGGAGCCCGATGTGGGACTCGATCCCACACCGCTGGGATCATGACCTGAGCTGAAGGCAGCCGCTTAACCAACTGAGCCACCCAGGCATCCCAAGACTTCTTTTTTAATAAAGATTTTTAAAAATTTATTTATTTGACAGGGGTGAGAGGGAGAGGCAGGCAGAAGGAGAGGGAGAAGGAGACTCCCCACTGAGCAGAGAGCCTAACATGGGACTCAATTCCAGGACCCTGGGTTCATGACCTGAGCTGAAGGCAGATGCTTAAATGACTGAGCCACCCAGGTGCCCCGAGACTTCTTAAGTAATATCTGAGACACACAGTTCTTTCAGCTGCATTTCTCTGTTATAATACAGAAGCACTCTTGAAGTAATGATGAGGTGTGGGGAGAAGGGAAGCATTCTATAGTCCTATGATTAAGGCTCAGTCTTTTAGTGAGCCCACATTACTAGCCCATGATCTTCACAAGTGCTTCTCAGTTTTTATCCCCTTGGGTGAGACAGAAAGCCTAGAGGGGGTTGGAGTTTGGTATTTCCTTTCCCTGGGACATTTTGGCTCTGGTAAAATCCCAGTCAGTTAGGCTTTGATAGAATAGTTTCCTTTGAGGGCAGGCCTTTTTAAAAAGAGCAGAATTTTCTGGGCATAGTTCAAAATGGTTATTCTCCCCCTTCCTCTGCTGGATGCACAAGGGGATTATTATTATTATTATTATTATTATTATTATTATTATTATTATATCTTCACTGTGAAAATTCAGTAGGGAATCTAGAGATAAAACTCGTGAAAATGTGGGGGCTCCCCTAAAACTTGTCCCCTCTGGAGTTTTTAACTAACAAGCTTGTCCACACTGAGCCTCCAACAATGTGCCAACTACAGTTTGTTTTCCTAACTCATTATCACTACCAGGGGCACTTTCTGCTCCTGGGATTCTGCTCTAATAAATTGTGTTCTGTTTTCCCCTGTCTGACTATCCAACTGGGGGTGGGTAAGCAGTTTTCTTGAGATCTCAATTCTCTAGCACATGTAAGAAGGGTCAATGATGTTTAGTTTATTCCTTTTTTATTGTTATTAGAACAGGAGTGATGACTTCTAAGCCAGAGGAGAAACCAGAAGTTTCATGTTGTCTCTACATATAAGTCTTATTTTTCCAGTTCCAGCCACTTTTAGCTTTGGGCTCTTTAGTTTTTACTTGGAGTTTCTAGTCCCAGGAAACCCTCAAGCTTATCCTGCTTAGTTTCAAACCCCCTCCACTCCATATCTCACCCTTTTTCAGATCAAAACTGTCCAGGCTTCACCATCAATATCTATTTCTTACTAGAAGCTATAATTAAGAGATTTACTCTCCTGGGCATTTACCCAAAGAAAATGAAAACACAAAATCAAAAAGATATACACAGCCCTGTGTTTACTGAAGCATGATTTACAATACTCAATTAGGGAAGGAACCCAAGTATCCATTGATAGATGAATAAATATAGATGATGTGAAATATATATTCAATGAAATATTACTCAGCCATAAAAAGGAATGAAATCTTGACATTTGCAACAACATGGATGTACCTAGATGGTATAATGCTAAATGAAATAAGTTACAGACAAATACCATACAATTAACCCCATATGGGGGAACTTAAGTAAAAAATAAACAAATTAAAAAGAAAAACAAACAAGAGAAAAGACTTCAATATACAAAATAAACTTATGGTTGCCAGAGTGAAGGTAGGTGGGAATGGGTGAAATAGATAAAGGGGATTAAGAGTACACTTAGCTTGATGAGCACCAAGAAATGTATAGAATAGTTGCATCATTATATTTTATACCTGAAACAAAAAAATTGTGTTGCTCCATTACTAGTTTTGTTTCTGGTCCACTAGTTAGCTATTTCTGTGTACTAGTTCAAAGACCTTGTTTATGTATATTTTTGTATTTATTATAAATTTTGGCACATAGTAGGTATGGTACAAATAGGAATTTTTTTAGGGTTTTTTTGAATGACTAGGGAAAATGTAATATTGTGTATGATCAATTCCATGTGTTTGAAGACAGCCTTATGTTTGGAAATGATCAAGAAAGGCTTCATGATGGAGGCTGAAATTAAATCTTGCCCTAAAGAATGAATAGGATTTATAATGATTGAGAGGAGAATGAAATGGCATTTCAAATTTTGAGCACAACATGAGCAAAAGTTTAGAGACAGGATAAGAATGAACATCTGCTTCTGAGGGACATATTCTGTTTGCTGTTAAGAAGAGCTGTTATTGAGATAGCTTGGGTGACTTGAAAGTTTTGAAAATATTAACATTCTTCAGAGTTGATTAAGGATGGAGAAATTATACCCAGCTTGGAAGATACTGACTGAGTCAATGATCAAAGCCTTATTACAAACTACTTACTAGTTAATCATTGCTGCTCTGGTTTAAAATATTTTCTGTGATATTGGAAGATCTCAATTTCCTATGTGGACCCAGGTAGAGGCATATATATAGCATAATTTGCTAGCTGAAGTTCAAAGAGATAAAGCAATTTCTTCAGTAAGGTGTAGAGCCAGGATTTAAACCCAGATCCAACTTTAAAGAGATCATAATGTTTAAATAACACTGTGTTTTGTCCAAGTAAGAGAAGTGCAACAATGGAATGGGCTGCCTTGTAAGTGAGTACACCTTAAACTCCAAGTGTGTAATGAGAGGCTGGATAACTATAAGAAAGGAATTTCAGAGAGGTAATTAAAACTTAGAAGTTAAGGAATGGGATGTCCTTTCTGCTTAACTATTAAAGATCTGGCAGGCGTTAAGATGGTAGTGGAGTAGGGGGACCTTAAGCTTTCCAAATCCCTCAAACACAGCTAGATAAATGTCAAATCATTTGGAACATCCAAGAAATCAATCTGAAGACTGAAAGGACATAACTACACATATACAAGTAGAAAAACAACCACCTTGTGGAAGATAGAACTGTGGAGAGTTAATTTGAGGGAGAAAAGGACTGCAGCTGCTGTGAAGGGGAGAGAGTCCTGATCATGGAAAGAGGAGTGAGAGACAGAGAGAGAGCATGAAGCAGCAGGTAGGGGAGTGCACAAGAAAAATTCTTTAAAACCACTGACTGAGGAAAGGAGAGGAGCTGACTACTGGAAGTTATTTTAAGCAGCAGACCACAAAATCTGAAGTTTTAGAAGTCCATACCACCACTGGGGTCATCCCTGGCAGGCTTAGCAGTGCTACTACAGGGAAGAAGGACAGATACTTGGGAGCGAGCAGCATGGTCGGAGGATCTTCTGGGTTGCACATCGAGAAACAGTTCCCCTTCTTGGAGTGCATTTGTGAGTAGTGGAACAGCCTCTCTGGGGACAAAAGAACAGGCTGCCTCTTCCCTAGTGTAAGGGGACCAAAGACACAAGCTGAGGGCAGCAAACCTCAGTGCCTTTTTGTTCCACTTTTAAACTCTGAACCACTGGACAGTCATGTGACTGTTTTTCTGGGACAAAGCAGCAAGTGGCAAAAGCACAATGAGGCCTTCACTCGGAGGATCAGGACTGGTCCATGCTGCATTGGTCCCTAAAATTTGGTTTTGAAACCCAGCTGTGTCTGAGATAAAACATAGTATTGGGCCACATCACAGGTAGACAGCTTGGACACAAACAGGGTGAAGGCAGGAACTTGACAGAAGCCAAGTACAAAAGAAGGGTGATTATTTACTATTCTTTTTTTTAATTACTTTTTTTAAATTTTTTATTTTTTACAAACATATATTTTTATCCCCAGGGGTACAGGTCTGTGAATCGCCAGGTTTACACACTTCACAGCACTCACCAAAGCACATACCCTCCCCAATGTCCATAACCCCACCCCCCTTCTCCCAACCCCCCTCCCTCCAGCAACCCTCAGCTTGTTTTGTGAGATTAAGAGTCACTTATGGTTTGTCTCCCTCCCAATCCCATCTTGTTTCATTGATTCTTCTCCTACCCACTTAAGCCCCCATGTTGCATCACCACTTCCTCATATCAGGGAGATCATATGATAGCTGTCTTTCTCTGCTTGACTTATTTCGCTAAGCATGATACGCTCTAGTTCCATCCATGTTGTCGCAAATGGCAAGATTTGATTTCTTTTGATGGCTACATAGTATTCCATTGTGTATATATACCACATCTTGATCCATTCATCTGTTGATGGACATCTAGGTTCTTTCCATAGTTTGGCTATTGTGGACATTGCTGCTATAAACATTCAGGTGCAAATTCCCCTTCAGATCACTACGTTTGTATCTTTAGGGTAAATACCCAGTAGTGCAATTGCTGGGTCATGGGGCAATTCTATTTTCAACATTTTGAGGAACCTCCATGCTGTTTTCCAGAGTGGTTGCACCAGCTTGCATTGTGTAGGAGGGTTCCCCTTTCTCCGCATCCTCGCCAGCATCTGTCATTTCCTGACTTGTTGATTTTAGCCATTCTGACTGGTGTGAGGTGATATCTCATTGTGGGCTTGATTTGTATTTCCCTGATGCCAAGTGATATGGAGCACTTTTTCATGTGTCTGTTGGCCATCTGGATGTCTTCTTTGCAGAAATGTCTGTTCATGTCCTCTGCCCATTTCTTGATTGGAGATTATTTACTATTCTGTGAGGACTTCCTGAAGAGTGTTGTGCCTGAACTCCCCAATCCAGGGATGAGATAGCTGAGCAAAGCCACTTTCGCTTCTGCCCACCAGCAATGACCAAATTCAGCACAATACAGTGCCCCCAATTGGAGGCTTGAGCCACTTACAACAAGCCCACCCCCCTGGGCCCTGCAGGTGCATATACACTAGGGCAATTCCTCCTGAGAAATCAGTGCCACAGACCCCTCCCTGAGAACACCAGCACAAACCCCCAACATGCATCAAGTCTTCCCATCATAGAGTGCTGCAAAGCTTCAGTTCTATGGGAAATAAGATCTAGCATCTATCTCTCTCTCTTTTTTGATCTAGCTTCTTTTACAAGCAGACCAAATCACACTTAGTTAAAACTTGCCACACAGTGGACAACATCCAAACACCCCTCACCCCACTGCAGGCCAGTAGAAACTCTGCAGAGGGCTGATCTGAGGGTAGCAGCGGCCAAAAAACAATAGCAGACTACACATAGGAGCCCCCTCCCTTTTTTACCCTCTTCTTAATATAGCCATTACTCACAGAAGCAGGAATATAACATGTTTTCCTAACAATCTCTCTCTCACACACACACACACAACAGTGACCTGGAACAAATGACAAGTTGGAGGAATACACCCCAAAAGAAGTAACAGGGAGAAGTCATGGCCAGGGATTTAATCAATACAGATATAAGTAAGATGTCTGAAACAGATTATAGAACAATTATAAGGATACTAACTGGGCTTGGAAAAAGCATAGTGAACATTAGAGAATCCCTTACTTCTCTAGTAAGTAAAAGTACTAAAAACCAGCAAAAAGAAAATTAAAAATGCTATAGCTGGGATTTCCATCTGGAAATCCAACTGGATGTCATAACAACAAGGATGGAAGAAGTAAAGGAACTAACTAGTGATATAGAAAATAAAGTTATGGCAAATAATGAAGCTGAAAAGAAGAAGGAAAGAAAGAATGAAGACTTAGGGAACTCAATGGCTCCTTAAAGTGTCATAACATTCTTTTTTATAGAAGTCCCAGAAGAAGAAAAGAGAGAAAAAAAAAAAAGCAGAAGATTTATGTGAGCAAATTGTAGCTTAAAACTTCACTAATCTGGGTAGGACACAACATTAAAATCCAAGAAAGACAGAGAACTTCCATTAAATTCAACAAAAGCCAACCAATCACCACCAAGACATATCATAGTCAAATACACAAAATACACAGACAAGGAAAGAATCCTGAAAGCAAAAGGGAAAAAGTCTTATCCCACAAGGGAAGACAGATCAGGTTAACAGCAGATCTGTCCAAAGAAACTTGGACCAAAAGAAAGAAACATGATATATTCAATGTGTCAAATGGGAAAAATATGCAGGCAAGAATACTCTTTCCAGCAAGGCTATCATTCAGAATAGGAGGAGAGATAAGGAGTTTCCCAAACAAAAACTAAAGGAGTTCATGACCGCTAAATCAGCACTGCAAGAAATATTAAAAGATACACTTTGAATGGGGAAAAAAGACCAAAAGCAACAAAGACAAGAGAGGATAACACTAGAAATAGCAACTTTACAGATAATGCAATGGCACTAAATCCATGTCTTTCAAAAATCATTCTGAAAGTAAATGGACTAAAGGCTCCAATCAAAAGACATAGAGTATTGATGATACTGAGGTATGTGCCCTCTATCCCTACGCTTTGAAGAGTTTTGATCTAGAAAAGATGTTATACTTTGTCAAATACTTTTTCAGATTCTACTGAAAGTAGCATATAGTTCTTGTTCTTTATTAATGTATTGTATCATATTGATTGATTTGCAGATGTTGAACCAACCTTGCAGCCCAGGAATAATTCCCACTTGGTCATGGTGAATAATCCTTTTAAAGCACTGTTGGTTCCTATTGGCTAGTATTTTGGTGAGAATCTTCGCATCTGTTCATCAAGGATATTGGTCTGTAATTCTCCTTTTTGATCTTTTTTATTGAAGAGGCTGTCTTTTTTCCACTGGACATTCTTCCCTGCTTTGTCGAAGATTAGTTGACCATGGAGTTGAGGGTCTATTTCTGGGCTCTCTATTCTGTTCCATTGATCTATGTGTCTGTTTTTGTGCCAGTACCATGCTGTCTTGATGATGACAGCTTTTTAATAGAGCTTGAAGTGTGGAATTGTGATGCCACCAACTTTGGCTTTCTTTTTCAATATTCCTTTGGATATTCGTCGTCTTTTCTGGTTCCATATAAATTTTAGGATTAATTGTTCCATTTCTTAAAATAAGATGGATGTTACTTTGATAGGAATTACATTAAATGTGTAGATTGCTTTAGGTATCATAGACATTTTCACAATATTTATTCTTCCAATCCAGGAGCATGGAACATGTTTCCATTTCTTTGTGTCTTCCTCAATTTCTTTCATGAGTACTTTATAGTTTTCTGAGTATAGATTTTTGGTCTTTGGTTAGGTTTATTCCTAGGTATCTTATGGTTTGGTGTTAAATTGTAAATGGGATTAACTCCTTAATTTCTCTTTCTTCTGTCTTGTTGTTGGTGTAGAGAAATGCAACTGATTTCTGTGCATTGATTTTATATCCTGACACTTTACTGAATTCCTGTACAAGTTCTAGCAGTTTTGGAGTGGAGTCTTTTGAGTTTTCCACGTATAGTATCATGTCATTGGTGAAGAGTGATAGTTTGACTTCTTCTTTGCCGATTTGGATGCCTTTAATTTCCTTTTGTTGTCTGATTGCTGAGTCTAGGACTTCTAGTACTATTTTGAATAGCAGTGGTGATAATGGACATCCCTGCTGTGTTCCTGACCTTAGTGGAAAGGCTTTCAGTTTTTCTCCATTGAGAATGATATTTGTGGTGGGTTTTTCATAAATGGCTTTGATAATATTGAGGTATGTGCCCTCTATCCCTACACTTTGAAGAGTTTTGATCAGGAAGGGATGCTGCATTTTGTCTAATGTTTTTTCAGCATCTATTGAGAGTATCATATGGTTCTTGTTCTTTCTTTTATTAATGTGTTATATCACATTGATTGATTTGTGGATGTTGAACTAACCTTTCAGCCCTGGAATAAATCCCACTTGGTCGTGGTGAATAATCCTTTTAATGTACTGTTGAATCCTACTGGCTATTATTTTGGTGAGAATTTTCGCATCTGTGTTCATCAAGGATATTGGTCTATAGCTCTCTTTTTTGATGGGATCCTTGTCTGGTTTTGGGATCAAGTAAAGCTGGCCTCATAAAATGAGTTTGGAAGTTTTCCTTCCATTTCTATTTTTTGGAAGAGTTTCAGGAGAATAAGTATTGATTCTTCTTTAAATGTTTGGTAGAATTCCCCTGGGAAGCTGTCTGGCCCTGGGCTCCTGTTTGTTGGGAGATTTTTGATGACTGCTTCAATCTCTTTACAGGCTATGGGTCTGTTCAGGTTTTCTATTTCTTCCTAGTTCTGTTTTGGTAGTCTATTATTCTCTAGTAATGCATCCATTTCTTCCAGATTGTCAAATTTACTGGTGTATAGCTGCTCATAATATGTTCTTATAATTGTTTGTATTTCTTTGGTGACTTTTGTGATCTCTTCTCTTTCATTCATGATTATACTTATTTGGGTCTTTTTCTTTTCTTTTTCATAAGTCTGGCCAGGGGTTTATCAGTCTTATTAATTCTCAAAGAACGAGCACCTAGGTTCATTGATCTGTTCTACTGTTGTTTTGGTTTCTGTTTCATTGATTTCTGCTCTGATCTTTATTATTTCTCTTCTCCTGTTGGGTTTAGGCTTTATTTGCTGTCCTTTCTCCAGCTCCTCTAAGGGTAGGGTTATGCTGTGTACTTGAGACCTTTCTTGTCTCCTGAGACAGGCTTGTATCGCTACTATACAGCCTTTGCTGAGTCCCAAAGATTTTGAACAGTTGTGTTTTCATTTTTATTTGTTTCCATGAATTTTTTCAATTATTCTTTAATTTTCTGATTGGCCCATTAATTCTTTAGTCGGATGTTCTTTAACCTCCATGTATTTGAGTTCTTTCCAACTTTCCTCCTGTGATTGAGTTCTACTATCAGAGCACTGTGGTCTGAAAATATGCAGGGAATGATACCACTCTTTTGGTACTGGTTGAGACCTGATTTGTGACCCAGGATGTGATCTATTCTGGAGAATGTTCAATGTGCACTAGAGAAGAATGTGTATTCTGTTATTTGGGGATGGAATGTTCTGAATATACCTGTGATGTCCATCTGGTCCAGTGAGTCATTTAAAACCTTTATTTCCTTGTTGATCTTCTGCTTGGATGATCAGTCCATTTCAATGAGAGAAGTGTTAAACTCCCCTACTATTATTGTATTATTGTCGATGTGTTTCTTTGATTTTGTTAAATGGTTTATATAGTTGGCTGCTCCCATGTTAGGTGCATAGATAATTAAAATTGTTAATTCTTCTTGTTGGACAGACACTTTGAGTATGATACAGTGTCCTTCCTCATCTCTTATTATAGTTTTTGGCTTAAAATCTAATTGATCTGATATAAGGATTGCCACCCCAGCTTTCTTTTGATGTCCATTACCATGGTAAATTGTTTTCCACCCCCTCACTTTAAATCTGGAGATGTCTTTGGGTCAGAAATGAGTTTCCTGCAGACAGCATATTGATGGGTTTTGGTTTTTTATCCATTCTGATACCCTGTGTCTTTTGATTGGGGCATTTAGCCCATTTACATTCAGGGTAACTATTGAAAGATAGGAATTTAGTGCCACTGTTTTGCCCCTAATGTGACTGTTACTGTATATTGTCTCTGTTCCTTTCTGTTCTACTACTTTCAGGTTCTCTCTTTGCTTAATGGACCCCTTTCAATATTTCCTGTAGGGCTGGTTTGGTGTTTGTGAATTCTTTTAACTTTTGTTTGTCCTGGAAGCTTTTCATCTCTCCTTCTATTTTCAGTGACAGCCTAGCTGGATATAGTATTCTTGGCTGCATACTTTTCTCATTTAGTTCTCTGAATATATAATGCCATTCATTTCTGGCCTTCCAGGTCTCTGTGGATAAGTCTTCTGCCAATCTAATATTTCTGCCATTGTATGTTACAGACTTCTTGTCCTGTACAACTTTCAGGATTTTCTCTTTGTCACTAAGACTTGTAAGTTTTACTATTAGATTAAAAACTCACAGTGAATATCATTCTCTTTGGAGAAAAACTGAAAGATTTTCTCCTAAGGTCAGGAACACAGCAGAGCTCTCCACTATAACCACTGCTCTTCAACATAGTACTAGAAGTCCTAGCCTCAGCAATCAGATAGCAAAACAAAATAAACGGCATCAGAATCGGCAAAGAAGAAATAAAACTCCCCCCCCCTTTGCAGAGGATATGATACTTTACATGGAAAACCTAAAAGACTCCACCCCCAAACTGCTAGAACTCATACAGGAATTCAGTAAAATGTCAGGATATAAAGTCAGTGCACAGAGATCAGTTGCATTTCTATACAGCAACAACAAGACAGAAGAAAGAGAAATTAAGGAGTCAATCCCAATTTCAATTGCACCAAAAATCATAAAATACCCAGGAGTAAACCTAAACAAAGAGGCAAAGAATCTGTACTCAGAAAACTATAAAGTACTCATGAAAAAACCTGAGAAAGATACAAAGAAATGGAAAAACTTTCCATGCTTATAGATTGGAAGAACAAATATTGTGAAAATGTCTATACTACCTTAAGCAATCTATACATCTAATGCAATCTCTATCCAAATACCATCAATTTTTTTTCAAAGAAATGGAACAAATAATCCTAAAATTTATATAGAGCCAGAAAAGACCTCGAATACCCAGAGGTATGTGGAAAAAGAAAGCCAAAGTTTGTGGCATCACAATTCCAGACTTCAAGCTCTATTACAAAGCTGTCATCATGAGGACAATATGGTACTGGCACAAAAACAGACCCATACATAGATTAATGGAACAGAATAGAGACCCCAGAAATGGCCCCTCCACTCTATGGCTTAACTAACCTTTGACAAAGCAGAAAAGAATGTCCAATGGAAAAAAGATAGTATCTTCAACAAATGTTTTGGGAAAATTGGACAGCCTCATGCAGAAAAATGAAACTGGACCATTTCCTTAAACAACACACAAAAATAGACTCAAAGTGGATGAAAGAGCTCAACGTGAGACAGGAATCCATCAAAATCCTTGAGAAAAACACACGCAGTAACCTCTTCACCCTCAGCCACAACAACTTCTTCCTAGAAACATTGCCAAAGGCAAGGGAAGGAAGGGCAAAAATGAACATTTGGGACTTCATCAAGATCAAAAGCTTTTGCAACCTAGATGAAATGGATGCATCCCTGGAAAACTATAAACTCGCAAAATTGAACCAGGAAGAGATTGACAACTGAATAGAATGCTATCTAGTAATGAGATTGAAGCATTGATCCAAAACCTCCCAAAAAACAAGAGCCCAGGACCTGATGGATTCCCTGGGCAATTCTACCAGAATTCCAAAGAAGAAATAACACCTATTCTCCTGAAGCTGTTTCAAAAAATTGAAGCAGAAGGAAAACTTGCAAACTCTTTTTATGAAGCCAGCATTACCCTGGTCCCCAAACCAGGCAAAGAACCCACCAAAGGAGAATTTCAGACCAATATCCCTGATGAATATGGATGCTAAGATTCTCAACAAGAACCTAGCAAATAGGATCCAACAGCACATTAAAAAGACTATCCACCATGACCAGGTGGGATTCATTCCAGGGTTACAAGGATGGTTCAACATTCACAAATCAATCAATGTCATAGAACAAATCAATCAGAGAAGAGAGAAGACCCACATGGTCCTCTCAATTGATGCAGAAAAAGCATTTGACAAAATCCAACATCTGTTCCTGATTGAAATGCTTCAAAGTATAGGGATAGAGGGAACATTCCTGAACTTCATCAAATCTATCTATGAAAAACCCACAGAAAATATTATCCTCAAAGGGAAAAAGCTCACAGCCTTCCCATTGAGATCAGGAACATGACAAGGATGCCCTCTCTCACCACTCTTGTGCAACATAGTATTAGAAGTCCTAGCAACAGCAATCAGAAAACAAAGAGAAATAAAAGGTAATCAAATTGGCAATGAAGAAGTCAAACTCTCTCTCTTCACAGATGATTTAATAGTTTCTATGGAAAACCCAAAGCCTCCACTCCCAAACTACTAGTACTCATACAGCAATTCAGGAATGTGGCAGGCTATAAAGTCAATATACGTAAATCAGTTGCTTTCTTATACGCTAACAATGAAAATACAGAAAGGGAAATCAGAGAATCGATTCCATTTACTATAGCACCAAGAACCATAAGATACCTGGGAATGAACCTAACCAAAGAGGTAAACGATCTGTACTCGAGGAACTACAAAACACTCATGAAAGAAATTGAAGAAGACATAAAGAGATGGAAGACATTTCCATGCTCTTGGATCAGAAGAATAAACATTGTCAAAATGTCTATACTGCCTAGAGCAATCTATACTTTCAATGCCATTCCGATCAAAATTCCACTGGTATTTTTCAAAGAGCTGAATCAAATAACCCTAAAATTTGTATGGAATCAGAAGAGACCCCGAATTGCTAAGGAAATGTTGAAAAAGAAAAACAAAACTGGTGGCATCACATTGCCTGATTTCAAGCTTTACTACAAAGCTGTGATCACCAAGACAGCATGATACTGGCATAAAAACAGACACATAGACCAGTGGAACAGAGTATAGAGTCCAGATATGGACCCTAAACTCTATGGTCAAATAATCTTTGACAAAGCAGGAAAAAATATACAGTGGAAAAAAGACAGTCTCTTCAATAAATGGTGCTGGGAAAATTGGACAGCTATATGTGGAAGTATGAAACTCGACCATTCTCTTACACCATACACAAAGATAAACTCAAAATGAATAAAAGACCTCAACGTGAGACAAGAATCCTAGAGGAGAACTTAGGCAGTAACCTCTTCGATATCAACCACTGCAACTTCTTTCAAGATATGTCTCCGAAGGCAAAGGAAGCAAAAGTGAAAATAAACTTTTGGGACTTCATCAAGATCAAAAACTTCTGCACAGCAAAGTAAAAAGTCAATAAAACAAGGAGCCAGCCCACAGAATGGGAAAAGATATTCACAAATGACAGTACAGACAAAAAGTTGATATCCAGGATCTATAAAGAACTTCTTAAACTCAACACACACAAAACAGATAATCATGTCAAAAAATGGGCAGAAGATAAGAACAGACACTTCTCAAATGAAGACATACAAATCGCTATCAGACACATGAAAAAATGTTCATCATCACTAGCTATCAGGGAAATTCAAATTAAAACTACATTGAGATATCACCCTACACCAGTTAGAATGGCCAAAATTAGCAAGACAAGAAACAACATGTGTTGGAGAAGATGTGGAGAAAGGGGAACCCTCTTACACTTTTGGTGGGAATGCAAGTTGGTGCAGTCACTTAGGAAAGTGAATCTCTTAAGGAGATTCCTTAAGAAAGTAAAATAGAGCTTCCCTATGAAGGGAAGTGCAATTGCACTACTGGATATTTACCCCCACGATACAGAGGTGATGAAAAGAAGGTCCATCTGTACCCCAATGTTTATAGAAGCAATGGCTATGGTTGCCAAACTGTGGAAGGAACCACGATGCCCTTTAACAGACAAATGGATAAGGAAGATGTGGTCCATGTACACTATGGAGTATTATGCCTCCATCAGAAAGGATGAATACCCAACTTTTGTAGCAACATGGATGGGACTGGAAGAGATTATGCTGAGTGAAATAAGTCAAGCAGAGAGAGTCAATTATCATATGGTTTCACTTATTTGTGGAGCTTAACAAATAACATGGGGGACACGGGGAGGTGGAGAGAAGGGAGTTGAGGGAAATTGGAAGGGAAGATGAACCATGAGAGACTGTGGACTCTGAAAAACTATCTGAGGGTTTTAAGGAGTGGGGGGTGGGAGGTTGGGGGAGCTAGCTGGTGGGTATTAGGGAGGTCACATATTGCATGGAGCACTGGGTGTGGTGTATAAACAATGAATTCTGTTATACTGTCAAGTAATAAATAATTTTAAAAAAATATAAAAAGCTTTTGCACAGCAAAGGTAACAATCAAGGAAAACAAAAGACAACTGACAGAATGGGAAAAGATATTTGCAAATGACATATTAGAAAAAGGACTTGTGTCCAAAATCCAAAATGTACTTATCAAATGCAATAGCCAGAGAACAAATAATCTAGTCACGAAATGGACAAAGGTCATGAACAGGCATTTCTACAAAGAAGACATCTAGATGGCCAATAGACACATGAAAAAGTACTCAATATCCCTCGGCATCAGGGAAATACAAATCAAAACCACAATGAGATACCATCTCACACCAGTCAGAATGGCTAAGTCAGGAGATTACAGATGTTGGAGAGGATGTGGAGAAAGGGGAACCTTCCTACAACGTTGGTGGGAATGCAAGCTGGTGCAACCATTGTGGAAAACAGCCAGGAGGTTCCTCAAAAAGTTGAAAATAAACTACCCTACAACCCAGCAATCACCTCCTGGGTATTTACCCTAATGATACAAATGTAGTCATCTGAAAGGGCACATGCACCCAAATGTTTATAGCAGCAATGTCTACAATAGCCAAACTATGGAAAGAACCTAGATATCCATCAACAAATGAATGGATAAAGAAGATGTGGTATATATACACATGAACAGGCATTTCTGCAAAGAAGACATCCAGATGGCCAACAGACACTTGAAAAAGTACTCCACATCATGGCATCATGGAAATACAAATCAAAACCACAATGAGATACCACCTCACACCAGTCAGAATGGCTAAAATTAACAAGTCAGGTAATGACAGATGCTGGCGAGGATGTGGAGAAAGGGTAACCCTCGTACGCTGTTGGTGGGAATGCAAGCTGGTGCAACCTCTCTGGAAAACAACATGGAGGTTCCTCAAAATGTTGAAAATAGAATGACCCTATGACCCAGCAATAGCACTAACTGGGTATTTACCCTAAAGATACAAAGGTAGTGATCCAAAGGGGCACGTGCACCCGAATGTTCATAGCAGCAATGTCTACAATAGCCAAACTATGGAAAGAACCTAGATATCCATCAACAAATGAATGGATTAAAAAATGGTATATATATGCAATGGAATACTATGCAGCCATGAAAAGAAATGAAATCTTGCCATTTTCAACAACGTGGATGGAAGTAGAGAATATTATGCTGAGTGAAATAAGTCAATCAGAGAAAGACAATTATCATATGATCTCCCTGATATGAGGAATTTGAGAGGCAGAGTGGGAGGTTTAGAGGATAGGGAAGGACAAAATGAAACATGATGAGATCAGGAAGGAGACAAATCATAAGAGACTTTTAATCTCACAAAACAAACTGAGGGTTGCTGTTGGAGGGGCTAGGGAGAGAGTGGTTGGGTTATGGACATTGGGGAAGGTATGTGCTATGGTGAGTGCTGTGAAGTGTGGAAGCCTGACAATTCACAGACCTGTACCCCTTGGGCAAATAATCATTATATTTCAACAAAAATAATTGATTAAAAAAAAGACATAGTGTATCAGAATGGATAAAAAAAATGTCCCATCTATATGCTATCCACAAGAGGCTCATTTTAGACCTAAAGACACCTGCATATTGAAATTGAGGGGATGAAGAACCATCTATCATGCTAATGGACATTTAAAAAAAAGCTGGAGAAACCATACTTATATCAGTCAAACTAGATTTTAAACCAAAGATTGTACAAGAGATGAAGAAGGACATTATATCATAGTCAAGGGGTTTCTCCATCAGGAAGATCCAACAATTGTAAGTATTTGCCCCCCAAAAAGGGAGTACTCAAATCCATAAAACAATTAATAACAAACCAAAAATAACTAATATAGAACATTAATAACAATACAATAATAGTAGGGGACCTTAAAACACCACTTACAACAATAGACAGATCATCTAAGCAGAAAATCAACAAAGAAAAAATGGCTTTGAAAGACACACTGGACCAGATGAACTTAATGGATATATTCAGAACCTTTCATCCTCAAGCAGCAGAATACATATTCTTTTCAAGAGCTCACAGAATATTCTCCACAATAGATTACATCCTGGGTCACAAATCAGCCCTCAAAAAGTACAAAAAGATAGAGATTTTATGATGCATAATTTCAGACCACAGGCCTATGAAACTTGAGTGAACCACTAGAAAAATTTGGAAAGACAACAAATACATGGAGGTTAAAGAACATCCTACTAAAGAATGAAAAAAGAAATTAAAAAAAACACATGGAAGTAAATGAAAATGAAAACATGATAGTCCAAAACCTTTGGACTGCAAAGGCAGTCTTAAGAGGGAAGTATTTCGATACAGGCCTAACTCAAGAAGCAAAAAGTCTCAAATACAAAACCTAACCTGAAACCTAAAGGAGCTAGACAAGGAAAAGGGGGGGGGGGGCTAAAGTCAGCAAAAGAAGGTAAAATAATAGAGATTAGAGGAGAAATATATGATATAGAAATTATAGAAACACACAAAAAGAAATAGAACAGACCAAAGAGACTAAGAGCTGGTTCTTTGAAAGAATGAATAAAACTGATAAAACTCTAGCCAGACTTATCAAAAAGAGAAGATACAGAACCTGAATAAATAAAACCACAAATAGGAGTACCTCGCTGGCTCAGTCTTTAGGTGGCTGCCTTTGGCTAAGGTCATGATCCTGACATCCTGGGATGGAGCCCCATATCGGGCTCCCTGCTCAGTAAGGAGCCCACATCTCCCTCTCCAGCTCCCCCATACTTGTGTTCCTTCTCTCACCATCTCTTTCTGTCATAAATAAAATCTTTTTTAAAAAATTTAAAAACCCACAAACAAAAGAGGAGAGAGTGTAACCAATACCACAGAAATACAAACAATTATGAAAGAATATTATGAAAAATTATGTGCCAACAAACCGGGCAATCTGGAAGAAATGGACAAATTCCTAGAAACATACAAAGTACCAAATCTGAAACAGGAAAAAATAGAAAATTTGAATAGACCCATAACCAGCAAAGACAATGAATCAGTAATCCAAAATCTCCCCAAAAAACAACCGTCTAGGGCCAGATGGCTACTGAGAGGAATACAACCAGACATTTAAAGAGGAGTTAATACCAATTATTCTCAAACTATTCCAAAAAATAGAAATAGAGGGAAAACTTCCAAGATCCTTTTATGAGGCCATCATTACCTTGATACCAAAACCAGACAAAGACCCCACTAAAAAGAGAATTACAAGGCAAAATCTCTGACGAACATGGATGCAAAAACTGTCACCAAGATACTAGCCAGAAAGATCCAACAGTACCTTAAAACTTTTTTCACCACATTCAAGTGGGATTTATTCCTGGGCTGCAGGGTTGGTTCAATATTCACAAATCAATCAATGTAACACACCACATTAATAAAATAAAATATAAGAACCATATGATCCTCTCAATAGATGCAGAAAAAAGCATTTGACAAAATACAGAATCCTTCCTTGATAAAAACCCTAAACATGGGAGGAGTCAAGATGGCAGAAAAGTAGCAGACTGAGACGACATCAGGTAGCAGGAGATCAGCTAGATAGCTTATCTAACCATTGCGAACACCTACAACTCCAATGGGAAATCAAAGAGAAGAGCAACAATTCTAGAAACAGAAAATTGATCACTTTCTGAAAGGTAGGACCAGTGGAGAAGTGAATCCAAAACGAGGGGAAGATAGACTGGGAGGGGAGGGCCCGGCTCCTGGCAAGCGGCGGAGTAACGGAGCACAAAATCAGGACTTTTAAAAGTCTGCTCCACTGAGGGACATTGCTCCAGAGGCTAAACCAGGGTGAAGCCCACGTGGGGTTCAGAGTAACACCGGGTCCCGCGGGGTCAGAGAAGGACCAGGGGTGTCTGAGTGTCACAGAGCTCACAGGTATTAGAGCAGGGAAGCCGGCTACAGCGACAAAGCCGAGGAGTGAGCTCTCAGCTTGGGGTTACCTTGAACCGGCCACAGGCTGGGTGAGCTCAGAGCGTGGCCAGAGGCCAGGGAGACGGAGTGACTGAGCACTTTTGTCCAAGTGCGCGGCTGGAGGCCAGGGAGATGGAAGCAACCAAGCTCTTTTCTCCAAGAGCATGGCTGAAGGCCGGGGAGACAGGAGTGATTGGGTGCTTTCCTCCAAGCGCAGCCAGAGGCAAGGGAGACGGGAGTGACCGAGCACTTTTCTCCAAGCGGGAGTGATTGAGCACTTTTCTCCAAGCATTGGTGACTGAGTGCTTTTCTCCAAGCACGGCCAGAGGCTAGGGAGACGGGAGTGATTGATTGAGCACTTTTCTCTGAGGGTGCACTGAGGAATGGGGCCCCGAGCACTCAGCTCCTCTGGGCTGGATATTGGGAGGCCACCATTTTCATTCTCATCCTCCAGAACACCACGGAAAGCGTTCACAGAACAGCTCCCGAAAGCAAACCCAAGTGGATTACTTAGCCTGGCCCCGGTAAGGGCGGGGCAATTCCGCATCGGGCAAAGACACTTGAGAATCAATACAAAAGGCCCCTCCCCATAAAATCAAAAAATCCTGTCAAGACCAAGTTCACTTACCAAGGAGAACAGTGGAATTCCAGAGGAGGAGAAAGCTAAGCAAGGAATTCATGGCTTTCTCCCCATGATTCTTTAGTCTTGCAGTTAATATTTCTTTTTCTTTTTTCTTCTGCTAAATTTTTTTAAAATTTTACCCTTTCCTCTTTTAACTTTTTTTTAAACTAGTTTATCTTAACAATACCTTACCAAAAAAATAATCTTTTTTGAACTTTCATTATTATACTCATATTTTATCTTCCATTGTATCTAACTATAT
This sequence comes from Mustela nivalis, assembly GCF_964662115.1. Classification (NCBI taxonomy): domain Eukaryota; kingdom Metazoa; phylum Chordata; class Mammalia; order Carnivora; family Mustelidae; genus Mustela; species Mustela nivalis. Next base: position 64,096,044 of record NC_139040.1, on the reverse strand, counting down.
TTTTTGTATACACATAGGGCTTTTTCTTCTAAAAAATTTGGGTACAACTTCTCTTAATAGATCAAAATATACCCTAAATCTAGCTCTGGGTTTGTTTTAGTCTCCAGCCCAAGCAAATTCTCTCCACTCTCTTTTTCTTTATTCTCCCAACCAACTTGCTTTATCAACTCATTTTTTAAAAATTAAAAAAAAAGGGGCGCCTGGGTGGCTCAGTGGGTTAAGCCGCTGCCTTCGGCTCAGGTCATGATCTCAGGGTCCTGGGATCAAGCCCCACATCGGGCTCTCTGCTCAGCAGGGAGCCTGCTTCTCTCTCTCTCTCTCTCTCTCTGCCTGCCTCTCCATCTACTTGTGATTTCTCTGTCAAATAAATAAATAAAATTTAAAAAAAAAGAAAAAAAAATTTAAAAAAAATTTCTCATCTTTATAGGCTTATTCCATCCCTTCATTGTGCCTACGCTTATATATGTTTTTAATCCTTTAAAATTTTAGGAGGTAGCTTCTTCTAAGAGACCAAAATATTCCCAAAATTAAGTGAATGACCCTGTTCTAGTCGCCAGAACTAGATTTTTTAATATTTTAAATATTATTTTTATATTTATGATACTTATATTATATATTTTTATTTTAAAATTTATTTATTTTTAAATATTAAAAATATTTACAATATTTTAAATATTAAATAATTATTTAATATTTTAATAATTTTTCTTTATTTGTTTTCTTTTTTTTTTTCTTCTAAACTTCTTTTTTATCCCCTTTCTCCCTCCCACGATTTGGGGTCTCTTCTGATTTAGTTAAAGCAAAAATTTCCTGGAGTCTTTGCCACCCTTTTAACATTTTATTTGCTCCTTTATATATTCTTATCTGAACAAAATGACAAGGTGGAAAAACTCACCACAAATAAAAGAACAAGAGGCAGTACCAAAGGCTAGGGACCTAATCAATACGGACATTGGTAATATGACAGATTGAGAGTTCAGAATGACAATTCTCAAGGTTCTAGCAAGGCTCAAAAAAGGCATGGAAGATATTAGAGAAACCCTATCCAGAGAGATAAAAGCCTTTTCTGGAGAAATAAAAAAACTAAAATCTAACCAAGTTGAAATAAAAAAAGCTATTAATGAGGTGCAATCAAAAATGGAAGCTCTTACTGCTAGGATAAATAAGGCAGTAGAAAGAATTAGTGACAAAGAAGACCAAAAGACAGAGAATAAAGAAGCTGAGCAAAAGAGGGACAAACAGCTACTGGACAACAAGGAGAGAATTCGAGAGATAAGTGACACCATAAGACAACACAACATTAGAATAATTGGGATTCCAGAAGAAGAACAGAGAGGGGAGCAGAAGGTATATTGGAGAGAATTATTGTAGAGAATATCCCTAATATGGCAAAGGGAACAAACATCAAAATCCAGGAGATTCAAAGAATGCCCCTCAAAATCAGTAAAAATAGGTCCATACCCCGTCACCTGATAGTAAAATTTACAAGTCTTAGCAACAAAGAGAAAATCCTGAAAGCAGCCTGGGAAAAGAAGTCTGTAACATATAAGGGTAAAAATATTAGATTGGCAGTGGACTTATCCACAGAGACCTGGCAGGCCAGAAAGAACTGGCATGATATATTCAGAGCACTAAATGAGAAAAACATGCAGCCAAGAATACTATATCCAGCTAGGCTATCATTGAAAATAGAAGGAGCGAAAAAAATCTTCCAGGACAAACAAAAACTGAAAGAATTTGCAAATACCAAACCAGCTCTACAGGAAATATTGAAAGGGGTCCTCTAAGCAAAGAGAGACCCTAAAAGTAGTAGATCAGAAAGGAACAGAGACAATGTACAGTAACAGTCACCTTACTGGCAATACAGTGGCACTAAATCCCTATCTTTCAACAGTTACCCTTAATGTAAATGGGATAAATGCCCCAATCAAAAGACACAGGGTATCAGAATGGATAAAAAACCAAAACCCATCAATATGCTGTCTACAAGAAATTCATCTTAGACCTGAAGACACGTCTGGATTTAAAGTGAGGAGGTGGAAAACAATTTACCATGGTAATGGACAATCAAAAGAAAGATGGGGTGGCAATCCTTATATCAGATCAATTAGATTTTAAGCCAAAGACTATAATAAGAGATGAGGAAGGACACTGATTCATACTCAAAGTGTCTGTCCAACAAGAAGAATTAACAATTTTAATTATCTATGCCCCTAACATAGGAGCAGCCAACTATATAAGCCAATTAACAAAATCAAAGAAACACATCGACAATAATACAATAATAGTAAGGGAGTTTAAAACTTCCCTCACTGAAATGGACAGATCATCCAAGCAGAAGATAAACAAGGAAATAAAAACTTTAATTGACACACTGGAAAAAGGGCTACTATCCAAAATATATAAAGAAATTAGCAAACTCAACACCCAAAGAACAAATAATCCAATCAAGAAATGGGCAGAGGACATGAACAGACATTTCTGCAAAGAAGACATCCAGATGGCCAACAATCACATGAAAAAATGCTCCACATCACTCAGCATCAGGGAAATACAAATCAAAACCACAGTGAAATTCCACCTCACACCAGTCAGAATGCTAAAATTAACAAGTCAGGAAATGACAGATGCCATCAAGGATGTGGAGAGAGGGGAACCCTCTTACACTGTTGGTGGGAATGGAAGCTGGTGCAACCACTCTGGAAAACAGCGTGGAGGTTCCTTAAAAAACTGAAAATAGAGCTACCCTATGACCCAGTGATTGCACTACTGGGCATATACTCTAAAGATACAAACGTGGTGCTCCAAAGGGGCATGTGCACCTGAATGTTTATAGCAGCAATGTCCACAATAGCCAAACTATGGAAAGAACATAGATGTCCATCAACAGATGAATGGATAAAGAAGAAGTGGTGAATATATACAATGGAATACTATGTAGCCATCAAAAGAAATGAAATCTTGCCATTTGTGACAACGTGGATGGAACTAGAGGCTATTATGCTTAGTGAAATAAGTCAATTGGAGAAAGACAACTATCATATGATTTCCCTGATATGAGGAAGTGGAGATGCAACATGGGGGGTTTGCGGGGCATAAAAGAAAAAATGAAAGAAGATGGGATCTGAAAGGAGACAAACCTTAAAAGACTCAATCTCAAAAAACAGACTGAGGTTTGCTGGGGCGAGGTGGGGATGGAGAGGGTGGTGGAGATATGGACACTGGGGAGGGTATGTGCTATGGTGAGTGCTGTGAAATGTGTAAACCTGGCGATTCACAGACCTGTACCCCTAGGGATAAAAATACATTATATGTTTATAAAAAATTTTAAAAATTAATATAAAAGAAAAAAAAGATGAGATACCACCTCCCACCTATGAGAATGGTTAAAAGTAACAACTCAGGAAATAACAGATGTTGGTGAGGATGCAGAGAAAGAGGAAGCCTCTTACACTGCTGGTGGGAAGGCAAACTGGTACAGCCACTTTAGAAAACAGTGTGGAGATTCCTCAAAAAAGTTAAAATATAACTACCCTATGGCCTAGCAATTGTACCACTTGGTATTTATCCAAAGGATAGAAAAATACAGATTCAAAGGCACACATGGACCCTGATGTTTATAGCACCATTATCAACAATTGCCAAACTATGAAGAGAGACCAAATGTCTATTTACTGACGAATGGATAAAAAAAATGAGGTGTCACAGACAAACATACACATACACACTGTGGAATATTACTTGGCCATCAAAAAGAATGAAATCTAGCTATTTGCAATGATGTAGATGGAGATAGAGTGTAATTATCCTAAGTAAAATAAGTCAGTCAGAGAAAGATAAATACCATACAATTTCACTCATATGTGGAATTTAAGAAACAAAACAGATGAACATATCAGAGAAAGAAAAAAAGAGAGAGAGGGAAACAAACCAAAAGAGACCCTTGAGGGTAGAAAACAAACAGATTTGATGGAGGGTGGTAGGTGAGGCAAGGGTTAAATGGGTGATGTGTATTAAGGAGGGCATTTGTTATGATGAGCACTGGGTTTTATATGTAAGTGATGAATCCTTAAATTCTACTCCTGAACCCCATTTTATAGTATATGTTGACTAACTAGAATTTAAATAAAAATCTGAAAAGGAAAAAAAATAAATATCCCCTCCAGAACACCAGGCTAGCTCAGTCAGTTAAGTGCTTGCCTTTGGCTCAGGTCACAATCCCAGGGTCCTGGGATTGAGTCTCATATTGGGCTTCTTCCTGAGTGGGGAGCCTGGTTCTCCCTCTTCCTGCTGCTCCCCCATGTTTGTGCTATCTCTCTCCCTAACAAATAAATAAATAATTTTTTTTTAAAAATCTCTTCCAACTCAGAGAATCTGATCTGTCCAAATGTCTTAAGGAGATTTTTTAGTCTTATATTTTCAAAATAGATACACACACACATACACACACACACACAGAGAGAGAGAGAGAGAGAGAGAGAGAGAGAGAAAGAGAGAGAGAGAGATAAGCACACTAACTATACAACAAATGACTTTTCTTCCTCAACAAAATCCCCTGAAAGTATTATTCCTTGAACTTACATATCAACTTCCTAAAGTTTTCATTTATAAGGTTTTCTTACTGGCAAGTATGAGTTTTTAGAAGGCTTCCTTTATTCTGAAACAAATCATTGGACCCTCTACTCAGGAATGTTGACCCTGCTGACAAAACTCAGATCACAGTTGCTGCAAGGTAAATTGGCTGTCTGTTGTGTACCCTGGATGTACACAAAATAGCTGAACCTATCACTGAAGTAATTAGAAACATCATAGAAAAAAATGGGCCTCCATTGCTTAAACTGAAATCAAAGATATCAATGGTGTCACTGCAGAAGTTTGGGAGCTATTAAAATCTTATAATGCTATTGTGTTTACTTAACACTATTAGTATGTCCCATTTAGCACCATCAAAGAAAAATAAACATTTACAACACATGGTAATCATTGTACTCTGGTTATGAAAACATCTATGGGAAATATCTTCGGTGATAGGGCCTCTGATTTCCTTTCTGAGCCCCCATCCTGGCTGTAGGACAAATTGCAATTTCATAGCTATATATATAATGATCAAACAAATTTTAATAAAATGGATTTTCTGATTCAGACAGTTAGATAGAGGGAGATGGCTTGAATCAGGCCTGAACAGTTGTCAAGAAAAATATCTTGTGTCATCTCTCTTCCTTTCCACCCTCTGAGTTTAGGGTCTATCACTTGGAGCTGGAATAAACTTCAGGAGCAAATCTTTATTTCAGACAACATAAGAATTTGTAATGCTTTTTTAAAATGACAACAGAATTTATTTTGCTTAGCATAACCTAATTGAATTATCCTATTTAGATCTTCTCCATAAATTCTTTTTTTTTTTTTACTTCTTTTGCTTTTGAATGAGTTGTGCCAAGCTCCCTCCTTCCCAATGTCTCCTTCCCTCCCTTTCCCATCACCTCTCCCCTACTCTCTCTTTCTCTCCTTGTCTCTGTCTCTCTTTTCCCCCAACCAAAATTATAAGAATAATCATTGTTCAGATCAGTCAACCAAACTTCCTTTTATAATTATACACAAAAGATGGGGAATGCCTCTCCCCTACTTTAACATAAATTATTCAGAAAAGACCAACCACAGTTTGACAACTCTAGAGTCCCCCACTAGTAATGAACCTTAATATCATAGTATTGAAAACAACAACAACAAACCAGGTCTGTGCTATCTATGTTCACCTTCACTGCATTTCTACCAACCCCATTCACTTACAAGAAAACCAAAGTTATAACACAACTGTCAAATGTAAAGATTTGAAATAAAATCACCACTTGGCCATAAATTAGAAACAAGCTGGAGTTACAAGATGTAGCCTATGGTGAAAGCCTCAAAATCAGGGCAAAACAAAAACAGTTGTCTATATCCAATGGTCTTTCTCCAGAACTGAACCTGACTGAAAATCTTCCAGAGCAGATTTTGAGCAAATTTCTTTGAGGAGTCAATCTTCCAAAGATTTCCCAAAAGGCTATTGCTAAGCCTAAGACCGTGAATTCAATTTTCCCTTTGTCCAGCTGCAATTCCTCTACTGGATATCATCTTGATATTAGAAGAAAATGAACTTGATTCTTACAACCTGTTCTTTTGATTCTTAATGTTTCTGAGTTTATGCAGCATAAAATCCTACCTAGCTATGTTCTTAAACCCAAAAGGAATAATATCACAGCTTTGGGCATCTTTTATGAGATCTTATCTAATGAGTGAGTGAACTTTTCCAACTATTATATATATTACATTAGGAAGAGAAGAACAAGCCATAAAAAAATAATGCATTTTTATTAATGATTTCATACATTAACTTTATCAAGGAATGAAAAGCTTAGCTGAGATGAAAAGGAGACAAGAGCAGACCTAAGATCTGAGCTGCCATCATGGGATTCATTGTCAGTAGAAATGCTAGATACTGAGTAAGAAAAATAACAACAACAAAAAGGAAAGCAATATTTTTACTGAGCTTTTATTATGTATCTGCACTATTTCAATGGGCACAGGAAAATAAAAGACAGTCCTCAAGGAGTTCTTACAATCTTCCAGGGTAGACTCTCCCAGACACTCCAGTTTGTGCTTCTCTATCACTGTGTCCATAGAATAATTAAAACTCTTTTCTCATCTCTATGTTCATAATGAATGTCTCCCAACTGGACTGTGACGTCCTTGAGGGCAGTTTTTTTCAGTTTTATATCCAGCAAAGATAGTGGACAGCCACTGAAAAATGTTTGAATGAATCAAGAAATTAGCAGATCAAGACGAGTATGAACTAGAGAATACAAAATTAGGAACAGGTCAATGTTGAAAGATTCTAATCTTATTTTTCTCCAATATACTCTCTACACTACTAACAGTGTGAAATTTCCCATAAATCTGATCAGATTGCCACCATAGCTGAATGGGTCTGCATCGTCTTGGGGATAAAACCTGAACCTTCTAAGTGTCCTGTAAAAGTCCATCAAAGATCTGTCCTCTGCCTGCCTCATCTCTCACCATAGCATGGGTCATATACTATTGTGTCCATGGCTGATTCTCCAACTAGACTTTAAGTTCCTTGAGGATAAGAATCTTATCTCTTTTACTGGTATAGTACCACTGCATAATGTAGTGTGTCTTAATGCCTACTAAACATTCACTATGTACCAGATCCTTCCAGTGGCACTGGGATATTACCGCATATTCATTTATCTTCATATTATCTTTCATTTAATTGTGCCTCAGAGCCCTCATAAAATTTGCCAAGTAAACAATAAGTTCATATGCCCCTTTATGAATCAGCTAACTCAGCTTCTACTTCTGGTTGTCTAGCTATTTAGATAAATTTATCTCTGCCTGTTTCCTCAGTCTAATAAGAAATAGAATACCACCTACACTTTTTACCTTACTTGATATTCTATGCTGACATACTTTCTGGAATATGATGGAGTATAAACGAACACCCACATATACAAATGTTATTATAAACAAATAATGTAATTATATTAATGTAAAGTAGTGAAGTTATAACTCTTTATATGGATTGACTGGGTCCGGAGCCAGATTGCCTGGATTCAAACCTTGGCTCAGCCACATGTGATCAAGGGTTCTCTGTTTATCAATTTCTTTATCTGTAAAGTACAGATAGTAATTGTACCTACTCTTAGGGTTGTGTTAAATATTAAATTAGTAAATTTTATGTAAAATGCTTAGAATATTACCTAGTATGGAGTAGATACTCAACAAGTGTCAGCCATTTTTTCCAGTTTTCTGTGACTTGATTGTGGCAGTGAATGTCAAGTTATCTGACATCAGCTATACATATCTGATGGCTGCCCAAGCCCTAAGAGATAAATTTCAGCATGCTCAGAGAGATTCACCTCTAAATTCTACCCAAAGTGTAATATACATGGGGAACTCTTGAGAACTTTCCAAACACTTAAGGTATGCCATCTGATCCTCAAAATTGAGCATATTTTCATTTACTTAGAAACTTCAAGAATTTGCCCCAATAACCAGAGACAGCTCCAAGTTTACATATTTCCAATATAAGAACCAACTCCCTGAAAGTAGTTGTGATATGAGGGGTTTCCCCAACCCTGTTTTCCAACAAATCCCTGAAAACTTCTCTGTCCCACTGCCCTCAGCCTTGATAAGAAAGTCAATTGTCAGAGTCCACTTGAGTCAGCAAGAACTTCAAAGAATGAGAGATTGGGGAGATATTTTTATGTTTATTGCCTCTAAGAGTTGCAAATAGAGTAACTGAACTTCCTTGTGTCAGTTTAGTTAGGATTATATCTTATGAAAGTTTCCCAAATCTGTTGAAAGGATAGCTAGAGAATTTGATTTGAAAGGGAAATCAGGAAGAAGGATTACACACAGAAAGTAAACGTTTAATTTTAGACATTTGAATTTGCAGCGTAGGTAGAACAAGCAGTTCTTATTGATCCTAAAGCTACAGACTCTAAGGGATGGAAGATTTTCTACTATCTCTCAAAACAAAACAAAATTTGAAAAATGCAATTTGAATGGACAGTAAAAACTAGGGGTAATTTTGAAAATACAAAAGAGACTTGAGTTCTATAGTACAATATTAGTTTCAGGTGTAGAATGGACCTGTGAAGAAAGAGGGAAAGTGTTCATCAAATGGCTTCCTCTAGAAAAACTGATCTAAAGATGAAATAAAAAATAGGAAGTCATGTTGGCCTCACTCTGCCTCATCTCTATCCCAGCCACTCATCTACCAGAAGATAGGGTCGTATTATTTTGGTTTCCATAATTCTGTTAAAGTTGAATTTATGTTGCTTGCAATAAATTCTAAGTGTGTTTTTAATATGTATGTTTTTCTCTACCCTCCTCCAATGTACTTACTTCTGATGTTACTTTTGAAATGACCTATTTCGTTTGCCTCTGCAGATCACACACAATTCCTAATAACTAATTTTAACTTTCATCTGATTTCGAGAACAAGCCAATACCTAGCAGAGATCTGGTGTTTTTCTTGGAAAACTGCTCTCTCCCAAAAGATAAATGCAGCATGACCCTCCAATTCATTAGCCCAATGACTGTCTCTGGGTGGTTAATAAGCCTAAATCCTAAATAGGAGACACATGATGTCTAGCCCCAAAATTCTCAGAGTTTCAGAGTTATTCCTTTTGAACTCCTACACTCTAAGGAGACAAAAATGTCCAACTCTGTAATTCATTTCTAACTTTGCTTAAAATTGGTCAAGGAAACATTCTGACAGTCAGTTCAATTAAGCAATTACTTCAGTCAAATAGATAACTCAGTCTAACAGTAAGTTCTGCCTCACGACTAATTAATTCAGTATAGCCATTTATCAGTTGTCAATCAATTTATTCAACATATCAAACAACCAGATTTAACAGATTCTATTCACCCTACTCCCCACTTGATAAGCTGAAAAGAATAAACAGAAATGCTTAGGAGTGAGATGTTCGGGAGAGGATACACAGTGTTCCCACCTCCAAAGTAAGAGGATGCTTTCCTGGTATGTATTAAATGTGCTTAGCCACAGCAAACATAGAAACCCTGAACTGAGTGAGGGATAATGTGTGGGAAAATAAAATTGCAAGTAATGGTTTATTGTTAATATTATATACTCAAGATAGAGTGGAAGGAATATTTTTAGATGTATTATTTACACCTTACAATATTGGTTCGGAGTTTTCAGTTACTGTGAGAAAGAATTTTTATCAGTTATATCCTTAATAGACCATTCCATAAATGTGGCCATTCCATAAATTCCATAAATTTTAGATATATTATTCACACCTTGACATACTAAGAGTTTTCAGCTTCACTGTGAGAAAGCCCTCTGAAAGAGGCAGCATTTTAGCTAAGCATCAATTCAGATTTTTATTCAGCCATTCTGACATCAGGAACTCTTTGACCGAGTTAATTTAACCCAACCGTTTTGGTGTGGCCTAAAACAACACACCGTTACAGTTTAAACTGTTTTATAAATTACCAGGTAATGTATAAAACAAATAACCTTACCTCATTCTGACACTCACCCTAACACCAGCTTCTACACTTGGGAAGAGTGAGGTTTGAAATGGAGTGGGAATTTGGCATATTTATGTTTTTTCATATACGAAGAGTGGTGTGTTGACCACCTGCGGTCATCTTGTAAGGGGCCATCAGTTATATTCAGTAATCTATCTTCTCACTTTCCAAGAATTATATCTTGATAAACACTTCAAATAACCTGATTTTCCCTTAAAAGTCAAAGACATTGGGGAGAGAAAGTATTTTAGCCACATTATGATCTCTCATTCTGAGATCTAGGCTGTACAGGAAATCTTTGGTTGGATCTCTCACAGTAATCTCAGACATCTCAGTAATACACATATATTTAATATTATGATGTTCATTTTTTTCATTTTATTTTATTTTTTCAGTGTTCCAAGATTCATTGTTTATGCACCGCACCCAGTGCTCCATGCAATACGTGCCCTACTTAATATCCACCAACAGGCTCACCCAACCCTCCGCCCTCCTCCCGTCCAAAACCCTCAGTTTGTTTCTCAGAGGCCACAGTCTCTCATGGTTCGTCTCCCCCTCTGATTTCCCCCAACTCCCTTCTCCTCTCCTTTTCCCAAAGTCCTCCATGTTATTCCTTATGCTCTACAAGTAATGTTCCTTTAATCAAAGAGTTTCAAAAAACATGATTGGCACGTCATCTAACAGATATCTGTTAGAGCCAGATATATATATATTGATATATATATATATATCTGTTAGAGCCAGTCACGCTAATTTCTAAGGACATGCCAGATAGATAGATACATAGATACATAGATACATAGATCTTTAATTCTTTTTTAAAAATATAAAGGTAATATGCTCATCAAAGTTTTTAAAATAAAAAAATTAAAGAATAAAGTGAAAGACTCAGACAACTAGGATTGGAGTTAGGTAGATACGTATGCTGTAAATATCAACTGATAAGTTTAAAACAATAGTAACTATTCATAGTTGAAACAGTTTCTTCAAAATGACTGTATCATAATGTTCTGCTTTGGATTTTTGATAGTAGAGATGGTAGCTGATTTGGAAAATATGGGGGACCAGAATAAAAGAGACTAATTAGTTAATGATAACTAAGAACATTTACCAGAGTAAGGAAAACTAACCAAATAATGCCAACATCATACAGAAAGATGTATAGTGGTTTTAGCAAATGAAGAAGTAGGGGTGTTTCAATACTCTATGGAAGTGAGAAATACTTAAAGCAATGAAGGTAGGATGAAATTAAATAATGACACAAAATAGATAAGAAAGCTTTAAATTTGTATATCTGTGTTTGTATTTCTGTAAACCTTATTCTACATTATGAATTATGGCATATCTAAGGAAAAAGAAAGATTAGTATTTATGTTTTTATTTTTTCCACACCCAACTATTCTGAACTAGAGCATGTCTAGCTAGTGGGTCTACATGTTGAACACAAAAGATTTCATCATTCCCCTGCTAACCAATACCTAAATATCAGGAAAAGAAACTAACAATGAACCAATCCAATAAATTTGAATCTATGTAGCGGTACTTCTTAACTTTCAAAGGATTTCGGATCTTTAGTGAATCTGATCAAAGGTAAAGACTCCAGAAAATTGCACATATGCATATAAACATGAATTTTTTTGCTAATAACTTCTGGAGTTTCATAAACTTGAGATTAAATGCCTCTCTCTTGGTTTCTTTTGGCCTTGAGCACAATGCTTCCTTTCCTGGCAAAACATATATCATTTTTATCTGGATGCTACTGAGGTCATTTTCCAGTGACATGTTCCTTGCTTCCTCTGTGCCTTAGGTACTATGATGATGTGTGGATAGTGACACAGCTCAGCTTCACTTGGGGTCCTCAGGAAACGAATGTTGCCAATACTGGTAACCCTGTCTTATAAGCTAATGTGCCATTTTCTTGCATAACAATGACATAGTAAAAATAACAGAACAGGAACTCCCCAAACTATTTTTTTTTTTACCCAGTACATTAACAGACATGCAAAACCTGACTAGAGGTATAATTTTTTTTGCCTTCTTTCTATATTAATTTTCTTCCTAATTTCAATTAGCCAAACTTGAATGGAGACTTTACAGACAGTTCAACCCCACCTCAGAGAGTTTCAGACAGCTCTTGCTGCCAAGCTGTCTATCACCAAGACAACTAGTCCAATGTGCTTTGCTCTGGGTAAATACTTCATCATGGCCAGTTGCAAAAGGAGTCTCTGCAATGACTTTCTTTCAGATCAAATACTTACTCCTAGCAATTGAAAATATTTTTTTGAAAGTACATGGGGGTATAAATAATCATTAACATTTAAAAATAATTATTTATGCTGATTAACAGGAAGCTATTTCCAGAAATAGTCTCTCATGAAGGTAGGCTCATTCAAGAGATCTAGAAAAGCTCTCTCCTCCCCAATAAGTCTGAAGTTCTATTTGTGAGACATTATATTTTTTCCTTTGCATTAATTATAACTTTCTTCTAACATCTTCTAAGCCACAAACTCCCCTGAAGTGGTCATCAGTAGTTCATCAATTTTCAGTCTTTAGTCTCTTCTTTTTAAACATTTTGAATAAGATGAGATGACAAATGGTGAGGTAGTTGGCATTCTTACCTCAAGTGAAAAATAAAGGAGATAGGTTAACTCCTTGGACACAGTGGCATTCAATAAAGTGATGTTTTTGACATGTTCAGTACATATAAATGAGTTAAAAACAGAAAAACTTAACATTCAGTAGATTCAAAGAAAGTTTTTTTTTAAAAACTGGGTTTTGGGACTTTATGGACCCATAGAGGTGCCAAATCATTGTATTCCTCCCATCCAGGCTCCACTACTGTTGATCCACCCTCAGGGGTTTTCTGAGCAGCCCCTCACAGCTTTATTGTTTGCTGGTCTCCTAGGTGGCAGGTGTCTTTTAATCAAAGACTTAAGGTGTGTGGGGGGGTTAGGCGTCACCCCTGACTGGAAGGAAAACTTTCCATTTAGCCTTGGGCAACAATATTGGAGCTTTTTTGAATGTTGTAATCAACTCTGTGCCAAGTGGGGCCCAATCTCCCCCTACACAGCCCCAGGAATCCAAAGAAAGAAGTGTTTTAAATTCTCTTCAGAATGTCTGATCTTCCACACTGCAGACCAAATAAAAACAGTCTGGGCCAATTGTGTCTCCTCCTACCCCCATTTACTGTGGAATCCGCCTGGGAGAAATGGGAAAGTTGGCTTCAGGCCAGCACTGGCCTTCTGTAGAGGCAGAAAACTTCCCTTACCTTCCTTCCATGGTCTGTCAGAAATCAAAAGGAGAACCTCCACCTCAGATATTCCACAGAGAGGGGCAGCTGTGGGGGTCAGGGCAGGACCTAAGATGACAGCTGGGACATCAAGGCCTAAAATGTTCGAACACTTGATTTGGAATTTCAGTGTATATATTAGTTTGTTACTGCTATTTTCTCTTATTAAGTAGACTGGGAGGAAAACTGGAAAGAGTTGCTTGGGAGTTAAAATGGCTACAGACTGAATCTCAGCATCAATACTAACAGACCATAACATCAGACAACTTATATAGACCAAGGCTCTCACCCCATTTCTCCCACTGACTAGCTCTGTGATGTTGGCCAAATCCCTACAACAACACTGGTCACCTCATCATAAAAATGAGGAGGATGCAATAAAAAATCTCTAAAGGCCTCTTCAATCCTAATAGTTTAAGTTACTTCTGGGATCCTGAATTTGGAAAACATCCAAGTGGGATTAGATACTTTGAAATTTAGATTAGACACATTGGAAATTAGTGTCTGCCCCATCCACAACCTCCACCAACTTCAATGGGTTTTGGCCATAGTTCTTCAAGACATTTTTCTTGGGGGACCTACTGGGCCTAAGAATGGGGAGCAAGAGTAGGAAATGCAAGGCCAGATCCACAACAACAGTCCCAGTGGCCATGCTCAAAGTAACAGTAGCTCAAAATTACAGGTTTCCAGGCCAGAAATACCAGTTTACGAGCTGAAAATAAGATAATAGCAACTTTTCCCCAAGAATTTTACCAAGCAAAGCTTGTCAGGTGACTCGAGGGTACCCTGGAGATTATGGCTCAAAACTGCCATAGCCAAGGCTCATACAGAGGCTGCTGCTAATACATCCCAATGTTAAAGGAAGAACAAGTGGTCCAGTGAAAAGGAATCAGAGAACATGAAGCTGGGAAAGTTTGGGGGGACTGAATTATAGAAGGGAATACCTCTAAGAATCCAGCAGAAGGACAAAAGGAGAGAAAGCCCTTTCATGCTATAGTGATTATCAACTATGTGCTAGATGAGATGATGCCAAAGGCCTGTTTAAGCCACAAATACTGAAATGAAGACTCTTAGAAACTAAAATTTCTTTAAGGACCTAAATGAACAAAGCCAAATTTCAGGTCTTATCATAGTTTGTTAGGGAAAACAGTTTGGAAAGTCGAATGAGCTAGTGATGTTGTAAAGAATCCCACAGAACTCCTTTTTTTGTTCTTAAGATAGAATCGTCACAATTGAAAGCTGTAGGGGGTAGGAAAGTGAAGGAGAATATAGTGGAATTCTAAACAATACGATGTTCATAGTAGAAATACAGGCTATTTCCATACTCAAAATATTTGCCTGAATATATTAAAATAAAACTAATTAATAAATCAAAAATAAAACTAAGTTAAAAAAGAATAAGGCTAAATTCAAACTTATTTTTCTGTGTTCATGACACTAAATAAACAGATTTTAGTGAATTCTCCCTTTTTAACTAGTTGGTTGGTATTGTGTAGATCCAGCCAGCATTTAATATGCTTTCAATTGTGTCTTCAGCCCTCAAGACCCTGGGGGTCTGAAATCTCAGCCAACTTTGCAATTTAATCCAAAACCCAAAGGAGTTCAGGTTCCAAGTAACCTGTTACCCTCTGTTAGCAAAACATCACTTGTGGTTTGAAAAATAGCATTTTTAATAACCCCTTTTCAGTTTCCTGGCAGGCCCCCAGCTTTACTTCAAAGTTGATTTTCCCCAGTGAGAGTACAGCTGGAAGAATCCAGAAGTGCACTGTGCCACAATCCCACTACCTAGGGCTGGGAAGGCCCAGCTCTAGGGCAAAGAAGGCTGGGGTGGGAATGCAGGTGGGGGGTGGGTTACAGGCTGGGGGTGGTGCAGGTTGTGGATCACAGAGAAATGGCCTCAGTTAAGGCCTTTCCAGAGACAAAACAATGCATCACTCTCAGTAGTGAGCAACTAATGAAACTGAATCTAAATTGAATTGTGGATTATATCATTTTGGCTTGTTTTTAAATAAATTTGATAAAAAGAAACCACTATAATTTGGGCTGCTTTTTGAATGCCATGTTTTTTTTCAATGACACACCCTTCAGATGTCATGTGAATAAATGTCAAGAAAACAAACTATGAAGAGAGACACTGGAGGCAGGAGTGGGGGCAAGAGAACAGACTTTCATCTTCAGACCTAGGATCTCTTAAGACAAGTGCAGACTGAGCTCTCCTTAAACTCCAAGACAGTAGTCTTGGAGTCCCGAGTTTGCTCTTGTATTTCTTGCCCAGGACTAGTAAAGTTGAGGTTGCCAATAAAATGACCACTTTGCTCAAAATGTTGCATTTAAAATCCAAGTATTCTTAAAACTTGAACTAAAACTAAAAAAGTGGAGTAGGATTTGGGCCAGAAAGTGCTTTCTAGTACAAACACCAGTACACTTTTACAAGGCAGGTGAAACTCAAAATTATGTTGCTAATTAATTTTATAGTTCCTCTAGCTACCTAGAACCAAGTGTAGCCCAACATTCTTCAATTGGGGTTTGGCCAAGAATTCAGATAATGCCATTTATGGACCATGCCAACAGCTGAGGTCATGCTTTCTGTCAAAAGAGGAAAAAAGAAAGAAAAAAATAAATGTGGAAGGATTCATGGAAAGTACATATTAGGGGATAGGAGCAGAAGGGAGAAAAAAAAACAGATAAAAACAGATAAGAGGTAAAAAAAATCTTTACATAGCAACCAATGCCAAAGAGAAATGCATACCAGAGGAGAAGGCTTATAGACTTTGAGTTTCCATTGTTTTGAGGAAAAGGTGAAGCAAAACAGGAGAATGCAGTGATTGTAGTAAATGCTAGAGAAGCAACAGTTTGATATCAAAGAAATAACCTTTATATCCCCCCCAATACAAAAAAAAAAAAAACATGAGAAAAGGGAAAGGCCTGATGTCTTGCATCATGGCTGGTACAAATATTCTGTTATGTGCATACTAGGAATGTGAATTGCGTGCTACTTGATTTGGGGTTCTGTAATTATCAGTCTTCTTTTTTTTTTTTCAGCACAAACTAGATTCCAAGAACTAGAAAGAACCTCAACAAATACAAATTACAGTATATTGAACATTAGAGTTAAAAAGGAATTTGGATCTCATCTAATCTATCTCCATTCTAGGAATGAGGAAACTGAGATAAATGGAGAAAAAACTTGGCCAGATGTCACACAATAAATTAGTCAAAATTAGAACCAAGATATAGGAGGGTAGTTCCTAAATATCAGTTGATAATAAACATCACTGGTCCAAGGAAAATATGAGAAATACAAGAACTATGTAGTGATTATTTTATTAAATTAAAAATTTTAAACTATTTTTAATTTTGAGATTATGTCCATTTTTTTATTTTTTAAAAAGATTTTATTTATTTATTTGACAGAAAGAGAAACAGCGAGAGAGGGAACACAAGCAGGGGGAGTTGGAGAGGGAGAAGCAGGCCTCCTGCCAAGCAAGGAGCCTGATGCCAAGCTTGATCCCAAGACCCTGAGATCATGACCTGAGCCAAAGGCAGATGCTTAACAAATTAGCCACCCAGGTGCCCCATGAGATTATGTCCATTTTTTTATGTTAAAATATCCTTTCTTTTATGAAATAATGATAAACACAGAAAATACTTGTTATTTTTATAATGTCCTTAATTGACAAAAATAATAAATTGTCAGCCTCATGTGAAGTCTCAACATTTTTTGGAAAATATTTGATGTGTGAAAACTTGAAGTCTTCTACTAGCCTAGTCCAATCTGGTGTCAGGCAGGATATCATCACTTAATCCAAGGTCTCTTCTGACCCCAAACGATTTTGCACCCATTGAATATGCCACTGAAGTGTCATATACTGAGCAAAGTGTCAGAAAAAGACTGGTTTGACTGGGATGTGGAGAGGAAGACAAATAAGGAAAAAAAATGTACATGGCAGAACATGGAGAAACAAACTGGTTTGCAATCAATGCATCACCCTGTTTTTTGTTATGGTAACTTCAAGTTACCATACTATCCTGATTTAATATGTAATAGCTTTTTCACCACATATTTATATTTTTCATTTGTGATTCAATTCAAATTTTTATTATGAGGAAAAAAGACACAGACACTCAATTTGTATGAGGTTGGCATATTGTATAGAAGAAGCTAAGAGAGGTTAAGTGACTTTTCCCAGACAAATTGGTTCACATGGGACTGAACAAGGACTAAAGTCTAGAATTTCATTCTAGATCTCATAATCCTTTCTCTTATCCACGTTTCTATCCACTGCACATCTTAACTCAGTTTCTTGATATGACCCATCAGCTGGCCAATGACATTGTGGTATAATTTGTTATATTATATGATTATATATTATATGATTTGTCCCGAAAGTGCCCAACATCACCACTCTAGGTGCCAGACCCAAGTAGCACGAGACTCCAGGACCCAGAAAGATTACAACGTTACTGGGAATATAAAGGCCTCTGGCTCCTGGCTAGTCACTGGTATGATTTGTGAAATACAGGTGGTGCAAGAGCCCTATCACTGTTGCCACCTGTTGTTACCACTTCTGGCCAGATAAAGGCCAGAGGAGAGAACTGATGTATCAAAATGTTCACACAAGTGTCATCATCATTATCATTATTACCAAATTGTCAGTGATTTTCATTGAAATAACTTGACTTATGAATTACCTAAATTCAATATTTCATCCTAGCTATTACCTTCCACCACTCAATCAAGACCCAATCTGATATCTAAAAGATTTTAACATCAACTTAAGCCACACAGAATTTTAAAGGTAAAGCAAATAATACCAAGCAAAACTACCACATAATATGCTCCCAAGTCAAACTGAAGGTCACTGTTTGGGATTGCTTCTATTTGGGATTCCAGCAGTTTAGGACAATCCTTATCCCTGCACCCATTTACATGGGCTGGAATCACAGGTTTTTTAAAAACAAGACCACCTTCTGGCTACTGGTTAGGTTAGTAGTTAACAACTTCCAGGGTCCTGACTCAGCAGAGTATCAAAAGGAACTACATAGTACTCACTTAGCTGTGGCCCAGCCAGTAACTGCCTTCAATCATAATAAATAACTCTTTTTTAAAAAAGGTTTTATTTATTTATTTGACAGACAGAGATCACAAATAGGCAGAGAGGCAGAAAGAGAGGAAGGGAAGCAGGCTCCCTGCCGAGCAGAGAGCCCATGAGGGGCTCGATCCCAGGACCCTGGGATCATGACCTGAGCCGAAGGCCGAGGCTTTAACCCACTCAGCCACCCACACACCCCTAAATGACTCTTGAAAGAGAAAACAGTATCTCCATCTGGACAGGCACCCTCTCAATACAGAACTCAGACCTGGCCAATCAATAAATGTTTATCTCTCAGACCCTGGTAAAATAAAACAGGGCTCAGGGGCTCCGGATAAAAACAGTCAGGTTGGGGCGCCTGGGTGGCTCAGTGGGTTAAGCTTCTGCCTTCGGCTTGGGTCATGATCCCATGGTTCTGGGATGGAGCCCCGCATGAGGCTCTCTGCTCAGTGGGGGGCCTGCTTCCCTTTCTCTCTGCCTGCCTCTCTGCCTACTTGTGATTTCTCTCTGTCAAGTACATAAATAAAATCTTTAAAAAAAAAAAACAGTCAGGTTCCCAGACTCACTTGGGAAAAAAGTTAATATGGTGGTAATGAGCCACTTAAATGCCTGTCTGCATATGTTACAATAACATACCCTTTTCATTCTTTCCAATGGCTCCCAAAGGGTGCTGTGGACAGCCACATTTTGTGGGTACTTCTTCCACTCCACACACCTACCCACAGAAAGCAAGTCACTTCGGTCTTTCCCAAGCTTGATTTTATAGTTATCGGAGTTTCCCCTTTCCTTAAGTTTTTTCTTTTTCTTTCTTTTGTGCTTTTTGTCCTTCTTTGGGGATTTTTTTTAATCCTTTTTAGTGCTGGGCTATTTTATTGCCCTTTGTTGCTCTTGTTGCTGCTGTTGCTGATGCTGTTCACTGTCCTTGCCTTCTCTTTCCCATTGGTTTTCTTCTTTTTGTTGCAATTTGGGGAATATCTTCCTCTGTTTGGGGCATTCATTTTACTTTTATGTGTTTTCAGATTTTTCTTTTATGGGTTTTTTCTCTGGTTTGTTTGTTTCTTTTTGTTTGGGGTTTTAACTTTCTTCCTGGGTTTTGTATTTTTTCTTGTTGTTTACTCATTGGGGGGGGGGATTTTTCTTTTCTATGCTTTTTTCCCTTTGGGTTTTGAGTTTTGTTACATTTTTCTTTATATTTTAAGGCGTATAAATTTTTTTTTTTTTAGAATTTAGGATTTTTCTTTTTCTGTTAAAGTTTTCCCTTTTTTTCTCTTTCTTTAATTTAAAAAAAATTATCTCCTTTCAGTTAAGTGGGTTTTTTTTTTAACATTTTGCCTCTTTTTTTAACTTTTAGTAATATTTTTACATTGGAATCATTTTAGATTTACAGAAAACCTGTAAAGATAATACAATGGGTTCCTATATACTCACCTAGTTTTCCTTATATTAACATCTTTCGTTAGTATAGTACATTTGTTACAATTAATGAACCAATTCTAAAATGTTATTGTTAAGTTCATACTTTATTCAGATTTCCTTAATTTTTATCTAATGTCCTTTTCCTATTTCAACATTCCATTTAGGGTGCAATATTACACCTACTTCTTAGGTTCCTCTTGACTTAGTTTCTCAGGCTTTCCTTCTTTTAGATGATCTTGATGGTTCTGAGGTACTGGTCAGGTATTTCATAGAATTCTCCTCAATTGGGATTTCCCCAATGATTCTTTCATAATTAGAATTGGGAAATATGTTGGAGAGAAAGACCACATAGGTGAAGAGCTCTTCTCACCCATCAAATGATGGAACACACTATCAACATTACTTACCACTATGTTATCTGTCAGTAATACCTTTTTTAAATATATATTTTTTATTTTTACTTTTTAATTTTTTTAAATTTCACATTTTTATTTAAATTTCAATTGTTTAACATACAGTGTAATATTAGTTTCAAGTGTAGAATTTAGTAATTCATCGCTTACATACAACAACTAGTGCCCATCTCAAGTGCCCTCCTTAATACCTATCACCTATTTAACATATCCCCCTGCCAACTTTCCCTCCAACAACCCTCAGTTTGTTCTTTATAGTTAAGAGTATGTTTTATGGCTTGCCTGTCTCTTTTTTCCTCCTTTTGTTCATTTGTTTTATATCTTAAATTCCACATGTGAGTGAAATCATGTGGTATTTGTCTTTCTTTGAGTTATTTCACTTAGCATAATACTCTCTAGCACCAACCACGTGATTACAAATGTCAAAATCTCATTCCTTTTATAGCTGTAAAATATTCCATTGTATATGTGTGTGTGCATCTATCATCTATCTATCTATCTATCTGTCTACATATGTATACCACTTCTTTATCTATTCATCAGTTGATGGGCATTTGGACTTTTTCCATAATTTGGCTATTGTTGACAATGCTGCTATAAACATTGGGGTGTATATATGGTTTTGAATCAGTATTTCTGTTTCTTTTGGTAAATGTCTACTAGTGCAATTACTGGATCATAGGGTAGTTCTGTTTTACACTTTTTGAGGAGTCTCCATACTGTTTTCCAGAATGGCTGCACCAGTTTGCATTCTGGCCAACAGTGTAAAAGGTACATCTTTTCTGCATCCTTACCAACATCTATTGTTTCTTGTGTTGCTAATTTTAGCCATTCTGACAGGTATAAATTAATATTTCATTGTAGTTATGACTTGTATTTCTCTGATGATGAATGATATTGAGTATCTTTTCATGTCTGTTAGCCATCTGGATAGCTTCTTTGGAAAAATGTCTATTCATGTCTTCTGTCCATTTTTTAACTTGATTCTTTGCGGGGGGTGTTGAGTTTTATAAGTTCTTTATATATTTTGGATACTAACCCTTTATCAGATATGTCATTTGCAAATAGCTTCTCCAATTCCATAGTTGCCTATTAGTTTTATTGACTGTTTCCTTCACTGTATAGACGCTTTTTCTCTTGATGAAGTCTGAATAGTTCATTTTTACTTTTGTTTCCCTTTTCTTAGGAAACCTGTCTAGTAAGAAGTTGCTATGGCCAATGTCAAAGAGGTTTCTATATACGTTCTCCTCAGGATTTTGATGGTTTACTGATCACATTTAGGTCCTTCATTCATTTTGAATTTATTTTTGTGTGTGGTGTAAGAAAGTAGTCCTGTTTCATTCTACCACATGTAGCTGTCAAGTTTTCCTAACACCATTTGTTAAAGAGAATGCCTTTTTTCCCACTGGATATTCTTTCATGGTTTGTCAAGGATCAATGGACCATAGAGTTGTAGGTCCATTTCTTGATTTTCTCTTTTGGTCTATTTGTCTATGTGTCAGCTTTTATGCCAGTACCATACTATCTTGATGACTATAGCTTTGTCATATAGCTTGAAGCCTGGAATTGCAATGCTTCCAGACTTGCTTTCCTTTTTCAAGATTTCTTTGGCTATTTGGGGTCTTTCATGGTTCCATACAAATGTTAGGATTGTTTGTTCTAGCTCTGTGGAAAGTCCTGGTCATGTTTTCATAGGGATTTCATTAAATTTGTCTATTGCTTTGGGTAGCATAGATGGCTCATTGCTCAGCAGGAAATCTGCTTTTCTTTCTACCTCTGCCTGCCTGTAGTGTGTGTGTGTGTGTGTGTGTGTGTGTGAAATAAATAAAAATCTTTAAAAATTTTTGCAAAATATAGAGCTAAAGAAAAAAGTCCTAAAGGCAGTAAGACAAAAGAATCCCTTAACACACAGAGAAGACAAATAAGTTTAGCAGTAGATCTCTCCAGAGAAACTTAGTATGCAAGAAGAAAGTGGCATAATATCTTCACTGTCCCAATTAGAAAAAGTATGCAACCAAGGATACTCTATCCAACAAGGCTATCATTTAGAATAGAAAGGGAAGCAGAGTTTCCCACACAAACAAAAAGTAAAGGAGTTTATGACCAATAAACCAGTCCTGTAAGAAATATTAAAGGGGACTCCTTTGAGTGGGAAAGAAAGACCAAAAGTGACAAAGACTAGAGAGGAACACCAAAAATCTCCAGTAACAACAGAACAATTAATAAAATGGCATAAATTCATATCTATCAATAACTACTCTGAATCTGAATGTAAATGGACTAAATGCCCCAATTATAAGACAAAGGGTGTCAGGATGGGTTAAAAAAAAAACACACACAAACAAGACCCATCTATATGCTGCCTAAAAGAGACTCATTTTGGACCTAAAGACACCTGCAGGAGTTTGGAGAAATATTTACCATGTAAATGGATGTCAAAAGAAAGCTGGAATAGCCATACTTATATCACCGAATATTTTAAACCAAATACTATAACAAGAGATGAAAAAGGATCCTATATCATAATAAAAGGGTCTATCCAACAAAAGGATCTAACAAATGTAAATATTTATGCTCCCAGCTTGGGAGTACCTAAACATATTCAACAATTAATAACAAACATAAAGGAACTCATTGATAATAACACAATAATAGTAGAGGATTTTAACATCCCATCATTTAGCAGAAAAATCAATAAGGAAACAATGGTATTGGATGATACATTGGAACAGATGGACTTAAAAGATACATTCAGAACATTTCATATTAAAGCAACAAAATACACTTTCTATTATTACCTTCAGTCGGCCAATATATACTTTTTGAGTGCATGTGACATTCTGAGGAATAGATCACATACGTGGTCACAAATCAGGCCTCAACAAGTACAAAAAGACTAAGATCATACCAAGCATCACTTCCAGTCACAATGCTATGAGACTTGATGTCGATCACAAGAAAAAAAAAGACAAAATCTGGAAAGACCACAAATACATAGAGGTTAAGGAACATTCTACCAAAAAATGAATGAGTCAACCATGAAATCAAAAAAGAAATAAAAAAATACATGGAAACAATAATGAAAACATGATGGTCCAAAACTTCTGGAATGCAGCAAATACAGTCATGAAAGCAAAATACATAGCAGTACAGGACTTATCACTATTGATATTAACCTTGATTACCTGCCCAAGGTGTGTTTGCCAAGTTTCTCCACTATAAAGTTATTTTCATCCCCCTCGATACTGTACTTTCTAAAATCAAGTCATTAAGCCTCATCTATATTTTGAATGGAAGAGACTAAGCTCCATCTCCTGGGGTAGGGGGCAGGTATCCAAGTAAATGATTTGGAATTAAGTACTGCATTATCTATTTTGTTGTTCCAATTGTTCAACTTTGGTTATTGGATGCTCTTTCAGGATTATTTCTGTGCATTTTCTTGACATGACCTCTTCTTTTTATTTTTTCACTTGTTAAACTTTTTAAAATTATTTCCTACTCCTTTTTCTTTTACATTTGCTAGAGTTTCCTTTTTCATTTCTATTGTCCTTCTGCTTCCATTTTCCCTCTCCTTTTCTCTCCTCTGTTAGCTTTTAATATTTTCTCCTTCCTCCTTTTTTCTTTTCCACTTGTATTTTTAAAATAATTTTCTCCTTTCCAATATTCAATTTCCAATTTTATATTTTTTCTTTTTTACATACCATTTTGTTAATGAAAACTTTTAATAAATTCTACATTATGATGAATTCACCATAACTAGTAAAACAATATAAGTTGCAAAAAGAAAAATAAACCCTCATTCCCACCCTCTCAACCTCACTGCTAAAATTCTTAGTCATCTACCAGAGTTTACAACACCCCTGTAAAGCTCTATGCTCCCTCACAGGAATGACTGGAAGACTCTGTGTGGTAGTTCCGGAGGCTCTGCTAGTTTTTTTGAGAATTTTATTCCTCTAAAGGTCATATTCATTAAACTGAAGATTAGTTGAAATACTAAAGCAGTAATCATACAATTTAATATATTCCTTATATAAAAACATCCACATTGAAATTACTTTGGCTGGCTATGACTAGAGAAGTGTTCTATAAAGACTTTATCTAGGACCTTCTAGTTCCTAACATCAGGAGAGTATGTATATGTATATGCATGTATTCCCATGCTCTCTGCCCTCAAACTCAGGGAGTTATTGGGAACCAGGAATAAGAAGTGAAAGGAATTCCAGGGGAACTTAGGGAGAAAATTCTTTTAGAAATGAGATATTCACATAGATAGAAGGTACCAGGAAGACATTAAAGGCTACATTTCTGTTCTCCAAGAACAGAAATGGCTTATTTGAAGGCCCCATTCTGTCTTCATGCTCTCATCTTAACTGTTTCCTCTCTGTTTAGATTCTAAGCTTAAACCCATGTGCAGCTAAATTGGCAGGTAAAGGTGGGTCCCCAAATTCCTTTGCTTTTTTGTACTCCAGTTTCGCTGGGTTGAAATGGAAATAACAATCCACCTTTCCTGACAAGTCCTGACAAGTTCAGCAGTTAAGAGCTTATTTCAGGTACAATCCTGCATGGGAGCTAAGGGTGAGAGAGAGAAGAATGAGGTGAATTAGATGACCTTTAGAACCTACTTCTAATGATGTAACTCAGTCATCTGATGGCTTTTGTAGTTGCTGTCAATTGAGGTTGACACCAGGGGTCAAGCAGACTCTGTGAGCTAGGCTAAAGTTGGATCACTTTTGGAGCTAGGGAGAGGAAATAACATCATTATAGATCTTACCAGAGCCTTCTACTGTTCCCTTTCATTATCATGCCAATTATTCAGAAGAGAAGCCA
The DNA here is from genome assembly GCF_964662115.1 of Mustela nivalis. Lineage (NCBI taxonomy): Eukaryota > Metazoa > Chordata > Mammalia > Carnivora > Mustelidae > Mustela > Mustela nivalis. Next base: position 64,070,941 of record NC_139040.1, on the reverse strand, counting down.
GAAACCATTTCATTAAAAATCATGTCACATCCTTCCAAGCAAGGGGTTCCTTCCAAACCAGCCTGATTTGGAATGGTGTTCCCAGTCTAGGGCCCTAACCTGGAGCAGTTTGCTGACAAGTAGATATCCATTCCACAGTGTCAGAGAGTTTCCCTTCCTGTCTTTTACTTTCACATGTATATAGCCAAGGTCTGATATTGGCTTCTAGACTTGAGACCATGTGACTTTATTGTCCTTAAATATGGTATTAATTTTCCCCAGAGGAAAAAAAGTGACTAATAAAATCAGGCACTTAAGGTAACAAGGACAGTTTTGCCTTAAGGTAAAGCATAAGGCTTTGATTTTTCTCAGAATTCTCAACCTGATTCTGAGGTCAGCAGCAACTAGTCTGGAGGAAGTACAAATATATCAGGTGAAGCCTTTAGCCCAGGACCTGGAGCAAGAAGCATCCACTAGTTCAATAACACAGTGGCTTTAAGTGATATTTATTTTGGAGGTCTTTTCAACATGTGGCTGTAATCTTCATAGTGACCAGATTGAGCAAACCACCTTTGAGTGGTAACTTCAAGAGGGCAAAAGTAATGTTGGGGTTTGGGGGGATGCAGAGGTATCAAGGGAAGCTCTAGAAGAATGATAAGACTTTCTGTTTTGTTGGTCCTTTCCTTGCCTACAGCTTGTGAAGAATCACTGTTTACAAGGGCAAAGGGGAATATTAGGAAGGCCTCTACCTGAACATCAACCTCTTTAGGACCAGATATTTCACTATTAATGTTAACAATTTGCTTCTTTGGTTTAAACAATGTGAATTCCCTGAGATGTCTCTGGAAAAAAAATATATTCACTCTTTGACACCATAAATCCTAAGAAAGGTGGAAAAGGGTGGCCAAGAGGGAGGATTGTCCTTTGGAATGTGAAATACTTGCTTTAAGTGAACCAAAGACTTAAAGTGGATGTGACCTAATGGATCATTTAATTCACCTTGAAACTTAACAATAATAAACAGGCTAACAATTAAAATAAGGTTGAGGGTCTTACTGGAAACAGAGATAGGCTCTAGGTTGTTTACAGGGTTTGAACCAGAAAAATATTTTAATTTTTAGGGGCTTTGGTATACAACCTTAAAGGTAAGAGACAAGATAGTACCAAGAAAAATGAAGGGACACAGGCAAAACTAGGCCAGTGTATATCGGGCAACAGTGTGTTGAGGTCTAATATTTGAAGAGAATTTGTAATGAATTTCAAGGGAGCAGAGAACTCTTTTGAACGGCCAGATAGCTACAAGATGATTTTCTTTAGTTTAGATCTCTCAGGCTAATTGAAATTGAATATTTCTATTAAAGGAAACACCTAGTAGACCTTAGACCTAGTTATACCCCCACTCAAATAAAGGTATAGGTCAGAATGGTGGCAAGTAGCTATGCTATTCTCTATTTTGAATATAAAATATAGAATTTATACTTTCAAAGTTTGTTATGGAACTATTTTGAATGTTACAAGGTACAATAAGCCCTCTCGGGGAAAAATGGCAAAATTGTAGCAGCAAGCTCTATGCCTATTAATTTTACTTTCCTTACCTTAAGTCCTATCATGCAGTGTTAGAGCATTATTTAGGGGAAAATGGAAAGGAAGAAATGGAATTTTCAAAACAGTATTTGCAGAGTTTACAATATGCATTTTTTGTTTTATTTTTAGTTTTAAAAGGATAATCTATGCACATGGTAAACATGTACACAGTAATACATGCACACAGTTAACCTCACTAGAGGAAAACATTATTCAAAATTTCTAAGCATATATATGCATATTATTATAATTTTAGATGTTATAAAAACTTCTGTGAAGTTTCTTTCTGTCAGGTTTGCTTCAAAGCAACACCTGATTTCCACAGCATGGTCCAAACTATAAAGCCAAAACTATCTGCAAAGATTCAACCAAGCAACAGTCTCTAATGTACATACCCAGGACCCAGCAGCAGAGTGAGAATAAATCCTGGGAAAACAATGTGTACTTCTTTTAGGAAAATGGGGATATTAATACCTATCTCACAGGATTGTTATAATTCCTGAAAAAAATAATGTACACAAAGTGCTTAAACATTGCCTGGTATAGAGTAAATGCTTTGTAAGTGTTAGCTGCTGTCATTTGGATTGTTATTTGCCACTGTTACTTGGATAGGATAGCTTGGGCCTTCTTGAAGCTATTCCCTATTTTCTCTGAGTTTTCTTCTTAAGTACCTCCGAAGTTGGGAGCCTCTATTTTGTTACTATTCTTCCTCTGGGATACCTCTCCCACCAGGATATAAACTCTGGGGCCAACTGATAAACAAAACTATACCTGAAAATCTGTCCTGGACACAAGGAAATCTTAGTCTCACTACCTGATGCTTCTTTCATGGTCTCAAGGAGATAAACTTTTATATGTTATAGTTCACTACTGTTCTTATAAAGACCATGGAAATGCATGGACAGATTGGCAGCTCGCCACACTTTCTGGGGAATTACTCAGCCCAGAACATATTGTTTCCATCTCCTTTATGTGATTCAGTCCCTCTTCATCCCTACACCACTCAGTGCTTCTGAGGAGTTGCATGTTATTGGCTAGCCACAAATACCATACTGGTCTGGTTTACCCTGCAGACTAGATCTTTAATAAGCTGGTGCTGCTGGGACAGGTTGGACTCCACAGTCACAGGTTAAACATCTGAATCTACCATCTCATTCCCTTAGAAGCTCTTTGAGGAGGGAAAGCCAAGCACATAATGTTTAGCACAATTTCTATCACTTATCTCCTTATCTGGAAGGGTAGGTGAATGAACAAGTGAAACACTAGCTTTCTCCTACTTGTTAGTCTCATCAGTTGCCTCTGCCTACTTCCTGGTTTCTTCCAAACATTAATTGTATATTTGGCTCCTGATACAAGTCTTTGTATCATTATGGAGAGACTTAAACATCCATGAAGATAAACCTCAGAGTACCACTTTCTCGGCTCAATTCCAGTGACCTTTCCCTGCATTTCAGTTGTCCACAACCAATGGTAAGAAGTCTACAAGGATCTTTTTACCATTCAAAACCACTCTACCTCTAAAATCTTATATCCATATATTCCACTCTCTAAATACATTTTCCCATTAAGGACTTTTTACTTCCTCATTCCTACTACTCCTATTATTTGGTCTCCTCCCAATTTACCAGTCCCCTGCAGCCTAATTTTCTTCCGTGACTAGCATGGACACAAAGACCATTATTTTATCCACTATCTTCCATACTCTTGACTTCCCATATTTTGACCTAGTATCACCCCAAAATTCTCTTGCTTCAGAAAAATTCTTAGTGCCACACAATGATTCTTCCAAGAATTCCTGGTCAGTTTTATCTCCCATCACTTCCTATACCCTCAGTGATCTCTTTTCATCGATTACTGCCTTTATTTCTTAATCTTTACTCTTTCCCTCTCTGCTGTTTCTTTCTTCTCTATGCAAAAATATCTTCAAATCTCTCATTATTTAAAAAACAATCCCTGAACCCTGTCTCTCTGTTTCCTGCCCTCTGTCTCCTTTTCTTCTTAACCAAACTGTGTCTCAAAAGAACAGTCTACATTCAGTGTCTTCACTTCCTCTGTCCATATTTACTCCTCAACACACTATAATCTGGCTGTTTCTGGAGTAGGTCCCCTCCTACCCTTGTTTGTAACTCTGTCTTGAACCCATCACTTTATTATAACCACTACTAAACCTAAGCACCTGAAAAGGCAAGACCTTGTCTAACTTATCTATGTGGTCCCAGAGCCTAGCACAGTGCTTGATTGATAGGAGGTGCTCAATAAACGAATTATGTCACAAACACTTACTGAACACCTACTAGGAACCAAGCACTGTAGCGGTTCTGTCAGAATCCACTACACTTGGACTCTCTTAATCCAGCCCCAGAATTATATCCAAGCATCCTTATTCTTACAGAAACTTTCTTTCTTTAGTGAATATCAAGTCAGTACATTCAATTAACCACACAACCCTTGCTGTATGCTGTGCCTTACTCATAGTAATCACTTAACATTTGTTGAAGGAATGCCTGATAGATCTCAGCAGACCCAAGAGCTGCTATTGTAAATGGCTACAGAGGGGCCTGTCTGGGCTCTGGTTCCTCACAGACAGCATTTTGGTTTTTTTTAAACACCATTTATAAACAGTTTCCTAGAAACACATACATTTGCAACTCTATCTCAATATTGCTGATACTTAGTGTAAGCTAACAGCCTGTTTACAAACTCTCCTTTTCCTTTATCTTCAACTTCTCTCCAAGCTTCTTCCCCTCTACCTATAAACAGGTACAAAAGTGACTCATAGCCACAAATAAATAACCTAAACTAGAAACCCTCTCTTAACCCCAAAGTCCCATTTTACCCAATACCCTTCCTTTCTCCACTAATCTTTACAAAAGTAGTCAATACTTATTAGCTCAAATTTCCTTTTTCCCACTGGCATCCACATCAAGTGGGAAGAAAGGATAGGATATGGGATTGTCAGAGAAAAGCTTCACAGACAACAGGACACAGGGGAAACTCTAAGATTAATGTACAGGAGATGTAAATGTATTGTAGCTGTAAGACATTTTTTTCCCATTTTATCTTTAATCTATTTTATAATGTTTCTTTTTTAAGCACATAACTTATGTATATGACACACAGTTCAAAGTGTACAAAAAATACAGGGTGAAAAGTGTTTTTCCCACTTCCACCCATGTCCCCTCTTTGCAGGCAAAATCACTGTCAAAAGTTTCTTGTGTATCATTCCAGAGATAATCTATGCATTTACAGATATTTACATAGATGGAGTCTCTATGCACAGTGGTAAAAAACAATAGAAATTGCCAAGAGACAGGTGAACTGATAAGGATAAGAGGAGATGTTGAAGAATTAGGAAATATCATCTTCCCTCCAAAACACTCTTCCTCTTCAGTACCCACCTCCATTAATAATATTTCCACCCTCCCAAGTTGCCAAAGCTCAAAGCTTCTGAGCATCTCTCGTTGGTATAATGGTCTACAGTTTATAGAGCATTGTCATAGCCCTTATTTCATCTAACTTTATGGCATAACACTGTGAACTGAGCGGTGTTTCTGCACATTACAGTTAGGCTGATTAATAATTTCTTTACCCTTCCTACTGCTACATTCAAGTTTATTTCCAAAATGTAAATTGCATATATCCATTTCTCACCACCTCCACTATTTTACCCTTCTTTAGGCCTTCATTACTTGTCATTTGTAAAATTGGAATAATTGCCTACTTTATGGGGTTGTTAAATGGACTCATTAAAATTAAGTAAGAACTGTAACACTACAACAAATCTTTGTTCTCAACAAATATCTGTTCCTTTCTCCTTTTCACCCCCAAATCTCTCCAACTTTAATCCATTCTCCACATTACATACCTGATTCATCAAAATGATGTAGAATTCTTGATTTTTTTTCTATGTCCATCCTCTATTGATCCCAACATCAGGGCATCAGAATATGACAACGCACCTGGAATCTGAGGGAAAGCACTAGAAAATTCTGGGTGCAGTTATATCAAAGGAAAATCATTCTCATTGACTCTCAAAGGCATGCTTTTACAATCTGTGGTAGCATCATTGGCATTTAGAAGCTAAGAAGGTCAAGGTCTGCCCTGCATTTTCTACCTAGAAAAATCCTGCATATCTTTTATTACTCAGTTCAAATGTCACCTTCTTGAAGTCTTCTAAGATCCTGCTCACATTACCTCTTTACCCAAATCTGAATGAATCTTTCTTTTCTCTGCATTACCAAAAGTGGAGGGAGGGAAAGAGAGAAAGAGGGAGAGAAACAGAAAGAGGGAAAGGAAGTGAAAGAGAGGGAGAGAAAGGAAGAGGGAGAGGGGAAAGGGAAGGAGAAGAGAGGGAGATGGGGAAAATAGATATGTTCGATTGGCTTAGTTCAGGCAGAGTTATGTTCCTGTGAGACATAGTCACAACATTTTTGTCAATAAATCAATACATACATTGTTTATATGGGTTTCTGTTTAGAGACAACATTATTTAACATGTATTGTTGATTCATTAATATTGAACTCACAGCCGATAGCACTGTAACTTATGCCTGAACTAAGCTAATCTAACATATGTATTTTCTCTGTAAGGCATATCACAGACTTCTTGTGCTCAAGAACACTACGCAGCACTTTAGCATCACACTTGGGGGACATTATAAACAGCAAAATCACCAAGAAAAATGGGGCCGGGGTGGTTCAGTCAGTTAAGCATTTGCCTTCGGTTCAGGTCATGATTCTAGGGTCCTGGGATTAAGCTCTGGGAATGGCTCCCTGCTCAGCAAGGAGCCTGCTTCTCCCTTCCCTACCATGCTCTCTCTTGCTATCTCTCTCTTTCTCGCATGCATGCATGCACTCTTAAATAAAATCTTTTTAAAAAATTGCCAAGAAAAAGCACAAAAATGTGAAAAACATGGCACTAAATTGACTGAAAATACACTTATTTACAGCATGAGAGCTAAAAGAAAAAGACAAGCGAATCATCTTGTTGGACCTCAGAGAGGAATGTGCACATCAGGTAATTCAAATGTTGCCACTGTGTATATCTACAAATGACCAAAAAAACACCACAGGTATTGATTTCAGGATTACAAATAAATTTTAATGACTAAATGAATAGGATCCACAAATGAGTATCAACTGCAATTGTCGTATTTGTTGCAGTTTTTCAGTTTATCATCTGTACTTCATATTTTTCATGTTTTATATTTACAGAGATTTTCATTTCTATATATAAAAATATATAAACCTTTCCTTCATGACACCATATATTACTTTAAGCATATGCGAAGAGGAAATAATTTATTCACCTACATTTCCTTCTATTTTTTAAATCTTCAATATTTTGCATAAAACTGTTTAATATACCTGACATTTGGTTTTTTTGATAGTGTATTAAATTAGGGTTGGGGGAGGTAAGAAGTCACTAATCACCAATCAATGAACTTTACCTTTTGAGCCCTCTGTCATTCTGGCTCACAATGATGTGCCCTTCTAAATACTGGTAAGCCAGTTCCAGAGTACCTAAGAAGCTTTTTTAAAAAAATGAAAAAGCAAGGGAAAAAAGTTTTATCTTTTCCACTAAATCCAAGTGTTGGTTATTAGGAAATTAAATGGGGCTGGTAATATCCCACAACAACTTCATGCCTGCATTTAGCAGTGAGGCAAGACCGGGTAGGGAGCTAGAAGCTATGTCAAACTATGTCAATGCCAAGGACTAGAGTGGTTCAAATGCAGTTCTCTCTATGCCATAGGACAGTATTTCTCAAGGTACTGTCAAGGACAACCTCCATCAGAGCCACCAAAAATGTATAGTGAATAAAATGAATAAGTTAAGGGTTTTGTACTTAACTCCATACCATACCAGGAATACTATGTTTAAAACACCACACCTCAAGACTGATAAAACCAAAACATAATATGTCCTCAAAAGGACAGTTTGGCTGATGTAGAGGCTAGAATTCAAGACATTCAGAAATATCTTTGATCTAGGGATGCCATGCCTAGAGAATTGAATAATTGGGATTACATAACTGTCAACTTCAAAGAGCTAAAGAGTCATCATGTGGAAGAAATCCTTCTGCTAGACAATGCCATCCATGCATGTGGCTTTATGTACCTTCCCTTTGGCTGTTGATTCTCAAATCTGTATCTCTAGATCCAGTCATTCCCCTGAGCTTCAGCCTTCCCTTAATCTCTCTACCTGGATTTTTCAGAAGAACCTCAAACTCCACATGTTTAAAATAGAGCTATTATTCCTATATTCAAAGATAATGAATCTGAGTCTCAAAAAAACTAAAGAACGTCCCATGGGTTCCAGTAAAGGAATTAAATCTAATCTTTCTGATTCTAAACTAATGCTCTTTTAACTTATATGATGCTGCTTTCTATAATATGGTGGGGGGAGGTGTAGAAACCAGAACATTACCCACCCATATTGTAGTTCTGAAATAGAGTAGCACATTTCACAGGGGAGTTGGTCCTTTCTGAAAAACAAATCAGCTCCAAGAAGCTCTAGTCGTAAATTTGCTAAATTGCATTTTTAAAAATAACTTCCTTGGCAATATCAGGAGCAAATTCATTAAGTGAAACAGGTTTGAAAAATCCTTCTCCTCTCTCGAGCACAGTCTTCTGTTTTTCAAAATAGATAGATTTATCTGGACTTTGAAGATCTTCATATCCTTTGACAGCTGTGCCATTCTGTTCCGTATAAGGTACAGACATTATGAATAAACAGTCATGCCATTTAGCCTGTGTAATAGCTCAGTTGCATTCCAACACTATCCTCCAGGATCTGTTGGACTAGAGGCTGATCATATATCTTTATGATATTCTCATCTACTCCAGGCACCCAGCCCAGCATGACATGCTTGTCCACACAGTTTTGACTTGCCTCTGGCAATACCAACTCTTCACTCAACTGGAGAAGTGTTCAGGTAACAAGTAGAAATTCTGTCACATCTTTCCCTGCACAGAGCTCTGATATGCTCCCCCAAAGTCACTTACTAGCTGCATGAACCTGGGCAAGTCACTTAAACTTTCTGAACCTCCTTTTTCTCATTTGTAAAAGAGATGCTAATTATATATAATTCACCTGATTGTTGTGAAAACTAAGAAATAATACAGGTAAAATCACCAGGCATGTATAGGGTGCTTAGTAAGTGCTTTTATGCCTTCAGTATCATCCTTGGCTGAGCCACACCAGCTAACACCAGGGTTTTCTTGGATTAAAAGATTATCATCAGGGTTACCTTATACCTCTCCTTTCTGATCACCACCCCCTCCAGCAACCAGACAACATTCAAGAAATGCTCAATGAAAATTCTCTCAATCCACTGAACTGTAGCAATAAGACTACATTTGAGGTTTTGTAACAAATCTCAAATCCCTAATAAGTAGTCAGCTAGTCTCTGCTTAAATATTCCCTGTGACAGGGAATTCATTCCCTTCCAACACAACCCATTTTATCTTCAGACAGTTCTGCCGTAACTTCCACCTAACAATCTTAATTCTGTCCCTTGGGGTCACAATTGTGCAGATAAAATTCTCTTTCTTATGACAGCCTTTTAGATAATGGAAGATAGCAATCATGTCCCACTTCACCCTTCAAGCTTCTTTTCTTAACCTCTATTTTGTTTTTGTCCCTTTTTAAGAGATAGCTGCCACTACTAACACAATACTTGAGGTGTAGTTCATACAAACCTAGAGAAGAGTGGAATAATTACCTCCTTCATTGTAGACTCTCTACTACTATTAATGCAGACTGAGTATGCATTAACTTTTCTGGCAGACATATTAAATTTAACCTATCCTATGGAATATTTTTTAAATTTTATTAAATTTGTGCAAGATGTCATATTTACTCTTATCAAATTAATTTTGCTTTTTTGAACCATTGTTACAGTCTAGTAAATGTTTCTTGAATTCCTGGTTCTGGTATCCAGTATATATACTACCCCCCCACTCCAGTTGTCTCTTAAAAATCTGATGAACATACTATTCTACTTCTCCATCCAATTGTTAATTAAAATGCTAAAACCAAGATGGAACCCGGTACAAAGTCCTACAGCTCACCATCAAGGATCTCCCTTTGCAATATTGAAGCTCAACCTTTTTCCTCTCTTCAACACACCTTAGGGCCCTTCCTTTCACTCTTTCACAATAATCACAGTAACTCACAAAACATCTAAAATACCCAAGGAGGGGTAGGCCTTCTGTAGTACTTCTAAGGAAAGTACTATAATGGGGGAAATGCCTACATGGTTCCAAAAAACTTTCATTGAGGTGATTCTACTAAACCCCTCAGAAAATGTGCCTTCATCCTCCCTTTCATTCCACACACACTTCTCAAGAATTTCTGCTCCACATAAGGAATAACATGGAGGACATTAGAAGAAGGAAAGGAAAAGTGAATTGGGGGGGAGTCAGAGGGGGAGTTGAACCACGACAGACTGCAGGACTCTGATAAAAAAACTGATGGCTTTGGAAGGTGAGGGGGTGGGGGATAGGTGAGCCTGACGGTGGGTATTAAGGAGGGCACGGATTGCATGGAGCACTGGGTGTGGTGTATAAACAATGGATCTTGGAATACTGAAAAAATAAAATTAAGCTAAAAAAATTAAAATAAAAAAAATAATCCTATGCTATGGAGCAGGAAAAAAATTTCTGCTCCAGAGAAACTTAGAATTAATTATTAGTGTCCTTTGTAAATGGTTTTCCCATCTGTATGATGAAGCTAATTACACATAGATAATAAGGCTTTTTTCAGGATGAAATGATTAATGCATAAAGTACTTAGCAAAATGCTTGGTACATAGTAAGTGCTCAGTGAATAGTATACTTTAAAAAAAATCTTTCAGAGTCCAACTAAAGGAACAATGTCACAGCTCTAGTTTTCTCCATCTTGTTAACCAGGATGTCATAAAAATAAAAATCTTTATTATACACCTTGCAGTAATACAGGTACACTAGCTGTAACTATCAAACACTTGCATCTATTAGTCAACCTTATTTTAAAAAGGCCACATTTCCAAGCCCACAAATCTGTATGCAGAACACAGCTCCTTAATGGGGCCATTATGGTCAAAAATATATTAAAATCTAATGTTGGTTTTCTCCAGCTCAAGCTCTGCTGCCTTATTTGGCTCCCATCCCCATCACCTATGAATGGCAGAATCAGGATTTCCATATTCATAAAGGTCTACATTATTGTCCTTCCTGTTGCTCCTTTACCTGATCCTGCTGTTTTCAAGGAGGATGACAGAATCCAGGGGAAGTAATCCAGGTTTGTCTTGTAAGAAATAATTTCAAGATGTTTATGGCTGAAGGACAGTTTGTTACACCCTACCCTGTTTACATTAGTCCATACCTATCACCTATATCTCTGACATGATTCTTCCAACTCTTATCCACCACCTGCATCACCACAATTTATGATGGTGCATACCACATCTCAGGGCTTCTAGTGGCCACAGGTCCAGGATGAAATAGGAACTGAATCTGGATCCAGAGATCTCTATGAATCTGAAACACAAGGAGCCATTTTATGCTATGGATTTTCTGAGTGTCACTTAATAATAAAAAATTATTATAAAAATAATAATTTCTGACATCTATTATATTTTTAGTTTAGCTTCATTTGGGTTTAACATTGTTGAAAGACTTTTTAAAAACTGTCTTTATCAGGGCACCTGGGTGGCTCAGTTGGTTAAGTGGCTGCCTTGGGGTCCTGGGATTGAGCCCCACATAGGGCTCCCTGCTCAGCAGAGAGTCTGCTTCTCACTCCTCCTCTGCCTGCTGCTCTGCTTACTTGTGCTTTCTATCTTTCTGTCAAATAAATAAATAAAATATTTTTTAAAAATTAAAAATAAATAAATGTCTTTATCAAACTAAATTGTGTATTATTTTCCCCACATATACACAAAAATAATCCATCATACAATTTAGTTTATTCATACAATGTTGAATGGCAGTTACTTTGCTCCAAAAGGCATTAAACTCTAAGGTTATTTTTCTTTTAGGACAGATGATATTAACTTTATTTCACAAATGAGGAAAGTAAGTCTTTGGGAGGTTAAATAATTTGCTCAAGGCCCATGTAGCAAATAGCAGAAACAGGATTTAAAGCCTGGGTCTTCTGAATCCAAATCATTTGATTTTTTTTTTCTACCTTGACATTTGGAAGTGCCATTCAACTGTCTTGACAAAAATGGTCTCCTTTCTTCCAAGTCAAAAAATAGGCAGTGGCTAATTGAATCCATTTTCCTAAAAGACATCTTTCAAATTACAGGATCCTAAGCCAAATTCCTTCATAAAAGGATCAATTTCCCTCCCAGTCAGCAAAGTTCTTATACCATTCTAAGAATACTTCCTTTTTTTAACCTGTAAATAGCCATAAAGCCTCATCTATCTGCAAAAAAGATGTTGAGACATCCTGCACCAAACCAGAGCCCCAGCCCCACCCTCAATCTTGCAGCGTTCTGTCACTCATCATCAAAGCCTCTGGCCTTTGCCAACTGTCCCTCTGCAGAAATTTTGCTCAAATTAGAAATTAGAAATGCTATATTTTTATAACTATAAAAATTCCATTTTCCAGACTCCATTTCTTTCAATATCTACTACAGTCCTAGTAAAGGACAGGACAACCACCTGGGAGAAATCCAGAAAATGCAGGCCAATTTTTACTTCAGTCAATAATAAGATGATAGATAACCAGTCCCACAGGAGAAAGATTAAATACTGTTCTCAACTTGCCACCTTCTTTTACACATATCTCTGAAAAATTGCAAGGTATAGTCTTCAACTCAATTCTAATTAACCAAGTTTTGCACTTAATGATTATCTACTGTAATTAGTTTTTCTTCAAGGTTTACCAATCCCTTCTTCTAAACTAAATAACATCCCTAAACAGCTAAAAAGCATCATGACCATCCACAGTTAAAGGGGTGGAAATGTTGTCATTTGTGGTTTGGGACTCTAATAATTGCAACTTGAGATGAGGCCAAACACAAAGAATAGCAGAACCAGGTATCACTGGGGCCACATATAACCCAGTCTCAGCTCCAGCTGGATCGGACTGCTGGATGGTATCAGCTTCCATACTGCTTCCCAGACATACAAAGGCAGAGCCCAAAATCCTGCACTACCTCCTCAAAATTGCCTCTCACCTTTCAAAAAAAAAAAATAGGTTTGGGTGCAACTAATCTCTTTTGAGCTTCCCTCAACCAACTCTGGCTCCTACATTTTACTCTCTCATTTCATCTATTTTCTTTCCTAGTTTTCAGCCCAGTTTCAACTTTTGTAAGTACCTGATTCCTTGCTTTGGCTCAAATCAGCATCGTCTTCAGCCGTCTTCCTGAGTTTACCAACCTCAGGCTCCAGCTCTGCAGAATTACATTAAACTGGTCAAAATAGATTAGAACTGGTCAGAACTGATTTTTCCGTGTGAGAAAAGGTTTGAACTGGTCATGAGCAAGTTCTGACCACTTTAAAACCATTTGGGCCAGTTTTACGTTGCTAGTGTAAGAACGAGCCACTGAAGGGATCAATTTGAATCAGGAATGAGATGAAGCAGCTTCAATCTGCTTCGAAGACCAGTGTGGGATACAAAAAGAACCTGATGCTAAGGACCATACCATTTGTGGTGGCGATGTTAGAGGGGGAATCAGAGAGGACCTAATACTTTGTGAGGCAGGATCAAACCACTGTAGACCCCGGGGGAGGAGCTAAAAGAAACTGATGCTCAATGACGTAGGATCAAATTATTGGTGTAAGACAGAAGAGGAAAAGATGCTGATGTTCCCCAGACAGAATCAAACCACTGAGATCTATAAGGAGCAAAACAAGGAGGCTTTTCTATAAGGTGTCATCAAACCACTTCGGGGTAGGGATTGAAGAAGGGAAAGTAAGAACATAAAAGGCCTAGTAGTCTGTGAGACAGGATCTTCACTACTGTGAAGTGGCAGAAAGGGAATGCAGTTCTAAGAAACAGGATCAAACCACTGTTGAAGGGAGGGGAGCAAAAAAGGAGCTGAAATTTCCTGAAGCAAATTTAAATTCCTTTTAGTAAAGTAAAAAAGGATATGCTATTCTGTAAAACAGAATCAGATTCTGCTTGTATAATAAATAAGGGGCATTTACATATATTATCTCTTTTGCTCTTTACTCTGCCCTGGTGGTTGGGTGAGACCATCTTCCCCAAAAGGCCCCTGCAGTAATTTGCAGCTGTCCCCCATGGTTTCTAGGCAACAGTACATCTGCTGCTTAATGAACTCTGCCCTTTGACATTAACTCCTGGGTTTCTGAAAGGGAAAGAATATGCACAAATATGAAAAAGATGGGGAGCAAATTAAAACAGTATCATCAAATGTTAGGTGGATAAAAGTGGAAGACAACCACACAGACTTTTAAAAATTAAAGGAAGACAGCAGGTAGTTGGGAAATGATGGTTATATAGAGGAAGAAAAACTTACAAAAGCACAGTCCCGTAGACTTAAAAAACCTCAAATCCAAGCCCCCACAAAATCTTTGAGTCCTCTTATGATATCCTTAGTCAGTGGTGCTTTAATATCTTCAGTGGAAAAGGAGTAGGTTTAACTTCCTAGGGAATTTATTACATTTTCCAATAATCTTGATTCTTTTTTAAAATTTTAAGCCAAACTCAATCCCCCATAATATCCACCCAGTAATCTAAATTCTGTCTTCTAGAGTGTAGGTTAGCAAACTAGGGCTTGCCAGCCACGTTCAACCATCACCTATTTTCTGAAAAGTGTGAGCTAAGAATGGCTTTACATTTTTAAATGGTTGAAAAAATCAAAAGAAAAATATTTTGTGACATGTGAAAATTATATGAAATTCAAATATCATACCATAAATAAAGCTTTCTTGGACCACAACCATGTTCATTTATTTACATATTATTTATAGCTGCTTTTCTGCTACCATGGAAGAGTTGAGTAGCTGCATCTGAGACAGTATGGCTCTCAGAACCTAAAATATTTACTATATGGCTTTTTACAGAATAAGCGTGCTGACTCCTGATCTACAGCAACAGAGAATCAGTTTTTTTTTTATAGAGCTCTGCTTAAGTAAGAATGTAATGATAATGTTAGATATGAAAGGGAATGAAGAGACCTCATGAAGAATGTCAAATTCTCAAACAGATGACAGGGACTGGTACCAAAGTCTTCTGAGACCACAAATAACTTTAAGCCATTTCTCATGGCCTTCAGGGGACAAGATGGAGATTTAGGCTATATGAAATTGCTGAGAGTCTCCAAAAAGAATGAGAGAACGTAAGGAAGGGAAGTTTCAGAGTGTGAAAGGCCTTGAACGCTGAATACAGTTGCTTGGCCATCCTGAAAGCAACAGAAGAGCTAGTATTGGGTTTCAAGTTGGGAAACAGTGGAGCAGCAAAGTAACAGAAGAACTTGAGAAATGTGATTCATGCCTCCAGGTATCTAATTCTCTTCCAGCTCTAGACAAGTTGTAATATCTGAGAAGACCACATCATTTTGGTGATGCGAACTCAAGTTCAGAACAATCTCAATACAGGTATCCTAGTGAATATAATCTGGTTGGAGACCGGGATTCTATACTAAATCAAATATATTTTTGAGTCAGTTTCAAAGGATTTCTGCCTTAGGAGCATAAGAAAACTCTCATCATATCTTTATCTTGTTCTTAGTCACTCTTCAGGACCCATCTAAACCTATATCTCTCCTAGCCCTTTTGCCCTCCTCTGAACTCCTTTAGCACTTCTTTGTGCTATTCACATGAGCTTCATTCTACCCTGTCTAGTACTAAAGGTACCTCTTTGTGAAAATGGTTTGTTTCCCCAAAAAGACTTCGAGATCTCAGAAAAAAAGGAACCAAACTGATACTTCTCTGTGTTCCTGTGGTATATGGTTGGTTGGGAAGGTTATTGATCCAGCCTTCTAGTGGTCGCTCAGTGTGTGGAGGCCCCCATTTAGGGGGGCTCAGGCACTTCAGGAGCTATGTCAGCTCTAGCCACACATACACCTTCCTAGATTGGAAGACCTGGGAAGAGATGAGGCCTAGTGATATATTACAGCCAATCCTGGGCTTCAATGACCATGCAAAGAGCAGTTAACTCTCTCTGGCCCTGATACCACAACTACCCCAGTTTCCATCATTCTTACTTTCACAGGCTCAGGGAAGAATGTCCTGGTCAGGAAGACAAAACCCACAGTTCTGGCTGCCAGGCATCCAGTCCTATTTTCCACAGCCTCTGTTGATACTGGATCTTGACTTCAGGCTGGACTCAACAGATTCAAGATGAAAATAGGCCCTTGGCTGGGAAGACCAGCTTTCCACAAAGTGCTCTTTCCCCCAATGGCCAAAGCAAACGCCGCCAGCTGGCCAGGGCTAAAAGCCAGCCGGCCACTCCCGACCTCTGCTGGCCAGCCCCAAGGAGGCCCAGAGTCAACAGTGCATGGACAGGTCTGCTATTCTATTCCTTATACCTCTGACATCAGATTCCCTTCAGTGAATCTAAACAACCAAATAGAACTAAAGTCAGATCTAGCCTCTAGGAAAATGTCAAAGATACCTCATGGGCCTCAACTGCTAAGAGTTGGAAATTCAGCACAGCCTTTACCTTTATTCTCCTCAGCTTCCTGTGTCCAAGCCCACAGGCCAACTTCTGGAGTCTCTCTGTTTAAATTGTTTTCCTATGCTCCCTCAGGGGAAGGGAAAGAAGAATACAAGAATGAACTATCATTACCCACTGTTCTTACTGGTTCACAGACCAAGCTGAGATTCAAAACAGAGTTCAACCAATCACTTTTTTTTAACTTACTATCAAGCATCCCTTCATTATGATGGAGATGGGGCCAAGTCTCAGACACTGGCTGAAAGAAATATGAAGAGAGGTAGAGGAGGAAAGAGAAGGAAAAGGAGAGTAGAAGAGGCCAGGCAGAAACATAGGAAAGTATATTTTTTAAATCTAATACATAGAAGCCTCTTCTGAAAGAGTGATTTTTGACTAGAAATCACTAGAAGCTAGAAAAGTGCACTTCCTTTGAGAATGAAGTTTTCTTCTCCATGCACATAGAAATTACCCTCCCCTCTCAAGCTAGGGTTATTTGGTCCTAACTTAAGAGAAAACCTGAGGCTAGAAGATATTACTACCAAAAAGGGAAGCATCTCTCCTCAGGGATATTCAACATCTGAATCAAACTAGTAGGTCAGTATCCTCTTTGGTAATAACGATTTAATAACAATAACATATATTCTAATAACAATCACAGACATTTTATAATAATAACAAATACCATGTATTTAGCACCAACTGTTTGCCTGGCAGTGTTCTATTCCCAAACTGTGCACCAAGGCACACCAGGGTGCCATAGCCAACTCACAGGGCTACTATATTTTACTTTTTTGAGGGAAACACAGTGACATCTGTCGGGCAGAGCATGAACTACTACTTACTATTATGTGTTATGTTCTTAATACAGCAGAAGGGTTAAATAATTCCTTTGGCTTGGGGATGCTGTGAAAACAGTTACTAATACAGGAAAGGCACAGTGAACCAAGAAACTTGGGGAGCTTCTGCCATATATATTACATGGATTATCTCATGCAAGCCTAAAACCTTATGAGATAGGTATTAATATTATTTCCATCTTATAGATAAAGAAACCAAGGCTCCAAGAGATGAATTAATTTGTCCAAGGCAGCCAGCTAAGTGATGGCAAAGCGGGGTTGAGAACCTTGATGTGGCAGACTTCAGAGATTGCTCATAAACCATTTGCAACACTTCCCTCTCATAATTAACTTTGTCCACTACTCTCATTATATATGCAGGCTATGAAGAATGCCTTGATAGAACAAGTGACCTTTGTGTTATAGAAATAGTATTACTATTCTGAAGTCCAGAATGTGACCTATAAATCAAGACACATAAAAGACATAGGAAAAGGGACATTATTTATTTATTTTTTAAGATTGTTCTTTTTTTGAGAGAGAGTAAAAGAGCGTGCATGCACATGTGTGCACAGACAAGCAGGGGAGAGGGGCAGAGGGAGAGAGAGAGCAAATCTTAAGCAGACTCCACATTCCGAGCAGAGCCCAACGCAGGGCTCACTTTCATGACCCTGAGATCACAACCTGAGCTGAAATCAAGAGTCAGATGCTCAACTGACTGAGCTACCTAGTCACCCTCATTGGGACATCATTTAAAAAGCAAGAATTAAGCGAAAAAGAAACAAAGCCTGAAAACGAGACTGCCCTTAAGCTATTGAATGGTTCAACTGCTTTTAACTAATGTTTGGGAGACGCCCCCATGCTTACTATAATCTTACCCTAAATTTTATCTGTCCTGAACCACTAAAGTTCACTTTTGTGTTACAGTGTGAGAAACAATTCCTCACTGCCTCACTGAATATAAAAGAAGAAGCATCCACCCTCGTTGCCACTGGTTTCCCTTTTGCAACCATAAGGGAAACGAGGATGAGGACAAAGCCAACATATAAAAGAGGGCAGAGTCAAGAGAATCATAAAGAAAAGAAGCAAAGTAATGACTAAACCATGATTAAAGCCTCTCCTATCTCTATATTTTCCTGTTACATGAGTCAATAAGTCCCTGATCTGTTTCAGCCAGTGTGAGTTGGGTTTTCTGTATTTTATAACCAAAATCATCCTGAGTAATAATTACTCTCCTAAAACATCTAATATAATGCTAGTACATTCATCCATAAGAACTCAGTCCAATGTCAGTTACTCAATGAAGCTTGTTTGGAACCTCCAAACAGAATTTATTGTTCTTTCCTTTGTGAACTCAGAGTTCACTCTATAGATCTTTACTGTACAACATAACACCTTGGATCATACATTTACAGTTTCTTCTTTATCTATTGTCTCTTCCACTGTAAGATGAACCTGTGGTGCCATATAAAATGCCAAGCACATGGAAGATACTCCATAGGCATTTTTTAAAAAGATTTTTTATTTATTTATTTGACAGAGAGAGAGATCACAGTAGGCAAGCAGAGAGAGAGGAGGAAGCAGGCTCTCCGCTGAGTAGAGAGCCCGATGGGGGGCTCAATCCCAGGAGCCTGAGATCATGACCTGAGCCGAAGTCAGAGGCTTAACCCAGTGAGCCACCCAGGCGCCCTCCATAGGTATGTTTTATCTGAACCAAAATGAAATATTAAGCATTCAATCAATGCTAATTCAGTTATCCTTCCTCTGGTAAGCAGAATGCTGCCTGACAGGCCCTATTCTTATTGTAAACTCTGAGGGTTCATGAACCTGACCCACACCAGTCCTGGACACATGCAGAACAACTACAAATGGTAATATTCAGTCTGATGTCCCAGCACCCAACACCTTGCACCAAACCTGAAAGAAGTTAATCAAGAGGTTGCTGGGACAAGCCATGGGCCCACTGAATCCAGCTCAGGCATTAGCAGCACAATAATGGCCACACAAATGCAACCAACTTTTCAAGCAGGACAGCACAAAGGCATTTTCAGAAAGGCCTCAAAAATATACTCATTTAATTCTCTCTTCGCTGTCCCATCTCCAAGCCTGCAATTCTACAGAAGAAGTTAATTGTGTTGACTGGGGGCTTTGGATTTTTTCAAGTGCCAATTCCTCCCTGTACAGTAGTTCACCCTTTTCTGAACTCCCAGAGCGCTTTACACATTCTTTGAGTATCACTTCACTTATTAGCTTGTGATTCTCTCTCTCTCTCTCTATATATATATATATGTCTGTTTTTCCCACTAGACTGTGAGTTCCTTGAGGGTAAGAACTGTGTTTTCGTAGTCTGCACCCCATGGACCTAGCATAGTGTCTAAAACAGAATAGGTGCTCAGAAAGTGTTGGTTGAAATGAATTATTATTATTATTATTCTCTCAAAAGAATGGGTTAGATTTTATGCCATTTTGATCCTTGATACCTTCTTGTACAGGAAAAGTTTAGGAATTGGAGATGGTGACAGAAGACAAGGGTTGGAGCCTGGCATGGCCAATTACTAGCCCTATATCCTTATATCCTATATTCCTATATCCTTGCTTAAGTCCTGTAACCTCTTCTGAAACATAGTTTTTTTTACCCACAAAATTAGGGCAATCTTAAACATGCCTTACAAGGTTATAGTAAAGAAAAAAAACACTATCTGAGGCAGTACTTTGCGAATGTGATATCTTATGAAAAAGTTGAGTTACTATATAATGTAATTAAATTAAAGAAGGATATTTTTCATAATTCTTTTTGCCTGGAGATAGGTCAGAGTTCCTTCAGAGTGATTCAGAGATTTCCACTATGTGTTCTGGATGTGTCCTGAGTTGCCTTTCATGGTTATAAGCCTCTTCTCCCCACTCCCCATTGGATAATAAACAGCTTTCATCCC
The DNA here is from genome assembly GCF_964662115.1 of Mustela nivalis. Taxonomy (NCBI): domain Eukaryota; kingdom Metazoa; phylum Chordata; class Mammalia; order Carnivora; family Mustelidae; genus Mustela; species Mustela nivalis. The sequence continues at coordinate 64,050,998 of NC_139040.1, read as the reverse complement.
TTAGGCATCTTTCTTCCGTGATGTTCAAGGCTGGCAAATGGCAGTGGAGACAACCCAGATATGGCTCTTAAAATCAGCATTAGAATGATATTCTTGCAGATGAGAAGCCTTCCACTTTTTACCACACTTTAGTTAATATTAACACGAATCTATGTTTCCTGAGTACCTGCTGGCTGGAGGGTGAGAAAAGCCATCTAACAGGAATGGTGATGGGGGTGATGTCCACTCTGAATGCCAAACTAAAGCCTGCCAAATTGAGCTACATACTGCTCCTCAGACATGCCCTGTGATTTTTCTACTTTTGTATCTTTGCTCCTGTGCTACAGAGGTCTAAAATGGACTACTTCCACCCCTTTCTCAATGTCAAGTGATAACTATCCTTCAAGGCCTGGCTCAAATCCTATCTTTACTAATCTTTCCCCATATACCACCTCCTCCTGCAAATTCTTTCTCCTTCTAATATCTCTCTAAAGCACATGGATTCTGACACTTAAAACTTTCCTATGATCTGTCTCAGTCAGTATCTAATTTACCCTCTCCTCCTAGGTACTGCATTCATCATCTTTTGCCTGTAATATTACAGTTGTATATACAGTCTCCTTGTCACTGGTTTTTCCTTCAGTCTATATTCTACTACCAAAGGCAGCTTTCTGAAATACAGACCACTTCTCTAATCTAAAACTTCTTTTTTTCTGATTTAAAATTTCTGATGGCAAATTTAATAATATAATATAACATAATAGCTACTAAATACAGATCCATGAACTCATTACATGAGAATCATGGCAGAAGGTAGTGGAGGGGTAATAGATTGTTAAAAGCTTAGATTCCCAATAGGATTCTGTTTCCTGAACGTCTGTAACTTTAAAGGTATTGAAGTCAGCCAAGGATGGCAAATATGTTTCATCTCGTAAATCAATTCAAATTGACTGCAAGTGGCCATACTGTGTTCAGAAGGATTCTAAGCCTTATCCAGGATTTCTGGGAAAGAATATTACATCTGATTAAAGCTTGCTACCATGGGCATGGAAGGAGCTGATAGTGATGACCATGCCAGACACTTACCATACTTGCTGTAGACACACAGGGCAACAAGCCAGGCAATGCCCACCTTTGTGTAATGTTCCATTTGTCTAGAATGTGTCCCTTTACCCATACCTCCCATTTTTGATTCCCTAGAAAAATAATCATTGTCTGAGTTCAATTCAAATATCACCTAGTCTGGCAAACTTTGGATGATTTACTTTTACATCATTACTTCTCTCATCTGGGTTTTCATTATAATTTGTTCATAAGCAGAACTTACCACGTTTAGCACCTCAAATCCCTTCTTTAATGAAGAAGAATATAAATTATTTTTTTCAATATTGAATTATTTTGTAAACCTCTGTGCATATCTATCTGACCTATTAGACTTTGGTCTACTACAGGTAAATGACTGTAGATTATTTCTCTTTTTATTCCAAGCCCCTGGCTCTGTACCTGGTACCCACAGGGTACTCAGTAAACATGCTTGAAACTAAGGCAGATTCTATTTGGGAGGAGTGAAAAGAAGAGGAAGCAAGAGACCTGGCTTCAAATAGCATCAAACTCATCATCCTTCCCTGAAGAGCATAGGGTTGGGCCCATGCGTGCAAATAAACACTTCCAAATGAAGGAAGATAAAGCACTGACAGGAAGGCAACATGAAATAGGTGCAAAGATGTCTCCTTTCTTCCATAATGCTTTCTTGGACTAATTTGTCCTTCAGTGGTCTCCTGCTGTTTTCTACAATGCTTATTGTCATATCTCACAAATTGGTATCTGCTTGTCTGAGGTGAGTCTTGCCTTTACTACTAGACTACTCCTAGAAAGCAGGAATCAGGGCTGAATGTTTTCATATCTCCAGTACAAGTCTAGGCACATGTTATACATTCAAGAAAGGCTTGCTACTTGATTTATTGAATGACTATTATTTGTGGATTGATAGGTCAGGTATTTATGTAATGCTTGGCCCAGTGTTTATTGTTCTCCAAAACCAGAGTGGTAAATGCTCAGAGAAATTCCTGTTCATGTAAAAATAAAATTCTTCTACCTCCACATTAATCTGCCCAGAGCTTGCTTCTACGTACTGACAATGCCTTACCTATGCCCTGGAGTTGGAAAATAAAACTAACTTGTGTGCCTAGCATGGAATATAATGGGGAAAGTTGTGGGTCTAAGCTTAGATGTCTTGAACTCTTCTTCAGGCTCTGACAACAAGTTGCTATATGGTCTTGGAAGATTCCTCCCCTCAGTCTTATCATCTATTAAATGAGAGAGTTAGACAAGCAGGTCCCTAAATGCCTTTTCTACAAAACATTAGAGACTCTTAATGTCACAAAACAAACTGAGGGTGGCGGGGGTGGGTAGGGAGAGGGTGGTGGGGTTATGAACATTGGGGAAGGTATGTGCTATGGTGAGTGCTGTGAAGTGTGTAAACCTGGCGATTCACAGACCTGTACCCCTGGGGCTTATAATACATATATGTTTATAAAAAAATAAAAAAGTTATTTAAAAATGCCTTTTCTGCTCTAACTTCCATTGTTCTATTAAGACAAGTGTGTTTACAATAAGGAACATGAATGAAGGAATTGAAAGTATCTGCCCTTAGGCCTTTTAGGTTTTATTTATCCAAAAAAGTTTTGGGGGTGCCTGGGTGGTTCAGTCAGCTAAGCCTCTGCCCTTGGCTCATGTCATGATCCCTGGAGTCCCAGGGTCAAGCCCCCCACATCAGGCTCCCTGCTCAGTGGGCAATCTGCTTCTCCTTCTCCCTCTGCACCTCCCCCGATCTTTCTCTCTCTCTCTCAAATAAATAAATGACATCTTTAACAAAATTCCAGCAAAACTTTTTAAAATTTTTTTATTTCTTTTCAGTGTAACAGTATTCATTGTTTTTGCACCACACCCAGTGCCCCATGAAATCCGTGCCCTCTAAAATACCCACCACCTGGTTCCCCCAACCTCCCACCCCCCGCCCCCTCAAAACCCTCAGATTGTTTGTCAGAGTCCATAGTCTCTCATGTTTCACCTCCCCTTCCAATTTACCCCAACTCCCTTCTCCTCTCTAACACCCCTTGTCCTCCATGATATTTGTTATGCTCCACAAATAAGTGAAACCATATGATAATTGACTCTCTCTGCTTGATTTATTTCACTCAGCATAATCTCTTCCAGTCCCGTCCATGTTGCTACAAAAGTTGGGTATTCGTCCTTTCTGCTGGAGGCATAATACTCCATAGTGTATATGGACCACATCTTCCTTATCCATTCGTCCGTTGAAGGCCATCTTGGTTCTTTCCACAGTTTGGCGACCGTGGCCATTGCTATCCAGCAGAATTTTAAAAAAAAAATTACTATGTACCAAGCGCTCTTCCAGAGACTGAAAATATAACGTTGGACAGAACAAAAATCCTTGTTCTCAAGCAACTAATATTCTAGTGTGGAGAGATAGATCATTATTAAGTAAGTAAAATCATAATATGTCAATGAATGCAATAAAAAATAAAACAGAGCAAGAAGGAGAGTGCAAGTATATATCATTAATAGTTCACATAGTATAATAAAGAAAGGACTCTTTTATAAAATAAAGTTTGTTTAGAGACATGAAGGAAGTGAAGGAGCCAACCATGTACCTGGGGAAAGATACTTCCAGACATAAGGAACAGAAAATACAGAACAGAAAAATACATTTTTCCCTGAGGAAAAAAAATGTACTGGGTGCATGCAACGGACTGTAAGGCAGCTCATGTGGCTGAAGCAGAGCAAGTGAAGGGAGAATAATAGGAGAGGAAGTCAGAGAAGTGACATGTAATATGAAGAGCATGGAAGGACCTTGTTGACCATTGTTAAGATTTGGGGTTTTACTCTGAGAGTAGACTATATGGAAGGTAGTAAAGGTAGTAAAGGACAAGTCAAAAGTCATTGTTATAAGTGATAATGGCTTGTTTCAGGAACATAAACACATGAAATAATCAGAGACTTAAATAAGAATAATAAAATGACTACACAGAAATGAATAGAGTTTAAGTTTTATGGTGGATGGGCAGTGGATGAACAGTGTGAGAACAGAATTACTATAGAGGAGGTAAAGGTCAAGCTCAGTCTTAAAAGATGAGAAGGTAGAATCTATCAAATAAGAATAAGAATCTAAGCACTATTAGCCCCACAGAATTCATGTGAAGCCCAGCTGAAAGCCTTGACTGAAGAGATGTAAAATAAGATTTATCCTACAGAGGTAAGGAATTACTATCCTGTTCCTTGACCTGACTCTCCCCTACTTATCCTGAATAACCAGAGAAAGGGGACTGGTATCTAATTTCATGCATCCAGGAATACACAAATTCCACTAAGAAATTGACTATCAACTCAAAAGATATGCATATATGGTAGTCTTTATGAGTTGCCCTACTCCCATTGGTAGGGAAGTCCTGTCTTGTTAACTAAAGCCCATCAATTCTACAGCATTTGAGTCTGATTTCCAAGGCTGTACTAGTGGAAAATATTATCAATAGTCAAGGTTGGCCCAGTTGGAAAGGTCCAGTGTTTGATAACCAACACCACAGAAGCTGCTCCAACCCCTAAGCCTGAGAATTCCTCTTTCTTTTTCTGTGTAATCACTGACAGAAAACTGTCAATGACATACACTACATACAGCTCTTTCCCTTTGTTCCTTCCTCATCCCTATAATGCCCACATTACTCAGGAAACCTTCACAAGTTTCTGAATAAGCTGTAAGAGGGGTGAACAAAGGTTTCCAGTGATGTTGCCAGGCAAACAGTCACAGAGTATCTGACCTAGCAGGTACCATCTAGTCTAGTGATTGACTCTGCTGAAGCAGAAAGATGACCAATAACCCTGACTTTTTATATCCACTCCATCTCCACTTCAGTGATCCCTGACAGGGCTCTCCATACCCATGGTGTAACATAGTGCAGAGTGTAAAAGGCACTCATCTACCCAACCACATATCCTCACCATAGATGGTACTAGGGCCCAGAGAGAGGAAAAATGTCCAGTCACAAACCGAATTCACAGCAAAGGTAGCCTAAACCCAAGTTTCCTAACTCTCTGCCCCAGGCCCTTTCTGCTATAATGAAGCTGCCTTGTTTCATCTAGTTTTGCACATTTGCTTTTCTCAGATGACCATCATTTGCAACTATGAGTCCTAGATTTACCCATAATTCAAAGACATCAATTGGACTCTCCCATCATATTTCAACTTGGATACTTTTTTTCACTTTTTTAAATTTTTTATTTTTTATAAACATATAATATATTTTTATCCTTAGGGGTACAGGTCTGTGAATCGCCAGGTTTACACACTTCACAGCACTCACCATAGCACATACCCTCCCCAATGTCCATAACCCCACCCCCCTTCTTTCAACCCCCCTCCCCTCAGCAACTGTCAGTTTTTTGTGAGATTAAGAGTCACTTATGGTTTGTCTCCCTCCCAATCCCATCTTGTTTGACTTATTCTTCTCCTACCCCCTTAACCCCCCATGTTGCATCTCCACTTCCTCATATCAGGGAGATCATATGATAGCTGTCTTTCTCCGATTGACTTATTTCACTAAGCATGATACCCTCTAGTTCCATCCACGTCGTCGCAAATGGCAAGATTTCATTTCTTTTGATGGTTGCATAGTATTCCATTGTGTATATATACCACATCTTCTTGATCCATTCATCTGTTGATGGACATCTAGGTTCTTTCCATAGTTTGGCTATTGTGGACATTGCTGCTATAAACATTCAGGTGCACGTGCCCCTTTGGATCACTACGTTTGTATCTTTTGGGTAAATACCCAGTAGCACATCTGTCTCCAACTTGGATACTTTTTAAGGAATGTTTTCATGCTGGGAAACCTCATCTGAGATAGAAAGGTACTCTATCTTTCTGTATGACTCACTGTTTTTCCAGACTCAAAACCTGTATTTTTTTCTGCATTTCCCTTATTCTTTATCCCCTCATTTTTTCCTGTTTTTATCATGTCATTCTGATTCTCAACCTTTATATAAAATTATAATCCTTGTACACATAGCCTATCCCCCCAGCTTTGTTTTACTTTTCTCCTTGGCATTTAATACGGTCTAATATACTATATATTTTACTTACTTAATCATATTTGTCTATCCCTCCTTCAAACTGATAAATAAATGAATGCATACATTGAATATAGATCATTTAGCAGTGTGTTTGACACACAGCATATGCCAAGCCCCTTCATCCAATATTAAGGTCCTATGACTAGTAAACATGTCTTAAATATTCACTGAAATGGTGGTATGAAGGTCAAATGACCATCTCTATATTAAAATATGTTGTTTTATGGGCACCTGGGTGACTCAGTTGGTTAAGCAACTGCCTTCAGCTCAGGTCAAGATCCCGGAGTCCTGGAATCGAGTCCCACATCAGGCTCCCAGCTCTGTGGGGAGTTTGCTTCTCCCTCTGACCTTCTCCCATCTCATGTTCTCTCTGTCTATCTTTCTCTCCCTCTCAAATAAACAAATAAAAGCTTTGTAAAAAAATAAAATAGGGGCGCCTGGGTGGCTCAGTGGGTTAAAGCCTCTGCCTTCAGCTAACGTCATGATCCCAGGGTCCTGGGATCGAGCCCCACATCAGGCTCTCTGCTCTGCAGGGAGCCTGCTTCCCTTCCTCTCTCTCTGCCTTCCTCTATGTCTACTTGTGATCTCTGTCAAATAAATAAATAAAACTCTTTAAAAATAAATAATAAAATATGTTGTTTCCAAGTAGAAAGAACACTGTATTGCAGGGTGGATTACGTGGGATCCATCATTCATTTATTCTTACCTTCGTTCATTCAATTAATCAAGAAATATCTATAAGCATCCATTATGTGCCACGCCCTCTGCTTCATGCTAGGTACATAATAGAGAGTTAAAATTGGCATATTTATTGATCTTATGACACTCAAAATCTACCAAGAGAGACAAACAAGAAAACAGATAATTATAATATAACATAATAACAGCTATATTAACAAGCAGGTCTGGGGTGCTATGGGAGTTCAGAGAAGAAGCGCTTAACCCATCCTGAGTACGGAGAAGCTAAGGTGAGGGTTCCTAGAGAAGGCAGTATCAGAGGTAGGGCTTCAAAAATAAGCAGGAGTTTACCAAGTGAAGAGGAGTCGGGTAACTGAGTATGGCAGGCAGAGAAAATAACATGTGTATAGACTGGAAGCATATCTTCAAAGGCCTGAAAATTTTCAAAGTTTTTGAAGAATAGAATGCAAGGAAGGAATGGGAAGAGAGAGAGAGAACAGACTCTAAGTGATAGAGGCCATACGGCATTATGTAGGCCAGATTCAAGAGCTTGTTTTTTATCCTAAGAACAATTAGAAAGGGTTTATACAAGAGACTGTCATGATCAACTTAATACACTAGAAAGATCACTCTGACTGCTATCTGGAAAATGGACTGGAGGACTTGGGCTACAGTGGTGACACTGACAATGGGGAGAAAATGGACTGCTTAAAGATGAGGTAAAGAAGAAAATCACCCAGAATTAGCAGTTGACTGAAAATAGAACTAAAGGAGTCAAAGATGCTACCCAAGGTTTTTCCATGCTCAGCTTGGCACTACCACTTAATAACTAGAGGCCCTTGGATATCACTTCAGTCTGCTGAGCTTCAGTTTCTTTGTGTATCAGATGAATAGAATAACTCCTGGTATACTTGCTTCTACCTTATTAAGGAGACTTAAATGAAATAATGGTCGTGAACACCCTTTCCAGGCTACAAAGAGCTATGAAATAGGAGGCCTGGGGATGGATTATGGGTTTAGGCTTTCTGCTCTCTGCAGGTATATGATTAACAGGTAATAAAATTCCTAGTCCAATTACTTTCCCAGATTTTCTTTCTTTTTTTTTTGTTTTGTTTTATTTAAAATGCTTCATTCAAGAGCCTTTGTTTAAAAAAAATGCATCTTACTCTACTCTCAGGAGGATATGAGCCCTGAGGTCTCACAGCATTGCTGGGCTGCTGCCAAAGGAACCATACTATTATCCAGGCCTTCTCATGAGCAGTGCAGTGTTGTTCATCTGGCTAGTGGCTACCGCACTGGACAGCATATGTCTAGATCTCAAGAGGACAGTAAGTCAGAGATAGGAGTGTCAGAGTACAGGTAGGACCAAAGTGACTTCTGATGCCAGGGCAGAGGCTGTTTTTTCTTGTATCCTCTGATACCCCTTCCAGGTATGCAGCCCAAGTACAACTCTGGTCCAAAGGGAAAAAGAAGCTTGGAGATACCAAAGCTGGGCCAAGGTTCTGATAGTCCAGGTAGCCAATGAGGGCAATTTCTAGATAGGATTAGCACAGTCCAATGCATTATGGTAAGAGGCAATAAAATTTGTCTTTGGCACTCTCCTCCTTCCTGGCACCTATGTGTCACCCTTGATCCCAACATCTTATTTCCCATTATCACAAGACTTTGCTTCCAGCTGGCCGTCAACATCTCCTTGAGAATGTTTTAGGGTATATCTCCTTGTATATTAGGTTATGCTTCTGCTTATACCACCATTCTTCCTTTTGCCCCATGACTATCTAAATCCTTGGAGACTTCCCCATACCCTAACATCTTACCAACATCATAAGGCAAGAGGAAAGGAAATAAGAACAATTAGTTTAGTTCCTTCCATCTGAGGGAGGTAAGAATAAAGTCTTACCATCTCTTTATTTCTCCCAGAACATTCAACAATGTCCCCTACACCGTGTTCTTACTCCATATATGTGAGCAGCAGGTATTAGTAGCTCCACTTTAAATGGAAGAAGTTGAGACAAAGAGATGATGACTGACTTGCTTAAAGCCACAGTGCAAGCTGATGACAGAACTAGGACATAAACCCAGGACTCCCGCCTCCCAGCCAATTAGATTCTCTATCCAGGGGAATGTGCTTCTTCATCAGGAGACGAATTCTTCCTATTGGAAGCTGGTCAAAGAAATGTAACCAGCTGCAAGCAGGGATCCACCCAGCAGAGACTTGTTCCATGAACCCTTCTACCTCAACCCTAACCCCAACCCCAGAGACCCAATTTCAGGCTTGAAAAATGCAAGCACTGGCCAGGCTGGGGGTGGGGGCATACATAACCTTGGTCCCCCCCTTCTCTTCCCCTCCAGATCCCTGGAGCTTGAGCCTCGGAAAAGCCACGCATTACAGGGAGGGGGCCGCCCCATGACAGCTGCAAGCAGGTTATTCCAGAGAACACTGAGATGGCAGGAATATTTTCCAGTTGAAATCAACCCAATTCCCTTTGCATTTGAGTCTTGGGAACATTCATGATGAAAATCTAGACAGCATGACATTGTGTGAACTCTGAAAGCTGGGCGAATACTACTCTGGTTGGTGTTGCCTTTGGCTCACACTGAAGACCCAGTCAGAGTCCTGGAAAGGTCTGGCCAAAGCAGCTTCAGCTAAAGACCCTGTGCCATCTATATTTTAAAGGCTTTCTATGTGTAGTAGTGACCTGGCCTCTCAATGATTGGCTTTTTGTACTGTCCAAGGAAGATCTGGAGTTGTGAGCCTCATCACTTGGGATAGCCCAGGGAAGGAGATTCCCTAGGTTGCAACTTTATTCCAGCTTCCAGGGTAAGAAAGAGAATGGCAAAAAGAAAACATGGCTAATTTCAGGCAAAGGTGACATAACTGTTATGCAGAGTATAACTGGCATCAGACAGGCAGCAGGGCTATGAGCATGCAAAGCTAAGGATATCCCTACCAAGGTCTGTCAGTACTTTTAAGGTAGCAGAATGGTATTGAGGGAGGGGCTCTGGGCTAGAAATGAGGAGAAATTTGGTTTCCTGGTCTTCTGTTTCTTTCTCTGCCCCATCCCAGACCTTGTCTGAGATCTAAGAAGGTTTTTAGTACACTGGAAAAAATGACCACCAGAACCCCAACAATGCAAGTGAAAGCATGGAATATTGCTTAGAAGGCAGAATAAGTAAGCTGTTCCACACACTGGCAGAATGACAAGTTAGTTTCCCCACTCCAGTCTTTAGTTTCATACCATTAAATTATAATAAGCCTGCCCATCATAAGGCTCTAATGAGAACAAAATGAGATAATGGATATGAATGAGCTTTAGAAACTTCAAACTATGAAGCTTGTAGCCAGGATCTCCGGAAGGGATTGGGTGATGCAACTGGCATAGTAACATGTATATGTAGCTTTCCTGAGCCTGGGGCTTTGTGAAAAGAATGAAAGGAACAGTGAATTTCCCCCTAAACCCAAGGCCCCTGGCACATAATACATAGAAATCTGAGTGCAAAATGAAACCAGAGAGCAGAGAGAGCAGCACTGAGTTTAAGCAAGGGCTTGTCTGAGTGTAATCCTGGGAGATCTCCACAGAATTGTGTTCCAGGACCAGGAAGCCTCCAGCTTCCAAATATCCCTATCTCTAGTGGTTGAAATCCCAGGAAAAGAAACTATGGTTTTGCACTTACATTGTTTCTTTTGTTAAAAATAGACTCTGAAAAACAATCTGAGAATTTTGAAGGGGCAGGGGGTAGGAGGTTGGGGGAACCAGGTGGTGGGTATTAGAGAGGGCACGGATTGCATGGAGCACTGGGTGTGGTGCAAAAACAATGAATACTGTTATACTGAAAAGAAATAAAAAAAATAGAAATGTACTCACGCCATAAAGAGTGAGCAGGTCTATGGCAATTCCAGTCTACATTTGGGGCTACTTCCTAGTTGCTTTGCTCCCTTCAAGTTCTCTCCCACTCCAATCTACCAGGTATGCTTCACTAAAGCATTTGAATAACATTCCTAAATTGTTAATGATGTCATACCACTGTTCCAGAACATCTAACATTTTCCCATTACCTACAGGAAACAATTCAGAAGATTCAGCCTGGCATTCCAAGTTCTCTATAGTTGTGTCCTACCTTCCTTCCAGCTGTACCTCAAAAGCATGCCTTTTAAACTTTATTTGGGTCAAACTTCCCCATTTCAAAAGCGTTTGAGCAAATACAGATTACAAAGGAAACACACCAGACTAGAAGTCAGGAGCACTGGGTTCCAGTCCAATTATTCAACCAGAATGTAAGGAATTTTGAGATCACTTGAAAGTGTGTGAAAATAAATTTGTTACTAAAGTATAAATGTTTGTGAATGACTTAATTTTTATATTCTAGAACAGAGTCTAAGTCCTCCATATACTGTGATTCATATTCACTTTTTTTTTCCAATACGTTTTCCAGAATGGGAAGGAGATGACTAGTGTTACAGCCAACACCCAGGAAATAACCCAGAACCCTGGATAAATATAAGGATCTTTCTAGTTTTAGTGCTATAACAAGCTGAAGTCATATGTGTTTATTTTTAATTTGTGCCTCTCCTTTACATTCATATTCCATAATATCCTCCCACCTTCCTGGAAAGTGTTTAAATCCTAAAGGTAGTAAGACCTTACTACCACTAATACTAGGAGTTCTTTCCAATGTCACAATCCACCATCCCACAGTGAGCTCACACACACACACATATCAGTCTTTAATACTGGCTATGCCTATTCTCTGGATCTTCAAAATAGTTGTCCTGTGATTTCTTCTCTGTCACCCATCTGAAACAGATTGCCTTACCTAACTTACCTACTCTCATAGTATATAAGCTTCTGAGGTCATATCTCTGTCTTATAGGCCTTGGGAGAAACTCCGTAGGGGTGGGGTAGCAAATTCCTGGCTAAGGTAATGAACTGACTGCCAAAGCATGGCTTAAAGTCAACAGGAGCATCATCATTATCATCACCATTATCATTGACACCATCATCATCTCTGAAATGTGTAAGGTACAGTTTAAAATGTATTTTTACATCCATTATCACATATAATCAGAGAATCAAAGTTGGAAAGTCCTTAGATTATTCTAGTTCATGCCTGGAAGTCTTGTTAAAACACGCATTTCTGGGCCCCAATTCCAGAGTGTCTGATTCACTAGGTCTGGGATGAGGCTTAAAAAATGGAATTTTAGGTTCACCTATCCTGGTGGTGGGTATTAAGGAGGGCACATATTGCATGGAGCACTGGGTGTGGTACATAAACAATGAATATTGGAACACTGAATAAAATAAAATAAAATAAAATTTTAAAAAATAGAATTTCAAAAAATTCCCAGGTGATATTCTTGCTCTTGTCTGGTGATAACCACTGATCTGATCCAATGCTACCACTTTACAAATGAAAGCAGAAGAGACTTTTCCAAGTTTACCTCACAAGTCAGTGACCAAGCTGTGGCTCCTGACTCCTAAGTCATAACTCTTTCTTTACCACCGCAGCTACACCTCCTCCCCTTCTTTTCTCCTTCCCAAGGGTGCAGTGAAGATGAAGTAAATGCTGTCTGGAAAAGCCCTTTAGATTCTGCAAAGCTAAGATGCCCATAACCAGGTGGTAGTGTTATTGCTCTGCAGAGACATCTGATCCCAATTAGGCCCCTCCTCCCCTCCTCCTCTTTGCCTGGACTCATGTTTGAAATATCCCCTTTGCCCCCATCTCCTCCCAGCTGTGTCTGCAACAAATAGCTCTACGTTTTTTGGTCCAGAGTCACCTTGGGCCACTGTTAATAGCTGTGCCTTCTCTGAGACTGTGTGCACATGGAATGGCCCAACTCAGCCAAGGCGACTGTGGCAGAGGGGAGCTGGTTTGCTTCCAGCAGGGTTCCAAATGCACCTAAGGCTTACATTCTACCTGTGACTTGTACCATCTTTCACCCTCCCAAGGCCCAGCCAAGAGAAGTCTGGAAATTGCAGGCTATACACAGGTCCTGAGGTGGAAGGAGGAGTGGGGGAACAGGAGCAGAGGAGAAAGAGGAGGAAGGAAGGGGATGGAGGGACAAGGAGGGGGATGGAGAAGAAGAGGAGAAGGCAGAGACAATAGTGGCCCACAAAGCCCAAAATACTTACTATCTGACCCTTTACAGAAAAATTTTGCTGACTTCTGAACTTCATATGATACCAAGGGAACCCTCAAACTGCAGAATGTCAGAATTGAAAGGGCCTTGCAAGCTAAGTTAGTTGAGGATCAGACTGCATTCCTGGGTGTTCTGGGGTTCTAGAAGTAGCTCATGGTATGCCTCTAAGGTGACCAGAGCTTCTAGCCCCTATTCAACCTGCTTTTTTCAACTAGAGAAGCTATACTGATATCATTTTTCATTTTCTTAGAGAAAAAGAGTGTGAGAAGGGGTGGGAAGGTGGTGGCAGAGGGAGAAATAGAATCTCAAGCAGATTCCATGTTAAGCACAGAGCCCAAGGTAGGACTCAATGTCACAACCCTGAGATCATGACCTGAGCCAAAATCAAGAGATGGATGCTTAACCAACTGAGCCACCCAGGTTCCCTTACACTGATTTCATTTTTAAAATGAGATTCTCTGCTTTTAAAAATATTGAAAGTCACTGGCATAAACAAAAGCCCCTCACTTTACAGATGTGAAAACAGAACCAGAGAAGGAAAGAGTCATATTCAAAGGGACATACTCACATAACAACTGAGAGCCAGAGCCAGAAGAGAACCCTAGGTGTGCTTGACTCCCCAGGTCAATAATCTTTACACATTTACATCCCACAAATAAAGCAGAGCATAACCACAACCATGGCAATTATCATTTACATAGGATTTGTCACTTTACAAAGAACATTAACATGCTTGTCACCCCAATAGATAACACAGTAGCAGGACTTTGTTGATTCTATTAGTAGAAGTGATAAACCATTCTAGGACATCACATCATCTCATCCAATGCTCTCGTTATACAGGTGAGAAAACTGAGATCCAGAACATGTGGATGACTTACACAAAGTATACAATAAACCAGTGGTATCACTTTTTCTATTGCACCACACTTATAATAATACCAATAATACCAATCTGGGAAAAAGAAGAAAGTTGCCTCCTCCCAGGAGATGAATTTCCACAGCTTCCCAGCTCATTAATAAACTGTGGCCTGAGAACTTTCATAGAACCTCGTTTCTCTTTGCACTTAGTCCCTAATTTATCTCATCAGTTCTGATGCCTTAAAATGGTATCTGTTTGTTGACAACTCCCAAATTGTATCTCCAGCCAAAAGTGTTTCTCAAAATCCAGACTTTAGATATCCAATTGCCTATTCAATATCTCCATTTGGACATAGAACACACCTCTCAAACTCAACATGTCCAGAACTAAACTCATCTCCCCCATCCAAAAAGAGCACCTGCCCCACCCACTGGGAAGAAGTACCAGTGGCTTAGAGACCACCTGAACCAAGCCAAAGAATAAAAAGTGTTAGAAAGTATAGTAATGAGTGAGACACTGCCTATATGGTATAATCCAAGTCCTTTTCCAAAGAGGAAGAAGCTGGACTTTGACTATGCCTTTTTTCCCCACCAGAGCATTCTAGGAGAACACAAAAACAATCTCAAACAGTATGAAATAAAAAACAAATGAGAATGCAAAAGTAGCTTGTGAGATGTTTTGCTCCTTTGAAAGTTACTATGAGGCGTAGTGGAAAAATGGAGGTAAGTTAACCCAGAGATTGGTCATCTCTGTCTATGACTAGAAGAGGGTAGGCTAGTCATATGTAGTTAAGAGGAAAGACAGTATGAACAAAGAGGAATTATGAGGAAAGTGGGGCTAACCAAACCTTTAATCCCCCTACATCTTGTGGCTCAGACCCAGGGAAATCTCCAAAATCCCCAAATGGGGTCTGAGGAGGCAACTGTATCCTCCCCTGCTCTCAAAGCTCTGAACTCCCTCCCTTCATAATGGCCAGCAGCAAATACACTGGCCCACAATGCAACTGAATCCTATTTGTAGCAGATTTCTGAACTCTTTGTCTTTTTAGCACTGCTCTGTACAGGGTATAACCAGCTCAGTGAGGTAGTGTGGATTTTTAGAAAGTACTTGACTTCAAATCAGAAGATCTGGGTTTGAGGCCCAGATCCTCACTAACCATCTATGAGAACTTACACATCTCCAAACTTGGGCCTCAGTTATATTATTAAAAATAAAAGTTAATTAATTAACCTTTTAATTATAATTAATTAAAAATACTACACTTGAAGTGACATATCTTCTTCCAAACCTATAGGAAGTCTTCAGGGTCTCATTCCCCACTATATATTTATTTTACTATTTTTAGCCAACCCATTCAGATCTCTGTACTCCACTCCAGCAAATATACCAAAAAATGAAGCTCCTGTACAAACTACTAACTGTGTGTCCTCCTCAATTAGGTTTAGATATAGAAACTTACTAGTTAACTTTCACCTGTTTTTTAGATGGGAAAACAAGAAACTAAGGCCCAGAAAAGACATGTAGTTTTTTCTAAAGTCACGTAGGGAGCAAGTGTCAATGAACATTGTTGCCCAGACTTAGAAGGGAACCTTCTGTAAGTGAAGGGTGGTTGATGGGAGCTCTCACAGGAAAAGATCAAAGGGACAAATGGGACATGGTAAGGACACAAAGCAACCTGGAATTAGCCCAGGAAAGGGAATGCAGGAATCTTTCTACCTTCACTTCTACCTCTCCCACTAACCAGCTGTGAGGCCTTGGGTAGGCCCCTTCACTTTTTAGGATTTCAGATTTCTTCTCAGTAAAATAAATGAATTGAAGTAGACATTATCTAAGGATCTACTCCCTACTGTTGATACTCTGTGAGATATGATTCTGAGCTGAGCTCCTTTCTCTGAGCTTGAGCTCATGCTGTGGCTGTTCCCAAGGAATTTTATAGCAGGATATGAAGATATTAAGGCCCTATAGATCGTCTTCTCCTTCCCACGTATTTTCCCAGTGGACTCATTCTGAACCTTAGAGATCCAGCTCTAAGCATCATCTCATCTACAAGGCCTTCTCTGAGTCCCCAAAGTAGAGTTAATCACAACTTCTTTGGGGCTATTATGTTTTGTATAAACACTCACATTAGAGCACTAATCTTTCTGACTTAGCATTTCATTCATGAAATTCATGAACTGGCTATAAATATGGTTAAAGAATGAATGTTGGGGAATAGGAGATCAAAGGGGGAGGTAAGAGAGGATTTAAAAGCTAAGCAGAGGCCTGAACCAGATGAAGGCACAATGGTGAGCCAGTGATGAGAGTAGTTCTGTGCAAGGCACATGGTGAAATAGCTATTCATTAAGATGAGAATAAATGCGTGAAAGTGGGAATGATCCTGAAGACTGGTGTTTGCCTCTGTGCTGAGGGAGTGGGGGCAATAGTGAGAACTGAGACATAACTTTTTGTGGCTCACACTAAACTACTGGCCAATTTCATGATGCAAAGATCTCTTTCTTTTATGCTAGATGCATCCAAGTAAAGTCCTCTAAACCATGACAAGTGGTTTTTAAAGGGTCTCAAAACAGCTTCATATAAGAGCATGAAGATCAGGCTGGGCAAGGGAATCAGGGGTAGGGAGAGGACTACGATCAGATGGCAGTAGGATCTATATTCCATTTTGCTTTGGGACCATTTAGGAGATAAGAAGGAATGAGTTGAGCTGAGTTAAGCCTCAACCCACACTGTAGTGTGGTCTACCTCAGGAGTCAGCTAAGGGATGGCCCTTACACACACACACACACACACACACACACACACACACACACACACCTGGCTGCCCTTAGAGCTTCCACACAGCAGGGGAAAACCAACTTTCCCAGCAGCCTGTGCAAAGGTCAAGCCGCCAAGAAGCCCCTAAAGAGAAGATTCAGAAAGTATAAGAGGGCTCAGGGAATGGATGGGCACAATGACCAACAAAAATTTTGGACTCCTGTTTCAGGTGGACTTGACCTAGTACTGCCAAACAAGGCAGGAAAAGGCCTGGTTTGGTTTTGGCCTGACTTCAGAGGGGGCAATAAGTGCCCACAAACAGGCTGCTATGGAAAAAAAACTTTTCCCTCTGGAAAATCATGGCCTTTAGCACATTCCCCAGAATGACATCAACCAGGGAACAGTGCCAAAAATGTGACTTTCACATTTCTGCAGCAACAGACAATTTCCTCTCCCTACTTGCCTTTTTTTCTTATATGTATAAATAAGGGAACCAGTTGATCATTCAAAAAATATGAACATCTTAAGCACTTCCAGGCTTTGCAAGTAGTAATTATTATTAGAAGCAAGTGACCATGCCTCTTAGAAATGTTATTTCATGTATCCCTTTTCTGGTTCCTTACAGGAGATTTATATATGCAGCCATGCTGAACGGAAATAATAAAAGTTGACACAATGGCCACACCAAAATGGATTTTTTCCCTACTTGATTTATTTCACCAACTTTGCACATGAATGTTCCATTTGGTCTGCCCAAAAACTCTTAAGCCTGAGGGCAAGAGACTGGAGGTCATCCAGTCCATGGTGGCTGAGAACAGAATCAACCAATGCAAAAGAAGGAGGACAGAAACATCAGGGAAACCCAGATTTCTGACTGGCCCATTTTTGTTCAAACTCACCCAGAGGTCACCCTAAATTCTTAATAAAGAGGGAAAAGCAATATTCATTATATTTGCCCACAACATCTATCCCCTCATTCTTTTTTTTTTTTTTTAACTTTTTATTTTTTATAAACATATATTTTTATTCCCAGGGGTACAGGTCTGTGAATCACCAGGTTTACACACTTCACAGCACTCACCAAAGCACATACCCTCCCCAATGTCCATAATCCCACCCCCTTCTCCCAAACCCCCTCCCCTCATTCTTATCTCCTTACTTAATCTACCTTTCTTCTTGAGCCACAACATTCATCTAAACTCTGGAAATGATGAATGACTTACTCCTTCACTACCTAGACTGTTTCCTTTTTTTTTCTCTCCACCAACCACTTGCTTCATCAGCCTTCCTAGTATATAGACCCTTAGAGACTGCACCCAGCTACATAGCTCAGATCTAGTTATTCATGAGCAATAGCCTTTTAGTATGAGCTTTATAGCTGGGGTAATAAGGGGAACCAAAGTCTAAAAATGTTTCTATCTACTCAGGTGAGGGAAGTTTTCTGATTTACCTAAAATAGAATGGGCTACTTACTGGTTCATACCTTATGTAAATAGCCTTCTATGCTGCTAAAATGATTTTGCCCTCCAGCTGCTGGTTATGTTCAACTAGTTATCTAGCTGACAGAAAGCTTCCTCATTCGGGGGGTGGCAACACAGATGCCAAAATAGAAGTGTCTGTGGCATAAGATTGGAGTGAATTTTTACTTAAGAACACATGCATCTGCAATCAGGAGTCAGAGAGCCAAGAAATGTCAGCTAAGCGTTTACATCACTGATTCAAATCCAAAAACAGGTGAAATTAAACTGAGGCCAGTTCTTCTGAATCCTGGGATTCAAAAGACAACATAAAAGGCCATGTATTTTCTACAGAACTTTGATGAAGCTGTTATCCATGCTAAAGAAGTATTAGGTGATCCTTCCAAAATTATATGAGAATCCAAAGAAATGTTGGAAGTCCTTGGATCTTGCCAGCATAACAAGCTCTAATATGCATTGACTTGGTCTGGAGCCCAACAAAATAATCCATGAGGAAGTAGTAAGTACAAAAACCTCAAATATGTCCTGATCCAATTTGCATTTTATAGATTTAGTTAAGGGCTGGAATTGTCATGAGTGTTCTGGGTTTAGTCCCTTAGAGTAAATCAAGCAAATATATATCAAGATATATATGTATATATACACATACATATGTATATATATATAATCAAGCAATATATATCAGGGATTAAGTGCATGAATTTCATAGTCACAAAACTGCACATAAAATTCCTCAATGTATGACACAGTATAAGGTGCTTAACCTCTCTATACCCCAGTTTCCTAATTTGTATTATAGAAATAATGATAGTACCAACTTAATAAATTTGTTGTAAGGATTAATAAAAAATACATATAAAATATATATTAATAAAATTTAATATAAAATATATATAAATAAAATTAATATATATTAATAAATTATATATACATGCACACACATATACATATATATGTACATGTACACACACACACACATACACACACCACTTCATGCACTGCTTGGCACATGTAAGCAACCAGTAAATGATAACTATAAATGTCTTCTAGATGATTATCTCCTTATATAAAGTTTAAGTCACAGACACACATGTCTGTGAACATTATGGATACTAGATATCATGAATCTATGTCCACAATGCTTGTATCTGATTTACAATGCTATCTTACAAGTCCACAAACAATATTGTTAACCCCAAAAGAACCATGGTAAAAAGTGGGTCAAGTAAGTCAAAGACACATGGCAAATCTGGTAGTCATTATAGAGCAGGACGTCCCTATTCTTTACAACGAAAACTGCAGTTGCCTAAGTAAGGGAAGTAGAAAAATAAAAAGAATCTTAGCAAAGGTTAAATGCAAGGAAGTGCTAAGAGACTTGGCCATGGTCTCTTTTTTTCCCACCCTATGTTGTACATTTTATTCCTGTGACTTACTCATTCCATAACTAAAAGCTGGTATCGCCCACCTCTTTTCACCCTTTTCCCCAAGGCCCCTGCCACCCTCCCCTCTGGCAACCATCAGTTTCTTCTCTATATTCACAGATCTGATTCTGTTTCCTGTTTATTCATTTGTTTGGCTTTTTTTTTTTTAAGATTCCACTTATGAGTTAAATCATATGGTATTTGTCTTTCTCACTCTAACTTATTTCACTTAGTATAATACCCTCTAGGTCCATCCATGTGTGTCAGATAGCATGATATCAACCTGATTGATGGCTGATTATATATATCTATGTATATATTCCTTATCCATTCATCTTTTTTTAAGCAGGCTCCATGCCCAGTCTGGAGCCCAATGTGGGGCATGAACTCACAACCCTGAGATCAGCCCTGACCTGAGATCAAGAGTTTGATGCTTAACTGACTGAGCCACCCAGGCACCCCTCCATTCATCTGTTGATGGACACTTATTTGCTCCATATCTTGATTATCGCAAATAATGCTGCAATAAACACAGTGGCGCATATATCTCTTTTTTTCATTTATTTATTTTCAGCATAAGAGTATCATTATTTTTTCACCACACCCAGTGCTCCATGCAATCCCTGCCCTCTATAATACCCACCACCTGGTACCCCAATGTCCCACCCCCCCGCCACTTCAAACCCCTCAGATTGTTTTTCAGAGTCCATAGTCTCTCATGATTCACCTCCCCTTCCAATTTACCCCAACACCCTTCTCTCTAATTCCCCATGTCCTCCATGCTTTTTGTTATGCTCCACAAATAAGTGAAACCATATGATAATTGACTCTCTCTGCTTGACTGATTTCACTCAGCATAATCTCTTCCAGTCCCATCCATGTTGCTATAAAAGTTGGGTATTCGTTCTTTCTGATGGAGGCATAATACTCCATAGTGTATATGGACCACATCTTCCTTATTCATTCATCCATTGAAGGGCATCTTGGTTCTTTCCACAGTTTGGTGACTGTGGCCATTGCTGCTATAAACATTAGGGTACAGATGGCCATTCTTTTCACTACATCTGTATCTTTGGGGTAAATACCCAGGAGTGCAATGGCAGGGTCATAAGGAAGTTCTATTTTTAATTTCTTGAGGAATCGCCATACTGTTCTCCAAAGAGGCTGCACCAACTTGCATTCCCACCAACAGAAATTGACAACCTGAATAGACCAATATCTAGTAATGAGATTGAAGCGGTGATCAAAAACCTCCCAAAAAACAAGAGCCCAGGACCTGATGGATTCCCTGGAGAATTCTACCAAACTTTCAAAGAAGAAATAACACCTATTCTCCTGAAGCTGTTTCAAAAAATTGAAGCAGAAAGAAAACTTGCTGACTCTTTCTATGAAGCCAGCATTACCCTGATCCCCAAACCAGGCAAAGACCCTACCAAAAAGGAGAATTTCAGACCAATATCACTGATGAATATGGATGCTAAGATTCTCAACAAGATCCTAGAAAACAGGATCCAACAGCACATTAAAATGATTATCCACCATGACCAGGTGGGATTCATTCCTGGGCTACGGGGATGGTTCAACATTCACAAATCAATCAACGTGATAGAACAAATTAATAAGAGAAGAGAGAAGAACCACATGGTCCTCTCAATTGATGCAGAAAAAGCATTTGACAAAATCCAGCATCCATTCCTGGTTAAAATGCTTCAAAGTATAGGGATAGAGGGAGCATTCCTGAACTTCATCAAATCTATCTATGAAAGAACCACAGCAAATATCATCCTCAATGGGAAAAAGCTTGCATCCTTCCCGTTGAGATCAGGAACACAACAAGGATGCCCACTCTCACCACTCTTGTTCAACATAGTATTAGAAGTCCTAGCAACAGCAATCAGACATCAAAGAGAAATAAAAGGTATCCAAATTGGTAAAGAAGAAGTCAAACTCTCCCTCTTTGCAGATGACATGATTCTTTATATGGAAAACCCAAAAGACTCCACCCCCAAACTACTAGAACTCATACAGCAATTCAGCAATGTGGCAGGATACAAAGTCAATGTACAGAAATCAGTGGCTTTCTTATACACTAATAATGAAAATACAGAAAGGGAAATTAGAGAATCGTTTCCATTTACTATAGCACCAAGAACCATAAGATACCTGGGAATAAACCTAACCAAAGAGGTAAAGGATCTGTACTCGAGGAACTACAGAACACTCATGAAAGAAATTGAAGACGACACAAAAGGATGGAAGACCATTCCATGCTCTTGGATCAGAAGAATAAATATTGTTAAAATGTCTATACTGCCTACAGCAATCTATACTTTTAATGCTATTCCAATCAAAATTCCACCGGTATTCTTCAAAGAGCTGGAGCAAATAATCCTAAAATTGTTATGGAATCAGAAGAGACCCCCAATCGCTAAGAAAATGTTGAAAAACAAAAATAAAACTGGGGGCATCACGTTACCTGATTTCAAGCTTTACTACAAAGCATATATCTTTTTTAATGTATGCTTTTGTTTACTTTGGGTGTTACTTTAGTAAAAACAATAGTAGAATTATTGGATCATAAGGCATTTCTATTTTAATTTTTTGAGGAACCTCCATATTGTTTTCCAGAGTGGTTGTATGAACTGACATTTCCACCAACAGTAACATATTGTTTTGTATATGAACTTTCCTTTTCCCCCACTTCCTCGTCAACACTTGTTATTTCTTCTCTTTTCTATTTTAGACATTCTTACAGGTGGGAGGTAATATCTCCTTATGGTATTGATTTACATTCCCCTAATGATTAGTGATCTTGAGAATCTTTTCATATGTCTTCTGGCCATCTGTATATCTTCTTGGGAAAAAATGTCTATTTAAGTACTCTGTCCATTTATTAATCAAATTGTTTTGTTTTGTTGAGTTGTATAAGTTCTTTATATATTTTGGATATTAACTCCTTATTAGATATATCATTTGCGATATCTTCACCCACTTGGTAGGTTTCCTTTTGTTTTGTTGGTGGTTTCCATTGCTGTGCAGAAGCTTTTTATTTTGATGTATTCCTTGTAGTTTATTTTTGCTTTCATTTCCCTTGCCAGAGAAGACATATCTAGAAAAATTTTGCTACTGTTCATGTCAGAGAAATCACAGCTTGTGTTCTCTTCTAGGACTTTTATGTTTTCAGATCTCACATTTAGGTCTTTAATACATTTTGAGTTTATGTTTGTATACGATGTTGTTTTTTAAATTATGTTCAGTTAACACTGTATAGTACATCATTAGTTTTTGATGCAGTGTTCAATGATTCATTTGTTGTGTATAACACCCAGTGCTCCTCACAAAACATGCTCTCCTTAGCACCCATAACCCAGCTACCCCAGCCCCCACCTCAATTCCATCTGAAATCCTCAGTTTGCTTCCCAGAGTCCATAGTCTCTCATGGTTTGTCTCCTCTCTGACATCCCCCCCTTCAGTTTCCCTCTCTTCCCCTATGGTCCTCCATATTATTGCTCATGTTCCACATATGAGTGAAACCATGTGATAATTGTCTTTCTCTGTTTGACCTACTTCACTCAGCATAATTCCTGATTAAAACCCTTCAGAGTGTAGGGATAGAAGGAACATTCCTCAATATCATAAGAACCCTCTATGAAAAGCCCACAGCAAATACATTCTCAATGGGGAAAAGCTGAACGCTTTTTCCTTAAGGTCAGGAACACAACAGGGATGCCCACTCTCATCAGTGTTGTTCAACAAAGTATTAGGCGTTCTAGTTTCACAATCAGACAACAAAAAGAAAACGTATTCAAATTGGCAAAGAAGAAGTCAAACTCTCACTCTTTGCAAATGACATGATAATTTATATGGGAAACCTAAAAGGTCCACCACCAAATTACTAGAACTCATACAGCAATTCAACAACGTTGCAGGATCCAAAATCAATGCAAAGAAATCAGTTGCTTTTCTTTCTTACATTTTTAATTTTTTATTTTTTATAAATATATGTTTTTATCCCCAGGGGTACAGGTCTGTGAATCACCAGGTTTACACACTTCACAGCACTCACCAAAGCACATACCCTCCCCAATGTCCATAATCCCACCCCCTTCTCGCAAACCCCCTCCCCACAGCAACCCTCAGATTGTTTTGTGAGATTAAGAGTCACTTATGGTTTGTCTCCCTCCCAATCCCATCTTGTTTCATTGATTCTTCTCCTACCCACTTAAGCCTCCATGTTGCATCACCACTTCCTCATATCAGGGAGATTATATGATAGTTGTCTTTCTCTGCCTGACTTATTTCACTAAGCATGATACGCTCTAGTTCCATCCATGTTGTCACAAATGGCAAGATTTCATTTCTTTTGATGGCTGCATAGTATTCCATTGTGTATATATACCACATCTTCTTGATCCATTCATCTGTTGATGGACATCTAGGTTCTTTCCATAGTTTGGCTATTGTGGACATTGCTGCTATAAACATTCGGGTGCACGTGCCCCTTTGGATCACTACGTTAGTATCTTTAGGGTAAATACCCAATAGTGCAATTGCTGGGTCATAGGGCAGTTCTATTTTCAACATTTTGAGGAACCTCCATGCTGTTTTCCAGACTGGCTGCACCAGGTTGCATTCCCACCAACAGTGTAGGAGGGTTCCCCTTTCTCCACATCCTCGCCAGCATCTGTCATTTCCTGACTTGTTGATTTTAGCCATTCTGACTGGTGTGAGGTGATATCTCATTGTGGTTTTGATTTGTATTTCCCTGATGCCGAGTGATATGGAGCACTTTTTCATGCGTCTGTTGGCCATCTGGATGTCTTCTTTGCAGAAATGTCTGTTCATGTCCTCTACCCATTTCTTGACTGGATTGTTTGTTCTTTGGGTGTTGAGTTTGCTAAGTTCTTTATAAATTCTGGACACTAGTCCTGTATCTGATATGTCATTTGCAAATATCTTCTCCCATTCTGTCAGTTGTCTTTTGATTTTGTTAACTGTTTCCTTTGCTGTGCAAAAGCTTTTGATCTTGATGAAATCCCAGTAGTTCATTTTTGCCCTTGCTTCCCTTGCCTTTGGCGATGTTCCTAGGAAGATGTTGCTGCGGCTGAGGTTGAAGAGGTTGCTGCCTGTGTTCTCCTCAAGGATTTTAATGGATTCCTTTCGCACATTGAGGTCCTTCATCCATTTTGAGTCTATTTTCATGTGTGGTGTAAGGAAATGGTCCAATTTCATTTTTCTGCATGTGGCTGTCCAATTTTCCCAGCACCATTTATTCAAGAGGCTGTCTTTTTTCCATTGGACATTCTTTCCTGCTTTGTCGAAGATTAGTGGACCATAGAGTTGAGGGTCTATTTATGGGCTCTCTATTCTGTTTCATTGATCTATGTGTCTGTTTTTGTGCCAGTACCATGCTGTCTTGATGATGACAGCTTTGTAAATAGAGCTTGAAGTCCGGAATTGTGATGCCACCAACTTTGGCTTTCTTTTTCAATATCCCTTTGGCTATTCGAGGTCTTTTCTGGTTCCATATATATTTTAGAATTATTTGTGCCATTTTTTTGAAAAAGATGGATGGTACTTTGATAGGAATTGCATTAAATGTGTAGATTGCTTTAGGTAGCATAGACATTTTCACAATATTTATTCTTCCAATCCAGGAGCATGGAACATTTTTCCATTTCTCTGGGTCTTCCTCAATGTCTTTCATGAGTTCTTTATAGTTTTCTGAGTATAGATTCTGTGCCTCTTTGGTTAGGTTTATTCCTAGGTATCTTATGGTTTTGGGTACAATTGTAAATGGGATTGACTCCTTAATTTCTCTTTCTTCTGTCTTGCTGTTGGTGTAGAGAAATGCAACTGATTTCTGTGCATTGATTTTATATCCTGACACTTTACTGAATTCCTGTACAAGTTCTAGCAGTTTTGGAGTGGAGTCTTTTGGGTTTTCCACATATAGTATCATATCATCTGCGAAGAGTGATAATTTGACTTCTTCTTTGCCGATTTGGATGCCTTTAATTTCCTTTTGTTGTCTGATTGCTGAGGCTAGGACCTCTAGTACTATGTTGAATAGCAGTGGTGATAATGGACATCCCTGTCGTGTTCCTGACCTTAGCGGAAAAGCTTTCTGTTTTTCTCCATTGAGAATGATATTTGCGGTGGGTTTTTCATAGATGGCTTTGATGATATTGAGGTATGTGCCCTCTATCCCTACACTTTGAAGAGTTTTGATCAGGAAGGGATGCTGTACTTTGTCAAATGCTTTTTCAGCATCTATTGAGAATATCACATGGTTCTTGTTCTTTCTTTTACTGATGTGTTGTATCACATTGACTGATTTGCGGATGTTGAACCAACCTTGCAGCCCTGGAATAAATCCCACTTGGTCGTGGTGAATAATCCTTTTAATGTACTGTTGAATCCTATTGGCTAGTATTTTGGTGAGAATTTTCGCATCTGTGTTCATCAAGGATATTGGTCTATAGCTCTCTTTTTTGATGGGATCCTTGTCTGGTTTTGGGATCAAGGTGATGATGGCCTCATAAAATGAGTTTGGAAGTTTTCCTTCCATTTCTATTTTTTGGAACAGTTTCAGGAGAATAGGAATTAGTTCTTCTTTAAATGTTTGGTAGAATACCCCCGGGAAGCCGTCTCTCCCTGGGCTTTTGTTTGTTTGGAGATTTTTAATGACTGTTTCAATCTCCTTACTGGTTATGGGTCTGTTCAGGCTTTCTACTTCTTCCTGGTTCAGTTGTGGTAGTTTATATGTTTCTGGAATGCATCCATTTCTTCCAGATTGTCAAATTTTTTGGCGTAGTGTTGCTCATAGTATGTTCTTATAATAGTTTGTATTTCTTTGGTGTTAGTTGTATTCTCTCCTCTTTCATTCATGATTTTCTTTATTTGGGTCCTTTCTCTTTTCTTTTTGATAAGTCTGGCCAGGGGTTTATCAATTTTATTAATTCTTTCAAAGAACCAGCCCCTAGTTTCGTTGATTTGCTCTATTGTCTTTTTGGTTTCTATTTCATTGATTTCTGCTCTGATCTTTATGATTTCTCTTCTCCTGCTGGGCTTAGGGTTTCTTTCTTCTTCTTTCTGCAGCTCCTTTAGGTGTAGGGTTAGGTTGTGTACCTGAGACCTTTCTTGTTTCTTGAGAAAGGCTTGTACCACGATATATTTTCCTCTCTGGACTGCCTTTGTTGTGTCCCACAGATTTTGAACCATTGTATTTTCATTGTCACTTGTTTCCATGATTTTTTTCAATTCTTCTTTAATTACCCGGTTCACCCATTCATTCTTTAAAAGGATGCAGTTTAGTCTCCATGTAATTGGGTTCTTTTCAAACTTCCTTTTGTGGTTGAGTTGTAGCTTTAGAGCATTGTGGTCTGAAAATATGCAGGGAATGATCCCAACCTTTTGATACCAGTTAAGTCCTGATTTAGGACCGAGGATATGATCTATTCTGGAGAATGTTCCATGTGCACTAGAGAAGAATGTGTATTCTGTTGCTTTGGATGAAATGTTCTGAATATATCTGTGATGTCCATCTGGTCCAGTGTGTCGTTTAAGGCCTTTATTTCCTTGCTGATCTTTTGCTTGGATGATCTGTCCATTTCAGTGAGGGGAGTGTTAAAGTCCCCTACTATTACTGTATTATTGTTGATGTGTTTCTTTGATTTTGTTATTAATTGGTTTATATAGTTGGCTGTTCCCACGTTGGGGGCATAGATATTTAAAATTGTTAGATCTTCTTGTTGGACAGACACTTTAAGTATGATATAGTGTCCTTCTTCATCTCTTATTATAGTCTTTGGCTTAAAATCTAATTGATTTGATATAAGGATTGCCACTCCTGCTTTCTTCTGATGTCTATTAGCATGGTAAATTCTTTTCCACCCCTTCACTTTAAATCTGGAGGTGTCTTCGGGCTTAAAATGAGTTTCTTGGAGGCAACATATAAATGGGTTCTGTTTTTTTATCCATTCTGATACCCTGTGTCTTTTGACAAGGGCATTTAGCCCATTAACATTCAGGGTAACTATTGAGAGATATGAATTTAGTGCCATTGTATTGCCTGAAAGGTCACTGTTACTGTATATGGTCTCTGTTCCTTTCTGATCTACCACTTGTAGGCTCTCTCTTTGCTTAGAGGACCCCTTTCAATATTTCCTGTAGAGCTGGTTTGGTGTTTGCAAATTCTTTCAGTTTTTGTTTGTCCTGGAAGCTTTTAATCTCTCCTTCTATTTTCAATGATAGCCTAGGTGGATATAGTACTCTTGGCGGCATGTTTTTTTTGTTTAGTGCTCTGAAAATATCATGCCAGCTCTTTCTGGCCTGCTAGGTCTCTGTGGATAAGTCAGCTGCCAATCTAAGATTTTTACCATTGTATGTTACAGACTTCTTTTCCCGGGCTGCTTTCAGGATTTTCTCTTTGTCACTGAGACTTGTAAATTTTACTATTAGGTGACGGGGTGTGGGCCTATTCTTATTGATTTTGCTGGGCATTCTCTGAACCTCCTGAATTTTGATGCTCGTTCCCTTTGCCATATTGGGGAAATGCTCCCCAATAATTCTCTCCAGTATACCTTCTGCTCCCCTCTCTCTTTCTTCTTCTTCTGGAATCCCAATTATTCTAATGTTGTTTCGTCTTATGGTGTCACTTATCTCTCGATTTCTCCCCTCGTGGTCCAGTAGCTGTTTGTCCCTCTTTTGCTCAGCTTCTTTATTCTCTGTCATTTGGTCTTCTATATCACTAATTCTTTCTTCTGCCTCATTTATCCTAGCAGTGAGAGCCTCCATTTTTGATTGCACCTCATTAATAGCTTTTTTGATTTCAACTTGGTTAGATTTTAATTCTTTTATTTCTCCAGAAAGGGCTTTTATATCTCCCGAGAGGGTTTCTCTAATTTCTTCTATGCCTTTTTCGAGCCCGGCTAGAACCTTGAGAATTGTCATTCTGAACTCTAGATCTGACATATTACCAATGTCTGTATTGATTAGGTCCCTAGGCTTCGGTACTGCCTCTTGTTCTTTTTTTTGTGTTGAATTTTTCCGTCTTGTCATTTTGTCCAGATAAGAGTATATGAAGGAGCAAGTAAAATACTAAAAGGGTGGCAACAAACCCAGGAAAATATGCTTTAATCAAATTAGAAGAGATCCCAAATCGTGAGGGTGGAGAAAGGAGATAAAAAGAGGTTCAAAAAGGAAGAAATAAAAAAAGAAAAAAAAAGAAAAAAAGAAAAGAAAAGAATTTAAAAAGAAAACAAATAAGAAAAAAATATATATATATATATATTGGATAAACTAGTTAAAAAACGTTAAAAAAGAAAAAGGTAAAAGTTAAAAAAAATTACCAGAAGGCGAGAAAAAAAAAACAAAAAATGAAAAAGAAAAAAATTAAATTAACTGCAAGACTAAAAAAAAATCACAGGGAAAAAGCCATGAGTTCCGTGCTTTGCTTTCTCCTCCTCTGGAATTCTGCTGCTCTCCTTGGTATTGAAACCGCACTCCTTGGTAGGTGAACTTGGTCTCGGCTGGATTTCTTGTTGATCTTCTGGGGGAGGGGCCTGTTGTAGTGATTCTCAAGTGTCTTTGCCCCAGGTAGAATTGCCCCGCCCTTACCAGGGGCCGGGGTGAGTAATCCACTCGGGTTTGCTTTCAGGAGCTTTTGTTCCCTGAGCGCTTTCCGTAGAGTTCCAGAGGACGGGAATACAAATGGCGGCCTCCTGGTCTCCGGACCGGTGGAGCCGAGAGCCCAGGGCCCCACTCCTCAGTGCGCCCTCAGAGAACAGCGCCCAGTTACTCCCGTCTGCCTGACCTCCAGCTGAGCTCCGAGCTCACCGAGCCTGCGACCGGTTCAAGGTATCACCGAGCTGCAAGCTTACTGTCGGCTCTGTCTCTATAGCCGGCTTTCCCATTCCAATACCCGCAAGCTCTGCAATACTCCGACACCCCCAATCCTTCTGTGACCCTGCAGGACCTGAGGCCACGTTGACCCCGCGTGGGCTTCGCCCCGGTTTAGCCTCTGGAGCGATGTCCCTCAGCGGAACAGACTTTTAAAAGTCCTGATTTTGTGAGCTGTTGCTCTGCCGCTTGCCGGGAGCTGGCCCCTCCCCCCGGGGTCTATCTTCCCGTCGCTTTGGATTCACTTCTCCACCGGTCCTACCTTTCAGAAAGTGGTTGTTTTTCTGTTTCCAGAATTGCTGTTCTTCTTCTCTTCCATCTGCTGATGGATTTTCAGGTGTTTGCAATCTTTAGATAAGCTATCTAGCTGATCTCCTGCTAGCTGAAGTAGTCTCAGCCTTCTACTTCTCTACCATCTTGTCTCCTCCCTCTCAAATCAGTTGCTTTTCTATACACTAATTATATAACAGTAGAAAGAGAAATTAAGGAATTTATTCCATTTACAATAGCACCAGAAACCATAAGATACCTAGGAATAAACCTAACTGAAGAGGTAAACAATCTATACTCTACAAATTACAGGACACTTATGAAAGAAATTGAAAAAGAAACAAAAAGATGGAAATCTTTCCATGTTTATGGATCAGATAAACATTCTTAAACTGTCTATCCTACCCAGAGTACTATAATTTCAATGCTATCCCTATTAAAATGCCATTGGTTTTTTTCACAGAGTTGGATCAAACAATCCTAAAATTTGTATGGAACCAGAAGAGACCCCGAATCCCCAAAGGAATGTTGTATATGGTATTAGAAAGTGGTCCAGTTTCATCCTTTTGCTAATCAGTTTTCCAGTGTTTTGAAGAAACTTTTTCCCATTGCATGTGCTTGCCTCATTTCTTGAAGATGAATCCACCATGTAATTTTGGATTTATTTCTAGGCTTTCTGCTCTATCCCACTGATCTGTGTGTCTATTTTCGTACCAGTACCATACTTTTTTGATTACTACATATTTGTAGTATATTTTGAAATCTAAGATTGTAATACCTCCAGCTTTATTTTTCTTTCTCAAGATTGATTTGGCTATTTGAGGCCTTTAGTGATTCCATCAAATTTTAATATTTTTCTTCTAGTTTTGTGAAAAATGCTGTTGGCATTTTGATAGGGATTCCCTTTTTTCCCACCCAACAAGAAGCCATAACTTTATTAATGAGAGAAATAGTACAAATCTCAAACTAAACTTCAGTTTTTCTTTTGAAACACCAAAAGACACTCCTCAATTTCAAAGCTGTGATCACCAAGACAGCTTGGTACTGTCATAAAAACAGACACATAGATCAGTGGAGCAGAGTAGAGAACCCAAATATGAACCCTCCACTCTATGGTCAAATAATCTTCGACAAAAGTGACAGAAATATACAGTGGAAAAAAGACATGCTCTTCAATAAATGGTGCTGGGAAAACTGGACAGCAATATGTAGAAGAATGAAACTTTACAATTCTCTTACACCGTACACAAAGATAAACTCAAAATGGATAAAAGAAAACAAACAAACAAATAAATAAATAAATAAATAAATAAATAAATAATTTTTTAAAATGGATAAAAGACCTCAATGTGAGGCAGGAATCCATCAGAATCCTAGAGGAGAACATAGGCAGTAATCTTCGATACCAGCCACAGCAACTTCTTTCAAGATATGTCTCCAAAGGCAAAGGAAACAAAAGCGAAAATAAACTTTTGGGACTTCATCAAAATCAAAAGCTTCTGCACAGCAAAGGAAAGAGTCAACAAAACAAAGAGGCAACCCACAGAATGGGAGAAGATATTTGCAAATGACAGCACAGACAAAAGGTTGATATCCAGGATCTATAAAGAACTCCTCAAACTCAACATGCACAAAACAGACAATCATATCAAAAAATGGGCAGAAGACATGAACAGACACTTCTCCAATGAAGACATACAAATGGCTATCAGACACATGAAAAAATGTTCATCATCACTAGCCCTCAGAGAGATTCAAATTAAAACCACATTGAGATATCACCTTACACCAGTTAGAATGGCCAAAATTAGCAAGACAGGAAACAACATATGTTGGAGGGGATGTGGAGAAAGAGGAACCCTCTTCCACTGTTGGTGGGAATGCAAGTTGGTGCAGCCTCTTTGGAAAACAGTGTGGAGATTCCTCAAGAAATTAAAAATAGAGCTTCCCTATGACCCTGCAATTGCACTGCTGGGTATTTACCCCAAAGATACAGATGTCGTGAAAAGACATCTGTACCCCAACGTTTATAGCAGCAATGGCCACGGTCGCCAAACTGTGGAAAGAACCAAGATGCCCTTCAACGGATGAATGGATAAGGAAGATGTGGTCCATATACACTATGGAGTATTATGCCTCCATCAGAAAGGATGAATACCGAACTTTTGTAGCAAAAATGGATGGGTCTGGAAGAGATTATGCTGAGTGAAATAAGTCAAGCAGAGAGAGTCAATTATCAGATGGTAAACATTTTTAATTCCATAATAGCATTTACAATATCATTACCATTGTTTTTCAGGGGTTGAACTGCTTTTGTTCTTGACACATTTGCTTGTGACATGACCTATTCTATGTCCTTAACATAGACCTGTTTCATCAACCTCTTCCTCTTAACACTTCTCTTGTACACTTCTCTTGTACAATTGGAGTTTAAATTCAATTACCCAGTATATAGTACTTCATTAGTTTTAGATGTAGTGTTCAGTGATTCATCAGTTGCATATAACACCCAATGCTCATCACAACATGTGCCCTCCTTAATACCCATCACCATGATATCCCATTCCCCACCCACCTCCCCTTCTCTGACCCTCAGTTTGTTTTCCAGAGTAAAGAGTCTCTCATGGTTTGTCTCCCTCTCTGATTTCTTCCCCCTCAGTTTTCTCTCTCTTCTCTATGATACTCTGTCCTATTTCTTATATTCCACATATGAGTGAAACCATATGATAATTTTCTTTCTCTGTTTGACTTATTTTACTTAGCATAATCCCCTCCAGTTCCATCCATGTTGATGTAAATGCTAAGTATTCATCCTGCCTGATGGCTGAGTAATATTCCATTGTATATATGAACCATATGAATATCCATTCACCTTTTAAAGGACAACTCAGCTCCTTCCATAGTTTGGCTATTGTGGACATTGCTGCTATGAACATTGGGGAAACAGGTGCCTCTTTGTTTCACTAAATTTGTATCTTTGGGGTAAATATCCAGCACTGCAGTTGTTGAATTGTAGGGTGGCTCTATTTTTAACTTCCAGAAGAACCTCCATACTATTTTCCAGAGTGGCTGTACCAGCTTGCATTCCCACCAACTGTGTAAGAGTGTTTCCCTTTCTCCACATCCTGGTCAACATTTGTTGTTTCCTGTCTTGTTAATTTTCACCATTCTGACTGGTGTAATGTGGTTTTGATTTGTATTTCCCTGATGTAATGTAGAGCTTTTTTTCATGTGTCTCTTGGCCATTTGTATGTCTTCTTTATAGAAGTGTCTGTTCATGTATTCTGCCCTTTTCTTGACTGGGCTATTTGGGGTTTTGAGGGTGTTGAGTTTGAGAAGTTCTTTATAGATCTTGGATATCAGCCCTTTCTCTGATATGTTATTTTCAAATATCTTCTCTCATTCTATAGGTTGCCTTTTAGTTTTATGATTGTTTTCCTTTCCAGGCAGAAGTTTTTCATCTTGATGAAGTCCCAAGAGTTCATTTTTGCCTTTGGTTCCCTTGCTTTTAGAGATGTGTCTTGAAAGAAGTTGCTGTGGCTGAGGTCGAAGAGGTTACTGCCTGAGTTCTCCTTTAGGATTCTAATGGATTCCTGCCTCACATTTAGGTCTTTCTTCCATTTTGAGTTTATCTTTGTGTATAGTGTAAAAGAATGGTCCAGTTTCATTCTTCTGCATGTGGCTGTCCAATTTTCCCAGCGCCATTTGTTGAAGAGACTGTCTTTTTTCCACTGTATATTTTTTCCTGTTTTGTCGAAGATTATTTCCACATAGAGTTGAGGGTCCATATCTGGGCTCTCCATTCTATTCCATTGATATGTGTGTCTGTTTTTGTGCTTGTGCCATGATGTCTTGATGATTACAGCTTTGTAATATAGCTTGAATTCAGGAATTCTGATGCCCCCAGCTTTGGTTTTCTTTTTCAACATTCCCCTGGTCAATTGGGGTCTTTTCTGGTTCCATACAAATTTTAGGATTATTTGTTCCAGCTCTGTGAAAAATGCTAATGGTATTTTTTTTTTTTTTTTTTTTTTTTTTGCTGATGGTATTTTAATAAGGATTGCCTTGAATGTGTGAATTGCTCTGGGTAGCATAAACATTTTAACAATGTTTATTCTTCTAATCAATGAGCATGGAATATTTTTCCATCTCTGTGTCTTCCTCAATTTCTTTCATAAGTGTTCTGTAGTTTATAAAGTATAGATCCTTTACACCTTTGGTTAGGTGTATTCCTATGTATCTTATCATTTTTCGTGAAATTTTAAATGGATCAATTCCTTAATTTCTCTTTCTTTAGTGACATTGTTAGTGTATAGAAAAGAAGTAAAACACATTCAAAATGGCAAAGAAGTTCAAACTCTCACTCTTCAGAGACAACATGATACTTAATGTGGAAAACCCAAAAGACACCACCCCAAAACTGCTAGAACTCATACAGCAATTCAGCATCATGACAGGATACAAAATCAATGTGCAGAAATCAGTTGCATTTCTATAACTAATAATATGGCAGAAGAAAAAGTCTGTGTGTTTTCCTGAATGTTTGAGACAGTTTCACCTTGAACTTTGAATTTCTGAACAGCTGCTAGTTGTGTCTGCTGAAATAAATCCTCCATCTTGGCTTCCTCAAAAACTATGCAGGTATCAGAAGCTGGGCTCGTAAATATTGATGACGTGATGACAAAGAGGATAGTCCTAGATTTATACATAGTGACTCTCATAACCTGTTGAAGACCCAGTTTAGACATGCCTTCTATGCCTTCTTTTCATTCCAACTCTATTTTTGCTTTTCTGTCTGATTCTTCATCAATTTCCACTGATGTTGCCAGCTGGGGTTGTGTGGTTGCCTGTATGGAATCCTGTTTCTTGAGCTTTGGTACTGATTCATCACTGTCATATTCTCATCCAGACCCTGTCTCAGCCTGAAGCTGTGGCAACTCCTACTCTGTAGTAGGGATAGTTTCTGTGGCTTCACCATACATTTTGTGCAGAGAAGGTAGAACCAAGATGGCAGCAGAAAGAGAGGGACCTAATAGGGATTACATTGAATGTGTAGATTGCTTTGGGTAGTGTAGACATTTAATGATATTAATTCCTCTAATCCCCAAGCATGGAATATCTTTCCATTTGTTTGTGTCATCTTCAATTTCTTTCATCCATGTTTTATATAGATTTCAGATTACAGGTCTTTCACATTTTTGGTTTATTTCTAGGTATTTTATTCTTTAGGGGCAATTGTAAATAAAGTTGTTATCTTAATTTTTTTCTTTCTGCTACTTTGTTATTAGTGTATAGAAACACTGTGGATTTCTAGGTATTCATTTTGTATCTTGAACTTCACTGAATTCATTTATTCTAGTAATTTTTGTGGATTTCAGGATTTTCTATGTAAATGTAATATCATCTGCAAATGACAGTTTACCTTATTCTTTAATAATATAGGTGATTCGTTTCTTTTTCTTTTGTGATTGCTGTGGCTCGGACTTTCAGTACCATGTTGACTAAACCCTAGTGGAGTGGACATCTTTGTCTTGTTCCTGATATTAGAGGAAAATCTCTCAGTTTTTTTGCCATTGAACAGGATGTTAGCTGTGGGTTTTTCATATGTCCATGGCTTCTCTTAAGTCCTTAAGTTTTTTTCTAGCTCAGGATCTTCTGAATTCTGGACTTACTCTCTTCTACATTACCAACTTATCCTGTTCTAGTGATCATTCTTATCAGCATACAAGTTAAGAAAAAAACCAACACTCTCATGACCCCAATGCTACCTTTCTGCTACTGCCCCAATTCTCTGCTCTTTACCACAGAAATACTTGCTTAAACTATCATCTAGAGTCACTGTTTCCACTACCTTATCTCTGTTTCTAAACTCAACCCACTCCAGTTGGAATTAAAAGTTAAAATTTCACTGAAATTATTCTTTCCAAGGTCACCAAATGCCATCTACATTACTAATGGGGAGAAACTTCTTTGTCCTCATCTTAGTCAAGCACTAGGAAGTAATCACTCTTTCCTGTTCTTGAAATACTTTATTCTTTTATCTTCTTGGCACCACATTCACCTGGTTCTCCTTTTATATCACTGGCCTCTCCACATTTTCCTTTACTTTTTTCTCTTCCTCTGTCCATCCTTCAATGTTGGTATGTCTCAGTGTTTGAAACCTCTCTCATCCACGTTTTCTCTCTAGAAAAATTTATGCAGCTGAACAACTTTATACAAACCAACTATATGAGAATGAGTCCCAACTTTTAACTATATTCCTGATCTCCAGACTTGTATATCTAACTATTTAATTTATCTCACCACTTGTATATTCAATAGGCATTTCAAACTTAATGTCTCTAAGCAGAAATCTTGATCTCACAAACACAAAAACCTGGTCCCCTTCCAGCTTTTCCCATCTCAGGAAATGGTATCACTATCCATGAAGTTACTCAAGCAAAAAAGAGAATAATCCTTAATTCTCTTCTTTTCCTATAACCTTATACCCAATCTACCCGACTTTCCTTTGAATTTATATCTATAAATCTATCCACTGCCTTCCATATCCATGGTTTATTCTAACCAGTTCTCTTGCCTAGTTTGCCACAACAGCCCCCTAACAGGTCTGCCTACTTGTATTCTTTCCACAGTATAATCCATTCTTCAAGAGCAGTAGGGATCATCCTTTTCAAATAAAAGTTAGATCATTTAATTACCCTACCTGAAGATCTCCAATAGCCCCCTATTGCTATCATTAAAAAACAAAATATTTTAATACAAATAACTAGATGCTATTTGATTTGTCTGTACCCATGTCAAGTCATACCACTACCTCTTTATCACTATGCTTCAGTTATAATAGCCTTTCTGTCCCACTGACATGTAACACTCCTAGCTGTTCCTCTGTCTATAAAGGTTTTTCTCCCTCAGATTTTATATGTGTTCTTATCATTCACATTTCAGCTTTGTATCACCTAGTTACTCTATATCATATCACCTTTTTTTCTTTTATCTTAACACTAATCATTATTGAACATTATCTTGTTTATTAACTCTCTACTCCCATATCAAACCACAATATAAGCTATACAAGAATAGGGACTTCACTAATCATGTTCAACACTGTCTTCTTACAACTAGAACAGTATCTAGCACCTAATAAACTCCATGAAGGCAGAATTTTGGTGACTTTATCATTGTATCTTCATGGCTTAGAAGCATGCCTGATGTATAATAAGTACTCAGTAACTATTTGTTGAGTAAATAAATAAGTAGTAGGAATGCAATAAATATTTTCAGAATTAATTCTAGTCTAAGTTAGGTTAGCCAAGTTTTAAATCAGACCAATTGTTTATCTTAGGTTCAACATTGTACAAAGTGTGAGCCTTGAAAATATTCATAAGATACAAACAGCAAGTAATCTTGTAGACTTCACTCATTCCTTGCTTTTATCACCAGTCCCCTTCTCTTTAGAGACTCAGGTTCCAGTCTCTCTCAACAGCTCTCTTTTCCATCCACACTTTCTCCCTAAAAATTTTACCCACCTGTACAACTCTTACAGACCATCTAAATAAGGATAACCCCCATGTTTTTTTCTTAATTTTACTTTATTTTTTCAGTGTTCCAAGATTCATTGGTGATGCACCACTCCCATGTTTAAACTATATTACTAATTAAGCTTCACATTCAACTATTATCACCTGATGTGTACAAAATTTCCTAAACTCACCCCTGGACATAATCATTGACCATTTCAGAAGAGTTAGTATGTCATTTCCCTGGAAGTGTTGATATTTTCAGAATGTGCTTGATGCTAAGAAGGATGATACATTGCCATTATTACCCTTATGAATATGCCAATGATATGAACCATATTCTCCCATTTCTGAGTAAAAATGGAGGATTAAGTACATACATTTATTTTTTCTTCCTTTCAAAAACTCATTTAAACAATAGTATGGGATAGTTTTCATAGGGCAGAAGATTGTAAGAGCTTTACCTGGAGAATCTGACTCATCCATGAAGAATGATCTCAGATATTGACCTTGGGAATTTCTCAACTAAACACCTCAAGTTAAATTATTCTACATTTAAGCCCATAGATTTCAAACCATAAGCAGTAGCACAAAAAATCTAATAAAATTTTTAGTGTCTCACTCTTAAATGTATACAGAAATCCATAGATTACCATATAGTTAAGAAAAGCCTTTCATAAATAAGCAAAGAATAAAATAAACAGAAAAAATCAAGTTGTAGAAAAAACAGAGGTAATGCAAGGAGAGTAAAGCATCAATTAAAACTACAATAAATGTTCTCAAACAAATGATAAGATTTTGAATCCATCAAACAAGAACAGTCTGCTCCAAAAAAAGATAGAGAAAATGTTAAAAGACTCTCAGTAACTAAAACTAAGAAAACAGAAATTAAAAGTTCAACAAAATGGTTGAATGATAAAATTAAGGAATTTTTCCAGATGTTAGAGAAAAAAATAAAAGGAAAATTGGGCAGAAAAGATAAGAAAATTAGAGGACTTGTGGAAATCCATTATCCACGTAGTATGACTTATAGAAAAATAAGAGAGATAAAGGGGGGTATAATAACTAGTGAAATTTTAAAATTTTTCCAGAACTAAAGAATATGAGTTACTAGATTGAAGGAGCCCACAAATTCCTGGTACAATGGGTAAAACTATACCTGCATAGGTATAGCATCATGAAATTCCATTACACTAGGTACGAAGAGACTACAAACTTCTACAGAAGGAAAAAAAGCTTTATCTAGAATCAGTATGGTAATGAACTCCTCAATAACAACACCAAAGGCTGAAAAACAGTTAAGAAATGCCTTAAAAATTCTGAGAGACAATTATATGCAACTTGAAAACTGTATCTCCAGATAAAGGCCCAATTAAGTACCAAGGCAGAATTTACAATTTTTTTAGACACTAAAGACTGAAAGTAATTATGCAAACATTTTCCAATGTACCCTTTACCAGGAAGCTACTAACAGATGAACTCCACTAAAATGAGAGGAAACCTAGACAGAAGAACCTGGATTTAAATCTGAGGAGCCTGGGAAGATGACAAAGTGAGAGGACCCTAACTCACCTTGTCCTATGGATACACCTAGATAACAGCCACATCAGGGTAACTAATGCAGAAACTGACCCTAAAACTGGAAGAATAGACTCTCCATAGTTAATTGTAGAGGGGCCACATCAAAAAAGGTAGGAGGGGTGGAAAGAGTTGGGAACCAAACTCCTGGTGAGCTAAACACAAACAGGAGGGACACCACATGCTTTGAGAGGCAAAAGCAACAGAACCCATATCAGGTACCCCAGACATAGGGGACCTGAATAAGAAGACGAACCCCCAAAACATTTGACTTTGAAAACCAGTAGGGCTTAACTCAAAAGTTTGTACAACCATCAGAGCTTCACTCTGAGTATTTTAAAAACCAGAAATGTTAGATCTGGAAGAGCCAGACAGCAATAGGAAACTGAGTATATGCTTTTAAAGAGAAAGCATAATAAACAACCTCTCAAAATACAGCATAGAATCAGTAGTTTGAAAAGCAACTGGGGTATATGAGATTCATGTACTAATCTCAGAGTGTGCACTGGAGAGTCAGGGCTCTTTAGGAGACTTTCCCAAAACAAAAGACTTGAGAGGGACCATTTCCCTCCTCAGACCAGCCTGTGGAAAGTAGCATGAACATTTTCCACCTAACTTGCTGACAACCCACACCCCACACACTGCATTTTCCTGTGGATTCTACCAATCCACCCACCTAAAGTGGTTCTTGACATGTCTCGTTCTGTAAGTAGCCACAATAGTGACCATTGCCCCTCTAAAGTGACTCTTGCCCAGGGAAGAGGGTAAAATAACCTTACACACAAAGTCAACTGCAGCCCCAGCACTGGGTTAGGGGCAAACATTTGATCTGACTGCTAGCTCCACACAACAACAAAAACCTCACCAGAGGAGGCACAGAGAGAGAGACCTCTACTTAGGGTCACCATAACTTCAACAGACAAATCGGTAGTGGACAGACCTCTGGTCTGACTGCAAGCCATGCTCACCAACAAAATCTTTTCAGGAACAATGCAGGGACAGTGCCTGTAGTTTGGTGTCACCACAGCCTCAGCAAATGGGCTAATGGCAGGCATCTGGTCTGACCCAAGTACAAGCCCAAGGTGGCCCCACACAGGTACCTTAACAGATAAAACCCTGCCAACAACAGGCAAAGTCAGTCACTGTAGTTGACTGGGCTGAAAGGAAACATGGCTCAGCAACAACAATAGAATGCACAAAACCCATATACAGGACCTCCCACCCCCCTGGAGCAACTGGTTCTGGAGAACATGGGACATTATGCAACAGAGCATTTTAGGATCTTTTCTTTATAAGGCAACCATTTTATTTTTAAATTTTTAATTATCTACTATCTTTGGAATATTAGTCAAAGATTTTATTTTGACTAAGATTTTTAAAATTCTAGTTAGTAAACATATGGTAAAATTGATGTAAAATTTAGTGATTTGTCACTTATATATAATGCTTAATGCTGGTGCTCATCACAAGAAGGCAACCACTTTCAAAAGCAAGAGTTGTGGGGGGACAAGATGGCGGGGAAGTAAGAGGAGGCACTATTTTTTACTATTAAATTGATTTATTTATTTTCAGAAAAGCAGTATTCATTATTTTTTCACCACACCCAGTGCTCCATGCATTCCGTGCCCTCTATAATACCCACCACGTGGTACCCCAACCTCCCACCCCCCTGCCACTTCAAACCCCTCAGATTATTTTTCAGAGTCCATAGTCTCTCATGATTCACCTCCTCTTCCAATTTACCCCAACTTCCTTCTCCTAACACCCCTTGTGAGGAGGTGCCTTTTAAACCTGTACCCTAAAGTGAGCTCATTACCTACCAAAGAACTCCGATCACCCATGAAACCAGCCTGAGATCAGAATTATACACGTCTGGATCTCTACAGGAGCAAAAGACGCCAGTGGGCAGGTAAAGCAGAGTGGGAACAGCGACTGATATCAGAAGATAAACAAAAGGGGGAGGGAGCCACCAGAGGCGACCGGTTGGAAAGTAATACCCCTAATACCAGCGAGAGTGCCCTGCATCTGGGGACCAGCATTAACTTGGAGAGGGGTTGAAAGCACTCCAAAAGAGCAAAGGTTCTCGGGGAGGGGGGGGGAATTGTGGGAATCGGGGCAGCCAGGGACAGGGGCTTAAATCCGCAGTACCAGGACAGCCACCCCTGGCGCTGAGCCAGAGAGAGTGCAGCGGAGAAACCAGGTCTGGGTCCCTAAGCCACCAGCGTGCGAGAACGCATGGGGTCCAGCTCCTGTGAGGGGCTGGGAGCCTCGCCAGAGGACAGAACGTGGAAGCCCCGCTATACAGCCTGAGATGCGCGCGCCCCTCATCCTCCCCTGAGAGAGGTGCACAAAGGCCCAGCTGGCGCTCTTTGACCCGCGCCATTGTTTCAGAGCATAAGACGCGCGCCCCAAACTCTCCCCTGAGAGAGGTGTGCAAAAGCCCAGACTGGTGCTTTCGGACCTGCACCCCGTTCTCAGAGCCTGAAACGCGTGTGCGACCCATAGCCGCCTCTGAAAGAGGTGCGTGCAAGCTGGGTGCTCTTAGACCCAGAAAGACCAGGCACTCTCAACCCTGTCCAGTGGGAAAATCTCAGTGTGCGATCACTGCTTGGAACCTCTCTGGAGGTCTGGAGCTGCCCAGACAGCTGCTGCTGCCTTGGTTTTGGGTAAAAGCGGAAGATCCTGCATCCCCAGGGACCTTGACTTGGAACTTGCTCTGCCAGCAGCCCAGGGGGAACTTATTTGGGCTCTGTAGCCAGACTGAGGCTTCTCTCTGAGAGGGAGGTCAGGGTGCAGTTTGTTTTCCTCTAAAACTACAAAAACCATAAAAAGCAGTCAAGATGAGAGAATAAAAAAAAAAAAGTGAATAAACATAAAAACCGCCAGAGAACAAAAGCCTGAAAAAAAAAAAAAAACAGTTTCCTCAGAGCCCACCCCCTTGAGGGGGGCGGGAGGACTTAACTCAGGGAACATCATTGCCTGAAAACCCACGTAGGAGGCCCCTCCCTCAGAAAACCAACCAAAAAAGGGAAAAAAAAAGACTATAAGAGAACAACCACTACTACTTCATAGGACAACTTCTATTTTTAACTCTTTCCCACTATTCTTGTTCATTTTTTCTTTTATATAGATAATTTTTTAACCTATTTACCATCACAGTGAGATGTCCAGTACATCAAATTCCATAATAACCTTCTAAACTGAACTTTTTGATACATACACCTGTGTTTTTCTTTTGGGTTTCTATTTTTAAATATTTTTTTATTTTAGTTTAGTTTAGTCTCATTTATTCCTTTTTATTTTTATTTTCTAATACTCATATAGAGTTAAACTTCAAAGTAAAACCCTTTCCCCAATCTATACTACCCCTCTAGGTAAACCAATTTTTAATCCCCCTTTATCTTAGGAAAGTTGAGTCCTTTAACAAAGATATCAAGGTACATCCACGAAGAATCAAAACATCCTTCCTTGCCCACACTGAGAATTTATAACCACTCTCCCATCTTTTTCTTCCACCAGTGTTTCTGTGTTTTTGTCTTTGTCCTGATAGTATATAAATCTTACACTTGGCGTTCTTATTGATGAGGCTCTTCCTTTATTTGCATATATATATTTTTTCTCTTGTCATTACTTTTATCGGTCATTGTGTTTGTCTGTTTTTGTTTGTATACTTCATAAATCTTACCTTAGGGCCCATTTGGGCTGAACTTTCTCTTTCATCTTCCCTTTCTTTCCTGTCTCTCTCTTTTTCTCTCTCTTTTTTCTTTTTTTCTTTTTCTTTTCTTTTGTCTCTCATATGGGTGGGGAATCCTGATTGTTCAGAAGTGTTCCAGGGTGCACCTTGACTGCACCACAGTCGATACAACCAGCTACATCTGTTCAGTCATCTATCACCAAAATAGTCATTTTGGAAGAGGAATGCCCAACAGAAGAAAAATACAGAGGTTGGAACTTCTGCAACAGAGCTACCGGCTATCAACATAGACAATATGTTGGAAAGAGAATTCAGGCTAACAATTATCCAGGCAATAGCTAGGTTGGAGAAAGCCATGGATGACCAAATGGAATTGATTAGGGCTGAGATGAAAGCGATGAGAGATGATGTTCACAATGTTAGGGCAGAGCTAAAAGGTACCAGGGATGAGTTTCACAATGCTCTCAATGAGTTCCAATCTAATCTAAATTCTCTCAAAGCTAGGGGAACAGAGAAAGAAGATAGAATTAGTAATCTGGAGGACAAACAGATAGAGAGAAAGGATCAGGAGGAAGCCTGGAATAAACATCTTAGAAACCACAAAAACAGAATCAGGGAAATAAATGATGCCATGAAATGTTCCAATGTCAGAATTATTGGAATCCCAGAAGGGGAGTAGAAAGAAAGAAGTCTAGAAGATATAATGGAACAAGTTCTTCATGAAAATTTTCCAAATCTCATGAATGGAACTGGCTTTCATGTACTAGAGGCTGAAAAGTCTCCACCCAAGATTATAGATTCCA
The DNA here is from genome assembly GCF_964662115.1 of Mustela nivalis. Lineage (NCBI taxonomy): Eukaryota > Metazoa > Chordata > Mammalia > Carnivora > Mustelidae > Mustela > Mustela nivalis. Next base: position 64,007,775 of record NC_139040.1, on the reverse strand, counting down.
AAAAAACATCAAGGCACCTGATATTCAAATTGGGGAACCAAAACTGTAAGTATAATCTCTTGAAAACTGCCAGGGCAAAGAGGCTCCTTACTTACAGAGGAAAGCCCATCAGAATAACATCAGACCTGTCCACAGAGACCTGGCAAGCCAGAAAGGGCTGGCAAGATATATTCAGGGCATTAAATGAGAAGAACATGCAGCCAAGAATACATTATCCAGCAAGACTGACATTCAAAATGGATGGAGAGAGATAACAAGTTTCCAAGATATGCAAGGTGTAAAAGTCTACACAACCACCAAGCTGACAATGCAGGAATTATTAAGGGGGTTTCCATAAAAGAGGAAAAACCCTAAGAATAGCATTGAACAGAAATAATGAGACAATCCACAGAAAGAAAGACTTCAAAGATAACATGATGTCAATAAAAACGTATCTATCAATAATCACTCTCACTGTGAATGGCCTAAATGTGCCCATAAAACAGCACAGGGTTGCAGATTGGATAAAATGACAGGACCCATCCATATGTTGTCTACAAGAGACCCATTTTGAACCTAAAGATACACCCAGACTGAAAGTGAAGGGATGGAGAAGCATCTTTCATGCCAATGGGTCTCAAAAGAAGGCTGGGGTAGCAATTCTAATATCAGATAAATTAGATTTTAAACTAAAGACTGTAGTCAGAGATACAGAAGGACACTACATTATTCTTAAAGGGACTATCCACCAAGATGATCTAACAGTTGTAAATATGTATGCCCCCAATATGGGAGCAGCCAATTACATAAGAAAAGTGTTAATCAAGATAAAGAGTCATATTGATATGAATACATTAATAGTAGGAGATCTTAAAACGCCTCGCTCAGAAATAGACAGATCATTGAAGCAGAAAATCAATAAAGAAACAAGAGCATTGAATGACACATTGGACCAGATGAACCTCACAGATATATACAGAACATTCCACCCTAAAACAACAGAATACTCATTCTTCTCAAGTGCACATGGAACCATCTCCAGAATAGACCACATACTGGGTCACAAATCAGGACTCAACTGATGCCAAAAGACTGAGATTATTCCCTGCATATTCTCAGATCACAGTGCTTTGAAACTGGAGCTGAATCACAAGGAAAAGTTCCAAAGGAACTCAAACACCTGGAAGCTAAAGACCACCTTGTTTAAGAATGCTTGGATCAACCAGGAGATTAAAGAAGAACTGAAACAATTCATGGAAGCCAATGAGAATGAAGACACTTCGGTCCAAAACCTATGGGATACAGCAAAGGCAGTCCTAAGCGGAAAATACATAGCCATCCAAGCTTCCCTCAAAAAAATGAAAAATACAGAACACATCAGCTCTCTCTATACCTAAAAGAAATGGAAAATCAACAACAAATCAAACCAACTTCACACATAAGAAGGGAAATAATCAAGATTAGAGTAGAGAACAATGAGGTAGAAACCAGAGATACCGTAGAACGTATCAATGAAACTAGAAGCTGTTTTTTTGAGAGAATCAATAAAATCGATAAAACATTGGCCACACTAATCCAAAAGAAAAGAGAGAATGCCCAATTAATAAAATTATGATGAAAAGGGAGAGATCACAATGAACACCAAGAAAGTAGAAACAATCATCAGAAGTTATTATCAACAGTTATATGACAATAAGCTAAGCAACCTAGATAGAATGGATGAATTCCTGGAAAACTATAAACTCCCAAAATTGAATCAGGAAGAGATTGACAACCTGAATAGACCGATATCTAGTAACGAGATTGGAGCAGTGATAAAAAAAAAAAAAAAAAAAAAAAAAAAAAAAAAAAAAAAAAAAAAAAAAACCTCCCAAAAAACAAGAGCCCAGGACCTGACGAGGTCCCTGGGGAATTCTACCAAACTTTCAAAGAGGAAATAACACCTATTCTCCTGAAGCTGTTTCAAAAAATTGAAGCAGAAGGAAAACTTCCAGACTCTTTCTATGAAGCCAGCATTACCCTAATCCCCAAACCAGGCAAAGATCCTACCAAGAAGGAGAATTTCAGACCAATATTACTGATGATTATGGATGCTAATATTCTCAACAAGATCCTAGCAAACAGGATCCAACAGCACATTAAAAAGATTACCCATCATGACCAGGTGGGATTCATCCCTGGGCTACAAAGATGCTTCAATATTTGCAAATCAATCAATGTGATAGAATAAATTAATATGAGAAGAGAAGAACCACATGGTCCTCTCAATTGATGCAGAAAAAACATTTGACAAAATCCAGTATCCATTCCTGATTAAAATGCTTCAAAGTATAGGGATAGAGGGAACATTCCTGAACTTCATCAAATCTATCTATGAAAGAACCACAGCAAATATCATCCTCAATGGGAAAAAGCTTGCAGCCTTCCTATTGAGATCAGGAACACAACAAGGATGCCCACTCTCACCACTCTTGTTCAACATAGTATTAGAAGTCCTAGCAGCAGCAATCAGAGAACAAAGAGAAATGAAAGGTATCCAAATTGGCAATGAAGAAGTCAAACTCTCTCTCTTCACAGATGACATGATTCTTTATATGGAAAACCCAAAAGACTCCACACCCAAACTACTAGAACTCATACAACAATTCAGCAATGTGGCAGGATACAAAGTCAATGTATAGAAATCAGTGGCTTTCTTATACACTAACAATGAAAATACAGAAAGGGAAATTAGAGAATAGACTCTATTTACTATAGCACCAAGAACCATAAGATACCTGGGAATAAACCTAATTAAAGAGTTAAAGGATCTGTATTCGAGGAACTACAGAACACTCATGAAAGAAATTGAAGAAGACACATAAAGATGGAAGACCATTCCATGCTCTTGGATCAGAAGAATAAACATTGTTAAAATGTCTATACTGCCTAGAACAATCTATACTTTTAATGCCATTCCGATCAAAATTCCACCAGTATTCTTCAAAGAGCTGGAGCAAATAATCCTAAAATTTGTATGGAATCAGAAGAGACCCCCGAATCGCTAAGGAAATGCTGAAAAACAAAAATAAAATTGGGGGTATCACGTTACCTGATTTCAAGCTTTACTACAAAGCTGTGATCAGCAAGATAGCATGGTACTGGCATAAAAACAGACACATAGACCCGTGGGACAGAGTAGAGAGCCCAGATATGGACCCTCAACTCTATGTGGAAATAATCTTTGACAAAACAGGAAAAATTATACAGTGCAAAAAAGACACTCTCTTCAATAAATGGTGCTGGGAACACTGGACAGCTATATGTAGAAGAATAAAACTTAAGCATTCTCTTACACTGTACACAAAGATAAACTCAAAATAGATAAAAGACCTCAACATAAGACAGGAATCCATCAGAATCCTACAGTAGAACATAGGCAGTAATCTTCGATATCAGCCACAGCATCTTCTTTCAAGATATGTCTCCAAAGGCAAAGGAAACAAAAGCGAAAATAAACTTTTGGGACTTCATCAAAATCAAAAGCTTCTGCACAGCAAAGGAAAGAGTCAACAAAACAAAGAGGCAACCCACAGAATGGGAGAAGATATTTGCAAATGACAGTACAGACAAAAGGTTGATATCCAGGATCTATAAAGAACTCCTCAAACTCAACACACACAAAACAGACAATCATATCAAAAAAATGGGCAGAAGATATGAACAGACACTTCTCCAATGAAGACATACAAATGGCTATCAGACACATGAAAAAATGTTCATCATCACTAGCCCTCAGAGAGATTCAAATTAAAACCACATTGAGATATCATCTTACACCAGTTAGAATGGCCAAAATTAGCAAGACAGGAAACAACATGTGTTGGAGGGAATGTGGAGAAAGGGAAACCCTCTTCCACTGTTGGTGGGAATGCAAGTTGGTGCAGCCTCTTTGGAGAACAGTGTGGAGATTCCTCAAGAAATTAAAAATAGAGCTTCCCTATGACCCTGCAATTGCACTACTAGGTATTTACCCCAAAGATACAGATGTAGTGAAAAGAAGGGCCATCTGTACCCCAATGTTTATCGCAGCAATGGCCACAGTCGCCAAACTGTGGAAAGAACCAAGATGCCCTCCAGTGGACGAATGGGTAAGGAAGATGTGGTCCATATACACTATGGAGTATTATGCCTCCATCAGAAAGGACGAATACTCAACTTTTGTATCAACATGGAAGGGAGTGGAAGAGATTATGCTGAGTGAAATAAGTCAAGTAGAGAGAGTCAATTATCATATGGTTTCACTTATTTGTGGAGCATAACATACAGCATGGAGGACATGGGGAGTTAGAGAGGAGAAGGGAGTTGAGGGAAATTGGAAGGGGAGGTGAACTATAAGAGACTATGGACTCTGAAAAACAATCTGAGTGTTTTGAAGGGGTTTGGGAGGTTGTGGTACCAGGTGGTGGGTATTATAGAGGGCACAGATTGCAGGGAGCACTGGGTGTGGTGAAAAAATAATGAATACTTTTATGCTGAAAATAAATAAAATATAAATTAAAATAAGTAAAATAATAGAAGATTATAAAAACCTGCAAAAAAAGAGCAAGAATTGCAGCTCAATTTTTTTTAGATTTTATTTCTTTATTTGACAGAGAGAGAGTTTGCAAGTAATGCAGAGAGGCAAGCAGAGAGAGAGGTGGAAGCAGGCTCCCTGCTGAGCAGAGAGCCCAATGTGGTGCTTGATCCCAGGGCCCTGAGATATGCCCTAAGCCAAAGGCAGAGGCTTAACCCTCTGAGCCACCCAGGTGCCTCCATAGCTCAATTTCTTAATATATAGAAACAAACACAGAGAGTTAGACAAAATGGGGACATGGAGGAATATGTCCAAAATGAGGGAACAGAACACAATCACAGCAAAATAGCTAAATGAAACAGAGATAAACATTATGACCAATAGAGAATTCAAACTACTGGTCTAATATACTTATTGAACTTGAGATAGGAGTGGAGAATCTCAATGAGAAGTTCAAAAAAGAGATAGAAAATATTAAAAACAGAATCAATCAATGATGATGAAATCATTAGATGAAATTAAAAATATTCTGGAGGAACTCAATAATAGTTTAAATGAAGCACAAGAAACAGTGAGCTGGAAAGCAGTACTGGAAAGTAACCAAGCTGAACAACAAAAAGAAAAAAAGAATAATAAAAAATAACAATAAGTTAAGGGAAATCAGCAACATCATAGAGCATAATAACCTTCTCATTATTGGGATCTCAGAAGAAGAATAGAAAAAAGGTGGATAAAATTTATTTGAAGAAATAATAGCTGAAAATGTCCCTAATCTAGTAAATGGAAAAGACATTCAAATACAGAAGGCACAGAGAATCCACAACAAGATAAACTCAAACAGGTCTACACCAAGACATATAAATAAAATGGCCAAAAAAAGTAGTGATAGAGAATTTTTAAAGCAGAAAGGGAAAAGAAAACAGTTATATACAAAGGAAACCACATAAGGCAATCAGCTTATTTTTTAGCAGAAATTTTGCCATAAGGGAATGGCAGGATATATGCAAGGTGATGAAAGGGAAACAAACAAAGAAAGAAAGAAACAAAAAACAGTAACCAAGAATATTCTAACCAGCAAAACTATGACTCAGAATAGAAAGAGAGGTAAAGAGTTCTCCAGACAAACAAAATTTACAGGGGTTCATCATCACTAAACCAGCCTCATAAGAAATGTTAAAGGAAATACTTTGAGTGGGGAAAGAGGCCAAAATAAGAAGTAAGAAAATTAGGACAGGGAAAAAATTCAGTTAAATAGAAACATAATAAAAGTAGAAGATTAATTACTTATGAAATCAACACAGAGGGTAAAGCACAAAAGCAGTAAAAGCTATTATATCTATAATAACCAGTAAGAAGATCCACAAAATAAAATGATGGAATATGACATTGTATATATAAAATGTGGGGTAGATTTTAAATGTGGGGTAAAGATTTAATGCTTTCAGAATGTGCTCAAATATAAGCAACCAACAACTTAATATAGACTGCTATATACACAAAATGATGTATATCAACCTAAAAACAACCACAAATAAAAAGTCTATAATACATATACAAAAAATAAAAAGATGGAAATCCAAGCATATCACAAATGAATATGATCACAGCACAAGGGAAAGGGTGAGACAGAAAGAAACAGAGAACTACAAAAACAACCAAAAAGGACAAGTAACAAAATGTCAATAAGTACGTATCTGCCAAGATTTACTTTGAATCTAAATGTACTAAGTGCTCCAATTAAAAGACATAGGTGACTGATTGAACGAAAAGAACATTCTATATCATTGCACTCTTATGTGGAATGTAAGAAATAAGATAAAGATGCATAAGGAAAAAACACAGAGAGAGAGGCAAACTTTTATTTAAAGAAAACAAACTGATTGATGGTTACCAGAGAGGAGGTCAGTGGGGAGGATTGGTTAATAGGTGATAGGGCTAAAGGAGTATACTTGAGATGAGCACAGGGTGATGTATGAAATTGTTGAATCATGATATAGTACACCTGAAACAAATATTACACTGCATGTTAACTAACTGAAAATTGAATGAAAACCTTTTAAATAAATAAATAAGACATATTTATATGCTATGTACAAAAGACTCACTTCAGACCTAAAGAAACATGCAGATTGAAAGTGAAAGGGTGGGAGAACATTTATCATGTAAATAGAAGTGAAAAGAAAACTAGCATAGCAATACTGCTATCAAACAAAATAAACATTAAAACAGAGATCATGACCTGAGTTAAAGGCAGACATTTAACCAACTGAGCCAGCCAGGCACCCTGAAATAGATTTTAAAACAATTACAAGGATACTAGCTGGGCCTGAAAAAAGCAAAGAAGACACCTGAAAAATATCTTACTGAAGAAATAAAAGAATTAAAATCTAGTCAGACCAGAATTAAAAATGCTATAGCTGAGATGCAAACCTGAATGGATAAGCACAGGATAGATTAAGCCAATGCATGAACCAGTGATGAAAAAGAAAAAATTATGGAAAATAATGAAGCTAAAAGAGGAAGGAAACAAAGCTAATGGATCATGAAGGTAAATGTATGAAACTAAGTAACTTATTAAAATGGAGTAACATTCATAGCAAAGGAGTCCCAGAAGAAGACAAAGTGACAAAAGGTTTTTTGGAGCAAACTGTAGCTGAAAACTTCCCCAATCTGGGCAAGGAAATAGACATCAAAATCTGAGAAGCACAAAGAACTCCCCTTAAATTCAACAAAAGCCAACCATCACCAAGGCATTCCAAAGTCAAATTAATAAAATACACAGACAAGGAAAGAATTCTGAAAGCAACAAGGGGAAAAGAGTCCTTAACCTAGAAAAGAAGACAGATCATGTTGCAGCAAATTGGTCCACAGAAACTTGGCAGGCCAGATGAGAGTGGCAGCATATATTCAACAAGCTGAATGCAACAAAACTAGGCAGCCACGAATACTTCATCCAGCAAATCTATCATTCAGAATAGAAAGAGAGATAGAGATTCCCAGACAAACAAAAACTAAAGGAGTTCATGACTACTAAAACAACCCTGCAAGAAATATTAAAGGGGACTCTTTGAGAGGGGAAAAAGTCTGAAAGAAAAAAACTAGAAAAGAACAGAAAACATCACTAGAAACACCAGTTTTGCAGTAAAACAATGGCACTAAATTCATATCTTTCAATAAACACTCTGAAAGTAAATGGACTAAATGCTCCAATAAAAAAATATAGGCTACCATAATGGAAAAAAAAAACCAAACCCATTTAACCCATTTAAATGGTGCCTACAAGAGATGCATTTTAGACCTAAAGACACTTGCAGATGGAAAGTGAGGGGATACAGAACGATCTAACATGCTAATGGATATCAAAAGAAAGCCAAAGTAGCCATGCCTATATCAAACTAGATTTTTTTTTAGATTTTGTTTATTTATTTGACAGACAGAGATCACAAGTAGGCAGAGAGGCAGAGAGAGAGGAGGAATCAGGCTCCCTGCTGAGCAGAGAGCCCAATGTGGGACTCAATCCCAGTACCCTGGGATCATGACCTGAGCCACCCAGGCAACCCTGAAACTAGATTTTAACCAAAGACTGTAACAAGAGGTGAAGCTGTGCACTATATCATGATTCAGGTGTCTATTCGTCAAGAAGATCTAATTGTAAACATTTAAGCCCCCAACTTGGAACTTCCAAATATATAAAACAACCAATAACAACTGTAAGGGGAGTTATTGTTCATAATAGAATAATAGTAGGGGACATGAACACCCCCCACACAGCAATGGACATATCATCTAAGCAGAAAATCAACAAGGAAAAAATGGTTCTGAATGACACACTAGATGACATGGGCTTAAAAGATATACTTCGGAGGGAAGCAAGATAGTGGAAGAGTAGGAGACCTAAATTTCGTCTGGTCCTAGGAATTCAGGTAGATAGTCATCAAACCATTCTGAACACCTACAAACTCAACAGGAGGTTGAAGAGAAGAATAGAAGCAATTCTATGAACAGAAGAGAAACCACTTTCTGGAAACTAGGATGTGTGAAGAAGTGAATCTGAAGTAATATACAGGAAGATAGACTGTGGGGGTGGGACTGGCTCCTAGCAAATGATAGAGCAGTGGAGCACAAAATTGGAACTTTTACAAGTCTGTGCCACTGAGGGATGTCACTCCAGAGACTAAGCACGGAGTGGAGCACTCGCTGGGACAGTGTGGCCTCAGGGCCCACAGGGTCACAGAAAGATCGGGGAGGCCTGAGTGTGGCAGACCTCCCAGGTATCAGAGCAGGGAAGCCAGCTGCATAGACTGAGCCAAAGAGTGGGCTCTCAACTTGGGGTTACCTCAAACCATGATCCAAAGTACAACTGGGCAAGTGCTCTTCAAGCAGGGACCCCACAATTGAGAGATAGTGGGAGACCCCCTTCCTCCACCTGGAGGAAGAGCATGGGAGCACGCTGTAGGAATCTGCTGGGTTTGGAGACTCCAAAGGGAGCCATGTGCCAGAGAGAGAAATGCTTAGTCACAGGCCAGGTGAGCACTGAGCATGGCTGGAGACCAGGTAGATGGGAGTGTTTGACAAATTTTCTCTGAGGGTGTACTGAGGAATAGGGCCCAAGCTCTCACCTCCTCTTAGTCAAAGATTGGGAGGCTGCCATTTCCATTTTCATCCTCCAAAGCAGTACGGAAACCATTCAGAGGAAAAAAAAGCTACCAAGAGCAAACCCCAGCAGATTGATTAGCCTGACCCCCGTCAAGGTTAATGCAATTCTGCCTTGGGCAAATACCTTTAAGAATCACTGAGATGGGCCCCTCCACCCAAAGATCAGGAAGCACATCCAGCCAAGACCGAGTTCACTGAGCAATGTGAATTCCAAAACACCAGTGCTGGGGGACTCCTGCACATAGAATTCATGGCTATTTTCCCATGATGCTGCACATAGAATTCATGGCTATTTTCCCATGATTCTTTAGTCTTTCAAGGTTAAATTTTTAAAATTTTTGTTATTTTTGCTTTTTCTATTTTTTTAAATTTGTCCTCTTTCCCATTTTAACCTTTTTAACTATTTTATCTTATCAATACCTTTTAAAAAATCTTTTTAAATTTTCATTTTTATAGTCATATTCTATCCCTTAATTGTATTTAACCTTATTTTTTATATACATATGTTTTACTTTCCATAAAATTTTGGGATACAGTTTCTTCCAACAGGTCAAAATATACCCTAAATCTGACATATAGCTTTGTGCTAGTCTCCAGCCTGATCATATTCCCTTTTTTATTTGTTCTTATCAATTACTTTTTTAGAATCTTTTTAAAAATTTTCATCTTTACAGTCATAGTCTATCCCTTCATCATGTTTCTCTCTCTCTCCATATGTATCTCTCTCTCTCTCTCTCTCTCTCTATATATATATATATATATATATATATATATATATATTTTCCTCTTTCGTTCTTTCTTTCGTTTTTTCTTTCTTTAAAATTTTGGGAGGCAGTTTCTCCTAACAAACCAAAATTCACCCAAAATCAAGTGTGTGGCTCTGTTCTATTCATCAACCTAACCATTTTCTCTCCTTTCTTCTCCCCCTGGATTTGGGTCTCTTCTGAATTGGTTAGTGTATATTTTCTGGGGGTCATTGTTACATTTTTAGCATTTTGTTCTTTCATCCATCTATTCTTCTCTGGACAAAATACCAAGGTGGAAAAGCTCACTTCAAAACAAAACAAAACAAACAATAAAAAAAAAAAACAGAGTCAGGGACCTAATCAATATGGACATTAGTAAGATGTCAGAACTAGAGTTCAGAATGGTGATTAAAAAGATGATAGTTGGGCTTGGGAGAAAACCATAGAAGATACTAGAGGGTCTGTTTATGAAGAAATAAAATCCCTTTCTGGAGAAATAAAAGAATGAAAATCTAATCAAGTAAAAATCTAAAAAATCTAGTAATGAGACTAAGCAGGGAGTGCTTAGACATTTTTTGTTACAATAAAAAACGGAGGCTCCTCCTATTAGGATAAATGAAGCAAAAGAGAGAATTAGTGATATAGAAAACCAAATAATGAAGAATAAAGAATCTGAGAAAAAGAGATAAACAACTACTAGATCATGAGGGGGAACTTGAGAGATAAGCGATACCATAAGATAAAACAATATTAGAATAATTGGGGTCCAAGAAGAAGAGAGGGAGGCAGAAGGTATGTTGGATCTAATGATAGCAGAGAACTTCCCTTGTTGGCAAAGGGAACAAGTATCAAAATCTAGGAGACACAGAGAACTCCCCTCAAAATCAATAAAAATAGGTCAACACCCCATCATCTAATAATGAAATGTACAAGTCCCAGAGACAAAGAGAAAATCCTGAAAGCAGCTTGGGACAAGAGGTCTGTAACCTACAATGGTAGAAATATTCGATTGGCAGCAAACCTATCCACAGAGACCTGGCAGGTCAGAAAGGACTGGCATGATATATTCTGCACACTAAACAAGAAAAATATGTACCAAAAACTACTATATCCAGTGAGGCTGTCATTAAAAATAGAAGGAGACATAAAAAGCTTCCAGGACAAACAAAAATTAAAAGAATTTTCAGACACCAAACCAGCACTACAGGAAATACTGAAAGGGGTAGAGGACCCGTCTAAGCAAAGAGAGAGACTAAAAGGAAGAGACAAGAAAGGAACACAGATAATATACAGTAACTGTCCCCTTACAGGAAATACAATGGCAATAAATTCCTATATTTCAATAGTTACCCTGAATGTAAGTGGGCTAAATGCCCTAATCAAAAGACACAGTGTATCAGAATGGATAAAAACAAAAAACAAAACAAGACCCATCAACATGCTGTCTGCAAGAGACTCATTTTAGACCCAAAGAAACCTCCAGATTTAAAGTGAGGGGGCGGAAAACAATTTACCATACTAATGGACATCAAAAGAAAGCTGGGGTGGCAATCCTTATGTCAGACAAATTAGGTTTTAAGCCAAAGTCTATAATAAGAAATAAGGAAGGACACTATATCATACTTAAAGGGTCTGTCCAACAAGGTCTAACAATTTTGAATATATATACCCCTTACATGGGAGCAGCCAACTATATAAACCAATTAATAACAAAATCAAAGAAAAACATCGACATTACTACAGTAATAGTAGGGGACATCAACACCCCACACACAGAAATGGACAGATGATCTAAGCAAAAGATCAACAAGCAAATAAAGGCTTTAAATGACACACTGGACCAGATGAACATCACAGATATATTCAGAACATTCCATCACAAAGCAACAGAAAACACATTCTTCTCTAGTGCACATGCCACATTCCCCAGAATAGATCAAATCACTTGTCACAAATCAGGTCAGAACTGGTACCAAAAGACTGGGATCATTCCCTGCATATTGTCAGACCACAGTGCTTTGAAACTAGAACTCAACCACAAGAGGAAAGTTGAAAAGAACTCAAGTACACAGAGGCTAAAGAGCATCCTACCAAAGAATTAATGGGTCAACCAGAAAATTAGAGAAGAATTGAAAAAATTCATAGAGACAAATGAAATGAAAATACAACTGTTCAAAGTCTTTGGGACAAATTTAAAAAAAAGAAAGTCTTTGGGACACAGTAAAGGAAGTCCTGAGAGATACACCCCTGGCCAAATTTATAAAAAAGAAAATAGAAAGGATGCAAATTAATAAAATCATGAATGAAAGAGGAGAGATATCATAAAAAAAGACCAAATAAATACAAACAATTAGAAGAACATACTATGAGCCACTAAACACCAGCAAATTAGACAATCTGGAAGAAATGGATGCATTCCTAGAGACATATAAATACCAAAACTGAACCAGGAAGAAATACAAAACCTGAACAGACCCAAACCATTAAGAAGATTGAAACAGTCATAGAAAATTTGGTCTCTGAAAAACAATCTGAGGGGTTTGAAGTGGCGAGGGGGTGGGAGGTTGGGGTACCAGGTGGTGGGTATTACAGAGGGCACGGATTGCATGGAGCACTGGGTGTGGTGAAAAAATAAAGAATATTGTTATGCTGAAAATAAATAAATTTAATTTAAAAAATATATAAATAAACATCCCTAGGACCCTAAAAAAAAAATTCCCAAAAGGGTGCCTGGGTGGCTCAGCTGTTAAGCATCTTCATCTCAGGTCATGATCCTAAAGTCAAACCCTGCTCAGCAGGGAGCTTGCTTCTACCTCTCCCACTCCCCCTGCTTGTGTTCCCTCTCTCACTGTCTCTCTCTGTGTGTCAAATAAATAAATAAAATCTTTTTTTAAAAATATCTCCCAACAAATAAGAGCCCTGGTCCAGATGGCTTCCCAGAGAAATTCTACCAAACATTTAAAGAAGAATTAATATATATTCTCCTGAAACTGTTCTAAAAAAAATAGAAATGGAAGGAAAGCTTCCAAACTCATCTTATGAGGTCAGCATTACCTTGATCCCAAAACGAGAAAAATACCCCATCAAAGAGGAGGATTACAGGGATGGCTGGGTAGCTCAGTTGGATAAGCATCTGCCTTCAGCTCAGGTCATGATCCCAGGCTTTTGGGATTGAGTCCCACACTGGGCTCCCTGTTCAGCAGGGAACCTGCTTCTCCCTTTGCCTGCTCTGTCTGTTCTGCCTGCAGCTCTCCATGCTTCTGTGCTCTCTCTGACAAATAAATAAATAAAATCTTTTTTTAAAAAATCGGAGAGTCACAGACCAATATCCTAGATGAACAAGGATGCAAATATACTCGCCAAAATACTAGCCAATAGGATCCAACAGTACATTAAAGGGATTATTCACCATGACCAAGTGAGATTTATCACTGGGCTGCAAGATTGGCTCAACATCTGCAAATCAATCAATGTGATACAATACATTAATCAAAGAAAGAATAAGAACCATATGATACTCTCAATAGATGCTGAAAAAGCATTTGACAAAGTATACCATCCTTTCTTGATCACAACTACTCACAGTGTATGGATAGAGGGTATATACCTCAATATCATCAAAGCCATCTATGAAAAATTCACAGCGAATATCATTCTCAATGGGCAAAAACTGAGAGCTTTTCCCGTAAGGTCAGGAACATGGCAGGGCTCTCCTCCATCACCAATGCTATTCAACACAGTAGTAGAAGTCCTAGCCTCAGTGATCAGACAACAAAAAGAAATAAAAAGGATATGAATTGGCAAAGAAGAAGGCAAACTCTCAAACTTTGCAGATGATATGATATTTTATGTGGAAAACACAAAAGACTCCACTCCAAAACTCCTAGAACCTATATAGTAACTCATTAAAGTGTGAGGATATAAAATCAATGCACAGAAATCAGTCTCATTTTTATACAAGAGCAAGACAGAAGAAAGAGAAATTAAGGAGTTGATCCCATTTATAATTGCACCCAAAACTATAAGATACCTAGGAATAAACCTAACTAAAGAGACAAAGAATCTGTATTCAGAATACTATAAAGTACTCATGAAAGAAATTGAGGAAGACAGAAAGAAATGGAAATACATTCGATGCTCATAGATTGGAAGAACAAATTTGTGAAAATGTTTATTCTATCTAGAGCAATCTACATATTTAATGCAATCACTACCAAAATACCATCAACTTTTTTTCAAGAGATTGAACAAATAATCCTAAAATATATATGGAACAAAGAAAGACCCTGAATAGGCAGAGGAATGTTGAAATAGAAAACCCAATTTGGTGGCATCACAATTCCAGACTTCAAGCTCTATTACAAAGCTGTCATCATCAAGACAATATGGTACTGGCACAAAAACAGACACATAGATCAATGGAACATAATAGAGAGCCCAGAAGTAGACCCTCAACTCTATGGTCAACTAATCTTCGACAAAGCAGGAAGGAATGTCCAATGGAAAAAAGACAGCCTCTTCAACAAATGGTGTTGGGAAAATTAGACAGCCACATGCTGTCTGCAGAAAAATAAAATTGGACCATTTCCTTACTCCACACATGAAAATAGACTCAAAATGGTTGAAGGACCTCAATGTGAGACAGGAATCCACCAAAATTCTTGAGGAGAACAAAGGCAGCAATCTCTTTGACCTCGGTGGCAGCAACTTCTTCCTAGAAATATTGTCAAAGGCAAGGGAAGTAAGGGTAAAAATGAACTCATGAGACTTCGTCAAGATCAAAAGCTTTTGCACAGCAAAGGAAGGAGTCAACAAAACCAAAAGACAACTGACAAAATGGAAGAGATATTTGCAAATGACCCATTAGATAAAGGGCTACTATCCAAAATCTATAAGGAACTTATCAAACTAAACACCCAAAAAACAAATAATCCAATCAAGAAAGGGGCAGAAGAGGGGTGCCTGTGTGGCTCAGTGGGTTAAGCCTCTGCCTTCGGCTCAGGTCATGATCCTAGGGTCCTGGGATCGAGCCCTGCATTGGGCTCTCTGCTCAGCAGGAAACCTGCTTCCCTTCCTCTCTCTGCCTGCCTCTCTGCCTACTTGTGATCTCTGTCAAATAAATAAATAAAATCTTTAAAAAAAAAAAAAAGAAGAAAGGGGCAGAAGATATAAACAGACATTTCTGCAAAGAGGACATCCAAATGGCCTACAGATATATGAAAAATGTGCTCAACATCACTCACCATCACGTAAATACAAATCAAAGTCACAGTGAGACACCACCTCACACCAGTGAGAATGGTTAAAATCAAGAAACAACAGGTGTTGGCAAGGATGCAGAGAGAGGGAATACTCCTATACTGTTGGTGGGAATGCAAGCTGGTGTAGCCACTCTGTAAAGCAATATGGAGGTTCCTCAAAGAGCTGAAAATAGAGCTACTCTAGGACCCAGCAATAGCACTACTGGGTGGGTATTTACTGTAAGCATACTAATGTAGTGATCTGAAGGGGCAGGTGCACCTGAATGTTTATAGCAGCAATGTCCACAGTAGCCAAACAATGGAAAGAACCTAGATGTCCATCAAAAGATGAATGCATAAAGAAGATGTGGTGTATATATATACTATGGAATACTATGCTGCCATCAAGGAAAACGAAATCTTGCCATTTGCAATGACATGGAGGGAACTAGAAAGTATTGTGTTAAACAAAATAAGTCGATCAGAGAAAGACAATTATCATATGATCTCTCTGATAAGAAGAATTTGAGAAACAAGACAGAGAATCATAGGGGAACAGAGGGAAAAATAAACCAAGATACAACTAGAGATCAAGACAAACCATAAAAGACTCTTAATCTCAGGAAACAAACAGAAGGTTGTTGGAGGGAAGGAAGGCGGTGAGATGGGGTAGCCGGGTGATGGACATTGGGGAGGGTATGTGCTATGGTGAGAAAAAAAGATATACTTAGATTTCATCCCAAAGCAGCACAATACACATTCTTTTTTTTTAATTTATTTATTTTCAGCATAACAGTATTCATTATTTTTTTTACCACACCCAGTGCTCCATGCAATCCGTGCCCTCTAAAATACCCACCACCTGGTACCCCAACCTCCCACCCCCCACGCCACTTCAAACCCCTCAGATTGTTTTTCAGAGTCCATAGTCTCTCATGATTCACCTCCCCTTCCAATTTACCCCAACTCCCTTCTCCTAACTCCCCATGTCCTCCATGCTATTTGTTATGCTCCACAAATAAGTGAAACCATATGATAATTGACTCTCTCTGCTTGACTTATTTCACTCAGCATAATCTCTTCCAGTCCCATCCATGTTGCTACAAAAGTTGGGTATTCATCCTTTCTGATGGAGGCATAATACTCCATAGTGTATATGGACCACATTTTCCTTATCCATTCGTCCATTGAAGAGC
The DNA here is from genome assembly GCF_964662115.1 of Mustela nivalis. Lineage (NCBI taxonomy): Eukaryota > Metazoa > Chordata > Mammalia > Carnivora > Mustelidae > Mustela > Mustela nivalis. Next base: position 63,991,403 of record NC_139040.1, on the reverse strand, counting down.
ATCTTGGTTCTTTCTATAGTTTGGCGACCGTGGCCATTGCTGCTATAAACATTGGGGTACAGATGGCCCTTCTTTTCATGACATATGTATCTTTAGGGTAAATACCTAGTAGTGCAATTGCAGGGTCATAGGGAAGCTCTATTTTTAATTTCTTGAGGAATCTCCACACTGCTCTACAAAGAGGCTGCACCAAATTGCATTCCCACCAACAGTGGAAGAGGGTTCCCCTTTCTCCACATCCCCTCTAACACATATTGTTTCCTGTCTTGCTAATTTTGGCCATTCTAACTGGTGTAAGGTAATATCTCAATGTGGTTTTAATTTGAATCTCTCTGAGGGCTAGTGATGATGAACATTTTTTCATGTGTCTGATAGCCATTTGTATGTCTTCATTGGAGAAGTGTCTGTCCATATATTCTGCCCATTTTTTAATATGATTGTATGTTTTGTGTGTGTTGAGTTTGAGGAGTTTGTTATAGATCCTGGATATCAACCTTTTGTCTGTGCTGTCATTTGCAAATATCTTCTCCCATTCCGTGGGTTGCCTCTTTGTCTTCTTGACTGTTTCCTTTGCTGTGCAGAAGCTTTTGATTTTGATGAAGTCCCAAAAGTTTATTCTCACTTTTGTTTCCTTTGCCTTTGGAGACATATCTTGAAAGAAGTTGCTGTGGCTGATATTGAAGAGATTACTGCCTATGTTCTTTTCAAGTGCACAAGGAACATTTTCCAGAATAGATCACATACTGTCTCACAAATAAGCTCTCAACATGTACAAAAATATTGAGTTTATACCAAGCATAGTTTCAGTCCACAGTGCTATGAAACTTGAAATCAACCACAAGATGAAATCTGGCAGGCCACACACATATGGTGGTTAAAGAACATCCTTCTAAAGAATGAATGGGTCAACCAGGAAATTAAAGAAGAAATTGAAAAGTACATGGAACCAAGTGAAAATGAAACATGACAGTCAAAATACTTTGGGATGCAGCAAAGGCAGTCATAAGAGGGAAGTATATTGTAATACAGGCCTCCCTCAAGAAGCAAGAAAAGGCATATATATACAAGCAAACTTTATACCTTAAGGAGCTAAAAAGGAAGTGCAAATAAAGTTTAAAGCCAGGAGAATAAGGGAAACAATAAAGAGAAGAGCAGAAATACACAACATAGAAACAAGCAAACAACAACAAAAGAACAGTAGAATAGATTAGCAGGACTACTAGTTGGTCCTACACTTTTGGTGGGAATGCAACTTGGTGCAGCCTCTTTGGAAAACATTGTGGAGATTCCTTAAGAAATTAAAAACTGTGCTACCCTATGACCTGGAAATTGCACTACTGGGTATTTACCCCAAAGATACAGATGTAGTGAAAGAAGGACCATATGTACCCCAGTGTCCATAGCAACAATGTCCACCACAGCCAAATTGTGGAAAGAGTGGAGATATCCTTCAACAGATGAATGGATAAAGAAGATGTGGTCCATATATACAATGGAATATTACTCAGCCATCAGAAAGGATGACTACCCAACTTTTGCATAAACATGGATAGAACTGGAGAAGATTATGCTAAGTGAAATAAGCCAAGCATAGAAAGCCAATTATCATATGGTTTCACTTACTGGTGGAACATAAGGAATACCATGGAAGACATTAGGAGAAGGAAAAGAAAAGTGAGAGACTGTGGACTCTGAGAAACAAACTGAGGATTTTAGAAGGGAGGAAGTGTGGGGGGATAAATAAGCCTAGTGGTGGGTATTAAGGAGGGCATGTAGTGCATGGAGTACTGGGTATTGTATATAAACAATGAATTTTGGAATACTGCATCAAAAACTAATGATGTATTTTATGGAGACTAACATAAAACAATTAAAAAATAAGGTTATGGTGGATCCATTAAAAAAGAATTAGTAAAATTGATCAATCCCTACCCAGACTTATCAAAAAGAAAAGAGAAAGGACCCAAATAAATACAATCATAAATGGAAAAGTAGAGATCACAACCAACATGACAGAAATACAAATATAAGAATATTTTATGAAAAGTTATATGCCAACAAACTGGGCAATCTGGAAGAAATGATCAAATTTACAGAAACAGATTACAAAAGATTAACCAGGAAGAAATAGACAATGTTCACAGACCCGTAACCACCAAAGAAATTAAATCAGTAATCAAAAATCTACCAACAAACAAAGTCCTGAGCTAGATGGTTTCCTAGGGAAATTCTACAAAACAATTACAGAAGAGTTAATACCTATTATTCTCAAACTGTTCCAAAAAATAAAAATGGAAGGAAAACTTCCAAGCTCATTCATTCTGTGAGGCCAGCATTACCTTGATTCCAAAAGCACACAAAGAATCCATATAACGGAGAATTACAAGCTGATATCCCTGATGACCATGGATGCAAAAATTCTCAGCAAGATAATAGAAAATTGAATCCAAAAGAGTTATTTACCACGATCAAGTGGGATTTATTCCTGGGCTGCAGAGGTGGTTCAATATTCTCAAATCAATCAATGTGGTACATCACATTAATAAAAGAAAGGATTAGAAGCTTATGGCCCTCTCAATAGATGCAGAAATAGCATTTGACAAAATACAGCATTTATACTTGATAAAAACACTCCAGAAAGTAGAGATAGAGAGAACATACATCAACATCATAAAGACCTTGTATGAAATACCCACAGCTAACATCATCCTCAATGTAGAAAAGCTGAGAGCTTTTCCTGTATGGTCAGGAGCAAGACGAGGATGTACACATTCACCATCACTATTTAACGTAGTACTGAAAGACTTAGCCTCAGCAATCAGACAACAAAAAGAAGTGCAAGACATCCAAATTGACAAGAAAGAAAGCAAATCCTATTTGCAGATTATATAATACTTTATGTGGAAAATCCAAAAGACTTCCTGCAAAAATTGCTGCATAATACATGAATTCAGCAGTCCCAGGATATAAAATCAATGTACAGTAATCTGATGAATTTCTATGCACCAGTAATGAAGCAGCAGAAAGAGAGATCAAGGAATTGTTCCCACTTAAAATTGTAACAAAACACATAAAATGCCTAGGAAAACACCTAACCAAAGAGGGGAAAGATATGTACTCTGAATATTATAGAACACTTATAAAAGAAATTGAGGACACAGAGAAATGGAAAAGCATTACATGCTCATGGATTGGAAGAGCAAATATTGTTAAAACGTCCTTACTACCCAAAGCAACCTACACATTTAATGCAATCCTTATCAAAGTACCACCATCGCAGACAAGATGGTGGAGAGGTAGAAGGAGTCGCCATTTCAACCTGTCCCCTAAAGTGAGCTGATTACCTACAAATAACTCTGATCACCAATGAAATCAGCTGACATTAGAATTATACACTTCTGGGTCTCTACAGGGGCAGAAGACACCAGTGGGCAAAAGCATTCCAAGGTGCACCTTGCCTGCACCACAGTTGATACATTCAGCTACACATCCATTCAGCCATCTCTCCCCAAAATGACTAGGAGGAGGAATGCCCAGCAGAAGAAAAAAATCAGAGACTGGGCCTTCTCCATCAGAGCTATTGGATATGGACATAGTATGTCAGAAAGGGAATTCAGGCTAACAATTACCCAGGCAATAGCGAGGTTGGAGAAAGCCTTTGATGACAAAATGTATTTGATTAGGGCAGAAGTGAAAGCCACCAGGGATGATGTTAACAATGTTCTCAATGAGTTCCAATCTAATCTAAATTCTCTAAAAGCTAGGGTAGCTGAGGCAGAAGATATAATTAGTGATCTAGAAGGGAAATAAATGATAGAGAAAAAAAAATCAGGAGAAAGCCTGGAACAAACAGCTTAGAAGCCATGAAAACAGAATTAGGGAAATAAATGACGCTCTGAAATGTTCCATCATCAGAATTATGGGAATGCCTGAGGCGGAGGAGAAAGAAAGAAGACTAGAAGATATAGTTGAACAAATTCTCCATGAAAATTTTCTGAATCTGGTGAATGGAAACAGCATTCATGTACTAGAGGCAGAAAGGACTGACCCCAGGAGCATAGAATCTAGAAAGACCTTGAGACACCTGATTGTGACAGCAATGAACCATAATTGTAGACAGGAGCTTTTGAAAGCAGCAGAGCAAAGAAATTCCTTACATGCAGAGGAAAGCCCATCAGAATAATGTCAGACCTGTCCACAGAAACCTGGCAAGCCAGAAAGGGCTGGCAAGACGTATTCAGGGCACTAAATGAAAAGAACATGTAGCCAAGAATACTCTATCCAGCGAGACTAACATTTAAAATGGATGGAGAGATAAAGAGCTTCCAAGACTGGCAAGGTTTAAGAGTATGTGACCACCAATCTGGCACTGGAGAAAATATTAAGGGGGGTTCTATAAAATAGAAAAAAAAAACATAAGAATATAATTGAACAGAAATATATGCAGACAATCTATAGAAAGAAAGACTTCACAGGTAACATGATGTCAATAAAAATGTATCTCTCAATAATCACTCTCAGTGTGGATGGCCTAAATGTACCCATAAAACAACACAGGGTTGCAGATTGGATAAAATTATAGGACCCATCCATATGTTGTCTAAAAGAGACCCATTTTGAACCTAAGGATACATCCAGACTGAAAGTGAAAGGATGGTAAGCATCTTTCATGACAATGGGCCTCAAAAGAAGGCTGGGGTGGCCATTTTCAAATCAGATAAATTAGATTTTAAACTAAAGACTGTAGACAGAGATACAGAGGACACTATATAATTCTCAAAGGGACTATCCACCAAGAGGATCCAACAATTGTAAATATGTATGCCCCCAATATGGAGCAGCCAATTACATAAGAAAACTATTTTTTTTAAAGATTTATTTATTTGACAGAGAGAAATCACAAGTAGACAGAGAGGCAGCCAGAGAGAGAGAGAGAGGGAAGCAAGCTCCCTGCCGAGCAGAGAGCTCGATGTGGGACCCGATCCCAGGACCCTGAGATCATGACCTGAGCCGAAGGCAGCGGCTTAATCCACTGAGCCACCCAGGCGCCCCACATAAGAAAACTATTAATCAAGATAAAGAGTCATATTGATATGAATATCTTTATAGTAGGAAATCTTAACACGTCACTCTCAGTAATAGGCAGATCATTCAAGCAGAAAATCAACAAGAAACAAGAGCATTGAATGACACATTGGACCAGATGGACGTCATAGATATACACAGAACATTCCATCCTAAAACAACAGAATACTCATTCTTCTCAAGTGCACATGGAACCTTCTCCAGAATAGACCACATACTGGGTCACAAATCAGGACTCAATCGATACCAAAAGATTGAGATTATTCCCTGCATGTTTTCAGATCACAATGCTTTGAAACTGGAGCTCAACCATAAAGAAAAGTTTGGAAGGAATTCAAACACCTGGAAGCTAAAGACCACCTTGCTTAGGAATGCTTGGGTCAACCAGTAAATCTAAGAAGAACTTAAACAGTTCATGGAAACCAATGAGAATGAAAACATGTTGGCCCAAAACCTATGGAATACAGCAAAGGCAGTCCTAAGGGGGAAATACATAGCCATCCAAGCCTCCCTCAAAAACACTGAAAAATCCAGAATACACCAGCTCTCATTACACCTTAGAGAACTAGAGAATCGACAAAAAATTAAGCCAATTCCACACACAAGAAGGGAAATAATCAAGATTAGAGCAGAAATCAATGAGATAGAAACTAGAGATACAGTAGAATGCATCAATGAAACTAGAAGCTGGTTTTTTGAAAGAATCGGTAAGATTGATAAACCATTGGCCAAACCAATCCAAAAGAAAAGAGAGAAGGCCCAAATTAATAAAACTTTGAATTAAAAGGGAGAGACCACCACTAACACCAAGGAAATAGAAACAATCATCAGAAATTATTATCAAGAGTTATATGCCAATAAGTTAAGGAACCTAGATGAAATGAATGAATTCCTGGAAAACTATAAACTTTCAAAATTGAACCAGGAAGAAATTGACAACCTGAATAGACCAATATCTAGTAATGAGATTGAAGGAGTGATCAAAAACCTCCCAAAAAACAAGAGCCCAGGACTTGACGGATTCCCTGGGGAATTCTACCAAACTTTCAAAGAAGAAATAATACCTGTTCTTCTGAAGCTGTTTCCAAAAATTGAAGCAGAAGGCAAACCTCCAGACTCTTTTTATGAAGCCAGCATTACCCTGATCCCCAAACCAGGCAAAGACCCTGCCAAAAAGGAGAATTTCAGACCAATATTTCTGATGAATATGGATGCTAAGGTTTTCAACAAGATCCTAGCAAAGAGGGGGCACCTGGGTGGCTCAGTGGGTTAAAGCCTCTGCCTTCGGCTTGGATCATGATCCCAGGGTCCTAGGATCAATCCCTACATCAGGCTTTCTGCTCAGCAGGGAGACTGCTTCCTCCTCTCTCTCTCTCTGCCTGCCTCTCTGCCTACTTGTGATCTCTGTCTGTCAAATAAATAAATAAAATCTTTAAAAAGAAAAAAAAGATTCTAGAAAATAGTATCCAACAGCACATTAAAAATATTATCCACCATGACCAGGTGGGATTTATCCCTGGGTTGCAAGGATGGTTCAACATTCATAAATCAATCAATCAATGTGATAGAACAAATCAATAAGAGGAGAGAGAAGAACCACAGGGTCCTCTCAATTGATGCAGAAAAAGCATTTGACAAAATCCAGCATCCATTCCTGATTAAAATGCTTCAAAGTATAGGGATAGAGGGAACATTCCTGAACTTCATAAAATCCATCTATGAAAAACCCATAGCAAATATCATCCTCAATGGGAAAAAGCTCACAGCCTCCCCATTGAAATCAGGAACATGACAAGGATGCCCATTCTCACCACTCTTGTTTAACATAGTATTAGAAGTCCTAGCAACAGCAATTATACAACAAAGAGAATTAAAAGGTTTTCAAATTGGCAAAGAAGAAGTCAAACTCTCTCTCTTCGCAGATGACATGATTCTTTATATGGAAAAACCCAAAAGACCGCACCCCCGAACTATTAGAACTCATACAGCAATTCAGTAATGTAGCAGGCTATAAAGTCAATGTACAGAAATCAGTTGCTTTATTATACAGTAACAATAAAAATACAGAAAAGGAAATTAGAGAATCAATTCCATTTACTATAGCATCAAGAACCATAAGATACCTGGGAATAAACCTAACCAAAGAGGTAAAGGATTTGTACTTCAAGGAACTACAGAACACTTATGAAAGAGATTGAAAATAAAAAAAGGTGGAAGAGCATTCCATGTTCATGGATGGGAAGAATAAATATTGTTAAATATCTATACTGCTTAGAGCAATCTGTACTTTCAATGCCATTCCAATCAAAATTCCATGCATTTTTCAAAGAGCTGAAGTAAACAATCCTAAAATTTGTATGGAATCAGAAGAGACCCCAAATCTCTAAGGAAATGTTGAAAAAGAAAAACAAAACTTACGGCATCATGATGCCTGATTTCAAGCTTTACTACAAAGCTGTGGTCACCAAGACGCTTGGTACTGGCATAAAAACAGACACATAGACCGGTGGAACAGAGTAGAGAGCCCAGATATGGACCCTCAACTCTATGGTCAAATAATCTTCGACAAAGCAGAAAAAAATATCCAGTGGAAAGAAGACAGTCTCTTCAATAAATGGTGCTGGGAAAATTAGACAGCTATATGTAGAAGAATGAAACTCGACCATTCTCTTACACCATACACAAAGATAAACTCGAAATGGATAAAAGACCTCAACGTGAAGCAGGAATCCATCAGAATCCTAGAGGAGAACATAGGCAGAACTTCTTCAACATTGGCCACAGCAACCTCATTCAAGATATGTCTCCAAAGGCAAAGGAAACAAAAGCGAAAATCCATTTTGGGTCCTTTATCTAGATCAAAAGCTTCTGCACAGCAAAGCAAACAGTCAACAAAACAAAGAGGCAACCCACGGAATGGAAGAAGATAAGAACTCCTCAAATTCAATACACACAAAACAGATAATCATGTCAAAAATGGGCAGAAATCATGAACAGTCATGTTCATTGTATGTCTCCAATGAAAACATACAAATGGCAATCAGACACATGAAAAAAAATGTTCATCATCACTAGCCATTAGGGGGATTCAAATCAAAATCACATTGAGATACCACCTTACACAAGTTAGAATGGCCAAAAGTAACAAGACAGTAAATGTGTGCTAGAGAGGATGTGGAGAAAGGGGAACCCAATTACACTGTTGGTGGGAATGCAGGCTGGTGCAGCCACTTTGGAGAACAGTGTGGAGATTCCTCAAGAAATTAAAAATAGAGCTTCCCCATGACCCTGCAATTGTACTATTGTGTATTTACCCTAAAGATACAGATGCAGTGAAAGGAAGGGCCATCTTATCCCAATGTTCATAGCCACAATGGCCATGGTCGCCAAACTGTGGAAAGAACCAAGATGCCCTTCAATGGATGAATGGATAAGGAAGATGAGGTCCATATACACTATGGAGTATTATGCCTCCATCACGAAGGATGAATATCCAACTTTTGTATCAACATGGACGGGACTGGTAGAGATTATGCTGAGTGAACTAAGTCAAGCAGAGGGAGTCAATTATATGGTTTCACTTATTTGTGGGGCATAAGGAATAACATGGAGGACATGGAGAGATGGAGAGGAGGCGGGAATTGAGGGAAATTGGAGGGGGAGATTAACCATGAGAGCCTATCGACTCTGAAAAACCATCTGAGGGTTTTGAAGGGGCAGAGGGTGGGAAGGTGGGTGAGTCTGGTGTTCAGTATTATGGAGGGCACGTATTTCCTGGAGCACTGGGTGTGGTGCATAAACAAGAATTCTGGTACACTGTAAAGAAAATTTTAAAAAATGAAAAAAAAATACCATCATCATTTTTCACAGAGCTAGAACAAACAATCCTAAAATTTGTATGGAACATCAGAAGATCCTGAATGCCAAAGCAATCCTGAAAAAGCTGGAAGCACCACAATTCCAGACTTCGGGCTATATGACAAAGCTGTAGTTATTAAGATATCATGGTACGGGTATAAAAACAGACACATAGTTCAACAGAACAGAATAGAGAACCCATAAATTGGCCTACAACTATATGGTCAACTAAACTTCAACAAAGGAGTAAAGAATATCTAATGGAGAAAAGACAGTCTGTTCAACAACTGGTGTTGGGCAAACAGGAAAGCCACATACAGAAGAATGAAACTGGACCAGTTTATTCCATTATATACAAAAATAAATTCAAAATGGGTGAATTTAAATGTGAGAGAGGAAACCATCAAAATCCTAGAGAACACAGGCAGGAACCTCTTTAACATCAGTCATAGCTACTTCTTACTAGACTCTTTGCCAGAGACAAGGGAACCAAAAGCAAAAAATGAACTATTGGAACTTTAAGGTTAAAAGCTTCTGCACAGCAAAGGAAACAATCAACAAAACTAAAAGTCAAACAGCCTACAGAATGGGAGAATATATTTGCAAATGACATATCAGATCATGGGCTAGTATCCAAAATCTATAAAGAACTTACCAAACTCAACATCCAAAGAACAAATAAACCAGTCAAGATGTGGGCAGAAGACATGAATGGACATTTTTCCAAAGAAGATATCCAGATGGTTAACAAACACATGATAAGATGCTCAACATCACTCATCATCAGGGAAATATAAATCAAAACCATGATGATACCACTTCACACCTGTCAGAATGACTAAAATAAACAACACAAGAAACAACAAATGTTGACGAAGATGCAGAGTAAGGGGAACCCACTTGCACTCTTCGTGGAAATCCAAACTGGTGCAGCCACTGTGGAGAATGATATGGAGGTTCCTCAAAAAGTGAAAAATAGAACTACTCTACAATTGAGCAGTTTCACTACTAGGTATTTACCCCAGGATACAGAAATACAGATTCTAAGGGGCACATGAACCTTGATGTTAATAGCAGCATTGCCAGAAATAGTCAAATTATGGAAAGAGCCCAAGTGGCTCTCAAATGATGAATGGATAAGAAAGAGGTGTATACACACACAGTTGAATATTATTTGGCCATCAAAAAGAATGTAATCTTGCCATTTTCAGCAATGTGGATGGAGCTAGAAAGTGTAATGCTGAGCAAAATAAGTCAGTCAGGAAAAAACAAATACAATATGATTTTACTCTATGTGGAATTTAAGAAACAAAACAAATGAGCAAAGAAGGAGAGAGAGAGAGAAACCAAGAAACAGACTCCTAGATAATTTTTAAAAGATTTTATTTATTTATTTGACATAGAGAGACATCAAGAGAGAAAACACAAGCAGGGGGAGTGGGACAGGGAGAAGCAGACTTCCTAATGAGCAGGGAGCGCAATCTGGGACTTGATCCCAGGACCCTGGGACCATGACCTGAGGTGAAGATATAGCTTGATGACTGAGGCCCCCAGGCACCCTACAAACTGCTAAATATAGAGAACTATTTGATGGTTGCCAAAGGGGATGGGGTGGGAGGCTGAGTGAAATAGGTGATGGGGATTGGAAAGGGCACTTGTCATAATGAGCACTGGATGATGTGTGGAGTTGTTACATTAGTATATTGTACACCTGAAACTAAGATAACACTTCATGTTAACTGGAATAAAAATAAAAATTTAAAAAATAAAAAAGAATACAATGTTTTCTTTGATTGTTTGCTCTTGATTAGAATTGTAAACAAGGGTTTTTTTTTTTTCTTTTCTTAACCAGGAAAAACAAAGTTTCAATGTTTTGTCTTCATCAGGTCTTTAATTACTTAGGAAAACTAAATCTATTTAATATTAAAAGAGCTAAGGTTTACTAACAAACCATATATCCTTCTGTAGAATCTCTTATGGTCACCAAGTTTCAAGTTTTGCAATGATCTGTGATCTTGTTTAGGCATGTGCCTTGAAACTTTCTGATTTTTCTAAGACATCCCAGGAAACAGAAATCTAGAAAAATTTAGAATAAAGTCTTTTTGACTAATTAGGCTTATTTATTTGGTATGTAAAATTACATGGGAAGCATGTCAAACAAATAAATCTTTTCAGGTTATATTATGTGGTAAATGCCATAACTGTTCCAGAAATTATATAAAATTCCTAAAATCCTGGTATAATGTCATTACTTAAAATTCTAATTGTTAAAATTGTTAAAATGTTATGTTAAAAAAATTAATAAAAATAAAATAAACTTATTTGTGGAGCATAACAAATAGCATGAAGGACATGGGGAGTTAGGAGAAGGCAGTTGGGGGAAATTGGAAGGGGAGGTGAACCATGAGAGACTATGGACTCTGAAAAACAATCTGAGGGGTTTGAAGTGGTTGGGGGGTGGGAGGTTGGGGGAACCAGGTCGTGGGCATTAGAGAGGGCACAGATTGCATGGAGCACTGGGTGTGGTACAAAAAGAATGAATACTGTTATGCTGAAAATAAATTTAAAAAATAAAATAAAATAAATAAAATAAAATGTCATGCGTCACAAAAATAACAAAATTTTCTTGTCAACTGCATTATAAAAAATTCTCATCCGATGTTTAACCATGTCCATTTTTTTGTCTTTTGTCATTTACAGTTATTGTTCTGATGCCTTTGAAAAATACATTTCAGGATCAAGAAATTTTATGAACTGTTCTTTTGACAAAAGTGGACTCCTATTATCCTTAAGATCATAAAACTAGGGGTGCCTGGGTGGCTCAGAGGTTAGGCCTCTGCCTTTGGCTCAGGTCATGATCCCAGGGTTTTGGGATCGAGCCTGCTTCCTCCCCTCTCTCTCTGCTTGCCTCTCTTATTACTTGTGATCTCTGTCTGTCAAATAAATAAATAAAATCTTTTTTTTTAAAAAAAAAGATCATAACTTCTGATGATTGTTTCTTCTTCCTTGCTGTTCATTGTGATCTCTCCCTTTTTGTTCATAATTTTATGTATTTGAGCTTTCACTCTTTTCTTTTGGATTAGTGTCGCCAATGGATTATTGATCTTATTGATTCTTTCAAAAAACCAGCTTCTAGTTTCATTGATACGTTCTACTGTATCTCTGGTTTCTACCTCATCGATCTCAGCTCTAATCTTGATTATTTCCCTTCTTATGTGTGGAGTTGGTTTGATTTGTTGTTGATCCTCCGGTTCTTTAAGGTGTAGAGACAGCTGGTGTGTTCTGGATTTTTCAATTTTTTTGAGAGAGGCTTGGATGGCTATGTATTTCCACCTTAGGACCGCCTTTGCTGTATCATAGGTTTTGGATCGAAGTGTCTTTATTGTCATTGGTTTCCATGAATTGTTTTAGTTCTTCCTTGATCTCCTGGTTGATCCAAGCATTCCTGAACAAGGTGTACTTTAGCTTCCAGGTGTTTGAGTTCCTTCGGAACTCTTCCTTGTGATTGAGCTCCAGTTTCAAAGCATTGTGATCTGAGAATGTGCAGGGAATAATCTCAGTCTTTTGGCATCGGTTGAGTCCTGATTTGTGACCCAGTATGTGGTCTATTCTGGAGAAAGTTCCATGTGCACTTGAGAAGAATGAGTATTCTGTTGTTTTAGGGTGGAATGTTCTGTATATATCTATAAGGTCCATCTGGTCCAATATGTCATTCAATGCTCTTGTTTCTTTATTGATTTTCTGTGTCGATGATCTGTCTATTTCTGAGAGAGGCATGTTAAGATCTCCAATGATTAGTGCATTCATATCAATATGACTCTTTATCTTGATTAACAGTTTTCTTATGTAATTGGATGCTCCCATATTGGGGGCATAGATATTTACAATTGCTAGATCATCTTGGTGAATAGTCACTTTAAGAATGATGTAGTGTCCTTCTGGATCTCTGACTACAGTCCTTAGTTTAAAATCTAATTTGTCTGATATGAGAATCGCTACCCCAACCTTTTTTTTTTTTTTTTTTTGAGGACCATTGGCATGAAAGATGCTTCTACATCTCTTCACTTTCAGTCTGGGTGTATCTTTAGGTTCAAAATGGATCTCTTGTAGACAATTTATGGATGGGTCCTGTTGTTTTATCTAGTCTGCAACCCTGTGCCATTTTATGGGCGCATTTAGGCCATTCACATTGAGGGTGGTTATTGATAGATACGTTTTTATTGACATCATGTTACCTTTGAAGTCTTTCTTTCTGTAGATTGTCTCTATTCTTCTGTTCAATGCTATTCTTGGGATTTTTCCTCCTTTAAAGAAGCCCCCTTAGTATTTCCTGCAGTATCGGCTTGCAGTCTCCTCAATGAATGGTGCTGGGAAACTGGGCAGCTATATGTAGAAGAATGAAACTCGACCATTCTCTTACACCGTACACAAAAATAAACTCAAAATGTATAAAATATCTCAATGTGAGACAGGAATCCATCAGAATCCTAGAAGAGAACATAGGCAGTAATCTCTTCAATATCAGCCACAGCAACTTCTTTCAAGATATGTCTCCAAAGACAAAGGAAACAAAAGTGAAGATGAACTTTTGGGACTTCATCAAAATCAAAAGCTTCTGCACAGCCAAGGAAACAGTCAGGAAAACAAAGAGGCAACCCACGGAATGGGAGAAGATATTTGCAAATGACAGTACAGACAAAAGGTTGATATCCAGGATCTCTAATGAACTCTTCAAACTCAACACACACAAAACAGACAATAATATCAAAAAATGGGCAGAAGATATGGACAGAACACTTCTCCAATGAAGACATACAATGGCTATCAGACACATGAAAAAATGTTCATCATCATTAGCCCTCAGGGAGATTCAAATTAAAACCACATTGAGATATCATCTTACACCAGTTAGAATGGCCAAAATTAGCAAGACAGGAAACAACATGTGTTGGAGGGGATGTGGAAAAGGGGAACCCTCTTCCACTGTTGGTGGGAATGCAAGTTGGTGCAGCCTCTTTGGAGAACAGTGTGGAGATTCTTATGACCCTGCCATTGCACTCCTGGGTATTTACCCCAAAGATACAGATGTCGTGAAAAGAAGGGCCATCTGTACCCCAGTGTTTATAGCAGCAATGGCCACGGTCACCAAACTGTGGAAAGAACCAAGATGCTCTTCAATGGATGAATGGATAAGGAAGATGAGGTCCATATACACTATGGAGTATTATGCCTCCATCCGAAAGGACGAATACCCAACTTTTGTAGCAACATGGATGGGACTGGAAGAGATTATGATGAGTGAAATGAGTCAAGCAGAGAGAGTAAATTATCATATGGCTTCACTTATTTGTGGAGCATAACAAAAAGCATGGAGGCCATGGGGAGTTAGAGAGAAGGGGGTTGGGGTAAATTGGAAGGGGAGGTGAATCATGAGAGACTATGGACTCTGAAAAACAATCTGAGGGGTTTGAAGTGGCGGGGGGGTGGGAGGTCAGCGTACCTGGTAGTGGGTATTATAGAGGGCACGGATTGCATGGAGCACTGGGTGTGGTGAAAAAATAATGATACTGTTATGCTGAAAATAAATAAATTTTAAAAATTAAAAAAAAAACAATCAACCAATAAACAAATCACATCCCCCCCCAAAAATCATAAAACTAAACTAAGAATTTCCAGAACTAATGGGAAAAAAAGCTGCATTCATACAGAACAAGAATTAGTAACATGGGACTAAATGAATTAAGAAAGATAACTATAGTTTGTGACTCTTTTTTAAAATTTCTGTTCAGTGTTCCAGAATTCATTTTTTATGCACCACACTGAGTGTTCCATGCAATATGTGCCCTCCATAATACCCAACACCAGGCTCACCAAACCTCCAACCACCCACCCCTCCAAAACCCTCAGATTGTTTTTCAGAGTCCACAGTCTCTCATGGTTTGTCTCCCCCTTCAATTTCCCCCAACTCCGTTCTCCTCTCCAGCTCGCCATGTCCTCCAAGTTATTTCTTATGCTCCACAAATAAGTGAAACCATATAATTGACTCTCTCTGCTTGATTTATTTCACTCAGCATAATCTCTTCTAGTCCCATCCATGTTGGTACAAACATTGGATATTCATCCTTGGCGATGGAGGCATAACATTCCATAGTATATATGGACCACATCTTCCTTATCCATTCATCCTTTGAAGGGCACCTTGGCTCTTTCCATAGTTCAGTGACTGTGACCATTGCAGCTATGAACATTGGAGTACAGATGGCCCTTCTCTTCACTGCATCTGTATCTTTAGGGTAAATATGCAATAGTGCAATTGCAGGGTCATAGGGAAGCTCTATTTTTAATTTCCTAAGGAATCTCCACACTGTTCTTTAAAGTGGCTGCACCAGCTTGCATTCCCACCAACAGTGTGAGAGGGTTCCCCTTTCTCCAAATCACCTCCTGCACACGCGGTTTACTGTCTTGTTAATTTTGACCATTCAAACTGGTGTAAGGTGGTATCTCAGTGTGGTTTAGATTTGAATCTCCCTGATGGCCAGTGACAATGAGCATTTTTTCATGTGTATGTTAGCCAGTTGTATGTCTTCATTGGAGAAGTATCTGCTCATGTTTTCTGCCCATTTTTTGACATGATTATCTGTTTTGTGTGCATTGAATTTGAGGAATTCTTTATAGATCCTTGATATTAGCCTTTTGTCTGTACTGTCATTTGAGAAAATCTTCTCCCATTCCGTGGGTTGCCTCTTTGTTTTACTGACTGTTTCCTTTGCTGTGCAGAAGCTTTTGATCTTGATGAAGTCCCCAAAATGGATTTTCACTTTTGTTTCCTTTGCCTTCGGAGACATATCTTGAAAGAAGTTGCTGTGGCCAATGTCGAAGACCTTCTGCCTATGTTCTCCTCTAGGATTCTGATGGATTGCTGCTTCACGTTAAGGTCTTTTATCCATTTTGAGTTTATCTTTGTGTATGGTGTAAGAGAATGGTTGAGTCATTCTTCTACACATAGCTGTCCAATTTTCCCAGCACCATTTATTGAAGAGACTGTCTTCTTTCCACTGGATATTTTTTTCTGCTTTGTCGAAGATTATTTGACCATAGAGTTGAGGGTCTGTACCTGTGCTCTCTTCTCTGTTCCACTGGTCTCTGTGTCTGTTTTTATGCCAGTACCAAGCATCTTGGTGACCACAGCTTTGTAGTAAAGCTTGAAATCAGGCAATGTGATGCCCCCAGTTTTGTTTTTCTTTTTCAACATTTCCTTAGCAATTCGCGATCTCTTCTGATTCCCTACAAATTTTTGGATTATTTGCTCCAGCTCCTTGAAAAATGCCAGTGGAATTTTGATCAGAATGGCATTAAAAGTATAAATTGCTCTAGGCAGTGTAGACATTTTTAAAAATTTTTTAATTTTTTATAAGCATATAATATATTTTTATCCCCAGGGGAACAGGTCTGTGAATTGCCAGGTTTACACACTTCACAGCACTCACCATAGCACATACCCTCCCCAATATCCATAACCCCACCCCTTTTCTCCAAACACCCCTCCCCCCAGAAACCCTCAGTTTGTTTTGTGAGATTACGAGTCCCTCATGGTTTGTCTCCCTCCCAATCCCATCTTGTTTCATTTGTTCTTCTCCTACCCTCTTTTTTAAAATTTTTTATTTTTTATAAACATATATTTTTATCCCCAGGGGTACAGGTCTGTAACCCCCATGTTGCATCTCCACTTCCTCATATCAGGGAGATCATATGATAGTTATCTTTCTCCAATTGACTTATTTCACTAAGCAGGATACCCTCTAGTTCCATCCATGTCGTCGCAAATGGCAAGATTTCATTTCTTTTGATAGCTGCATAGTATTCCATTGTGTATATATACCACTTCTTCTTTATCCATTTATGTGTTGATGGGCATCTAGGTCCTTTTCATAGTTTGGTTATTGTAGACATTGCTGTAATAAACATTAGGGTTCACGTGCCCCTTTGGATCACTCCATTTGTATCTTTATGGTAAATACCCAGTAGTGTAATTGCTGGGTCATAGGGTAGTTCTATTTTCAACATTTTGAGGAACCTCCATGCTATTTTCCAGAGTGGCTGCACCAGCATGCATTCCCACCAACAGTATAGAAGGGCTCCCCTTTTCTCCTCATCCTCGCCAGCATCTGTCATTTCGTGACTTGATAATTTTAGCAATTATGACTGGTGTGAGAGGATATCTCATTGTGGTTTTGATTTGTATTTCCCTGATGCTGAGTGATGTGGAGCTCTTTTTCATGTGTCTGTTGGCCATCTGGATGTCTTCTTTGCAGAAATGTTGGTTCATGTCTTCTGCCCATTTCTTTTCTTTATTTTATAAGATTTTATTTATTTATTTGACAGACAGAGATCACAAGTAGGCAGAGAGGCAGGCAGAGAGAGAGAGGAGGAAGCAGGCTCCCTGCCGAGTAGAGAGCCCGATGCGGGGCCCAATTCCAGGACCCTGAGATCATGACCTGAGCCAAAGGCAGAGGCTTAACCCACTGAGTCACCCAGGCACCCCACCTTCTGCCCATTTCTTGATTGGATTATTTGTTCTTTGGGTGTTGAGTCTGCTAAGTTCTTTATAGATTTTGGACACTAGCTCTTTATCTGATATATCGTTTGCAAATATCTTCTCCTATTATGTCAGTTGTCTTTTGGTTGTGTTAACTGCTTCCTTTGCTGTGCAAAAGCTTTTGATCTTGATGAAATCCCAATAGTTCATTTTTGCCCTTGCTTTCCTTGCCTTTGGCGTTGTTCCTAGGAAGATGTTGATGCGACTGATGTTGAAGAGGTTGCTGCCTGTGTTCTCCTCAAGGATTTTGGTGGATTCCTTTCTCACATTGAGGTCCTTTATCCATTTTGAGTCTATTTTCATGTGTGGTGTAAGGAAATGGTCCAATTTAATTTTTCTGCATGTAGCTATCCAATTTTCCCAACACCATTTGTTGAAAAGGCTGTCTTTTTTCCATTGGACATTCCTTCCTGCTTTGTCGAAGATTAGTTGACCATAGAGTTGAGGGTCTATTTCTGGGTTCTCTATTCTGTTCCATAGATATATGTGTCTGTTTTTGTGCCTGTACCATGCTGTTTTGATGATGACAGCTTTGTAATAGAGCTTGAAGTCCGGAATTGTGATGCCACCAACTTTGGCTCTTTTTCAGTATTCCTTTGGCTATTCGAGGTCTGTTCAGGTTCTGTATAAATTTTAGAATTATTTGTTCCATTTCTTTGAAAAAGATAGATGGTACTTTGATAGGAATTGAATTAAATGTGTAGATTGCTTTAGGTAGCATAGATATTTTCACAATATTTATTCTTCCAATCCAGGAGCATAGAACATGTTTTCATTTCTTTGTGTCTTCCGCAATTTCTTTCACGAGTACTTTATAGTTTTCTGAGTATAGATTCTTTGCCTCTTTGGTTAGGTTTATTCCTAGGTATCTTATGGTTTTGGGTGCAATTGTAAATGGGGTTGACTCCTTAATTTTTCTTTCTTCTGTCTTGTTGTTTGTGTAGAGAAATGCAACTGATTTCTGTGCATTGATTTTATATCCGGACACATTGCTGAATTCCTGTACAAGTTCTAGCAGTTTTGGAGTGGAGTCTTTTGGGTTTTCCACAGATAGTATCATATCATATGCAAAGACTGATAGTTTGACTTCTTCTTTGCTCATTTGGATGCCTTTAATTTCCTTTTGTTGTCTGATTGCTGAGGCTAGGACTTCTAGTACTATGCTGAATAGCAGTGGTGATAATGGACATCCCTGATGTGTTCCTGACCTTAGCGGAAAAGCTTTCAGTTTTTCTCCATTGAGAATGATATTTGCAGCGGATTTTTCATACATGGCTTTGATGATGTTTAGGTATGTGCCCTCTCTCCCTACACTTTGAAGAGTTTTGATCAGGAAGGGATGCTGCACTTTGTCAAATGCTTTTTCAGCATCTATTGTGAGTATCATATGGTTCTTGTTCTTTCTTTTATTAATGTATTGTATTACATTGATTGATTTGTGGATGTTGAACCACCCTTGCAGCCCTGGAATAAATCCCACTTGGTCATGGGAATAATTTATTCCCATTTATTATGGGAATAAATCCCATAATATACTGTTGAATCCTATTGGCTAGTATTTTGGTGAGAATTTTCGCATCTGTGTTCATCAAGGACATTGGTCTGTAGTTCTCTTTTTTGATGGGATCCTTGTCTGGTTTTGGGATCAAGGTGATGCTGGCCTCATAAAATGAGTTTGGAAGTTTTCCTTCCATTTCTATTTTTTGGAACAGTTTCAGGAGAATAGGAATTAATTCTTCTTTAATGTTTGGTAGAATTCCCCAGGGAAGTCATCAGGCCCTGGGCTTTTGGTTGTTTGGAGATTTTTAATGACTGTTTCAATCTCCTTACTGGTTATGGGCCTGATCAAGTTTTCTATTTCTTCCTGGTTCAGTTGTGGTAGTTTATAAGTCCCTAGGAACGCATCCATTTCTTCCAGATTGTCCAACCTGCTGGCTTATAGTTGTTCATAATATGTTCTAATAACTTTGTATTTCTTTGGTGTTAGTTGTGATCTCTCCTCTCTCATTCATGATTTTATTTATTTGGGTCCTTTCTCTTTTCTTTTAGGTAAGTCTGGCCAGGGGTTTATCAATTTTGTTAATTCTTTCAAAGAACCAGCTCCTAGTTTTGTTGCTTTGTTCTATTGTTTTTATTGGTTTCTATTTCATTGATTTCTGCTCTGATATTGATGATTTCTCTTCTCCTTATGGGCTTAGGGTTTCTTTCTTGTTCTTTCTCCAGCTCCTTTAGGTGTAGGGTTATGTTGTATACTTGAGACCTTTCTTGTTTCTTGAGAAAGGCTTGTACCATGATATATTTTCCTCTCAGGCGTGCCTTTGCTGTGTCCCACAGATTTTGTACCATTGTGTTTTCATTATCATTTGTTTCCATGAATTTTTTTCAATTATTCTTTAATTTCCTGGTTGACCCATTCATTCTTTAGAAGGATGCTGTTTAGTCTCCATGTAATTGGGTTCTTCCCAAGTTTCCTCTTGTGATTGAGTTCTAGCTTCAGAGCATTGTGGTCTGAAAATATGCAGGGAATGATCCAATCTTTTGATACCGGTTGAGACCTGATTTATGACCCAGGATGTGATCTATTCTGGAGAATGTTCCAGGTGCACTAGAGAAGAATGTGTATTCTGTTGCTTTGGGATGAAATGTTCTGAATATATCTGTGATGTCCATCTGGTCCAGTGTGTCATTTAAGGCCTTTATTTCCTTGCTGATCTTTTGCTTGGATGATCTGTCCATTTCAGTAAGAGGAGTGTTAAAGTCCCCTACAATTATTGTATTATTGTTGATGTGTTTCTTTGATTTTGTTATTAATTGGTTTATATAGTTGGCTGTTCCCATGTTGGGGGCATAGATATTTAAAATTGTTAGATCTTCTTCTTGGACAAACCCTTTGAGTATGATAGGGTGTCCTTCCTCATCTCTTATTATAGTCTTTGGCTTAAAATCTAATTGATCTGATATAAGAATTGCCACTCCTGCTTTCTTCTGATGTCCATTAGCATGGTAAATTCTTTTCCACCCCTTCACTTTAAATCTGGTGGTGTCTTCGGGCTTAAAATGAGTTTCTTGTAGGCAACATATAGATGGGTTTTGTTTTTTTATCCATTCTGATACCCTATGTCTTTTGATTGGGGCATTTAGCCCATTAACGTTCAGGGTAACTATTGAGAGATATGAATTTAGTGCCATTGTATTGCCTGAAAGGTGACTGTTACTGTATATGGTCTCTGTTCCTTTCTGATCTACCACTTGTAGGCTCTCTCTTTGCTTAGAGGACCCCTTTTAATATTTCCTGCAGAGCTAGTTTGGTGTTTGCAAATTCTTTCAGTTTTTGTTTGTCCTGGAAGCTTTTAATCTCTCCTTCTCTTTTCAATGATAGCCTAGCTGGATATAGTATTCTTGGCTGCATGTTTTTCTCGTTTAGTGCTCTGAAAATATCATGCCAGCTCTTTCTGCCCTGCCAGGTCTCTGTGGATAAGTCTGCTGCCAATCTAATATTTTTACCATTGTATGTTACAGACTTCTTTTCCCGGGCTGCTTTCAGGATTTTCTCTTTGTCACTAAGACTTGTAAATTTTACTATTAGGTGATGGGGTGTGGGCCCATTTTTATTGATTTTGAGGGGCATTCTCTGAACTTCCTCAATTTTGATGCTCGTTCCCTTTGCCATATTGGGGAAATTCTCCCCAATAATTCTCTCCAGTATACCTTTTGCTCCCCTCTCTCTTCTTCTTCTGGAATCCCAATTATTCTAATGTTGTTTCATATTATGGTGTCACTTATCTATCAAATTCTCCCCTCATGTTCCAGTAGCTGTTTGTCCCTCTTTTGCTCAGCTTCTTTATTCTCTGTCATTTGGTCTTCTATATCACTAATTCTTTCTTCTGCCTTATTTATCCTAGCAGTGAGAGCCTCCATTTTTGATTGTACTTAATTAATAGCTTTTTTTATTTC
Organism: Mustela nivalis; assembly: GCF_964662115.1. Taxonomy (NCBI): domain Eukaryota; kingdom Metazoa; phylum Chordata; class Mammalia; order Carnivora; family Mustelidae; genus Mustela; species Mustela nivalis. The sequence goes on along the minus strand of NC_139040.1, from coordinate 63,969,910 downwards.
AACTTGGTTAGATTTTAGATCTTTTATTTCTCCAGAAAGGGCTTTTATATCTCCCGAGAGGGTTTCTCTAATATCGTCCATGCCTTTTTAGAGCCTGGCTAGATCCTTGAGAATTGTCATTCTGAACTCTAGATCTGACATATTACCAAAGTCTGTATTGATTAAGTCCCTAGCCTTCGGTACTGCCTCTTGTTGTTTGTTTTGTTTTGTTTTGTTTTGTTTTGTTTCTGGTGAATTTTTCAGCCTTGTCATTTTGTCCAGATAAGAGTATATGAAGGAGCAAGTAAAATACTAAAAGGGTGGCAACATCCCCAGGAAAATATGCTCTAACCAAATCAGAAGAGATCTCAAATCATGAGGGGGGAGAAAGGGCATAAAAATAGGTTTAGAGGGGCACCTGGGTGGCTCAGTGGGTTAAAGCCTCTGCTTTCAGCTCGGGTCATGATCCCAGGGTCTTGGGATCAAGCCCCACATCAGGCTCTCTGCTTGGCGGGGAGCCTGCTTCCTTCTCTCTCTCTGCCTGCCTCTCTGCCTGCTTGTGGTCTCTATCTGTCAAATAAATAAATAAAATCTTTAAAAAAAATAGGTTTAGAAAAAAAAAGAAACAAGTTTAAAAAAGAAAATGAATAAAGAAAAAATATAAAAAAGAAAAAAAATATATATGTATATATATTAGATTATCTAGTTTAAAAATGTTAAAAAAGAAAACGGTAAAAGTTAAAAAAATTAGCAGCAGAAGAAAAAAATTGAAAAAGAAAAAAATTAACTGCAAGACTAGAGAATCATGGGGAGAAAGCCATGAGTTCCGTGCTTTGCTTCCTCCTTATCTGGAATTCCGCTGCTCTCCTTGGTATTGAGACTGCACTCCTTGGTAGGTGAACTTGGTCCTGGCTGGATTTCTTGTTGATCTTCTGGGGGAGGGGCCTGTTGTATTGATTCTCTAGTGTCTTTGTCCCAGGTGGAATTGCACTGCCCTTACCAAGGGCCGGGCTGAGTAATCCGCTTGGATTTGCTTTCAGGGGCTTTGTTCCCTGAGCACTTTCCATAGAGTTCCAGAGGATCGGAATGAAAATGGCGGCCTCCCAGTCTCTGGCCTAGAGGAGCTGAGAGCTTGGGGCCCCACTCCTCAGTGCGCCCTCAGAGAATAGCACCCAATTACTCCTGTCTCCCTGGCCTCCGGCCATGCTCCAAGGTCACCAAGCCTGTGACCGGTTCAAGGTAACCCGGAGGTGAAAGCTCACTCCTCGGTTCTGTCTCTGTAGCTGGCTTTCTCATTCTAATACCTGCAAGCTCTGCAACACTCAGACACCCCCGATCCTTCTATGACCCTGCAGGACCTGAGGCCACGCTGACCTCGCATGGGCTTCACCCTGGTTTAGCTTCTGGATCAATGTCCCTCAGTGGAACAGACTTTTAAAAGTCCTGATTTTGTGCTCCATTGCTCCACAGCTTGCCGGGAGCCGGCCCCTCCCCCTGCAATCAATCTTCCTGTCGCTTTGGATTCACTTCTCTGCCAGTCCTACATTTCAGAAAGTGGTTGATTTTCTGTTTCTAGAATTGCTGTTCTTCTTCTCTTCAGTCTCCCATTGGATTTGTAGGTGTTTGCAATCTTGAGATAAGCTATCTATCTGATCTCCTGCTACCTGAAGTAGTCTCAGCCTGCTACTTCTCCACCATCTTGACTCCTCCTTCTAGGCAGTATAGACATTTTAACAATGTTTATTCTTCTGATCCATGAGCATGGAATGGTCTTCCATATTTTTGTGTCTTCTTCAATTTCTTTCATGAGTGTTCTGTAGTTCCTCAGTACAGATCCTTTACCTCTTTAGTTAGGTTTATTCCCAAGTATCTTATGGTTCTTAGTGCTATAGTAAATGGAATCGATTCTCTAATTTCCCTCTCTGTATTTTCCTTGTTCATCTGTAAGAAATCAACTGATTTCTGTACATTGAGCTCATACAGCAATTCAGTAATGTGGCAGGATACAAAATCAATGTATAGAAATCAATTGCTTTCTTATAGTTTATGACTATATTTATTTGAAATATTGCTGGTTCTCTAATGTTTGCTCTTCTAGATTTAAGGGAAATTTTTCTCTTGATAAAATATCCCTTTAATGATTGAATTGGAGCATTTATCTTTTCACCCTACCTAAACCTTCCAGAACTCAGAAACTCTCACTGAGTATTCTTCTTTTTTTCATGGCAATTATAATTATTTGTGTAAGTTCAGTAATAATCTGTTCTCCTTGTAACAGGACACCTTTGGAAACATTGGTTATATTACCAAGACTGAGTGGAATATCATATTTGAGGGAGACATACATAGAATTTGCTGTGATCAGACAGCTTTAAGGAATTAAAGTTGATTTTATAGAGCCAATAGAGTCTTTTGGAAATACTGGCCTGACATTTTGCTTACAGAATTCCCAGTAGCCCCACCAAGTGAGTAAGAATGTCACTTCCTGGAAAATACAGGAACCTGAGGATGTTTGGGGGACCTTGAGAGGAGAAGAATTCACTCAAATCTACAGGTATTTCAGGCAAGTCTAATGGTAAATATTTGTCTTGGCTTCTGGCCTTAAAGAAGCTATTAAAGGCTCAATCTTAAATTCCTTATGAAAAATTCTAGCAGTGAAAATTTAGAAAAATTTATATAGCCAATCACTATTCTTGCTGTGCTTATGGAAAAAATGAGGTCAAGATTATTAAAACTTGATGTATTTAACAATCAACTTGTCTTTATTTGCCTATCTTTGAGAGGAATGAAGGAGACTTTAGAGAGAAAGATTCTATTTCAATAAGAAACATATGGGGATGTTAGATTCTTGTTCTGATTAATTATCTTTGTTGCTTGCCTATAAATTTGGGCTGGACACTGAATTCTTCTGGTTTCCTCAACTATCTAAATATGACTATTTTTTTAAATATGACTCTTTCAACCAAGTTTCCAATCTTCTCCCATTCTCTCACCTTAAAATCATGAAGAACTAAAACTGCTTTTTGTACTGAAGCCCTACAAAGTGAAACTGGAAAGCTTAAAATAAACTTCAAAGCAATTGTCACAGTAGCTCATATATAGACAATCTTCATGCTTGTTTCCCTATGGGTCACTCAAAAAGATTACCAAAAATATTTGAACTACAAATTGGAAAAATACATCAGATTGCTGCTGCCTGCTCCAACCACATCTGAGGATTCTTTGAGCCTTACATCTAGAAATCTCACTGGTATCACTCAGTTCTCAAACACTGGGTTTTTAATCTTTCCAAACCATTAGCCTCTTTTTCTTTTCATTCCATAGAAAAGACTCTTATTAATTACCTGATTGCTTACTGAACAGGGTAGACTTTATATGATGGCTAACAACACTTGCAGCACCTATATTAACTTCTCCTGGGAAGTAAGAACCAATATAAATAAAAATCAAACTATAAGCTATTTGGCTACAAGAACCCCTTGACCACCAGCACCCCCCTTTTTCACTTGGTCGAGACTAGTTTACTGATCTATCCTTCTTCTTAGATACGCATCAATATCAGATCAGTTTTAGAGGAAATAAAATTGGTCTGGCTATACTATTACTATTCCTTGGCATATACTTAGGGATAAAACTAATAACAAATAATGTCAAACTATGTGGGAAAAATATCCAAATTCTCAGATAAGGAACTATCTTTGAAATGTCAATTCCTTCCTTTCTAAAGCCATTATTGCACCCTAATTCACCTTGAAACAGTTACAGAAGATGGACCTCCACCCATGTTCCACAGAAATATAATAAAGGATTCACAATTAGATATTATAACGGGAAAAAAATAGCATGTCTGACTCCCTGTGCCTTCTATTTCTCTTGTTGCTATGACTTATAGGTTAAAAACTTCTGCTTATCCCTGCATGTAGCCATGTAACAGCTAAGATTTACAAAACCACTCTTTACCCAAAACTAACCTCACTTGAGGAGATAAGGAATTAGCCAGAACAGTCATCATCACAATTCTTTAAGATTGGAGAATGATCAGGGCGCCTGGGTGGCTCAGTGGGTTAAGCCACTGCCTTCAGCTCAGGTCATGATCTCAAGGTCCTGGGATTGAGTCCCACATCGGGCTCTCTGATCAGCAGGGAGCCTGCTTCCTCCTCTCTCTCTGCCTGCCTCTCTGCCTACTTGTGATCTCTCTCTGTCAAATAAATAAATAAAATCTTAAAAAAAAAAAAAGATTGGGGAATGATCACAACTCCATGGAGTGAGGGTATTGAAATTGTGCCCCATTGGGTTAATAAGACTGAAACTAGAAGAAAAGTTAAAGCTTGTTTTTCAGAGAACTGTTTCTCCCTAATCAGCTATTATGTTTTCTCAGACCCCCCTAACAAACTTACTAGCTCTGTCTGCAAAAGCCTGGACTCAAGGTCAACTAATATGGTTCCAGCCCAGCAAGGCCCTGCATTCCTTACCCAAGACTATAAGCCCAAGGCCCAGCCAAGTAATACCTGCTCTTGGAGCATGTCTATAGCCACTTCTTCTTGTGCTAAGTTAACCTCCTGACGTCAGCAATTTTACTTGGTTCTGATGTTAAGTCTCCACTCCAAGGTAAATGAGGAATTATATGCTGCATATGTTTGCTCAATGTGCATGCTCCATCTTTTCTTATGAATAATCATAAATGTCTGTACCCTTTTATCAAAATGTATGTAAACGATTCTTTGGATTTTTTTCTCCTGTCTATTCTATTTCAATATTTCATTGGTTCCTTCAAACTGTACTTAGTAGAATTCTTTAATATCCATAGATCTTTGTTATAAATGTCATATCAAATGTAAAACAAGGCAATATAGTACAAGAGCATGTACTATTTTTTCCTCAATATATATATATATATATATATATATATACACACACACACAGAGATATTCATATATATATATATATATATATATATATATATATATATATATATTCAAATCTAGCAACAAGGGACTTGATGGACCTAGGGAAGACAAGCCAGTCACTCTGTCACCAAGGAACATAAAAACATAAGGTTTATCATCAATGCTTTTGGGGGAAAGATTATTGATCAAAAGGGGGAAATAATAAAGAAAATTTTCAACTTTTAATGTTCATAGGCCCTGTTCCTGTACCCTCAGGAAAGCTACACATTAACATGTACCAAGATCAAAATGACTCAGCAAAACCTCAAAACATTTCTGCCCTTAGCACACATTGTACATCTGCTTCATTTCGTTAAAAAAAAAGGAATATTCCAAACATAAACATAAGAAAAACAGAAGAGCCTTCTTGGTTCCCATAAGATTAAAGTCATAGAGCCTTGCACCCACTAAAAGCAAAATCTGTAACTTTCTGGAAGTTCTTCCATCGTGATGATTTGTAACCCTTCATGTTAAAAAAATATAACCCTGCACCAAATGTTCCTTCCCAAGAGCACTCTTTGTGAAGATTGTGTATCCTGGGCAGTTATCCCAACTTAGGCTCAAATAAAACTCTTTTCCTTTCTCTTTAAAAAATTTTAAAAAGATTTCTTCATTTTGTGTCAACAAACCACTGCACAAACCATGGTACCAGACAAACACATAAGGGTCTACTGTGTATCTAACACACTGCTGGGCATTAGGGGAAGTAAACAAAATGTAGAGACCATCACTTTCCTTTAAGCACTTATAACGTAGGTTGAGAGATATTAGAGAGAAAACTGGCTTAAGGGTCAGAAGATTTGGCTTTGTCCAAATCACTTCTCTACCCCTGGATCTCAGTTTCTTCATCAATAACATAAAAGAGGGTGTACTAGGATCTCCAAATTGCCCCACTAGCTCAAATACACTGTGGTTTTACATTTCTACATGTAGAATATGTGAGATCATTAATTTGCTTTGAAATGGGGATCTCAAGCAATTCCAAAAATAAGAATAATAATGTTCATTTTCTATCTCTGAACCAGACAGTCAGATACAAGCTGGAAACTCAAGAAAGAATGATTTTGTGAACAATCAGGTGGGGTGCATGAGCCTCCATTTCCCTTCATGGGTATATAAATGGATGTCAGATCTTCCCATGGAGATGATACCTTGTTTGACACCTGGAAGTTTTCCATTCTTCTCCCCTTTCTGCAGCCTAATTTCTCAAATACTGATGAAGTATGAGGTGAAACTTGGGCCCTCTGTGGGATACTTGCAGAGCCAGCTGATGGGGCCCTAGTCATCCACCCCATCTACAAGGCAATTGGTTTCCCCAAAGGTCTCTCTTTCCTTTATCTCACATACTTCCTTTCCTTTTATCTCACATACTGCCTAGGTCAGTTTTTGCTGATTGTATTCTAATGCATGGGATGAAGCTAAGACATATACATAAAAATAATTAGTAAACAAGCTCAGTATAGTATGTTGTATTAATTCATTCAACAAGAATGTATTGAGCACCTAGTATGTGATCAAGAGTGAACAAGAAAATGATGGTCCCCATTATGGAGTTTACTTCAGTGACAAACTGAAAAAAAAAAAAGAGTAAACAAACATATGAATAAAATATTTGTAAATTATACATCCTATGAAGTAAGTAAGGTACTAAGAAAATAATATGGGAGCTACATTACAGGAATCTGAAGGTGACAGTTGTACTGAGACCCAAGTATAAGAAATATTCAGGCATGGTTAAAATGAGAGGTTGACTAGTCCAGGCAGAGAGAAACTCATGAGCAAAGGCCCTGTGGTAGGAAGTAGGTTGGTAGTTTGAGATAGGGCTAGTGTGGCTGGAGCATAATGGGTCCCAAGGAGAGTGGTGGGGCATAAATCTAGTGAGATAGACAGGGGCCAGATTACACAGGGGCTTTTTGGACTTTACTCCAAGTGAGATAGAAGGCCACTGGGAGGATTTAAGACAAAAATAACGTGTCCTGGCTTATATTTTTAAGTAACTGTGGATACTATGTGGATGATGGGCAGTATATAGAATGTATATGGATTTCTCTATGCAAATGCAAGTACATAAGTAAGTGTGGAAACAGGGATACAATTTAGGAAGCAGTTGCAATAGTCCAGGAGAGAATTATGGTATTTTTGACCAGAGAATTGGTGGTAGAAAAAAGTTAATGGGTTCAGTGTATTTTAGAGGAAAAATCCAGAAAACTTAAGTGAGGGATTAGACATAGGAACTAAGGGAAGAAAGAGTCAAGGATGACTCCCAGGTTTCTGGATTGAGAAACATTAGCACAGAATTCCCCCTGAGGCAACCAGTCTGACCAAGAGAAAGAACAAGAATTTACCATAGTCCTCAATAAGAGGCCACAGTATTTTTTAATTAATTTATTTATTTTCTCATTATCCACATTTCTTTTGAGATGATTTGTAACTACCTACACCTAGGCAAAACCATGGTCACAAGTTTTTGGTCTATAACTTTTCTCTAAGTCTCACCTGCTTACAGGTAATAATAGGGGTCACCTGACAGTAATAACCCACATTTCATCAACTCTGGTTCATACCTGTATAATGCAAGACCTCAGGCCCTTGAAAACTTCTCTCATGCATTTATATGAGTCCTTGGGGGGATATTTCACATGTGTTCACCACCAGTGCTCACACATTTTAGGTATCCAATTCCATAATTAGAGACATTTTATCCTTGCTGGCTCTGAAATATGAAAAAAACCTGTAATGTGGAAATAAATATTTAATGTATATGTGAACTTCAATTGCCATTACTTTTAATATTCATAAAAAGTTGCTCTACATTTGAAAACAATTTGTGGGTTGTATTTTCTCACTTCACAAGAATTCCCAAGTATACATGATGATTACTTAGAAATCATAGCCAATTGTAAATTAAAGGCATTTGTTGTAGCCAAATAATTTCAAAAGCAACATTTAAAAAATATTTTCTAATTTTTTATTGCAAAAATTTATTTCATGTGTATTTTGAGTGCATTTTATTACGTTTGATATGATGACAGGTGGAAACTTCAAACCCTAGGGCCTATAGAGATTTCTAAGTGTCTCTACCCACAAGAAATGCCCACTGTTCTTAAAGCTATTCATAAGTAACAGCTTCCCACTGTCACTGTTCCAGGGCCAACTGTGAGTTGAGGTTGTTTGCAGGTGCTCCAAAGCTGTAAACTTCCTTTTTCCCAAAGCATTTCTGGATTCTCTAGAATTCTCAGGGAACCAAGACCACATTTAATTACACACAGTTATAGGTAAAACAGGTCTACTTATTGCCACGCAATATCTCAGCTCTGAAATACCTGTACTTCATGATGCAGTACCTCTCAGACTCCCATAATTAATCTTCCCCTCCTACCTATAGACTGGAGTCCATGGAGCTATCTGGTTTTCTTCCCAATACTAGGTACCAGCATAAAGCTTTCTCTTCATTCTTCCCTAAACTACAAAATAAAACAAATTCCCTAAGGCCTGGCCCAATATTAAAGACCAGCCTTGAATGAGTAATAGTTTAGGCTCAATATGACTACCGCTGCATATACTTCAAAGAATGAAACATTACTTTCAACCCATACCAGTCTTTCTTTTTCTTCTGCTTCCAGAGAAACTATATTTCTTTCAGACTTCTGAAGAGGTTTTGGAGACTCTAAGATGTGGTATAAGCCACTCTATTCTATAAGGGCAAGGTCATTCTGGGTTAGGATTAACTTCATAGAGGTACTAGGCCTAAAGCTGAGAAAAGTAAATATAAAGTATTTTTATAGTCTATTATGTAATCTACAAAGAACATTCATATACATTGTCTCATCTAATCATCACAACCCTTTAAGGTAGGTAGTTCCTACCTTAAATAGAAGAAGAAATGGAAACCCCAAAAGATACAAGGATGGTTGAAAGTTTCTCAGCTGATAGGAAGAAGCTGGAATTTGAGTATAGGTCCCCTGACTCTTTTGAGATATTTTTAAAAATATTTTATTTTTTCACAGAAAGAGACACAGTGAAAGAGGGGAACACAAGCAGGGGGAGTGGGAGAGGGAGAAGCAGGCTTCCAGTCGAGCAGGGAGCCTGATGTGGGGCTGGATCCCTGGACCCTGGGATTATGGCCTAAGCAGAAAGCAGACACTTAACAACTAAGCCACCCAGGCACCCCTTTTGAACTATTTCTATAACATGCTTTGAGTTGATTTAAGGGCATTATTATTGGGTTTAATCCTTCCCTAAGCCCAGTGATTCCTAAATCTGAGTATACATCGAAATCATGTGAAGGACTTTAATAAATGTTTAATAAATGCAGATTTCTTGGCACCATCCCCAGAGTTATTGATTCAATAAGTCTGGTGTGAGCCTAAGAATTTACATTTCCAACAAGTTCCCAGGGGATACTGATGCTGCTTATCTGGGGACCACACTTTGAGAACCACTGGTATAAGGCAGTATTAAGAGCTCAATAAGCTATTATGCAACCATTAAAAAGGATAACTATAAAGACTGTGTAGCAACACAGAAGATGTTTCAGTATGTTGTTAAGGGCTGACAATAAAGAGGATAGTAGAAAGATTGTTAGACTAAAAGTAGCGCCTCCTTAATTATACATACAAAGATTTAATGGCATATTGTAGAATTCCAGACTGGCTTCTAGCACCTTTATAGTCTACCTTACCCTCCTATTAATTACGATGTGTACAGAATAAGAACATACAGGAGGATATAGAAAAGTTCGTGATCAGGCCAGTGTGCTGAGGAGAACCTAGAAAAGGAGGAACATTAGCCTTTCCTTTGGAGAGTTTATACTCAAGGGTCTGAAACAGATACATGGGAAAGAGTGGGCCAAACAACATTTACTGTTAAAGGCCATAAGTGCTAAAGGAGTGCAAGGAAGCTTACATGGTCTGAAGATGATCTGGAGGTGATGGAAGTTGAAATTGAATAGTGAGTGGGATTTAAATAAGAGGATAGTGAGGTACTATAAACAAAAATACAATGATATCTTTGGGGACCAGTGAAGAGACAGTTTTGTCTAGAGAACAAATGAGAGATGAGTTAGAAAGGTAGGAAGAGATGAGACTGCAGAGTCCTGATTTTGAGGCCTAGAATTCTGGGGTTTAGTGTATATGTACTATAAAGTATTTTTAAGAAGGAAGTTCCATGGGGTGCCTGGGTGGCTCAGTGGGTTAAGCCTCTGCCTTCAGCTCAGGTCATGGTCTCAGGGTCCTGGGATCAAGCCCCTCATCAGGCTCTCTGCTCAGTAGGGAGCCCGCTTCCCCCTCTCTCTGCCTTCTTCTCTGCCTACTTGTGATCTCTCTCTGTGTCAAATGAATAAATAAAATCTTTTTAAGAAAAGGAAGTGCCATGATGAAAGCTATTTTTAGAAAAATGTCATCTCACAAGACAGACACAAGACACAAGGCAGGAGAACTGAGGAAGGGAGACAAGCCAGGAAGTCTTTGAAGAAATCCAACTGTGACTAGTAGTAAATATTCTTTAATTAAACTTATAAATTGGTGAAGATCTTGTTTTTAATCTTTGAACATATTGGGGGGAAAAAGCTGTTCTCCCTGGCTCTCTGATTATCTCTGTCCCTGAAGTACAATTTCTTCATTGCCTATGTAATATTCATGGGTTCTCTTTTCCAGAGGGTAAACAGGTCATGCTTCCTTGCCTCTCTCACACCTGGTACTCAAATGAATTGTGTAACCAACATTTGGAGTCATTCAGGAGAAATGAAATTCTGACCTCATCAAGACTCAGGAGATTAACCCCCTCACACACACACACACAAACACATCAATAGATCATTTAGAACTAAGAGTACCAAATTTATGTAAATGTCATTGATCAAAACCAAAACAAAACCAAAGCATCTTTGTTTTTTGTGGAAATCACACACAAGATGAATAGCCTAGCATGGCACACCTAGCCACACAAGGTGTGGAAATCACATACAAGATGGATAGCCTAGCATGGCAATGCAGTTCTCCTCTCTGCCCAGAGGTCAATGTTCTGAAAGACTTCTTCAGGAATTAAGAACCATAAACTTTTATACACTTCATATGTTAAACACTTAGTCTCCTAACAAGGGTAATAATGACCACTCATAGAGCATCCACATACCACAGAGAGGTTGGTTTGTATTGATTGAGCAGCCAGGAATCACCCACTATATTCCATGTACTATCCTTCCGGAGCTTATAATAGAAGAAATAAGAGATAGAAGGGCAATGGGAAACTTCTTTGCTTACACTAACAGGAGGTCTTTTGGAAAACTCTGTAGAATATTTAGGTGAGCTTCCTCCAGCTCAGTGAAGGGAAAACTTTAAAAAATCTGGCCATTTTCATATGCATGTAAGGATTCCATGCCTTCAGCTGTAGCAGCTATATTACAACCATGAGGCAATAAGAATAAAGACAAAAAGGCATATATTGAAAATGATGGGACAGAGTGGAGATAATTGAAGCTTTTAATGACATCATTGAACCACTGAATAAACCCTAGAATCACCACCTCCAGATTTCTTGATAAGTAAACAAAAATGTCTTTATAGTTTAAATAACTGTTAGGTTTTCTATTACCTGCAGATGAAAGCATTACTAACTGAGATAAGAAGTGTCATGTATTGTGCATCTACTATTTGCCAAGAAGAACATGGTGTTTAATATATACTATTGTATTTAATTTAATCTTCACAACACCACCTTGGAGAGATGTTATCTTTTTTTTTTTTTTTTTTTTTAAGCAGTAAAGTTTAAGAGAGGTCAGTGTATTGCCTAAGTCCACAAAACTATCAGGTGATAAGAATGAGACAGAAACTCATGTATATCCAGCTCTAAAACTGTTTCTTCTAAAAATATATTCATAACTATAATACATAATAGAAAATGAAAATTACCTTAAGTAATCCAGTCAAGAAATGGGCAGAAGACATGAACAGACACTTCTCCAAAGAAGAGATACAAATGGCTACCAGATGCATGAAAAGATGGTCCACATCACTTACTGTCAGGGAAATACAAATCAAAACCACAATGAGATACCACCTGACACCAGTTAGAATGTCAAAAATTAACAAGATGGGGAACAACAAATGTTGGCAAGGATGTGGAGAAAGGGGAACCCTCTTACATTGTTGGTAGGAATAGAAGCTGCTACAGTCACTCTGTAAAACAGTATGGATGCTTCTCAAAACATTAAAAATGTCAGAGAACTACCCTCTGATCCAGCAATTGCACTACTGGGTATTTACCCAAAAATACAGATGTAGTGAAAAAAGGGGCACATGCACCTCAATGTGCCTAGCAGCAATGTCCACAATAGCCAAACTGTGGAAGAAGCTGAGATGTCCTTCAAAAGGTGAATAGATAAAGATGATGTGGTTCATGCATACAATGGAATATCACTCAGCCACCAGAAAAAATGAATTCCTACCATTTGCATCAACATGGATGGAACTGGAGGGGATTATGCAAAATGAAATAAATCAGTCAGAGCAAGACAATTATCATATGGCTCCACTCTTACGTGGAACATAAGGAATAGTGTGGAGGACAATAGAAGAAGGGAGGAAAAAACTGAAGGAAGAAATCAGAGAGGGAGATAAACCACGTGAGACACTTGACTCCAGGACACAGCTGAAAGTTGTGGAAAGGGAAGTGGGTGGGTGGATGGGATATCTGCATGATGGGCATTAAGAAGTGCACGTGATGTGATGAGCACTGGGTGTTATACACAACCAACAAATCATTGAATATTATGTCCAAAACTAATGATGTACTATATATCGGCTAATTGAATTTAAATAAAACAAAAAGAAAATTATCTCAAGAGCTTAGCAATAAAATGAGTCTTGAGAATTAAGCCAAAGAAAAGATTATTTAAAAAGAAGTGGTAAGTATGATAAAGAAAGTAACATTTAAGTTGGGCCCTAAAGGATGGGTAGGGCTGGGGTGCCTGGGTGGCTTGGTGGTTGAGGCCTCTGCCTTCAGCTTGGGTCATGGTCTCAGGGTCCTGGGATCGAGCCTTGCATCAGGCTCTCTGCTTGGTGGGGAGCCTGCCTCCCCCTCTCTCTCTGCCTGCCTCTCTGCCTACTTGTGATTTCTGTCAAGTAAATAACTAAAAACTTAAAAAAAATTGGGTAGGGCTTGTTTACTTAAAAGGGGAAAATAAAGCAGAAGAATAACCTGAACCAGTAATTATTATCTATTGTTGTTTTTTAATCAAACTCTTTTGAGATCCCAAGGACCCTCTCCTCCAGAAAAAAAATCACATATTTCCAGACTCAAAAAGTTTTGCAGATAATTTGTATATGTTCATGGACCCCTTGACACTCTTCTATTGATACATAGATTCCATTGACCATAGATTCTAAACAAAAGAAACTACATGAAACAAGTCACTAAGACAGGATAGCATAAAGTATATGGATAAAGCAGTAAGCAGTTTGGCTGGGCACCTGGGTGGCTCAGTCAGTTAAGTGTCTCTCTTTGGCTCAGGTCATGATCTCAGGATCCTGGAATTGAGTCTTGCATCAGGCTTCCTGCTCAGCAGGGAATCTGCTTCTCCCTCTTCCTCTGCCCCTCCCCCCTGCTCATGCTCTCTCTCTCTCAAAATAAATAAATAAGATCTTTTTAAAAAAAATGCAGTTTGGTTGAAGCATACACTACTTAGATAGAAGTGATGGAAATAATGTTATGTAAATAAATAATAGTATTGGAGGGCCTTGAATGCTCTCTTAGTAAAAATACATCAGAAGAGATAACATTAGTGAAAATGGCAGAGTAAGGAGTTCCAAGTTCCCATTCCCCTACAGAAACAAACAAACAAAAATGATCAGAAAATGTTAGTAACAATTTTGTCCAAACTCTAGAAAAAAATCAAAGGCTTATAGCAAACAAGGGAAAGAATCAAGAAAAAGGTGATTAAAACAAAGTAAGAACTTTAAGGCACTTTAACTTAAATTTTCCCAACCCCTCTTCCCAGTGCAATGTTTATATTGAAGATACTGGTCTGCATTCAGGTGTAGACACCTGGTTTCTGGTAGTACAGAGTGGAACTTGTTCATAAAAAATTGTGTTTATCGAGGAGGAGTCAAGATGGCAGAGAAGTAGCAGGCTGAGACAACCTCAAGTAGCAGAAGATCAGCTAGATAACTTATCAAACCATTGCAAATACCTAGAAATCCAACAGGAGATTGAAGAGAAGAGCAACAAGTCTAGAAACAGAAAATCAACCACTTTCTGAAAGGTAGGACCAGGGGATAAGTGAGTCCAAAGCAATGGGAAGATAGACTGCCAGGGGGAGGGGCCAGATCCAGGCAAGTGGTGGAACAATGGAGCTCAAATCAGGACTTTTAAAAGTCTGCTCCACTGAGGGACATCGCTCCAGAGGCTAAACTGGGGTGAAGCCCATGCAGGGTCAGCATGGCCCCAGGTCCCACAGGGTCACAGAAGGATCATGGGTGTCTGAGTGTCACAGAGCTTGCAGGTATTAGAGTGGGGAAGCCAGCTGCAGAGACAGAGCTGGGGAGTGAGCTCCCAGGGGTTACTTCCGGGGTTACCTTGAACCATAATCTGTGGCACCACTGCCCTGGGAGTGGGGTCCCCACAAGATCTGGAGAGACACCTCCTAGAAGAGCTCAGGGGCCTGTGGGGTTCGGAGACCACAACAGAGACAGAGATGCTTGGTCACAGGCTGGGTGAGCTCAGAGCACGGCCAGAAGCCAGGGAGATGGGAATGATTGAACACCTTTCTCTGAGGGCACACTGAGGAGTGGGGTCCTGAGCTCTTGGCTCCTTGAGCCAGAGATTGAGAGGCCACCATTTTTGTTCCCATCCCCTGGAACTCTATAGAAAGCTTTCAGGAACAAAACCTCCTGAAAGCGAACCCGAGCAGATTACTTAGCCTGACCCCTGGTAAGGGTAGTGTAATTCTGCCTTGGGCAAAGACACTTGAGAATCACTACAACAGGCCCCTCCCCCAGAAGATCAATAAGAAATTATGTCAAGACCAAGTTCACTTACCAAGGAGAACAGCAGAATGCCAGAGGAGGAAAAAGCAAAGCATGGAATTCATCACTTTCTCCCCATGATTCTTTAGGCTTGCAGTTAATTAATTTTTTTAATTTTATTTCTTTTCTTCTGCTAATTTTTTTTTAACTTTTACCCTTTCCTCTTTTAATGTTTTTAACTAGTTTATCTTAACAATACCTTTCATAAAATAATAATAATAATCGTTTTTGAACCTTCATTCTTACAGTCATATTTTATCCTTCATTGTATCTAACTTTATTTTTTGTATACACATAAGGTTTTTTCTTCTAAAAAACTTGGGGTAAAACTTCTTCTAATAGATCAAAATATACCCTAAATCTATCTCCGAGTTTGTTCTAGTCTCCAGTCTGAGCAAACTCTCGCCACTTTCTTTTTCTTTATTCTCCCAACCTACTTACTTTATCAACTCCTTTTTTAGAAATTAAAAAAAATTTCATCTTTACAGGCATATTCCATCCTTTCATTGTGTTTACCCTTATATATGTTTTTCATTATTTAAAATTTGGGGAGGTAATTTCTTCTAAGAGACCAAAATACTCCCCAAATTAAGTGGATGACCCTGTTTTAGTCTCCAGTCTAATATATGTATTTCTTTTCTTTTTTATATTTTTTCTTTACTTGTTTACTTTTTAAAATTTTTTTTCTTTTTCTGAACTTCTTTTTATCCCCTTTCCTCCACCATGATTTGGGGTCACTTCTGATTTGGATAAAGCATAAATTTCCTGGGGTCTTTGCCACTATTTTAGCATTTTATTTGCTCCTTTATATATTCTTATGTGGACAAAATGACAAGGTGGAAAAACTCACCACACAAAAAAAGAACAAGAGGCAGTACTGAAAACTAGGGACCTAATCAGTATAGACAGAGGTAATATGTCAGGTCTAGAGTTCAGAATGATGATTCTCAAGGTTCTAGACCAGCTCAAAAAAGGCATGGAAGATATTAGAGAAACCCTCTCCAGAGAGATAAAAGCCCTGTCTGAAGAAATAAAAGAACTAAAATCTAACCAAGTTGAAATTAAAGCCATTAATGAGGTGCAATAAAAAATGGAGGCTCTTACTGCTATGATAAATGAGGCATAAGAAATAATTAGTGATATAGAAGGCCAAATGACAGAGAATAAAGAAGCTGAGCAAAAGAGAGAAAAACAACTACTGGACCATGAGGGGAGAATTTGAGATATAAGTGACACCATAAGATGAAACAACATTAGAATAATTGGGATTCCAGAAGAAAAAGAAAGACAGAAGGGAGCAGAAGGTATACTGGACAGAATTATTGTAGAGAATTTCCCTATATGGCAAAGGGAACAAACATCAAAATCCAGGAGGTGCAGAGAACTCCCCTCAAAATCAATAAGAATAGGTCCACACCCTGTAACCTAATAGTAAAATTTACAAGTCTTAGCGACAAAAAGAAAATCCTGAAAGCAGCCCAGGAAAAGAAGTCTGTAACATACAAGGGGAAAAACGTTAGATTGGCAGCGGACTTATCCACAGAGACTTGGCAGGCCAGAAAGAGCTGGCATGATATTTTCAGAGCACTAAACGAGAAAAACATGCAGCCAAGAATACTATATCCAGCTAGGCTATCATTGAAAATAGAAGGAGAGATAAAAAGCTTCCAGGACAAACAAAAACTGAAGGAATTTGCAAACACCAAGCCAGTGCTATAGGAAATATTGAAAGGGGTGTTCTAAGCAAGGAGAGACCCCTAAAAGTAGTAGATCATAAAGGAACATGGACAACATACAGTAACAGTCACCTTACAGGCAATACAATGGTACTAAATTCCTATCTTTCAATAGTTACCCTGAATGCTAATGGGCTAAATGCCCCAATCAAAAGACAGAGGGTATCAGAATAGATAAAAAAATAAAACCTTCAATATGATGCCTGCAAGAAACTCAGTTTAAACTCGAATACACCTCCAAATTTAAAGTGAGGGGGTGGAAAACAATATACCATGCTAATGGACATCAGAAGAAAGCAGGAGTGGCAATACTTATATCAGATCACTTAGATTTTATGCCAAAGACTATAATAAGAGATGAGGAAGGACACTATTCCATACTCAAAGGGTCTGTCCAACAAGAAGATCCAACAATTTTTAGTATCTATGCCCTGAACATGGGAGCAGCCAATCATATAAACCAATTAATAACATAATCAAAGAAACACGTCAACAATAATACAATAGCAGTAAAGGACTTTAACAATCCCCTCATTGAAATGGACAGATCATCCAAGCAAAATATCAACAAGGAAATAAAGGCCTTAATTGACACACTGGGCCAGATGGACATCACAGATATATTTAGAACATTTCATCCTAAAGCAACAGAATACACATTCTTCTCTAGCGTACATGGAACATTCTCCAGAATAGATAACATCCTAGGTCATAAATCAGGTCTCAACGAGTATGAAAATATTGGGATTATTATCTGCCTATTTTCAGACCACAATGCTCTGAAGCTAGAACTCAATCACAAGAAGAAATTTGGAAAGAACCCAAATACATGGAGACTAAACAGCATCCTTCTAAAGAATGAATGGGTCAACCAGAAATTTAAAGAAGAATTGAAATAATTCACGAAAACAAATGGTAACGAAAACAAAATGGTTCAAAATCAGTGGGACACAGCAAAGGCAGTCCTGAGAGGAAAATATATAGTGGTACAAGCCTTTCTCAAGAAACAAGAGAGGTCTCAAATACACAACCTAACCCTACACCTAAAGGAACTGGAGAAAGAACAAGAAAGAAACCCTAAGCCCAGCAGGAGAAGAGAAATCATCAAGATCAGAGCAGAAATCAATGAAATAGAAAGCAATAAAAACAATAGAACAAATCAACGAAACTAGGAGCTGGTTCTTTGAAAGAATTAATAAGATTGATAAACCCCTGGCCAGACTTATCAAAAAGAAAATAGAAAGGACCCAAATATATAAAATCATGAGTGAAGGAGGAGAGATCACAACCAACACCAAAGAAATACAATTATAAGAACATACTATGAGCAACTCTATGCCAACGAATTCGACAATCTGGAAGAAATTAATGCATTCCTAGAGACATATAAACTACCACAACTGAACCAGGAAAAAATAGAAAACCTGAATAGACCGATAACCAGTAAGGAGATTGAAACAGTCATGAAAAATCTCCAAATAAAAGCCCAGGGCTAGAAGGCTTCCCAGGGGAAATCTACCAAACATTTAAAGAAGAATTAATTTCTATTCTCCTGAAACTGCTCCAAAAAATAGAAATGGAAGAAAAACTTCCAAACTCACTTTATGAGGCCAGCATCACCTTGATCCCAAAACCAGACAAGGATCCCGTCAAAAAAGAGAATTATAGACCAATATCCTTGATAAACACAGATGTGAAAATTCTCATCAAATTCTAGCCAGTAGGATCCAACAGTACATTAAAAGGATTATTCATCACGACCAAGTGAGATTTATTCCAGGGCTGCAAGTTTGGTTCAACATCCACCAATCAATCAATGTCATACAATACATTAATAAAAGAAAGAACAAGAACCATATAATACTCTCAATAGATGCTGAAAAAGCATTTGAAAAAGTACAGGATCCCTTCCTGATCAAAACTCTTCAAAGTGTAGGGATAGAGGGCTCATACCTAAACATCATCAAAGCCATCTATGAAAAACCCACCACAAATATAATTCTCAATGGAGAAAAAAAAACTGAAAGCTTTTCCGCTAAGGTCAGGAACACATCAAGGATGTCCATTATCACCACTGCTATTCAACATAGTACTAGAAGTCCTAGACTCAGCAATCAGACAACAAAAAGAAATTAAAGGCATCCGAATCAGCAAAGAAGTCAAACTATCAGTCTTTGAGATGATATGATACTATCTGTGGAAAACCCAAAAGACTCCACTCCAAAACTGCTAGAATTTGTACAGGAATTCAGTAAAGTGTCAGGATATAAATCAATGCACAGAAATCAGTTGCCTTTCTTTACAACAACAAGACAGAAGAAAGAGAAATTAAGGAGTCAATCCCATTTACAATTGCACCCAAAAGCACAAGATACCTAGGAATAAACCTAACCAAAGAGGCAAAGAATCTTACTCAGAATACTATAAAGTACTCATGAGAGAAATTAAGGAAGACACAAAGAAATGGAAACATGTTCCACGCTCATGGATTGGAAGAACAAATATTGTGAAAATGTCTATGCTACCTAAAGCAATCTACACATTTAATGCAATCCCTATCAAAGCAACATCCATTTTTTTTTTCAAAGAAATGGAACAAATAATCCTAAAATTTATATAGAACCAGAAAAGACCTCGGATAGCCAAAGGGATATTGAAAAAGAAAGCCAAAGTTGGTGGCATCACAATTCTGGACTTCAAGCTCTATTACAAAGCTGTCATCATCAAGACAGCATGGTACTGGCACAAAAACAGACACATAGATCAATGGAACAGAATAGAGAGCCCAGAAGAAGACCCTCAACTCTATGGTCAACTAATCTTTGACAAAGCAGGAAAGAATGTCCATGAGAAAAAGACAGCCTCTTCAACAAATGGTGTTGGGAAAATTGGACAGCCACATGCAGGAAAATGAAATTGGACCATTTCCTTACACCATACATGAAAATAGACTCAAAATGATTGAATGACCTCAATGTGAGAAAGGAATCCATCAAAATTCTTGAGGATAACATGGGCAGCAACCTCTTCGACCTCAGCTGCAGGAACTTCTTTCTAGGAACATGGCCAAAGGCAAGCGAAGCAAGGGCAAAAATCAACTATTGTGATTTCATCAAGATCAAAAGCTTTTGCAAAGCAAAGGAAACAGTTAACACAACCAAAAGACAACTGACAGAATGGGAGAAGATATTTGCAATTGACATATCAGATAAAGGGCTAGTGTCCAAAATCAATAAAGAACTTAGAAAACTCAACACCCAAAGAACAAATAATCCAATCAAAAAATGGGCAGATGAAATGAACAGACATTTCTGCAAAGAAGATATCCAGATTGCCTACAGACACATGAAAAAATGCTCCACATCACTCGGCATCAGGGAAATACAAATCAAAA
This sequence comes from Mustela nivalis, assembly GCF_964662115.1. NCBI lineage: Eukaryota > Metazoa > Chordata > Mammalia > Carnivora > Mustelidae > Mustela > Mustela nivalis. Next base: position 63,949,833 of record NC_139040.1, on the reverse strand, counting down.
CCACAATGAGATGCCACCTCACACCAGTCAGAATGGCTAAAATTAACAATTCAGGAAATGACAGATGCTAGTGAGGATGAGGAGAAAGGGGAGCCCTCCTACACTGTTGGTGGGAATGCAAGCTGGTGCACTCTGGAAAACAGCATAGAGATTCCTCATAAAGTTGAAAATAGAGCTACCCTATGACCCAGGAATTGCACTACTGGGTGTTTACCCTAAAGATACAAACGTAGTGATCTGAAGGAGCATGTGCACCTGAATGTTTATAGCAACAATGTCCACAATAGCCAAACTATGGGAAGAACCTAGATGTCCATCAACAGATGAATGAATAAAGAAGAAGTGGTATATATATACAATGGAATACTATGCTGCCATCAAAAGAAATGAAATCCTGCCATTTGCAACAATGTGGATGGAACTAGAGGGTATCATCCTTAGCAAAATAAGTCAATTTGAGAAAGACAACTATCATAAGATCTCCCTGATATGAGGAAGTGGAGATGCAACGTGGGGGGGGCTGGGGGGTAGAAAAAAATAAATGAAACAAGATGGGATCAGGAGGGAGAAAAACCTTAAAAGACTCTTAATCTCACAAAACGAACTGAGGTTTTCTGGGGGGAGGGTGGTCAGGACAGGGTGGTGGGGTTATGGACATTGGGGAGGAGGGTGTGTGCTATGGTGAGTGCTATGAAGTGTGTAAATCTGGCGATTCACAAACTTGTATCCCTGGGGCTAATAATACATTATATGTTTAATTTTAAAAAATTAAAAATTAAAAAAATTTAAACCATTAAAAAATTATCAAATCAATGTACAGAAATCTACTGTATTTCTATATGCTAATAATGAAGCAGAAGAAAGAGAAATTAACAAAACAATCTCATTTACAACTGCTCCTAAAATAATAAAATACCCAGGAAGAAACTTAAACAAGGAGGTGAAAGACCTGTATTCTGAAAACTATTAAGACATTGATGAAAGAAATTGAAGACAACACAAATGGAAAGACATTCCATGCTCATGGATTGGAGGAACAAATACTGTTAAAATATCCATACTATTACCCAAAGCAATCTACAGGCTTAATGAAATTCCTAGCAAAATATCAATAGCATTTTTCAAATAAATAGAAAAAACAATCATAAAACTTGTATGGGACCACAAAGACACTGAATAGACAAAGCAATCTTGAAAAAGAAAAGCAAAGCTAGAGGTTTCGCAGCTCCAGACTTCAAGTTCTAGTACAGAGTTGTAGTAATCAAAATATTGTACCAGCACAAAAATAGACATATAGATCAAAAAAACAGAATATAGAGCCCAGAAATAAATCCATAATTTTATGGTCAATTAATCACCAACAAAGCAGGAAAGAATATCTAATTGGAAAAAATGCAGTCTCTTTAACAGATGGTGTTAGGAAAACTGGATAGCAACATGCAAAAAACGAAACTGGACCACTTTCTTACACCACACACAAAATAAACTCAAAATTAATTAAGGACCTAAATGTAGGGTCTAACACCATAGAAATCCTGGAAGAGGCCACAAGTAGCAATTTCTCTGATAACTGCCATAGCATCATCTTCCTAGATATGTCTCCTGAGACAAAAGAAGCAAATGCAAAAATAAACTATTGAGACTACATCAGAATAAAAAGCTTCTGCTTTTTTTGGACAACAAAGGAAACAACCAACAAAACTAGAAGACAACCTACTGAATGGGAGTAGATATTTGCAAATGACTTATCTGATAACGAGTTAGTTGCCAAAATATACAAAGTACTTAAAAGTCATACACACACACACACACACACACACAATCTAGTTTTTAAATGGGCAGAATGCATGAAGAGACATTTCTCAAAAAACGATATACAAATGGCAAACCTACACATGAAAAGATGCTTAACATTACTCACCTATCAGAGAGATGAAAATAAAAAAACACAATGACATATCACCTCACACCTGTCAGAATGGCTAAAATAAAAAACAAGAAATAAGAACAAGTGTTGGTGAGGATGTGGAGAAAAAGGATATTTCATGCAGTGTTGGTAGGAATGCAAACTAGTGCAGCCAGTCTGGAAAATAGTATGGAAATTTCTTTAAAAATTAAAGATAGAATTATCATATGCTCAAGTGACTGCACTACTGGTTATTTACCCAAAGAATATAAAAACACTAATTTGAAAAGATATATGTACCCCTATATTTGTAGTAACATTATTTATAATAGTCAAGATATGGAAACAGCCCAATTGTCTGCTGCTAGATGAATGGATAAAGAACATGTATATATTATAGCATGTGTATATATAAGTACATATATATACACACATGCAGATATATGTCTATATATACAAATATACATAAACATATATGTAATATGTATATATATTTGTGTATTATATATTATGTATAGGTGTTTGTATATTTTATTATATTATATATAATGGAATATTATTCAGCCATAAAAATATGAAATCCTGCCATTTGCAACAACATGGATGGAGCAAGACAGTATAATGCCAAGTGAAATAAGCTAGTCAGGGAAAGACAAATACCATATGACTTCACTCACATGTGGAGTTTAAGAAACAAAACAAATGAACAAAGGGGTAAAAAGAGACAAACCACCACCACCAATGACAACAAAGCAGACTCTTAATTATAGAGAACAAACAGATGAATTCCAGAGGTGAAGGAGATGGAGGTATGGGTGAAATAGATGAAAGGGATTAAGAGCATGTTTATCTTAATGGGCACTGAGTAATTTATGGAATTGATGAATCACTATATTGAACACCTGAAATATAACATTGTGCTTTAACTACACTGGAAGCAAAATAACAATAAAAAATATGTTTGTCAGTTTTAACCCCTTTAGGTGTTCCTTAAGAAATGCCACAAAAACATTAATTTTTTATGTAATCTCTTTTTTCAGGGCAGGAAATTGGCCATGTGGAGGGCATTCCTTGAAAGAATAGAAAGGCAAATAAAGAAGCTGCTGCAAGTGAAGGCAAAAAAAAAAAAAAAGTACAGCTATGCAAATATTAACAAGATGAAAGCTTGGCATGTAAAACCGAAGTTACTTTGGGAAATAGGGTTGTGAAAAAGGATCTTCTGTTCTATAAACCTAAATTTGTTCTAAAATGTAAAGTCTATTAAAAAAAAACTAATAAAGGACTAACTAAATGTACTTACCAAGAGATTGAGCACTGGAGAAAAATGTGTTACTGAAGTTGGTATTAATAGGAAATATCTAAACTGAAAGACAAATAAAAATAAGAACAGAATGTGACAAAATTTCTTCATATTGACCATTGATCTAAGAGCTTTCCAAGGGTAGCACAAATGTTTAGATTAGATGTGAAAGGCCCCTTGGCTTTCACCTCTGACAGTTCTTTAGGTTCAGTGCAAGCAGAAGGTGAAGGCTCAAGCCGAGTAGTAAGCAGACTGGCTTAGTCTTAAAAGGTGCCCCAAGACAAATACAATTTACAAAGAGTGAAACAGCTTTGTTATTTTTTTAAATTTAGGTGTCTAGAAAAATCACAGTCAAATCACTATCTGACCAAAACCTAAAGGAACAGAGACATCAAAGACCATACAAAACAAAGAGTAAGATCTTTTAAAATTAGTATAAAAATACTCACTAAACACATAAGGCCCACAATAAAGAAAAATAATAATAATTGCAGAGGGAGTAGAATATGATTTATGTGGTTACATTAAGATATTCAAAATATCCGCTTTTAACCAAGGAAAGGAAAAGAGGTGTGAAACGGAACAAGAAATCATGTCCCATTAATAGGAAAATAAATTAATTAATTAACAGAAACTATCCCTGATTGTACTTACTACTGAAGGAATTTAAACCAACTATCTTAAGTATGCTAAAGGAGCCTAAAGAAACCACAGAAGAACTAAAGGAAACCAGGAGAATGATATCCCAAGAATATCCACAAAGAGATAGAAATAATAAATAGGAACTCAAATAGAAATTCTGGAGCTGAAAACTACAATAAGTGAAATGAAAAATTCACTAGAGGATTTCAACAACATATTTGAGCAAACAAAAAAGAATCAGCAGACAGGAAGACAAGACAATTGAAAATATTCCATATGAGAATCTGTAATGAAAAAAAAATAAATAAAAATGAACAGATGGAATCAGGAGGGAGACAAACCATAAGTGACTCTTAATCTCACGAAACAAACTGAGGGTTGCTGGGAGGTGGAGGGTTAGGGATAGGGTGACTGGGTTACAGACATTGGGGAGGGTATGTGCTATGGTGAGTGCTGTGAAATGTGTAAGCCTGATGATTCACAGATTTGTACCCCTGGGGCAAATAATACATTATATATTAATTTTAAAAATAGGGCACCAGAGTGGCTCAGTGGGTTAATGCCTCTGCCTTCGGCTCAGGTCATGATCTCCGGGTCCTGGAATCAAGCCCCACATCGGGCTCTCTGCTCAGCGGGGAGCCTGCTTCCCCCTCTCTCACTATCTGCCTCTCTGCCTACTTGTGATCTCTATCTGTCAAATTAAAAAAAAAAAAAAACTTAAAAAAATGAACACAGCCTAAGAGAACTGTGGGAGACCATCAAGTGTATCAACATACAATGTGATAATGGGAGCCCAGAGGAGAGAAAAGGGAAGGATAAAATAATTGAAGAAAAAATGGCTAAAAACTTCCCAAAGTTGATAGAAAACATTATCTACATATATATAAAGCTCAATGAACTCCCAGCAATTAAAAAAAAATAGGACCATACTAAACCCCATTAAAATCAAAGTGTTGAAAGACAAAGACAAAGAATCTTGAAAGCAAGATGGAAGTAATCCATCATGTGCAAGGCATAGTCAATGATATTAGCAGCCGATTTCTTAACAGAAACAATGGAAAATAGAAAGAGGTGAGATGACATTTAAAGTGCTGAAAGAAGTTTTTGATCTTGATGAAGTCGCAAAAGTTCATTTTCACTTTTGTTTCCTTTCCCTTTGGAGACATATCCTGAAAGAAGTTGCTGTGGCTGATATCGAAGAGATTACTGCCTATGTTCTCCTCTAGGATTCTGATGGATTCCTGTCTCATGTTGAGGTCTTTTATCCATTTTGAGTTTATCTTTGTGTATGGTGTAAGAGAATGGTCGAGTTTCATTCTTCTACATATAGCTGCCGAGTTTTCCCAGCACCATTTATTGAAGAGACTGTCTTTTTTCCACTGGATATTTTTCCTGCTTTGTCGAAGATTATTTGACCATAGAGTTGAGGGTCCCTATCTGGACTCTCTACTCTGTTCCACTGGTCTATGTGTCTGTTTTTATGCCAGTACCATGTTGTCTTGGTGATCACAGCTTTGTAGTAAAGCTTGAAATCAGGTATGTGATGCCCCCAGTTTTACTTTTGTTTTTCAACATTTCCTTAGCGATTTGGGGTCTCTTCTGATTCCATACAAATTTTTGGATTAAATGTTCCAGATCTTTGAAAAATACCGGTGGAATTTTGATCAAAATGGCATTAAAAGTATAGATTGCTCTAGGCAGTATAGACATTTTAACAATGTTTATTCTTCCTATCCAAGAGCATGGAATGGTTTTCCATTGTGGGAGGTTGGGGGAACCGTGGTGGGTATTAGAGAAGGCACAGACTGCATGGAGTACTGGGTGTGGTGCAAAAACAATGAATACTGTAACGCTGAACAGAAATAAAAATTTAAAAAAAAAAAACGCTGAAAAACAGGGAAAAAAATAAAGTGCTGAAAGAAAAACTGTCAACTAAATATCTGATATTTAGCAAAATTATCCTTTATTTTTAATTTAATTTTATTTTGTCAGTGTTCCAAGATTCATTGTTTATGTACCATACCCAGTGCTCCATGCAATCTGTGCTCTCCTTAATACCCATCACTGGACCAACACAACCCCCCACTCCCCTCCCTTCTAAAACCCTGTTTGTTTCTCAGAGTCCACAGTCTCCCATACTTTGTCTCCCCCTCTGATTTCCCCCAAGAGAAATTAAGGCATTCTCAGATAGGAGAAGCTGAGAAACAAACCTGCCCTACAAGAAATGCTAAAGGGAGTTATTTAGACTGAAATATCTCGCTAGGCAGTAAATTGCAGCCATTTGAAGATACACTTCGTCCTTGAACACTACAGATTTCAACTCTGCAGGTCCACTTATACTTGGTATTTCTTTTTTAAGTAATATCACAGAGAACCATAGGGGAAGGGAGGGAAATCTGAAGAGGAAGAAATCAGAGAGGGAGATGAACCATGAGAGACTATGGACCCAGGAAATGAACTGAAGGTTTGGGGGGGGGGGGGTAACAGGGTGATGGGCATTAAGGAGGGCATGTGTTGACAGCAAAAGGTATAAGACATTTATTTACAAATACCTACCCCAGACACCAGGAAACCAAATTAAAAACAAGTGATGCAGAGGTTATATCTGCTGCCCTCAGAGTACCCAGGGAGGCTGAGGCCATTAGCAGCCCCAAGTTGCCCTAGGCCTGGGAGGGGATGCAGGTCACCCTGTGTGCCAACAAAGTGGTCAGGTTGAGTACCCAGGGGTGGCAAAGAGGAAGTTGCGCTGAAGCAAAGGAACAGGCCTGGGGGGCAGGAACAGTACTGCACAGGAAACCCTGCACTGTGTTCATGCACTGAAATAAAGTTCTCAGACACCAATCTGAGCAGCCAGGCAGGGCTATGTCTACAAGGAGGAACAGCAGCATCTGAATCTTGCACACAGCTTTTATTTTGTTTTTTTATCAGAAAAGCAAGGACAGATGCCTCAAAGCATGGGAAAGGAGTGCAAATGGATGGCAAATATCTTGAAGCCATAAAGCAGGCCTGCATTCTTCTCTACACATAGGCACACAGGGAGACAGTCATGGGATAAGGGAGGAGCTAACAGTGTTTGGGCTAGCAATTCTAAGATGCAGAAAGGGAGACTGAGGATTACATTCTTTCATAACTCCTAACCTATGCCCTGCCCCTGGGGATCATGGAATTCTGCTCCTTCCAGGCCATTGCATTCAATAGCCTGAGAAAAGGAATGCTGATGACATTTCAGCTGCTTCCATAATCATAAGGCCTACAATATATTTTCTAAGAATAACTACACACTGCACCATGATTCTCCCAAACCCCAAAACCTGACTTCAGGCTCCTTTTATGCCAGGAGTAGACCACCCCCTATGGCAGTGTTCTAGCCCCATGGCCTCCCAGAGATTGGCACAGTTATGCATACCCATAGCTGCCAATGACCACAGGCTGGTGGTACACCCCCAGGCATACAGGTCAGCAGTACTACACTTCTCCTGGGCCTTTTAGACAGCTACTGCTGCTGAGTCAAGACCACCAGGCTGGGGAACACCACCATCCTACAGTCACTCCTGATGCCTGCCACCTCTGTTCAACTGCCTATACATGGATTATTTTCAACAAATGTACATACAGTACTATACATGTATTTTCTCTTCCTTATGATATTCTTAATAACATTAGTACCTAATTGTACTGATATGTAACACAAATAACATACAAAATATGTTAAATGGCTTGTTTATATTATTGGTAAGGTTTCCAACCGGCTACAGGAGGCTATTAATACTTAAGTTTGACTTTGGGGAAGTCAAGAGTTATAGCAGATTTTCAACTGCATAGCAGCTCATGGCCCAACTCCTGTGTTTTTCAAAGATCAACTGTATAAAGAATCTTGGCATAAGTAAATACACAAGTCAATAAATACACTAGTATTATTACATTTTACTATGTTTGTCCTTTTTGTTTCTATTTCATTTAGAAGACAAATGTGCATAAAAGAGTGATTATAAATCTATATTGAGAAGAAAATATAAAATATAATTAGTGAGATTAACAACAAAAAGGGAGAGTAACAAACTTATTTAAAAGCAGATATTTGGAGGGAGGCAAGATGGCAGAGAAATAGTGAACCCCATTTCAACTGATCCCCTGACTTTAGCTGGATATCTATCGAACCATTTTGAACACCCACAAAATCAGCCTGAGATGTAAGAATATAGATCTGGATCCCTACAAGCAGAAAAGTGACTGCTTTTTGCAAGCTAGGATGTGCAGTCATAAATCTATGGGGAGATGTCAGAATATTAACAGAAGTGGGAAGGAGCCTCCAAAGGTGGATTTTGGGAAGTGATATAACACTGGAGTGCAAAATTGGAACCATTTGAAATCTGCTCTAGTGAAAGACATCCCTCTCTGAAAAGGGATCTGGAAATAAAAAGGCAGAATTCTAGGTAGGACATTGTGGTCTTGGAATCTGAGGTGTTACAGAGTGAATGAGGGTACCTGAGCAGATAGAGTGCCCAAGCAGTGGAACCAGGAAGCAGATTATGGTCAGCAATCCCAGAAGGGATCACTCAGCTCCAATCACCATAAACAATGAGATAATCTGGTCAATAATAGCTCATTTCCTAAACATCCTGAAAAAGTCTGGAACCTAGGTATGACTGGACAAAAGCTTGCAGGGCAGTAGCAGCACAGAAAGGACATTAGAGCATCCAGGAGTTTCAGGTGCTTGAGCAAGTTGGCTTCTGCTTAAGGTTTTATAGTCACAAAAGGGCAATGGTACACCCAGAAACCTGGAACTACCTCTGAGAGAATTGCAGTGGGCATGTACCATGGGAGGCTGCAGTTTTTGGTGCATATAGAAGTGGAGACTGTTCCAAAAGGCTTATTAAAGAGGGAAAATTGAGGGGCACCTGGGTGGCTCAGTGGGTTAAAGCCTCTGCCTTTGGCTCAGGTCATGATCCCAGGGTCAGGCTTTCTGCTCAGCAGGGAGCCTGCTTCCCCCCTCTCTCTCTGCCTGCCTCTCTGCCTACTTGTGACCTCTCTCTCTCTCTCTCTCTCTGTCAAATAAATTAAAAATATCTTTAAAAAAAAGAGGGAATATTGAACTCTTTCTACTCTGGGTCAAAGGTTTGGGTGTGGCCATTTTTGTTCTAATCCTCTGAAGAGGTACAAAAAGCCTCCAGGGAACAAAAGCCACACAGAGGACCAGTTTCCACTGAGTCCATCCCTTGACAAGAGGTGGGACAACTATGCACAGGCAGGGATACCTGAGAAATAGTGCAGCAGGCCCCTCCTCCAACTGACAGTCTAGAAAAACAGGTGGATGACAACCCTATAGATCCCATAAGACTGTAAAATTACAACTCCAGGGAAAATTATTATATTTAACTCCAGGTGATGCCTCAAGTCTCATTTATTTTTCCGATAAAACCCTCATTTTCTTTTTTTTTTCCTTCTTATACTTTTTCTTCTTTTCTGTTTAACTTTTTTCTCATTTCAATTAGATATTTATAATAACAACTAATATTTCACAATTGCTTTTTAACTGGTATTTTTTCACATCTATATTTTTATAGATATATGCTTCATTTTAGTTCCTTTTTCACTCTATTCAATTTTTATATATAAATATATGTATAGATATATATAGATATATATATGATATCTATGTCTATATAGATGTAGATATAGATATATATAAGTTCTACATTCCTTTCAATTTGGGGATGAAGTGTCTTTTAATATACACACACCAAAAGACACTGCTATGTCCACACTGCAAGATTATAGTCACTCTTCCTCTCCCCAGCCTATTGATAATTTTATTCCTGTGATTCATTTTGGCTTTGTTTTTCTGTGGTGGCTTCTGACCACTCCAGATTTTTCTAGGGTGCATCTTGCTTGGGTCGTGGTTGATATTTTAGACTCTGATCATTTGTCCACCCATCATTCTCCAGACAGAATGACAAGAAGGAGGAACTCACACAAAAAAGAACCAGAGGCAGTGTTCTTTGCCACAGAGCTAATTGATATGGATATAAGTAAGATGTCAGAGATAGAATTCAGGATAGAAATCACAAAGTCAGTAGCTAGGGCTGAAAAATTGGATTAGTGACAATGTAGAATCTCGAAGGACAGAAATGAGAGCTAATCAGGCCACAATTAAAAATCCTATGAATGAGAGGAGGTCTAAACTGGATATTATATCAGATGAGGTAACTGGGGCAGAAGACAGAATAAGTAATCTAGAAGATAAGCTAATGGAAAGGAAGGAAGATGAGGAAAACAGAGAAAGGCAGCTAGTAGCCCATGAAAAAAGTCTTGGAAGGATTAATGATGTCATGAAACATTCTAATGTCAGAATTACTGAGATCCCTGAGGGAGGGGGTGGAGAGAGAGGGGGCAAGAAGGTATGTTTGAGCAAATCATAGATTAAAAACTTCCCTAATCTGGGGAAGGGAACAAGCATTATAAATCCAAGAGACAGAGAGAACCCCTCCCAAATCATTAAAAATAGATAAAAACCCTGACATATAATAGTGGAGCTTGCAATTCATACAGGCAAAGAAACTATCCTGAGAGTAGATAGGGAGAGGAGGTTCTTTACATATGCAGGGAGGAACATCAGAATAACATCAGACCTATCCATAGAGACATGGAAAGCAAGAAAGGACTGGAAAGATATATTCAGACCATTAAATGAAAAGAACATGCAGCCAAGAATACTTTATACAGCAAGGCTGTTATTCAGAATGGAAGGAAAGATAAAGCTCTTCCAGGACAGACAGAAACTGAAAGAATATGTGACCACAAAGTCAGCCCTGCAGAAATATTAAAGGGAATTTTGTAAGCAATGAGAGAGCCCAAGAGTCAGATAGACCAGGAAGAAACAGAGACAATCTATAAAAACAGGTGCATTACCGGCAATACAATGACAATACATTCATCTCTTTCAGTATCTGCTCTGAATGCACAGGGCAGGGAGGAATCAAGATGGCAGAGAAGTAGCAGGCTGAAACTACTTCAGCTAGCAGGTGATCAGCTAGATAGCTTATCTAAAGATTGCAAAGAGAAGAACAGCAATTTTAGAACAGAAAATCAACCACTTTCTGAAAAGTAGGACTGGCAGAGAAGTGAATCCAAAGCGATGGGAAGATAGACCCTGGGGGGAGGGGCTGGTTCCCGGCAAGCAACAGAGCAACGGAGCACAAAATCAGGACTTTTAAAAGTCTGTTCTGCTGAGGGACATCGCTCCAGAGGCTAAACCGGGGTGAAGCCCACGGGGGTCAGTGTGGCCTCAGGACCCACAGGGTCACAGAAGGATCGGGGGTGTCTGAGTGTCACAGAGCTTACAGGTATTAGAACAGGGAAGCCGGCTAGAGAGACAGAGCCGAGGGGTGAGCTCCCAGCTCAGGGTAACCTTGAACTGGTCGCAGGCTCAGTGAACTCGGAGCGCAGCCAGAGGCCATGGAAACGGGAGTAATTGGGCGCGGTTTTCTGAGGGCACACTGAGGAGTGGGGCCCCGGGCTCTCGGCTCCTCCAGGGTGGAGGCCAGGAGGCTGCCATTTTCATTCCCATCCTCCGGAACTCTACGGAAAGCGCTCAGGGAAAAAAAGCTCCTGAAAGCAAACCTGAGCGGATTAATCAGCCTGGCCCCTGGTAAGGGAGGTGCAATTCCGCCTGAGGCAAAGACACTTGAGAATCACTACAACAGGCCCCTCCCCCAGAAGATCAACAAGAAATCCAGCCAGGAGTAAGTTCACCTACCAAGGAGTGCAGTTTCAATACCAAGGAGAGCAGTGGAATTCCAGAGGAGGAGAAAGCAAAGCACAGAACTCATGGCTTTCTCCCCATGATTCTTTAGTCTTGCAGTTAATTTAATTTTTTCTTTCTTTTTCAGTTTTTTTTCTTCTTCTACTAAATTTTTTTTAACTTTTACGCTTTTCTTTTTTAACGTTTTTTAACTAGTTTATCTAATATATACATATTTTTTCTTTTTTATAATTTTTCTTTATTCATTTTATTTTTTTGTTTCTTTTTTTTCTTTTGCTTTTTTTTTCTTTCTTTCTGAACCTCTTTTTATCCCCTTTCTCCCCCCTCATGATTTGGGATCTCTTCTGATTTGGTTAAAGCATATCTTCCTGGGATTGTTGCCACCCTTTGAGTATTTTACTTACTCCTTCATATACTCTTATCTTGAAAAAATGACAAAGCAGAACAATTCAAGACAAATAAAAAACAACAAGAGGCAGTACCAAAGGCTAGGGACCTAATCAATACAGACATTGCTAATATGTCAGATCTAGGGTTCAGAATGACAATTCTCAAGGTTCTAGCCGGGCTCGAAAAAGGCATGGAAGATATTAGAGAAACCCTCTTGGGAGATATAAAAGCCCTTTCTGGAGAAATAAAAGATCTAAAATCTAACCAAGTTGAAATAAAAAAAGCTATTAATGAGGTGCAATCAAAAATGGAGGCTCTCACTGCTAGGATAAATGAGGCAGAAGAAAGAATTAGTGATACAGAAGACCAAATGACAGAGAATAAAGAAGCTGAGCAAAAGAGAGAAAAACAGGTGCCTGGGTGGCTTAGTGGGTTAAGCTGCTGCCTTTGGCTCAGGTCATGATCTCAGGGTCCTGGGATCGAGTCCCACATCGGGCTCTCTGCTCAGCAGGGAGCCTGCTTCCTCCTCTCTCTCTCTCTCTCTCTCTCTCTGCCTGCCGCTCTGCCTACTTGTGATCTCTCTCTGTCAAATAAATAAATAAAATCTTAAGAAAAGAGAGAGAGAGAGAGAAAACTACTGGACCATGAGGGGAGAATTTGATAGATAAGTGACACCATAAGATGAAACAACATTAGAATAATTGGGATTCCAGAAGAATAAGAAAGAGAGAGGGGAGCAGAAGGTATACTGGAGAGAATTATTGGGGAGAATTTCCCCAATATGGCAAAGGGAACAAGCATCAAAGTCCAGGAGGTGCAGAGAACACTCCTCAAAATCAATAAGAATATGTCCACAACAAATCAACTAATAGTAAAATTTACAAGCTTAGTGACAAAGAGAAAATCCTGAAAGCAGCCCGGGAAAAGAAGTTTGTAACATACAATGGTAAAATTATTAGAATAGCAGCAGACTTATCCACAGAGACCTGGCAGGACAGAAGAGGGGCATGATATATTCAGAGCACTAAATGAGAAAAACATGCAGCCAAGAATACTATATCCAGCTAGGCTATCATTGAAAATAGAAGGAGAGATTAAAAGCTTCCAGGACAAACAAAAACTGAAAGAATTTGCAAACACCAAACCAGCTCTGCAGGAAATATTGAAAGATGTCCTCTAAGCAAAGAGAGAGCCTAAAAGTAGTATATCAGAAAGGAACAGAGAGAATATACAGTAACAGTAAACTTAGAGGCAATACAATGGCACTAAATTCATATCTCTCAGTAGTTATCCTGAATGTTAATGGGCTAAATGCCCCAATCAAAAGACATAGGGTATCAGAATGAATAAAAAAACAAAACCCACCTATAGGTTGCCTACAAGAAACTCATTTTAAACTCATTTTAAACACTCATTTTAAAACTCATTTTAAACAGATTTAAAGTGAGGGGGTGGAAAACAATATACCATGCTAATGGACATCAGAAGAAAGCAGGAGTGGCAATCCTTATATTAGATCAATTAGATTTTAATCCAAAGACTATAATAAGAGATGAGGAAGGACACTATACCATACTTAAAGGATCTGTCCAACAAGAAGATCTAACAATTTTAAATATCTATGCCCCCAACATGGGAACAGCCAACTATATAAACTAATTAATAACAAAATCAAAGAAACAATAATACAATAATAGTTGGGGACTTTAACACTCCCCTCACTGAAATGGACAGATCATCCAAGTAAAAGACCAACAAGGAAATAAAGGCCTTAAATGATACATTGGACCATATGGACATCACAGATATATTCGGAACATTTCATCCCAAAGAAACAGAATACACATTCTTCTCTAGTGCACATGGAACATTCTCCAGAATAGATTACATCCTGGGTCTTAAATCAGGTCTCAGCCGGTATCAAAAGATTGGGATCATTCCCTGCATATGATGAGACCACAATGCTCTGAAGCTAGACCTCAATCACAAGAGGAAATTTGGAAAGACCCAAATACATGGAGACTAAACAGCATCCTTCTAAAGAATGAATGGGTCAACCAGGAAATTAAAGAAGAATTGAAAAAATTCATGAAAACAAATGATAATGAAAACACAATGGTACAAAATCTGTGGGACAAAACAAAGGCAGTCTGACAAAAAATATATATAGTGGTACAAGCCTTTCTCAAGAAACAAGAAAAGTCTCAGGTACACAACCTAACCCTACACTTAAAGGAGCTGGAGAAAGAACAAGAAAGAAATTCTAAGCCCAGCAGGAGAAGAGAAATCATAAAGATCAGAGCAGAAATCAATGAAATAGAAACCAAAAAAACAATAGAATAAATCAACGAAACTAGGAGCTGGTTCTTTGAATGAATTAATAAGATTGATAAACCCCTTGCCAGACTTATCAAAAAGAAAAGAGAAAGGACCCAAATAAATAAAATCATGAATGAAAGAGGAGAGATCACAACTAACATCAAAGAAATACACACCATTATAAGAACATACCATGAGCAACTCTACGCAAACAAATTTGACAATCTGGAAGAAATGGATGCATTCCTAGAGACTTATAAACTACTACAACTGAACCAGGAAGAAATAGAAAGCCTGAACAGGCCCATAACCAGTAAGGAGATTGAAACAGTCATCAAAAATCTCCAAAGAAACAAAAGCCCAGTGCCAGATGGCTTCCCAGGGGAATTCTACCAAACATTTAAAGAAGAACTAATTCCTATTCTCCTGAAACTGTTCCAAAAAATAGAAATGGAAGGAAAACTTCCAAACTCATTTTATGAGGCCAGCATCACCTTGATCCCAAAATGAGACAAGGATCCCATCAAAAAAGACAACTACAGACCAATATCCTTGATGAACACAGATGCGAAAATTCTCACCAAAATACTAGCCAATAGGATTCAACAGGACATTAAAAGGATTATTCACCACGACCAAGTGGGATTTATTCCAGTGCAGCAAGGTTGGTTCAACATCCGCAAATCAATCAATGTGATACAACACATCAATAAAAGAAAGAACAAGAACCATATGATACTCTCAATAGATGCTGAAAAAACATTTGACAAAGTACGGCATCCCTTCCTGATCAAAACTCTTCAAAGTGTAGGGATAGAGGGCACATACCTCAATATCATCAAAGCCATCTATGAAAAACCCACCACAAATATCATTCTCAATGGAGAAAAACTGAAAGCTTTTCCGCTAAGGTTAGGAACACATCAGGGATGTCCATTATCATCACTGTTATTCAAAATAGTAGTAGAAGTCCTAGACTCAGCAATCAGACAAGAAAAGGAAATTAAAGGCATCCAAATCAGCAAAGAAGAAGTCAAACTATCATTCTTCGCAGATGATATGATACTATATGTGGAAAACCCAAGAGACTCCACTCCAAAGCTGCTAGAACTTGTACAGGAATTCAGTAGAGTGTCAGGATATAAAATCAATGCACAGAAATCAGTTGCATTTCTCTACTCCAACAACAAGACAGAAGAAAGAGAAATTAAGGAGTCAATCCCATTTACAATTGCACCCCAAACCATAAGATACCTAGGAATAAACCTAACCAAAGAGGCACAAAATCTATACTCTGAAAACTATAAAGTACTCATGAAAGAAATTAAGGAAGACACAAAGAAATGGAAACATGTTCCATGCTCCTGGATTGGAAGAACAAATATTGTGAAAATGTCTATGCTACCTAAAGAAATCTACACATTTAATGCAATTCCTATCAAAGTACCATCCATCTTTTTCAAAGAAATGAGTGAAATAATTTTAAAATTTATATGGAAGCAGAAAAGACCTCGAATAGCCAAAGGGATATTGAAAAAGAAAGCCAAAGTTGGTGGCATCAGAATTCCGGACTTCAAGCTCTATTAAAAAGCTGTCATCATCAAGACAGCATGGTACTGGCACAAAAACAGACACATAGATCAATGAAACAGAATAGAGAGCCCAGAAATAGACCCTCAACTCTATGGTCAACTAATCTTCGACAAAGCAGGAAAGAATGTCCAATGGAAAAACGACAGCCTCTTCAATAAATGGTGTTGGGAAAATTGGATAGCCACATGCAGAAAAATGAAATTGGACCATTTCCTTACACCACACATGAAAATAGACTCAAAATGGATGATGGACCACAATGTGAGAAAGGAATACATCAAAATCCTTGAGGAGAACACAGGCAGCAACCTCTTTGACCTCAGCCGCAGCAACATCTTCCTAGGAACATCGCCAAAGGCAAGGGAAGCAAGGGCAAAAATGAGCTATTGGGATTTCATCAAGATCAAAAGCTTTTGCACAGCAAAGGAAACAGTTAACAAAACCAAGAGAAAACTGACAGAATGGGAGAAGATATTTGCAAATGACATATCAGATAAAGGGCTAGTGTCCAAAATCTATAAAGAGCTTAGCAAACTCAACACCCAAAGAACAAATAATCCAATCAAGAAATGGGCAAAGGACATGAACAGACATTTCTGCAAGGAAGACATCCAGATGGCCAACAGACACATGAAAAAGTACTCCATATCACTCGGCATCAGGGAAATACAAATTAAAACCACAATGAGATATCACCTCACAACAGTCAGAATGGCTAAAATTAACAATGAAAGATGCTGATGAGGATATGGAGAAAGGGGAGCCCTCCTACACTGTTGGTGGAAATGGAGGCTGGTGCAACTACTCTGGAAAATAGCATGGAGGTTCCTCAAAATGTTGAAAATAGAATTGCCCTAAAACCCAACAATTGCACTACTGGGTATTTACCCTAAAGGTACAAATGTAGTGATCCGAAGGGGCACGTGAACACTAATGTTTATAGCAGCAATGTCTACAATAACCAAACTATGAAAAGGATCAAGATGCCCATCAACACATAAATGGATAAAGAAGAAGTGGTATGTATACACAATGGAATGCTATGCAGCCATCAAAAGAAATGAAATCTTGCCATTTGCGATGATGTGGATGGAACTAGAGGGTATCCTGCTTAGCGAAATAAGTCAATTGGAGAAAGACAACTATCATATGATCTCCCTGATATGAGGAAGTGGATATGCAACAGGTGGAGTTAAGGGGGTAAGAGAAGATTAAATGAAACAAGATGGGATTGGGAGGGAGACAAACCATAAGTGACTCGTAATCTCACAAAACAAACTGAGAGTTGCTGGGGGGAGGGGTGTTTGGAGAAGGGGGGTCGGGTTATGGACACTGGGGAGGGTATGTGCTTTGGTGAGTGCTGTGAAGTGTATAAACATGGTGACTCACATACCTGTACCCCAGGGAATAAAAATATATTATATGTTTATAAAAATAAAAAATTATTTTAAAAAAAAGACACAGGGCTTCAGATTGGATAAAAAAGCATGACTCAACCATATGCTATCTCCAAGAGACTCATTTTATACCTAAAGATACCTCCAGATTGAAAGTGAGGGGATGAAGAACCATTTACCACACTGATGGACCTCAACAGAAAGCTGGGATAACAATCTTCATACCTAAAAAAAATCATATTTTAAACAAAAGACTGTAAAAAGAGATGTAAAGGGACACCATATCATACATAATGGGTCTATCCAACAACATCAAATGGTTGAAATATCTATGGCCCCAGCATGGGAGCAGACAATTATATAAACCAATTAATAACCAAAACAAAGAGACATATTAATAATAATACCTAAACAATAGGGAACTTAAAACACTTCACTCACTGCAATGGACAGATCATCAAAACAGAAGATCAACAAAGAAACAAGTGCTCTGAATGACAAATTTGACAAGATGGACTTCACAGATATATCCAGAACATTCCATCCTAAGACAACAGAATACTCATTTCTCAGGTGCATAGGGAACTTTCTCCAGAATAGATCACATACTGGGTCACAAATCAGATTTCAACCAATACCAAAAGATTGAGATTTTTCCATGCATATTTTCAGAACACACTGCTTTGAAACTGTCAACTACAAAAAGAAATTTGGAAGGATTTCAAACACATAGAGGTTAAATAGTATCCTCCTAAAGAATGAATGGGTCAACCAGGAAATTAAAGAATAACTTAAACAATTCATGCAAACCAGAGAAAGACAACTATCATATGATCTCCCTGATATGAGGAAGTGGTGATGCAACATGAGGGCTTAAGTGGATAGGAGAAGAATAAATGAAACAAGATGGGATTGGGAGGGAGACAAACCATAAGTGACTCTTAATCTCGCAAAACAAACTGAGGGTTGCTGGGGGGAGGGGGTTTGGGATAAGGGGGTGCGATTATGGACATTGGGGAGTGTATGTGCTTTGGTGAGTGCTGTGAAGTGTGTAAACCTGGTGATTCACAGACCTGTACCCCTGGGGATAAAATATATGTTTATAAAAAATAAAAAATTAAAAAAAAACAATTCATGCAAACAAATGAAAGTGAAAACACATCAGTTCAAAGCCTATGGGATGCTGCAAAGACAGTCTTAAGAAGGATGTACATTGCAATCCAAGCCTCCGTCAAAAATTAGAAAAATCACAAATACACAAACTTACCTTACAACAAAAGTACCTGGGGAAAGAACAACAAATAAAGCCTAAACCTAGCAGGCAAAGAGAAATCATAAATATTAGAGAGCAAATCAACAAGACAGAAACTAGAAGAACAATAGAACAGATCAACAAAACTAGAAGCTGTTTCTTTGAAAGAATTAGCATCAATAAACCTCTGGCCAGATGTATCCAAAAAGAAAATAGAAAGGAACCAAATTAATAAAAACATTAATGAAAAAGAAGAGATTGCAACTAACATCAAGGAAATAGAGACTATTATTAGAACTTGTTATTAGCAGCTATAAACCAACAAATTAGTCAATTTGGAAGAAATGGGTGCATTCCTGGAAACTTATAAACTACTAAGACTGAAGTAGGAAGAAAAAGACAATCTGGACAGAACAATAACCAGCAAGGAAACTGAAGCAGTAATCAAAAACCTCCAAAAAACAAGAGTCCAGGACTAGATGGCATCCAATGGAATTCTACCAAACATCTAAAGAAGAATTAATACCTAATGTAATGAAGGTGTTTCAAAAAATAGAAATGGAAGAAACACTTCCCAAGCTCGTTCTGTGAGGTCAGCATTACCTAGATCCCCAAACCAAAGACTCAGTCAAAAAAGAGAATTAAAGACCAATGTCCCTGATGAAGATGGATGCCAAAATACTCAACTATTTCCTAGCCAATAGGATCCAACAGTACATTAAAAGTATTATTCACCACAATTACATGGCATTTATTCCTGGACTTCCAGGTTAGTTCAACATCCAGTAATCAATCAATGTGATATAATACATTAATAAAAGAAAGAACAAGAAACATGATACTCTCGATAAATGCTATAAAAGCATTTGACAAAGTACAGCATCCTTTCTTGATCAAAACTCTTCGAAGTGGAGGGATAGTGGGTACATACCTCAATATCATCAAAGCCATCTATATAAAACTCAAAGTGAATACAATTCTCAGTGGAAAAAAAATTAGAGCTTTTCCCCTAAGTTCAGGAACATGGCAGGGATGTCCAATGTCAGAATCTTAGAGGAGAGCATAGGCAGTAACCTCTTCAACACTGGCCACAGTAACGTCTTTCAAGATATGTCTCCAGAGGCAAAGGAAACAAAAACAAAACTGACCTTTTAGGAAATTATAGCAGACATTTTTTTTTTTTAATTACCTTTCAGGGTAACAAAATTCATTGTTTTTGCACCACACCCAGTGCTCCATGCAATACGTGCCCTCCTTAATACCCACCACCTGGCTCTCCCAACCTCCCATTCCCCCACCCCTTCAAACCTCTCAGATTGTTTTTTAGAGTCCATAGTCTCTCATTGTTCACCTCCCCTTCCAATTTTCCTCAACCCCCTTCTCCTCTCTAACTCCCCTTGTCCTTCATGTTATTTGTTATGCTCCACAAATAAGTGAAACCATATGATTGACTCTCTCTGCTTGACTTATTTCACTCAGCATAATATTTTCCAACCCCATCCATGCTGCTACAAAAGTTGGGTATTCATCCTTTCTGATGGAGGCATAATACTCCATAGTGTATATGGACCACATCTTCCTTACCCATTCGTCCACTGGAGGGCATCTTGGTTCTTTACAGATGGCCCTTCTTTTCACTACATCTGTATCTTTGGGGTAAATACCCAGCAGTGCAATTGTAGGGTCATAGGGAAGCTCTATTCTTAGTTTATTGAGGAATCTCTACACTGTTCTCCAAAGAGGCTGCACCAACTTGCATTCCCACCAACAGTGGAAGAGGGTTCCCCTTTCTCCACATCCTCTCCAACACACGTTGTTTCCTGTCCTGCTAATTTTGGCCATTCTAACTGGTGTAAGGTGGTATCTCAATGGGGTATTAATTTGAATCTCACTAATAGTTAGTGATGATGAACATTTTTTCATGTGTCTGATAGCCATTTGTATGTCTTCATTGGAGAAGTGTCTGTTCATATCTTCTGCCCATTTTTGATATGATTATGTGTTTTGTGTGTGTTGAGTTTGAGAAGTTCTTTATAGATCCTGGATATCAACCTTTTGTCTGTACAGTCATTTGTGAATATCTTCTCTGATTCCGTGGGTTGGCTCTTTGTTTTGTTGACTCTTTCCTTTGCTGTGCAGAAGCTTTTGATTTTGATGAAGTCCTGAAAGTTCATTTTTGCTTTTGTTTCCTTTGCCTTTGGAGACATATCTTGAAAGAAGTTGCTGTGGCTGATATCAAAGACGTTCTCCTCTAGGATTCTGCTCTATGTTCTCCTCTAGGATTCTCCTCTAGGATGTTCTCCTCTAGGATTCTGATGGATTCCTGTCTCACACTGAGGTCTTTTATCCATTTTGAGTTTATCTTTGTGTACGGTGGAAGAGAATGTCGAGTTTCATTCTTCTACATATAGCTGTCCAATTTTCCCAGCACCATTTATTGAAGAGACTATCTTTTTTCCACTGTATATTTTTTCCTGCTTTGTCAAAGATTATTTGACTATAGAGTTGAGGGTCCATATCTGGACTCTCTACTCTGTTCCACTGGTCTATGTGTCTGTTTTTATGCCAGTACCATGCTGTCTTGGTGATCACAGCTTTGTAGTAAAGCTTGAAATCAGGTAACATGATGTCGCCAGTTTTACTTTTTTTTTCAACATTTCCTTAGTAATTCAGGGTCTCTTATGATTCCATACAAATTTTAGGATTATTTGCTCCAGCTCTTTGAAAAAATACCAGTGAAATTTTGATCGGAATGGCATTAAAAGTATAGATTGCTCTAGGCAGTATAAACACAATGTTTATTCTTCCAATCCAAGATCATGGAGTGGTCTTCCATCTTTTTGTGTCTTCTTCAATTTCTTTCATGAGTGTTCTGTAGTTCTTTGAGTAGACATCCTTTACCTCTTTGGTTAGGCTTATTCCCAGGTATCTTATGGTTCTTTGTGCTATAGTACATTGAATCAATTCTCTAATTTCCCTTTCTGTATTTTCATTGTTAGGTACACCACCCTTTCTTGATAAAAATTATTCACAATGTATGGGTAGAGGGTACATACCTCAATATCATCAAAACCATCTATGAAAAATTCACAGCAAGTATCATTCTCAATGGGGAAAAATTGAGAGATTTTCCCCTAAGGTAAGGAATGTGACAGGGCTATTCACTATCACCACTGCTATTCAACATAGTACTAGAAGTCCTAGCTTCAACAATCAGACAACAAAAGGAAATGAAAGGTATATGAATTGGCAAATAAGAAGGCAAGAAGAAGACTCATGCTTTGCAGATGATATGATACTTTATGTGGAAAACCCAAAAGGCTCCCCCACCAAACTGCTAGGACTCATATAGGAATTCAGTAAACTGTCAGGATATAAAATTAATGCACAGAAATCTGTTGCATTTCTCTTTTTATTATTATTATTTCTTTTCAGCGTAACAGTGTTCATTGTTTTTCACCACACCCAGTGCTCCATGCAATTTCTTTACACCAACAGCAGGACAGAAGAAAGATAAATTAAGGAGTTGATCCGTTTAAAATTGCACCTAAAACCATAAGATACCTAGGACTAAACCTAACCAAAGAGGCAAAGAATATGTATTGAGAAAACTATAAAGTATGCATGAAAGAAATTGAGGAACTCACAAAGAAATGGAAAAACATTCCATGCTCATGGATTGAAAGAACAAATATTGTGAAAATGTCTGTACTATCTAGAACAATCTAGACATTTAATACAATCCCTATCAAAATACCATCAACTTTTTTTTCAAGATATTGAACAAATAATCCTAAAATATATATGGAACCAGGAAAGACGCTGAATAGGCAGAGGAATGTTGAAATAGAAAACCCAATTTGGTGGCATCACAATTCCAGACTTCAAGCTCTATCACAAAGCTGTAATCATCAAGACAGTATGGTACTGGCACTAAAACAGACACATAGATCAATGGAATAGAATAGAGATCCCAGAAGTAGACCCTCAGTTCTATGGTCAACTAAACATCAACAAAGCAAGAAGGAATGTCCAATGGGAAAAAGACAGCCTCTTCAACAAATGGTGTTAGGAAAATTGGACAACCACATGCAGAAGAATGAAACGACCATTTCCTTACACCACAAACAAGAATAGACTCAAAATGGATGAAAAACCTCCATGTGAGACAGGAATCCATCAAAATCCTTGAGAAAACAGACTGCACCCTCTTTGACCTCAGCTAGGGTAAGTTCTTCCTAGAAACATCGCCAAAGCAAGGGAAGCAAGGGCAAAAATGAACTCTTGGAACTTCATCAAGATCAAAATCTTTTGCACTGCAAAGGAAACAGTTAACAAAACCAAAAGACAACTGACAGAATGGGAGAAGATATCTGCAAATAACCTACTATATAAAGCGCTAGTATCCAAAATTTATAAAGAACTTAACAAACTCAACACCCAATACACAAATAATCCAATCAAGAAATGGGCAGAAGACGTGAACAGACATTTCTGCAAAGAAGACATCCTAGTGGCCAAAGACACATTAAGAAGTGCTCAAAATCCCTTGGCATCAGAGAAATACAAATCAAAGCCACAGTGACATACCACCTCACATCAGTCAGAATGGCTAAAATTGACCAGTCAGGAAATGACAGGTGTTGGCAAGGATGCAGAGAAAGGGGAACTTTCTCACATTCGTGGTTGGAATGTCAGCTGGTACAGCCACTCTGAAAAACAGTACAGAGGCTCCTCAAAAAGTTGAAAATAGAGCTCTCCCATGACCCAGCAATTGCACTACTGGGTATTTACCTTAAAGATACAAATGGAGTGATCCAAAGGGGCATGTGCACCCTCAATGTTTATAGCAGTGATGTGCACAATAGTCAAACTATGAAAAGAGCCTAGAAGTCCACCAATAGTTGAATGTACAAAAAAGATTTGGTGTATACAATGGAATACTACACAGCTATAAAAAATTAAATCTTGCCATTTGTGACAATGTGGATGGAACTAGACGGTATTACGCTAAGCAAAACAAGGCAATCAGAGAAAGACAATTATCATATGATCTCTCTGATATAAGAAATCTGAGAGGCAGGGTGGGGGGTGTGGAGGGAAGGTAGGGAGAAATGAAACAAGATGGAATGGGGAGGGAGACCAGCCATAACAGACTCTTCATTTTAGGAAACAAACTGAGGGTTACTGGTTGGGGAAGAGGGATAGAGTGACTGGGTTATGGACATTGGGAGCAGTATGTGCTATGTTGAGTGCTGTGAATTGTGTGAGGCTGATGATTCACAGACCTGTACCCCTGAAACAACTAATACATTATGTTAATAAAAAAACCAAAAAGGCTTTAATAAGAAACAAGGAATAATACTATATAATAGTAAAGGAGATAATCCAACAAGAAGGTACAATAATTGTAAATATTTATGCATCCAATATGGGAACACCCAGATGCATAAAACCATTAAAAAAATAAAGGAACTAATCAATAGATTAATAGTAGGGAAATTTAACACCACACTTACATGAAAAGACACATGATCCAAACATAAAATCAACAAGGAAATGGTGACATTGAATGACACATTGGACCAGATGGATTTAACAGATATATTTGAGAACATTCTATCCTAAAGCAACAGAATGCCATTCTCTTCAAGTGTACATGAAACAGTCTCCAAAAGAGATCACATATTAGACCACAAAACATATCTCAACAAAGTCAAATAAAAATCGAGGTCCTACCCCAAACATACAGATGTAGTGAAAAGAAGGGCCATCTGTACCCCAATGTTTATAGCAGCAATGGCCACGGTTGCCAAACTGTGGAAAGAACCAAGACACCCTTCAAGGGACGAATGGATAAGGAAGATGTGGTCCATATACACTATGGAGTATTATGCCTCCATCAGAAAGGATAAATACCCAACTTTTGCAGCAACATGGACAGGACTGGAAGAGATTATGCTGAGTGAAATAAGTCAAGCAGAGAGAGTCAATTATCATATGGTTTCACTTATTTGTGGAGCATAACAAAAAGCATGGAGGACATGGGGAGTTAGAAAGGAGAAGGGAGTTGGGGGAAATTGGAAGGGGAGGTGAATCATGAGAGATTATGGACTCTGAAAAACAATCTGAGGGTTTTGAAGGGGCAGGAGGTGGGAGGTTGGGGTACCAGCTGGTGGGTATTAGAGAGGGCACGGATTGCATGGAGCACTGGGTGTGGTGCAAAAATAATGAATACTGTTATGCTGAAAATAAAGAAAAAATAAATTAAAAAAAATAGAGGTCCTACTGACCACAATGCTATGAAACTAGAAATCAACCACAAGAAAAAATACGGAAAGCACAATATATGGAGGTTAAATAACATGATATCAAGCAATGTATATTTCAACCTGGAACTCAAATAGGAAAGAAGAAAGTACATGGAGAGAAATGCAGATGAAAATACAACAGTCCAAAGCCTTTAGGATGTACCAAAAACAGTTCTAAGAGGGAAATGTACAGCAATCCCGTAATATAGCAATACAGCAATACAATATCTCAATACAAGTAAGAAAAATCTCAAATAAACAACCTAACTTTACACTTAAAGGAACAAGAAAAAGAAGAGCAATCCAAAGGAGAAAACAGAAGGAAGGAGATAATAAAAATTAGACAGAAATCAATGACATAGAAACTAAAACAACAACAACACTTCAATGAAACCAGGAGCTGGTTCTTTGAAAAGATCAACAAAATTAATAAACAATTAGCTAGTCTTGTCAAAAAAGGGGGGGGGGGAATACTCAAATAAATAAAATTAGAAATGAAAGAATAGAAATACTGACCAACACCACAGAAATACAAAGGATTAGTACAGAATATTGGGGAAAATTATATGCCAAATATTGGAAAACCTAGAAGAAATGCATAAATTCTGGAGCACCTGGGTGACTCAGTGGGTTGAAACCTCTGCCTTCAGCTCAGGTCATGGTCCCAGGGTCCTGGGATGGAGCTCCAAATCGGGCTCTCTGCTCAGCAGGGAGCCTGCTTCCCTTCCTCTCTCTGCCTGCCTCTCTGCCTACTTGTGATCTCTATCAAATAAATCAATAAAATCTCAAAAAAAAAAAAGAAATTCATAAATTCCCAGAAACACAAAATGTCTCAAAATTGAATCAAGAAGAAATAGATAGAACATTTGAACATTTGAACAGACCAATGACCAAAAATGAAATTGAATCACTAATCAAAAATATACCAGCAGGAATGCCTGGGTGGCTCAGTCAGTTAAGCATCTGTCTTTGACTCAGGTCCTGAACCCAGGGTTCTGGGATTGAGTCCCACATTGGGCTCCTTGCTCAGTGGGGACCGTGCTTCCCCCTCTGCCTGCTGCTCCCCTGCTTCTGTGCTCTTTGTCTTTCTCTCTCTCTCTAATAAATAAATAAAATATTTTAAAAAAAATACCTCCCAGTGGGGCGCCTGCGTGGCTCAGTGGGTTAAGCCTCTGCCTTCGGCTCAGGTCATGATCTCAGAGTCCTGGGATCGAGCCCCGCGTCGGGCTCTCTGCTCAGCAGGGAGCCTGCTTCCCTCTCTCTCTTTCTCTGCCTGCCTCTCTGCCTACTTGTGATCTTGTCTGTCAAATAAATAAAATCTTTAAAAAAAAAAATACCTCCCAGTAAACAAAGTCGAGAGCCAGATTTACTTCATAGGTAAAGTCTTTGAAATTTTATTATTTATTTATTTATTTATTTATTTATTTATTTATCTATCAAATATTTTATTTCAGAAAGAGAGAGCACAAGCCAGGAAAACACCAGCCTGAGGGAGAAACAGGATCCCCACTGAGCAAGGAGACCAACTCAGGACTCAGATCCAAGGCCCTGGGATCAGGACCTGAGCTGAAGGTAGAAACTTAACCAACTGAGCCACTCAGACATCCTGAATTCTTCCAAATATTTAAAGAAGGCCTAATAGCTCTCCTTCTCAAACTATTCCAAAAAATAGAAGATGAAGGAAAGTCTGAAAATTCATTCTATATGGCCAGTATCACCCTAATACCCAAATCAGATGAACAGACCAAAAATACATAGAGAAAGACAAGCCACTATCTCTGATGAACATACATGCAAAAATTCTCACCAAGATACTACCAAACTGCCTGCAACAATACATTAAAAAATTATACACCACGACCAAGTGGGATTTATTCCTGAGATGCAAGAGTGATTTGATATTTGTAAAACAATCAACATAGTATGTCACGTCAAAAAAAGATGAAAAACATATAATCAATTCAATAGATGAAGAAAAATTATTTCACAAAGTAAAGCATCCATCCATGATAAATACCCTGAACAACATAGGAACAGAAGGCACATACTTCAATGTAATAAAGACTTAATATGGAAAACACACAACTAACATGCTCAATAGTGAAAAACTAAAAAGTTTCCCCTACCATCAAGAACAAGACAAGGAAGTCTACTCTCACCAATTGTATCCAACCTTGTACTGGAAGTCCTAGACACAGCAATTTGACAACACAAAGTAATAAAAGACATCCAAACTGTTAGGAAGAAACGAAACTTTCACTATTTGCAAATGACATGAAGCTTTATACAGAAAACCAAAAAAACTCCACCAAAAAAATACTAGAACTAATAAATGAATTCAGTAAAATTCCAGGATACAAATATCAATGTCCAAACTCTATTGCATTTCTATGCATTAGTAATGAGGCAGCAGAGAGAGAAAATTTTTTAAAATCCCATTTACAACTGGATGAATAATAATAAAATAAATACCTACCGATAAACTTAACCATGAAGGTGAAAGACTTTTACTCTGAAAACGATAAAACTTTGATGAAAGAAATTCAAGACGATACACAGAAATGGAAAGAAGCCAGCTGGGAACAGAGATTCTAGGTGTCACCTTTCTGCTCTGTTTGTCATATAATGTGAATTGCTGAGCAGTCGTGCCATTGCTTTCCTGGAGCAGGTCCACCAAAAGGCAGAAGCATGGAAAGACCCTCCCTAGGTGGAACAGCATAGGTCTGTGCAATAGAAGCCCCTAAAATTTGGAGTTGTTTTTTTGTTTGTTTGTTTGTTTGTTTTGTATAGATCTCTTTTTTTAAATTTTTTATTTTTTATAAACATATATTTTTATCCCCAGGGGTACAGGTCTGTGAATCACCAGGTTTACACACTTCACAGCACTCACCAAAGCAAATTTGGAGTTTTTGAAATTCAGTTATGGGCCTGAGATAAAAATGCTCAAACACAGGCAGTGTGAACACAGATTTCTGATGGAAACCAGGGTGACAAGAGTGATTGATTACTCTTCTGGGAGATCTCACTGAAGAGTAGGGGGTGAGAATTTTCAGCTCTAGGGCTAGAGAGCAGATCACTGCCATATTTATCCTGCCCATCAATGCTGAAAGCCTTCATGGTACAAAGGAGTGCCACCTAGTGGAGTCAAGAGCCCCTTACACGAAGACATGCCTCCCTACATGCTGGAGACACATTTCCAATAGGACAAGTGCACATGAGAATCAGCACAGCGGGCGGGTCCCCCGACGACCAGCACAAACAACTTGCTCTCACCAAGTTTACTCATAATAGAGGGCTTGCACAGCTTCAGCTTAGGGTAAAACAGTATATACCACTCTTACTATTTTTATGATTTAGTCCTTTTTTATTATTATTTAGTTAATTTCTTATTTTTTCATTTTTTTCCAATTTTACAATTTTTATTTATATATATATTTCATATATTTTTAATTTTTCCTTTCCTTTTATTTTATTTTTATGCATACATATTTTTTCTTTCTATTTTGGGATCTAGTTTCTTTTAACAAAACCAAAACACACACAAGATCTGTTTTGGGGGGGAGTCTTTTGTTGTTGTTGTTATTGATTTTTTAAATTAATTTATTTATTTTCAGCATAACAGTATTCATTATTTTTTCACCACACCCAGTGCTCCATGCAATCCGTGCCCTCTATAATACCCACCACCTGGTACCCCAACCTCCCACCCCCCCGCCACTTCAAACCCCTCAGATTGTTTTTCAGAGTCCATAGTCTCTCATGATTCACCTCCCCTTCCAATTTACCCCAAATCCCTTCTCCTCTCTTTCTCCCCATGTCCTCCATGCTATTTGTTATGCTCCACAAATAAGTGGAAACCATATGATAATTGACTCTCTCTGCTTGACTTATTTCACTCAGCATAATCTCTTCCAGTCCCATCCATGTTGCTACAAAAGTTGGGTATTTGTCCTTTCTGATGGAGGCATAATACTCCATAGTGTATATAGACCACATTTTTGTTATTGATGTTTTTGTTGCTTCCTTCTTTTATTTCTTCATTTCATCTGGGACAAAATTACAAAGTGGAGAAATTCACCTCCCAAAAAAGAATAAGAGGTAGTACTCACAGCCAGTGATTTAATCAACACAGATATAAATAAGATGTCTGAACTAGAATATACAACAATAATTATAAACATACTAACTGGGATTGAAGAAAGCACAGATGACACTAAAGAATTTCTTTCTGTAGAGATAAAATAACTAAAACCTAGTCAGGCCAAAATTTAAAATGTTATTACTGAGATACAGTACCAAGTGGAGGCCATAGTAATGACCATGAATGAAGCAGAAGAATCAGTGACATAGAAGAAAAAATGATGGAAAGTACTGAAGGTGGAAAGAAGAGGGAAAGGAAACTATTAGATCATGAAGGTAGACTTAAGAAACTCAATAATATCATGAAGCAAAACCACATCTGTATTATAGGAGTCCAAGAAGATGAAGAGCAGGAGAAAGGGGCAGAAGGCTTATTTGAACAAATTAGAGTTGAAAACTTTCCTAATCTGGGAAAGGAAACAGACATTCAAGTACAAGAGTCACAATGAATTCCCTAAAAAAAGAGAAGAAAACAAAACAAAAAAATAGGCCAACACATGGACATATTATAGTGAATCTTGCAAATTACAAAGATAAAGAGAAAACCCTGAAAGCAGCTTGGGACAAGACGTCCTTAACCCACAAACGTAGAAACATAAGGTTGGCAACAGACCTATCCATAGAGACCTGGCAGACCAGGAACGACTGGGACAATATATTCAATATGCCAAATGGGGAAAAAATATGCAACCAATAATATTTTATCCAGCAAGGCTGTCATTCAGAATATAAAGAGAGATAAACAGATTTCATGATGAACAAAAACAATAGGAATTGGTGAACACTAAGCCAGCCCTGTAAGAAATACTAAAGGGACTTCTTTGAGCGGGAAGAAAGCCCAAAAGTAACAAACACCAGAAAGCAACAGAGACAATCTAAAGGAACAATGAATTTACAGGTGATACAATGGCACTAAGTTTATATCTTTCAGTAATTACTCTAAATATAAAAAGACTAAATGCCCCAATCAAAAGACACAGGGCATCAGAACAGTTTACAAAAAATAATAATAAGATCCATCGATATGTTGCTTATAAGAGACTCATTTTAGACCCAAAGGCAATGCCAGATTGAAAGTAAGGGTGTGGAAAACTCTTATCATGTTATTGGACATCAGAACAAAGTTGGAGTAGCCACCCTTATATCAAAATAGATTTTAAATAGAAAATTGTAATAAGAGATCCAGAAGGACACCATATCATAATAAAGGAATCTATCCAGCAAGGAGATCTAACTATTGTAAATATTTACACTCCTAACATGGAAACACCCAAATATATAAACCAATCCATAAAAAGTGTAAAGAAACTCATTGATAATAATATTGATAATAATAATTGCTAATAGTACAATAATAGTAAGGGACTTAAACACCGCACTCACAACAATGGACAGATCAACTTAGCAGAAGATCAACAAAGAAATGGGTTTTCAATGACACATTGGACCACAAGGATTTCACAGATATACTCAGAGCATTTCATCCTAAAACACCAGAAAACACATTATTTTCAACTGCACATGGAACATTCACCAGGAAAGATCACATACTGGGTGACAAATCAGGACTCAAATGGTACGAGAAGATTGAATTTATGCCATACATATATTCAGACTACAATAGTATGAAATATAAAGTCAACCACAGGAAAAATTTTCAAAAGACCTCAAATGCATGGAGGTTAAAGAACATTCCACTAAAGTATAAATGGGTCTATGAGGAAGTTAAAGAAGAAATTAAAATATATATGAAGGAAAGCGAAAATGAAAACATGGCAGTTCAAAACCTTTGGGATGCAACAAAGGCAGTCCTAAGAGGGAAGTATATAGCAATACAAGCCCTCCTCAAGAAACAAGGAAAGTCTCAAATACACAACTTAATCTTACACCTAAAGAAGTTTGTAGAAGAATAGCAAATAAAGCCTAAATGCAGCAGGAGAAGAGAAATAACAAAAATTAGTGCAGAAATCAATGATAGAGAAATCAACAAAACAGTAGAACAGATCAATGAAACTAAAAGTTTGTTCTTAGAATTAACAAGATTGGTAAACCCCTAGCCACACTCATCAAAAAGAAAGGATACTCAAATAATTAAAAGCATCAATAAAAGAGGCAAGATCACAACAGATATCAAAGATATATGAACAGTGATAAGAGAATATTATGAGTAATTGCCAACAAGTTAGGCAATCTGGAAGGAATGGATATATTACTAGAAACATATAAAGTCCCAAAACTGAACAGGAAGAAATAGAAAACTTGAACAGAATAATGAGCAAAGAAATTGAATCTATAATCAAAAATCTCCCAACAAGTAAGTGTCCTCAGATGGGGGCGACTGGGTGGCTTAGTCGTCAAACATCCAACTCTTGATTTCAGCTCAGGTCATGGTCTTAGGTTCTTGAGATTGAGCCCCATGCCCAGCTCCATGCTCATCAGGGAGTCTTCTCCTCTCTCTTCCTCTCCTTCTGCCCCTACCCCTGCTCAAACTTTCTCTGTTTCTCTCTATAAAATAAATAAATAAATCTTTGAACAAAAGAGTCAATGACCAGATGCCTTCTGAGGGGAATTCCAGCAGACATTTAAAGAAGAATTAGTATCTATTCTTCTCAATCTGTTCCAAAAAATAGAAATATAAGGAAAGCTTTCAAACTCTTTTTATGAGACCAGAATCACCTTGATCCCCAAATGGGAAAAAAGACTCCATTAAAAAGAAGAATGACAGACCAATATCCCTGATGAATGTGGACATAAAAATTCTCACTAAGATACTAACTAATAAGATCCAACCATATTAAAAGGATTATTCGGGGGAGACAAGATGGCGGGGAAGTAGGAGGAGGCGCCTTTTCAACCTGTACCCTAAAGTGATCTGATTACCTACCAAAGAACTCCGATCTCCCATGAAATCAGCCTGAGATCAGAATTATACACGTCTGGATCTCTACAGGGGCAGAAGATGCCAGAGGGCAGGTAAAGCAGAGTGGGAATGTCGGACTGATATTGGAAGATAAACAAAAGGGGGAGGGAGTCACCAGAGGCGACTGATTGGAAAGTAATACCCCTAATACAAGAGTGCCCTGCATCTGGGGACCAGAATTAACTTGGAGACTGGTTGAAAGCACTCAGAAAGAGCAAAGGATTGCGGAGCGGGGGTGCAATTGTGGGAATCAGGCTGCTAGGACCGGGGCTTAAGTCCCCGGACCCAGGACAGCCACCCCTGGCGCTGAGCCAGAGAGAGTGCAGCGGAGAAACCAGGTCTTGGTCCCTGAGCTGCCAGCGCACCCGAGATTGCATGGGGTATGGCTCCTGTGAGGGGCTGGGAGCCTCGCCAGATGGCAGAACACCCAGACGTGCTACAGAGCCTGAGAAACGCACGCCTTTCACCCTTCCCTGAGAGAGGTGCGTGAAGGCCCACCTGGCGCTCTTAGACCCGCACCATTGTTTCAGAGCCTGAGATG
The DNA here is from genome assembly GCF_964662115.1 of Mustela nivalis. Lineage (NCBI taxonomy): Eukaryota > Metazoa > Chordata > Mammalia > Carnivora > Mustelidae > Mustela > Mustela nivalis. The sequence continues at coordinate 63,917,360 of NC_139040.1, read as the reverse complement.
CATGCCTGCCCCAAACTCTCCCCTGAGAGAGGTGAATGAAGGCCCAGCTTGGGGCTCTCAGACCTGCGCCTGATACCAGGGCCTGAGATGCGCGCGCAACCCACAGCCTCCACTGAAAGAAGTGTGTGCAAGCCAGGCGATCTTAGACCCCGAAAGACGAGGCACTCCCAGCCTGGGCCAGCAGAAAAATCTCAGTGTGTGATTGCTGCTTGGAACCTCTCTGGCGGTCTGGAGCTGCCCAGACAGCCACTGCTGCTGTGGTTTTGGGTACAAGCAGAAGATCCTGCGTCCCCAGGGACCGCGACTTGGAACCCGCTCTGCCAGAGGCCAAGGGGGAATTTATATTGGCTCTGCAGCACCCACAGGAGAGCAAACTGAGGCTTCTCTCTGAGAGGGAGGTCAGGGTGCAGTTTGCATTCCTCTAAACCTACAAAAACCATCAAAAGTGGTCAAGGCGAGAGAAAAAAAAAGGGGGGGAACAAACATAAAAATCTCCAGAAAACAAAAGCCTGAAAAAACCGGTTTCCTCAGAGCCCACACCCTTGAGAGGGGTGGGAGGACTTAACTCAGGGAATGTAATTGACTGAAAACCCACGTGACAGGCTCCTCCCCCAGAAAACCACCCAGGAAAGAAAAAAAAAAAAAAACTACAAGAGAACAACCACAACTACGTCATAGGACAACTTTTACATTTAATTCTTTCCCACTATTCTGGCTCATTTTTTTTTCTATATAATTTTTTGACCTATTTACCATCACAGTGAGATGTCCAGTACATCAAATTCCATAATAACCTTCTAACCTGAACTTTTTGATACATACACATGTGTTTTTCTTTTGCATTTCTATTTTTTAAATTTCTTTTTTTTTATTTTAGTTTAGTTTAGTCTAGTTTATTCCTTTTTATTTTTATTTTCTAATATTCATATGAGTTAAACTTCAAAGTAATCCCCTTTCCTCAATCAATACTACCCCTATAGGTAAACCAATTTTTAATCCCCCTTTATCTTAGGAAAGTTGAGTCCTTTAACAAAGATATCAAGATACACACAGGAAGAATCAAAATAACCTTCCTCGCCCACACTGAGAATTTATAACCACTCTCCCATCTTTTCCTTCCACCAGTGTTTCTGTGTTTTTGTGTTTGTCCTGATAGTATATAAATCTTACACTTGGGGTTCTTTTTGACGAGGTTCTTCCTTTATTTGCATATATATTTTTTTTTCACATGTTATATACTTTTATCAGGCTTTTTGTTTGTCTGTTTTTGTTTATATACTTCATAAATCTTACCTTGGGACCCATTTGGGCTGAACCTTCTCTTTTTTCTTCCCTTTCTTTCCCATCTCTCTCTCTTTCTCTTTTTTCTTCTTCTTTTCTATTTTCTCTCATTTGGGTGGGTAATCCTGATTGCTCAGAAGCATTCCAGAGTGCACCATGACTGCACCATGGTTGATACATCCAGCTACATCCGTTCAGTCATCTCTCATCAAAATGACTAGGAGGAGGAATGCCCAAAAGAAGAAAAATACAGAGGATGGACCTTCTGCAACACAGCTAATAGCTATCAACATAGACAATATGTCGGAAAGAGAATTCAGGCTAACAATTAACCAGGCAATAGCTAGTTTGGAGAAAGCCATGGATAACGAAATGGAATTGATTAGGGCAGAACAGAAAGGGACCAGAGATGATGTTCACAATGTTAGGGAAGAGCTGAAAGCTACCAGGGATGAGGTTCGGAATGCTCTTAGTGAGTTCCAATCTAATCTAAATTCTCTCAAAGCTAGGGTAACTGAGACAGAAGATAGAATTAGTGACCTGGAGGACAAACAGAGAGAAAGGATCAGGAGGAAGCCAGGAATAAACAGCTTAGAAGCAACAAAAACAGAATCAGGGAAATAAATGATGCCATGAAACGTTCCAACGTCAGAATTATTGGAATCACTGAAGGGGAGGAGAAAGAAAGAAGTCTAGAAGATATAGTGGAACAAGTTCTTCATGAAAATTTTCCCAATCTCGCAAATGAAACCAGCGTTCATGTACTAGAGACTGAACGGTCTCCCCCCAAAATTATAGATTCAAAAAAAAATCAAGGCACCTGATAGTCAAATTGAGGAATCATAATTGTAGATATAATCCCTTAAAAGCCACTAGGAAAAGAGGCTCCTTACATAAAGAGGAAATCCCATCAGAATAACGTTAGACCTGTCTCCAGAGACCTGGCAATCCAGAAAGGGCTGGCAAGATATATTCGGGGCACTAAATGAGAAGAACATGCAGCCAAGAATACTTTATCCAGCAAGACTGACATTCAAAATGGATGGAGAGATAAAGAGTTTCCAAGAATGGCAAGGCTTAAAAGACTATGCGACCACCAAGCCAACACTGCAGATAATATTAAGGGGAGGTTCTATAAAAGAGGAAAAATTCTAAGAATATCATTGAACAGAAAGATAGAGATAATCTACAGAAAGAAAGACTTCAAAGGTAACATGATGTAAATAAAAACATATCTATCAATAACCAATCTCAATGTGAATGGCCTAAATGCGCCCATAAAATGGCACAGGGTTGAATATTGGATAAAACGACAGGACCTATCCCTACGCTGTCTACAAGAGACCCATTTTGAACCTAAAGATACACCCAGACTGAAATTGAAGGGATGGAGAAGCATCTTTCATGCCAATGGGCCACAAAAGAAGGCTGGGGTAGTGATTCTCATATCAGACAAATTAGATTTTAAACTAAAGACTGTAGTCAGAGATCGAGAAGGACACTACATCATTCTTAAAGGGACAATCCACCAAGATGATCTAACAATTGTAAATATCTATGCCTCCAATAGGGGAGCAGCCAATTACATAAGAAAACTGTTAATCAAGATAAGGAGTCATATTGATACGAATACACTAATTGTTGGAGATCTTAACATGCCTCTCTCAGAAATAGACAGATCATCGAAGCAGAAAATCAATAAAGAAACAAGAGCATTGAATGACACATTGGACCAAATGGACCTCATAGATATATACAGAATATTCCACCCTAAAACAACAGAATACTCATTCTTCTCAAGTGCACATGGAACTTTCTCCAGAATAGACCACATACTGGGTCACAAATCAGGACTCAACCAATACAAAAAGAGTGAGATTATTCCCTGCATATTCTCAGATCACAATGCTTTGAAACTGGAGCTCAATCAAAAGGAAAAGTTCGGAAGGAACTCAAACACATAGAAGCTAAAGACCACCTTGCCTCAGAATGCTTGTATCAATCAGGAGATCAAAGAAGAACTGAAACAATTCATGGAAACCAATGACAACTGAAACAATTCATGGAAACCAATGAAAATGAAGACACTTCGGTCCAAAATCTATGGGATACAGCAAAGGCGGTCCTAAGGGGGAAATACATAGCCATCCAAGCCTCCCTCAAAAAAATTGAAAAAACCAGAAAACACCAGCTGTCTCTACACCTTAAAGAAATGGAGAATCAACAACAAATCAAACCAACTCCACACATAAGAAGGGAAATAATCAAGATTAGAGCTGAGATCGATGAGGTAGAAACCAGAGATACAGTAGAACGTATCAGTGAAACTAGAAGCTGGATCTTTGAAAGAATCAATAAGATTGATAAACCATTGGCAACACTAATCCAAAAGAAAAGAGAGAAAGCTCAAATACATAAAATTATGAATGAAAAGGGAGAGATCACAATGAACACCAAGGAAGTAGAAACAATCATCAGAAGTTATTATCAAAGGTTAGATTCCAATAAGCTAAGCAACCTAGATGATATGGATGGATTCCTGGAAAACTATAAACTCCCGAAATTGAACCAGGAAGAAATTGACAACCTAAATAGACTGATATCTAGTAATGAGATTGAAGCAGTGATCAAAGACTTTCCAAAAAACAAGAGCCCAGGACCTGATGGATTCCGTGGGGAATTCTATGAAACTTTCAAAGAAAAAATAACACCTATACTCCAGAAGCTGCTTCAAAAAATTGAAGCAGAAGGGAAACTTCCAGACTCTTTCTATGAAGCCAGCATTACCCTGATCCCCAAACCAGGCAAAGACCCTACCAAAAAGGAGAATTTCAGACCAATATCACTGTGAATATGGATGCTAAGATTCTCAACAAGATCCTAGCAAACAGGATCCAACAGCACATTAAAAAGATTATCCACCACGATCAGGTGGGATTCATCCCTGGGCTGCAAGGATGGTTAAACATTTGCAAATCAATCAGTGTGGTAGAACAAATTAATAAGAGAAGAGAGAAGAACCACATTGTCCTCTCAATTGATGCAGAAAAAACATTTGACAATTTCCAGCATCCATTCCTGATCAAAACGCTTCAAAGTATAGGGATAAAGGGAACATTCCTGAATCTCATAAATCTATCTATGAAAGACCCACAGCAAATATCATCCTCAATGGGAAAAAGCTTGCAGGCTTCCCATTGAGATCAGGAACAAGACAGGGTTGCCCACTTTCACCACTCTTGTTCAACATAGTATTAGAAGTCCTAGTAACAGCAATCAGAGAACAAAGAGAAATGAAAGGTATCCAAATTGGCAATGAAGAAGTCAAACTCTCTCTCTTCGCAGATGACATTATTCTTTATATGAAAAACACAAAAGACTCCACCCCAAACTACTAGAACTCATACAGCAATTCAGCAACGTGGCAGGATACAAAGTCAATGTGCAGAAATCAGTGGCTTTCTTATACACTAACAATGAAAGTAGAGAAAGGGAAATTAGAGAATCGATTCCATTTACTATAGCACCAAGAACCATAAGATACCTGGGAATAAACCTAACCAAAGAGGTAAAGGATCTGTACTCAAGGAACTACAGAACACTCATGAAAGAAATTGAAGAAGACACAAATAGATGGAAGACCATTCCATGCTCTTGGATCGGAAGAATAAACATTGTTAAAATGTCTATATTGCCTCGAACAATCTATACTTTTAATGCCATTCCGATCAAAATTCCACTGGTATTCTTCAAAGAGCTGGAGCAAATAATCCTAAAATTTGTATGGAATCAGAAGAGACCCCGAATCGCTAAGGAAATGTTGAAAAACAAAAATTAAGCTGGGGGCATCACGTTACCTGATTTCAAGCATTATTACAAAGCTGTGATCACCAAGACAGCATGGTACTGGCCTAAAAAGAGACACATAGACCAGTGTAACAGAGTAGAAAGCCCAGATATGGACCCTCAACGCTATGGTCAATTAATCTTCGACAAAAAAGGAAAAAATATACAGTGGAAAAAAGACAGTCTCTTCAATAACTGGTGCTGGGAAAACTGGACAGAAGAATGAAACTCGACCATTCTCTTACACCGTACACAAAGATAAACTCAAAATGGATAAAAGACCTCAACGTGAGACAGGAAACCATCAGAATCCTAGAGGAGAACATAGGCAGTAATCTCTTTGATATCAGCCACAGCAACTTCTTTCAAGATATGTCTCCAGAGGCTAAGGAAGCAAAAGGAAAGATGAACTTTTGGGACTTAATCAAAATCAAAAGCTTCTGCACAGCAAAGGAAACAGACAAGAAAACAAAGAGGCAACCCACGGAATGGGAGAAGATATTGCAAATGACAGTACAGACAAAAGGTTGATATCCAGGATCTATAATGAACTCCTCAAACCAACACACACGAAACAGGCAAACATATCAAAAAATGGGCAGAAGATATTAACAGACACTTCTCCAATCTAGACAACAAATGGCTATCAGACACATGAAAAAAATGTTCATCATCATTAGCCCTCAGGGAGATTCAAATTAAAACCACATTGAGATATCACCTTATACCAGTTAGAATGGCCAAAATTAACAAGACAGGAAACAACATGTGTTGGAGAGGATGTGGAGAAAGGGGAACCCTCTTCCACTGTTGGTGGGAATGCAAGTTGGTGCAGCCTCTTTGGAGAACAGTGTGGAGATTCCTCAGGAAATTAAAAATAGAGCTTCCCTATGACCCAGCAATTGCACTCCTGGGTATTTACCCCAAGGATACAGATGTCGTGAAAAGAAGGGCCATCTGAACCCCAATGTTTATAGCAGCAATGGACACGGTCGCCAAACTGTGGAAAGAACCAAGATGCCCTTCAACGGACGAATGGATAAGGAAGATGTGGTCCATATACACTATGGAGTATTATGCCTCCATCAGAAAGGATGAATACCCAACTTTTGTAGCAACATGGACGGAACTGGAAGAGATCATGCTGAGTGAAATAAGTCAAGCAGAGAGAGTCAATTATCATATGGTTTCACTTATTTGTGGAGCATAACAAATATCATGGAGGACAAGGGTGTTAGAGAGGAGAAGGGAGTTGAGGGAAATTGGAAGGGGAGGTGAATCAGGAGAGACTATGAACTCTAAAAAACAATCTGAGGGTTTTCAAGTGGCGGGGGTTGGGAGGTTGGGGTACCACGTGGTGGGTATTATAGAGGGCACGGTTTGCATGGAGCACTGGGTGTGGTGAAAAAATAATGAATACTGTTTTTCTAAAAATAAAAAAATTTTAAAAATTAAAACAAAAAAAAACGCTTCAAAGTACTGGGATAGAGGGAATATTCCTGAACTTCATAAAATCTGTCAATGGCCCACAGCAAATATCATCCTCAATGGGAAAAAGCTTGCAGCCTTCTCATTGAGATCAGGAACATGACAAGGATGCCCACTCTCACCACTCTTGTTCAACATAGTATTAGAAGTCCTAGTAACAGCAATCAGACAACAAAGAGAAATAAAAGGTATCCAAATTGGCAATGAAGAAGTCAAACTCTCTCTCTTCGCAGATGACATGATTCTTTATATGGAAAACCCAAAAGAGTCCACCCCCATACTACTAGAACTCATATAGCAATTCATATCATGGTAGGATACAAAGTAAATGTACAGAAATCACTGGCTTTTTTATACACTAACAATGAAAATACGGAAAGGGAAATTAGAGAATCGTTTCCATTTACTATAGCACCAAGAACCATAAAATACCTAGGAATCAACCTAACCAAAGAGGAAAAGGATCTGTACTCGAGGAACTACAGAACACTCATGAAAGAAATTGAAAAAGACACAAATAGATGGAAGACCATTCCATACTCTTGGATCGGAAGAATAAACATTGTTAAATTGTCTATACTGCCTAGAGCAATTTATACTTTTAATGCCATTCCGATCAAAATTCCACTGGTATTCTTCAAAGAGCTGGAGCAAATAATCCTAAAATTTGTATGGAATCAGAAGAGACCCCAAATCGCTAAGGAAATGTTGAAAAACAAACAACAAACAAACAAAAATGGGCGGCATCACGTTACCTGATTTCAAGCTTTACTACAAAGCTGTGATCACCAAGACAGCATGGTACTGGCATCAATACAGACACATAGACCAGTGGAACAGTGTAGAGAGCCCAGATATGGACCCTCAACTCTATGGTCAAATAATCTTCGACAAACAGGAAAAAATATACAGTGGAAAAAAGACAGTCTCTTCAATAAATGGTGCTGGGAAAACTCGGCAGCTATATGTAGAAGAATGAAACTCGACCATTCTCTTACACCATACACAAAGATAAACTCAAAATGGATAAAAGACCTCAATGTGAGACAGGAATCCATCAGAATCCTAGAGGAGAACATCGGCAGTAATCTCTTTGATATCAGCCACAGCAACTTCTTTCACGATATGTCTCCAGAGGCTAAGGAAGCAAAAGGAAAGATGAACTTTTGGGACTTAATCAAAATCAAAAGCTTCTGCACAGCAAAGGAAACAGACAAGAAAACAAAGAGGCAACCCACGGAATGGGAGAAGATATTTGCAAATGACAGTACAGACAAAAGGTTGATATCCAGGATCTATAAGAACTCCTCAAACTCAACACACACAAAAGAGATAATCATATAAAAATTGGACAGAAGATATGAACAGACACTTCTCCCATGAAGACATACAAATGGCTGTCAAACACATGAAAAAAATGTTCACTGTCGATAGCCATCAGTGAGACCCAAATTAAAACCACATTGAGATACCAACTTACACCAGTTAGAATGGCCAAAATTAGCAAGACAGGAAACAACATGTTTTGGAGAGGATGTGGAGAAAGGGGAACCCTCTTCCACTGTTGGTGGGAATGCAAATTGGTGCAGTTACTTTGGAGAACAGTGTGGAGATTCCTCAACAAATTAAAAATAGAGCTTCCCTATGACCCTGATTTGCACTGCTGGGTATTTACCCCCAAAGATACAGATGTACTGAAAAGAAGGGCCATCTGTACTCCAATTTTCATAGAAGCAATGGCCATGGTTGCTAACTGTGGAAAGAACCAAGATGCCCTTCAACAGATGAATTGGTAAGGAAGATGTGGTCTATATAAACTATGGAGTATTATGTCTCATTATGTTTCAGCATAACAGTATTCATTATTTTTGCACCACGCCCAGTGATCCATGCAATCTGTGCCCTCTATAATACCCACCACCTGGTACCCCGACCTCACACCCCCCGCCCCATCAAAACCCTCAGATTGTTTTTCAGAGTCCATAATCTCTCATGGTTCACCTCCCCTTCCATTTTCCCCCAACCCCATTCTCCTCTCTATCTCCCCACGGATTCCATGCTATTTGTTATGCTCCACAAATAAGTGAAACCATATGATAATTGACTCTCTCTGCTTGACTTATTTCACTCAGCATAATCTCTTCCAGTCCTGTCCATGTTGCTACAAAAGTTGGGTGTTCGTCCTTTCTGATGGAGGCATAATACTCAATAGTGTATATGGACAACATCATCTTTATCCTTTCATCCATTGAAGGGCATCTTGGTTCTTTCCACAGTTTGGCGACCGTGGCGGTTGCTGCTATAAACATTGGGGTACAGATGGCCCTTCTTTTCACTACATCTGTATCTTTGGGGTAAATACCCAGAAGTGCAATTGCAGGGTCATAGGGAAGTTCTATTTTTAATTTCCTGAGGAATCTCCACACTGTTCTCCAAAGAGGCTGCACAAACTTGCATTCCCACCAACAGTGGAATAGGGATCCCCTTTCTTCACATCCCCTCCAACACATGCTGTTTCCTGTCTTATTAATTTTGGCCATTCTAACTGGTAAAAGATGATATCTCAATGTAGTTTTGATTTTAATCTCCCTGATGGTTAGTGATGATGAACATTTTTTCATGTGTCTGATAGCCATTTGTATGTCCTCATTGGAGAAGTGTCTGTTCATATCTTGTGTCCATTTTTTTATATGATTGTCTGTCTTGTATGTGTTGAGTTTGAGGAGTTTGTTATAGATCCTGGATATCAACCTTTTGTCTGTACTGTCATTTGCAAATATCTTCTCCCATTCCGTGGGTTGCCTCTTTGTTTTCTTGTCTGTTTCCTTTGCTGTGCAGAAGCTTTTGATTTTGATTAAGTCCCAAAAGTTCATCTTTCCTTTTGCTTCCTTAGCCTCTGGAGACATATCGTGAAAGAAGTTGCTGTGGCTGATATCAAAGAGATTACTGCCGATGTTCTCCTCTAGGATTCTGATGGATTCCTGTCTCACATTGAGGTCTTTTATCCATTTTGAGTTTATCTTTGTGTATGGTGTAAGAGAATGGTCGAGTTTCATTCTTCTACATATAGCTGCCGAGTTTTCCCAGCACCATTTATTGAAGAGACTGTCTTTTTTCCACTGTATATTTTTTCCTGTTTGTCGAAGATTATTTGACCATAGAGTTGGGGGTCCATATCTGGATTCTCTACTCTGTTCCACTGGTCTATGTATCTGTTTTGATGCCAGTACCATGCTGTCTTGGTGATCACAGCTTTGTAGTAAAGCTTGAAATCCGGTAACGTGATGCGCCCCATTTTATTTTTGTTTTTCAACATTTCCTTAGCGATTTGGGGTCTCTTCTGATTCCATACAAATTTTAGGATTATTTGCTCCAGCTCTTTGAAGAATACTTGTGGAATTTTGATCGGAATAGCATTAAAAGTATAGATTGCCCTATTTGCCCACTTTTTAACTGGACTATTCATTTCTAGGGTGTTGAGTTTGAGAAGTTCTTTACAGATTTTGAATACTAACCCTTTAACAAATATGTCATTTGCAAATATCTTCTCCCATTATGAAGGCTGCCTTTTAGACTTGTTAATTGTTTCCTTCACTGTGCAGTTTTTAAAAAATCTTGTTGTAGTCCCAATAGTCATTTTGCTTTTGTTTCTATTGCCTCAGGAGTCATGTCTAGCAAGAAGTTGGTATGCCCAATATCAAAGTAGTTCTTGCCCATATTCTCCTGAAGAATTTTGATAGTTTCCTGTCTCACATTTAGGAATTTCAACCATTTTGAATTTATTTTTGTGTATGGTGGAAGAAAGTAGTTCAGTTTCATTTTTTTACATATTGCCATCCTGTTTTCCCAAAACCATCTGTTAAAAAAGACCATCTTTTTTCCATTGGCTATTCTTTACTGTTTGAATAAATATTAGTTTGCCATATAAACGTGACTCAATTTCTGGGTTTTCACTTCAGTTCCATTGATCTATGTGTCTATTTTTGTGCCAGTACCATACTATTTTGTTTACTACAGTATTGTAATATAGCTTGAAGTCTGGCATTGTGATACCTTCAGCTTTGCTTTTCTTTTGAAGACTGCTTTGGTGATGGGGGATCTTTTGTGGTGCAGTACAAATTTTCAGATTGTTTCTTTTACCTCTGTGAAAATTGCTGGTGGTATTTTGATAAGGATTGAATTAAATGTGTACATTTCTCTGGGCAGCATAGACATTTTAACAATAACTTGTCTTCCAATCCATGAGCATGGAATGTTTTTTATTTTCTTTCTGTCATCTTCATTTTCTTTCATAACTGTTCTACAGGTTTCAGAGTATAGATCTTTTTTGTTGGGGCGCCTGGGTGGCTCAGTGGGTTAAGCTGCTGCCTTCGGCTCGGGTCATGATCCCAGGGTCCTGGGATCGAGCCCCGCATCGGGTTTTCTGCTCAGTGGGGAGCCTGCTTCCTCCTCTCTCTCTGCCTGCCTCTCTGCCTGCTTGTGATCTCTCTCTGTCAAATAAATAAATAAAATCTTAAAAAATCTGCTTTAGATCTTTTTTGTTGTTGTTGTAATTTTTTTTAAATTTTATTTATTTATTTATTTTTAGATTCATTTTCAGCATAACAGTATTCATTGTTTTTGTACCACACCCAGTGCTCCATGCAATCCATGCCCTCTCTAATACCCACCACCTGGTACCACGACCTCCCACCCCCTGCCATATCAAAACCCTCAGATTGTTTTTCAGAGTCCATAATCTCTCATGGTTCACCTCCCCTTCCAATTTCCCTCAACTCCCTTCTCCTCTCTATCTCCCCATGTCCTCCATGCTATTTGTTATGATCCACAAATAAGTGAAGCCACATGATAATTGACTCTCTCTTCTTGACTTATTTCACTCAGCATAATCTCTTCCAGTCCTATCCATGTTGCTACAAAAGTTGGGTATTTGTTCTTTCTGATGGAGGAATACTCCATAGTGTATATGGATCACATCTTCCTTATCCTTTCGTCCGTTGAAGGGCATCTTGGTTCTCTCCACAGTTTGGCGACCATGGCCATTGATGCTATAAACATTGGGGTACAGATGGCCCTTCTTTTCACTACATCTGTATCTTTGGGGTAAATACCCAGGAGTGCAATTGCAGGGTCATAGGGAAGTTCTATTTTTAGTTTCTTGAGGAATCTCCACACTGTTCTCCAAAGAGGCTGCACCATCTTGCTTCCCACCAACAGTGGAAGAGCGTTCCCCTTTCTCCAGATCCCCTCCAACACATGTTGTTTCCTGTCTTGTTAATTTTGGCCATTCTCACTGGTATAAGATAATATCTCAATGTAGTTTTAATTTGAATCTCCCTGATGGCTAGTGATGATGAACATTTTTTCATGTGTCTGATAGCCATTTGTATGTCTTCATTGGAGAAGGGTTTGTTCATATCCTGTGTCCATTTTTTTATATGATTGTCTGTCTTGTATGTGTTGAGTTTGAGGAGTTTGTTATAGATCCTGGATATCAACCTTTTGTCTGTACTGTCATTTGCAAATATCTTCTCCCATTCCGTGGGTTGCCTCTTTGTTTTCTTGACTGTTTCCTTTGCTGTGCAGAAGCTTTTGATTTTGATGAAGTCCCAAAAGTTCATTTTTGCTTTTGTTTCCTTTGCCTTTGGAAACATATCTTGAAAGAAGTTGCTGTGGCTGATATCGAAGACGTTACTGCCTATGTTCTCCTCTAGGATTCTGATGGTTTCCTGTCTCACATTGAGGTCTTTTATCCATTTTGAGTTTATCTTTGTGTACGGTGTAAGAGAATGGTCGAGTTTCATTCTTCTACATATAGCTGCCCAGTTTTCCCAGCATCATTTACTATAGCACCAAGAACCATAAGATAACTGGGAATAAACCTAACCAAAGAGGTAACGGATCTGTACTTGAGGAACTACAGAACACTCATGGGAGAAATTGAAGAAGATACAAAGAGATGGAAGACCATTCCATGCTCTTGGATCGGAAGAATAAACGTTGTTAAAATGTCTATACTGCCTAGTGCAATCTATACTTTTAATGCTATTCCGATCAAAATTCCACTGGTATTCTTCAAAGAGCTTAAGCAAATAATCCAAAAATTTGTATGGAATCAGAAGAGATCCTGATTCGCTTAGGAAATGTTGGAAAACAAAAATAAAACAGGGGGCATCACATTACCTGATTTCAAGCTTTACTACAAAGCTGTGATCACCAAGACAGCATGGTACTGGCATAAAAACAGACACATAGACCAGTGGAACAGAGTAGAGAGTCCAGATATGGACCCTCATCTCTATGGTCAAATAATCTTTGACAAAGCAGGAAAAATATACAGTGGAAAAAAGACAGTCTCTTCAGAGTATAGATTTTTTACCTCTTTAGTTAGGTTTAGTCCAAGGCATGTTATGGGTTTGCTGCAGTTGTAAACGGGATTGATTCTTTGATTTCTTTTTCAGCTGCTCCATTATTGGTGTATAGAAATAGTATATATTTCTGTACATTAATTTTCTATCTGGTGACTTTACTGAATTCATGTATATGTTGAAGTGATTTTTTAGAGTCTTTTGTGTTTTCAAGATAGAGTATCATATTGTCTGTGAAGAGTGAAGGTTTGAATTCCTTGCTGATTTGGATTCCTTCTATTTATTTTTGTTGTGGTCTGATTGCTGAACCCAGCACTTACAGTACTATGCTAAATAACAGTGGTGAAAGTGAACATCCCTGTCATTTTCCTAACCATAGAGGAAATGCTATCAGTTTTTCCCATTTGAGGATGGTATTAGTTGTAAATCTTTGGTATATGGCTCTTATGATGTTGAGGTATGTTCCCTCTATCCCTACTTTGTTGAGAGTTTCTTTTAATTATTTATTTAAGTTCAACTTAGTTAACATATAGTGTATTATTAGTTTCAGGAGTAGAATGTAGTGATTCATCATTTGCATATAACACCCAGTGCTCATTACAATAAGCATCCTCCTTAATGCCCACCACATAATTATCCCACCCCTCCACCTACCTCCAATCTAGTAATCCTGTTCATTTCCTATAGTTAAGAGTTTCTTAGGGTTTGTCTTCATCTCTGTTTTTTTTTCTTATTTTTCCTTCCTTTCCCCTATGTTCATATGCGTTGTTTCTTAAATTACACATATGAGTGAAGTAATATGGTATTTGACTTTCTCTGACTGACTTATTTAGCTTAACACAATACCCTCTAGTTGAATCCAAGTCTTTGTATCCTTGCAAATGGTAAGATTTCAAAGATTTCATTCTATTTGATAGCTGAATAATATTCCTGTGTGTGTGTGTGTGTATACAATGGAATATATATGTATGTGTGTATATAAACACATATATGGAGTACATATACCACGTCTTCTTTATCCATTCATCTGTCAATGGATGTTTGACTCTTTCCATATTTTGGCTATTGCAGACATTGCTGATAAAAACACCGGGGTGCACATACCCCTTTGAATCTCTATGTTTGTATCTTTGGATAAATAATAAGTAGTGCAATTGTTGGGAAGTAAGGTAATTCTATTTTCAACTTTTTGAAGAAGTTCCATGCTCTTTTCCAGAGTGGCTGTACCATTTTGCATTCCCACCAACTGTATAAGAGCCTTCTCCTTCCTTTGCATCCTTGCCAACATCTCTTGTTTCCGGAGTTGTTAATTTTGGCCATTCTGGCTGGTGTGAAGGAGCATCTCATTGTAGTTTTGATTTGTATTTCCTAGATGCCATAATATGTCGAGAATTTTTTTCATGTGTTTCTTAGCCATTTGCATGTCTTCTTTGGAGAAATGTCTGTTCATGTCTTCGGCCCATTTCTTGACTGGATTTATTTGTTTTTGTTTTTAGGGTGTTGAGTTTGGTAAGTTCTTTATAAATTTTGGATACTAGCTCTTTATCTGTTAAGACATTTGCAAATATTTTCTCTCATTCCATAGGTTTTAGTTTTGTTCACTATATCCTTTGCTGTGCAGAAGATTTTATCTTGATGAATACCCAATAGTTCATATTTGCTTTTGTTTCTGTATGGTGTACGAAAATTGTCCAGTTTCATTCTTCTGCACATGGCTGTCCAATTTTCCCAACACCATTTGTGGAAGAGACTGTCTTTTTTCCCATTGCATATTCGTTCCTGTTTTGTTGAAGATTCATTGACCATAGAGATGAGCGTCCATATCTGTGTTTTCTATTCTGATCCACAGATCTATGTGTCCACTTTAGTGCCAAAATCATACTGTCTTGCTGATTACAGCTTTATAATATAATTTGAAGTCCAGAATTGTGGTGGTGCCTCCAGCTTTGGATTTCTTTTTCAAGGTTGCTTTGGCTATATGAAACCTTTTCTGACTCCATACAAATGTTAGGATTATTTGTTCCACCTCTGTGAAAAATACTAGTGGTATTTTGATAAGGATTGCATTGAATGTGTAGATTGCTTTGGGTAGTATAGACATTTTTTTGAAAGATGTACAAGATATATTTATTGTTCAGAAAAGAATACTTCAAGTTTCTTAATAGTATTTGTAGCATCATCTTATTTTTCTTCAAAAAGACAAGGAAAATAAAGCTGAGAATATAATCGGGAATAAGTTTCAGCTTCAATATTGTCATTTTTACAAACAACACATAAATATTAGTTTTTTATTCTTCTGCATGATTTTTGATGTCCTCTTTGTTTTCAGTTGCTTAATATGATGGGTGTAGATAAGATGTGTTTTATATTTAACCTGCTTAGAGTTCTCAACACTTCTTGAATATATAGTTTGATACCTTTCATCAGTTAAGAATTCTCAGCCACTTCTCTTCAAATAATATGAACATCCCATTCTCCTTCATTCCTTTTGGCACACCAGTCACACAAGTTAGACCTTATTATCATATTTTCTATGACTCTTTTACTCTTTTCTGTATTTTCTATCCTTTTACTTCTTTGGGCTCCAGTTTGAATATTCTCTTCTATCTTACCTTCAGGGTTACTGTCTTTAGCCATTTGCAATCTCTTAAAACCAACTACTAAGTTTGCATATTACATTTTTCAGTTCTGGAATCGCCATTTGATTCTTCTTATAGTTTACCCAGAATTCTTGTTTTTTATTATTTTTTTATTTTTATTTTTTATAATCATATATTTTTAAACCCAGGGGTACAGGTCTGGGAATCACCAGGTTTACACACTTCACAGCACTCACCAAAGCACATACCCTCCCCAGTGTCCATAATCCCACCCCCTACTCCCAAAACCCGTCCCCCCCAGCAACCCTCAGTTTGCTTTGTGAGATTAAGAGTCACTTATGGTTTGTCTCCCTCCCAATCCCATCTTGTTTCATTTATTCTTCTCCTACCCACTTAAGCCCCCATGTTGCATCACCACTTCCTCATATCAGGGAGATCATATGATAGTTGTCTTTCTCTGCTTGACTTATTTCGCTAAGCATGATACGCTCTAGTTCCATCCATGTTGTTGCAAATGACAAGATTTCATTTCTTTTGATGGCTGCAGAGTATTCCATTGTGAATATATACCACATCTTCTTGATCCATTCATCTGTTGATGGACATCTAGGTTCTTTCCATAGTTTGGCTATTGTGGACATTGCTGCTATAAACATTCGGGTGCATGTGCCCCTTTGGATCACTACATTTGTATCTTTAGGGTAAATACCCAATAGTGCAATTGCTGGGTCATACGGCAGTTCTATTTTCAACATTCTGAGGAACCTCCATGCTGTTTTCCAGACTGGCTGCACCAGGTTGCATTCCCACCAACAGTGTAGGAGGGTTCCCCTTTCTCCACATCCTCGCCAGCATCCGTCATTTCCTGACTTGTTGATTTTAGCCATTCTGACTGATGTGAGGTGACAACTCATTGTGGTTTTGATTTGTATTTCCCTGATGCCGAGTGATATGGAGCAGTTTTTCATGTGTCTGTTGGCCATCTGGATGTCTTCTTTGCAGAAATGTCTGTTCATGTCCTCTGCCCATTTTTGATTGGATTATTTGTTCTTTGGGTGTTGAGTTTGCTAAGTTCTTTATAGATTCTGGACACTAGTCCTTTATCTGATATGTCGTTTGCAAATATCTTCTCCCATTCTGTCAGTTGTCTTTTGATTTTGGTAACTGTTTCCTTTGCTGTGCAAAGCTTTTGACCTTGATGAAATCCCAATAGTTCATTTTTGCCCTTGCTTCCCTTGCCTTTGGCGTTGTTCCTTGAAAGATGTTGCTGCGGCTGAGGTCGAAGAGGTTGCTGCCTGTGTTCTCCTCAAGGATTTTGATTGATTCCTTTCGCACATTGAGGTCCTTCATCCATTTTGAGTCTATTTTCATGTGTGGTGTAAGGAAATAGTCCAATTTAATTTTTCTGCATGTGGCTGTCCAGTTTTCCCAGCACCATTTATTGAAGAGGCTGTAGTTTTTCCATTGGACATTCTTTCCTGCTTTGTCGAAGATTAGTTGACTGTAGAGTTGAGGGTCTATTTCTGGGCGCTCTATTCTGTTCCATTGATCTATGTGTCTGTTTTTGTGCCAGTACCATGCTGTCTTGATGATGACAGCTTTGTAATAGAGCTTGAAGTCCGGAGATGTGATGCCACCAACGTTGTCTTTCTTTTACAATATCCCTTTGGCTATTCGAGGTCTTTTCTGGTTCCATATAAATTTTAGAATTATTTGTTCCATTTCTTTGAAAAAGATGGATGGTACTTTGATAGGAATTGCATTAAATGTGTAGATTGCTTTAGGTATCATAGACATTTTCACAATATTTATTCTTCCAATCCAGGAGCATGGAACATTTTTCCATTTCTTTGTGTCTCCTCAATTTCTTTCATGAGTACTTTATAGTTTTCTGAGTATAGATTCTGTGCCTCTTTGGTTAGGTTTATTCCTAGGTATCTTATGGTTTGGGGTGCAATTGTAAATGGGATTGACTCCTTAAGTTCTCTTTCTTCTGTCTTGCTGTTGGTGTAGAGAAATGCAACTGATTTCTGTGCATTGATTTTATATCCTGACACTTTACTGAATTTCTGTACAAGTTCTAGCAGTTTTGGAGTGGAGTCTTTTGTGTTTTCCACATATAGTATCATATCATCTGCGAAGAGTGATAATTTGACTTCTTCTTTGCCGATTTGGATGCCTTTAATTTCCTTTTGTTGTCTGATTGCTGAGGCTAGGACCTCTACTACTATGTTGAATAGCAGTGGTGATAATGGACATCCCTGCCGTGTTCCTGAACTTAGCAGAAAAGCTTTCAGTTTTTCTCCATTGAGAATGATATTTGCGGTGGGTTTTTCATAGATGGCTTTGATGATATTGAGGTATGTGCCCTTTATCCCTACACTTTGAAGAATTTTGATCAGGAAGGGATGCTGTACTTTGTCAAATGCTTTTTCAGCATCTATTGAGAGTATCATATGGTTTTTGTTCTTTCTTTTATTGATGTGTTGTATCACATTGACTGTTTGCAGATGTTGAACCAACCTTGCAGCCCTGGAATAAATCCCACTTGGTCGTGGTGAATAATCCTTTTAATGTACTGTTGAATCCTATTGGCTAGTATTTTGTTGAGTATTTTCGCATCTGTGTTCATCAAGGATATTGGTCTATAGCTCTCTTTTTTGATGGGATCCTTGTCTGGTTTTGGGATCAAGGTGATGCTGGCCTCATAAAATGAATTTGGAAGTTTTCCTTCCATTTCTATTTTTTTGGAACAGTTTCAGGAGAATAGGAATTAGTTCTTCTTTAAATGTTTGGTAGAATTGCCCCGGGAAGCCGTCTGGCCCTGGGCTTTTGTTTGTTTGGAGATTTTTTTTTTTAATTTTTTATTTTTTATAAACATATATTTTTATCCCCAGGGGTACAGGTCTGTGAATCACCAGGTTTACACACTTCACAGCACTCACCAAAGCACATACCCTCCCCAGTGTCCATAATCCCACCCCCTTCTCCCAAACCCCCTCCCCCCAGCAACCCTCAGTTTGTTTTGTGAGATTAAGAGTCACTTATGGTTTGTCTCCCTCCCAATCCCATCTTGTTTCATTTATTCTTCTCCTACCCACTTAAGCCTCCATGTTGCATCACCACTTCCTCATATCAGGGAGATCATATGATAGTTGTCTTTCTCTGCTTGACTTATTTCGCTAAGCATGATACGCTCTAGTTCCATCCATGTTGTCGCAAATGGCAAGATTTCATTTCTTTTGATGGCTGCATAGTATTCCATTGTGTATATATACCACATCGTCTTGATACATTCATCTGTGGATGGACATCTAGGTTCTTTCCATAGTTTGGCTATTGTGGACATTGCTGCTATAAACATTCGGGTGCATGTGCCCCTTTGGATCACTACATTTGTATCTTTAGGGTAAATACCCAATAGTGCAATTGCTGGGTCATACGGCAGTTCTATTTTCAACATTCTGAGGAACCTCCATGCTGTTTTCCAGACTGGCTGCACCAGGTTGCATTCCCACCAACAGTGTAGGAGGGTTCCCCTTTCTCCACATCCTCGCCAGCATCCGTCATTTCCTGACTTGTTGATTTTAGCCATTCTGACTGGTGTGAGGTGATATCTCATTGTGGTTTTGATTTGTATTTCCCTGATGCCGAGTGATATGGAGCACTTTTTCCTGTGTCTGTTGGCCATCTGGATGTCTTCTTTGCAGAAATGTCTGTTCATGTCCTCTGCCCATTTCTTGATTGGATTATTTGTTCTTTGGGTGTTGAGTTTGCTAAGTTCTTTATAGATTCTGGACACTAGTCCTTTATCTGATATGTCGTTTGCAAATATCTTCTCCCATTCTGTCAGTTGTCTTTTGATTTTGGTAACTGTTTCCTTTGCTGTGCAAAAGCTTTTGATCTTGATGAAATCCCAATAGTTCATTTTTGCCCTTGCTTCCCTTGCCTTTGGCGTTGTTCCTTGAAAGATGTTGCTGCGGCTGAGGTCGAAGAGGTTGCTGCCTGTGTTCTCCTCAAGGATTTTGATTGATTCCTTTCGCACATTGAGGTCCTTCATCCATTTTGAGTCTATTTTCATGTGTGGTGTAAGGAAATAGTCCAATTTAATTTTTCTGCATGTGGCTGTCCAGTTTTCCCAGCACCATTTATTGAAGAGGCTGTCTTTTTTCCATTGGACATTCTTTCCTGCTTTGTCGAAGATTAGTTGGCCATAGAGTTGAGGGTCTATTTCTGGGCGCTCTATTCTGTTCCATTGATCTATGTGTCTGTTTTTGTGCCAGTACCATGCTGTCTTGATGATGACAGCTTTGTAATAGAGCTTGAAGTCCGGAGATGTGATGCCACCAACGTTGTCTTTCTTTTTCAATATCCCTTTGGCTATTCGAGGTCTTTTCTGTTTCCATATAAATTTTAGCATTATTTGTTCCATTTCTTTGAAAAAGATGGATGGTACTTTGATAGGAATTGCATTAAATGTGTAGATTGCTTTAGGTATCATAGACATTTTCACAATATTTATTCTTCCAATCCAGGAGCATGGAACATTTTTCCATTTCTTTGTGTCTCCTCAATTTCTTTCATGAGTACTTTATAGTTTTCTGAGTATAGATTCTGTGCCTCTTTGGTTAGGTTTATTCCTAGGTATCTTATGGTTTGGGGTGCAATTGTAAATGGGATTGACTCCTTAAGTTCTCTTTCTTCTGTCTTGCTGTTGGTGTAGAGAAATGCAACTGATTTCTGTGCATTGATTTTATATCCTGACACTTTACTGAATTTCTGTACAAGTTCTAGCAGTTTTGGAGTGGAGTCTTTTGTGTTTTCCACATATAGTATCATATCATCTGCGAAGAGTGATAATTTGACTTCTTCTTTGCCGATTTGGATGCCTTTAATTTCCTTTTGTTGTCTGATTGCTGAGGCTAGGACCTCTACTACTATGTTGAATAGCAGTGGTGATAATGGACATCCCTGCCGTGTTCCTGAACTTAGCAGAAAAGCTTTCAGTTTTTCTCCATTGAGAATGATATTTGCGGTGGGTTTTTCATAGATGGCTTTGATGATATTGAGGTATGTGCCCTTTATCCCTACACTTTGAAGAATTTTGATCAGGAAGGGATGCTGTACTTTGTCAAATGCTTTTTCAGCATCTATTGAGAGTATCATATGGTTTTTGTTCTTTCTTTTATTGATGTGTTGTATCACATTGACTGTTTGCAGATGTTGAACCAACCTTGCAGCCCTGGAATAAATCCCACTTGGTCGTGGTGAATAATCCTTTTAATGTACTGTTGAATCCTATTGGCTAGTATTTTGTTGAGTATTTTCGCATCTGTGTTCATCAAGGATATTGGTCTATAGCTCTCTTTTTTGATGGGATCCTTGTCTGGTTTTGGGATCAAGGTGATGCTGGCCTCATAAAATGAATTTGGAAGTTTTCCTTCCATTTCTATTTTTTTGGAACAGTTTCAGGAGAATAGGAATTAGTTCTTCTTTAAATGTTTGGTAGAATTGCCCCGGGAAGCCGTCTGGCCCTGGGCTTTTGTTTGTTTGGAGATTTTTTTTTTTAATTTTTTATTTTTTATAAACATATATTTTTATCCCCAGGGGTACAGGTCTGTGAATCACCAGGTTTACACACTTCACAGCACTCACCAAAGCACATACCCTCCCCAGTGTCCATAATCCCACCCCCTTCTCCCAAACCCCCTCCCCCCAGCAACCCTCAGTTTGTTTTGTGAGATTAAGAGTCACTTATGGTTTGTCTCCCTCCCAATCCCATCTTGTTTCATTTATTCTTCTCCTACCCACTTAAGCCTCCATGTTGCATCACCACTTCCTCATATCAGGGAGATCATATGATAGTTGTCTTTCTCTGCTTGACTTATTTCGCTAAGCATGATACGCTCTAGTTCCATCCATGTTGTCGCAAATGGCAAGATTTCATTTCTTTTGATGGCTGCATAGTATTCCATTGTGTATATATACCACATCGTCTTGATACATTCATCTGTGGATGGACATCTAGGTTCTTTCCATAGTTTGGCTATTGTGGACATTGCTGCTATAAACATTCGGGTGCATGTGCCCCTTTGGATCACTACATTTGTATCTTTAGGGTAAATACCCAATAGTGCAATTGCTGGGTCATACGGCAGTTCTATTTTCAACATTCTGAGGAACCTCCATGCTGTTTTCCAGACTGGCTGCACCAGGTTGCATTCCCACCAACAGTGTAGGAGGGTTCCCCTTTCTCCACATCCTCGCCAGCATCCGTCATTTCCTGACTTGTTGATTTTAGCCATTCTGACTGGTGTGAGGTGATATCTCATTGTGGTTTTGATTTGTATTTCCCTGATGCCGAGTGATATGGAGCACTTTTTCCTGTGTCTGTTGGCCATCTGGATGTCTTCTTTGCAGAAATGTCTGTTCATGTCCTCTGCCCATTTCTTGATTGGATTATTTGTTCTTTGGGTGTTGAGTTTGCTAAGTTCTTTATAGATTCTGGACACTAGTCCTTTATCTGATATGTCGTTTGCAAATATCTTCTCCCATTCTGTCAGTTGTCTTTTGATTTTGGTAACTGTTTCCTTTGCTGTGCAAAAGCTTTTGATCTTGATGAAATCCCAATAGTTCATTTTTGCCCTTGCTTCCCTTGCCTTTGGCGTTGTTCCTTGAAAGATGTTGCTGCGGCTGAGGTCGAAGAGGTTGCTGCCTGTGTTCTCCTCAAGGATTTTGATTGATTCCTTTCGCACATTGAGGTCCTTCATCCATTTTGAGTCTATTTTCATGTGTGGTGTAAGGAAATAGTCCAATTTAATTTTTCTGCATGTGGCTGTCCAGTTTTCCCAGCACCATTTATTGAAGAGGCTGTCTTTTTTCCATTGGACATTCTTTCCTGCTTTGTCGAAGATTAGTTGGCCATAGAGTTGAGGGTCTATTTCTGGGCGCTCTATTCTGTTCCATTGATCTATGTGTCTGTTTTTGTGCCAGTACCATGCTGTCTTGATGATGACAGCTTTGTAATAGAGCTTGAAGTCCGGAGATGTGATGCCACCAACGTTGTCTTTCTTTTTCAATATCCCTTTGGCTATTCGAGGTCTTTTCTGTTTCCATATAAATTTTAGCATTATTTGTTCCATTTCTTTGAAAAAGATGGATGGTACTTTGATAGGAATTGCATTAAATGTGTAGATTGCTTTAGGTATCATAGACATTTTCACAATATTTATTCTTCCAATCCAGGAGCATGGAACATTTTTCCATTTCTTTGTGTCTTCCTCAATTTCTTTCATGAGTACTTTATAGTTTTCTGAGTATAGATTCTGTGTCTCTTTGGTTAGGTTTATTCCTAGGTATCTTATGGTTTTGGATGCAATTGTAAATGGGATTGGCTCCTTAATATCTCTTTCTTCTGTCTTGCTGTTGGTGTAGAGAAATGCAACTGATTTCTGTGCATTGATTTTATATCCTGACACTTTACTGAATTTCTGTACAAGTTCTAGCAGTTTTGGAGTGAAGTCTTTTGTGTTTTCCACATATAGTATCATATCATCTGCGAAGAGTGATAATTTGACTTCTTCTTTGCCAATTTGGATGCCTTTAATTTCCTTTTGTTGTCTGATTGCTGAGGCTAGGACCTCTAGTACTATGTTGAATAGCAGTGGTGATAATGGACATCCCTGCCGTGTTCCTGACCTTAGTGGAAAAGCTTTCAGTTTTTCTCCATTGAGAATGATATTTGCGGTGGGTTTTTCATAGATGGCTTTGATGATATTGAGGTATGTGCCCTCTATCCCTACACTTTGAAGAGTTTTGATCAGGAAGGGATGCTGTACTTTGTCAAATGCTTTTTCAGCATCTATTGAAAGTATCATATGGTTCTTGTTCTTTCTTTTATTGATGTGTTGTATCACATTGACTGATTTGCGGATGTTGAACCAACCTTGCAGCCCTGGAATAAATCCCACTTGGTCGTGGTGAATAATCTTTTTAATGTACTGTTGAATCCTATTGGCTAGTATTTTGTTGAGTATTTTCGCATCTGTGTTCATCAAGGATATCGGTCTATAGCTCTCTTTTTTGATGGGATCCTTGTCTGGTTTTGGGATCAAGGTGATGCTGGCCTCATAAAATGAGTTTGGAAGTTTTCCTTTTATTTCTATTTTTTGGAACAGTTTCAGGAGAATAGGAATTAGTTCTTCTTTAAATGTTTGGTAGAATTCCCCCGGGAAGCCATCTGGCCCTGGGCTTTTGTTTGTTTGGAGATTTTTAATGACTGTTTCAATCTCCTTACTGGTTATGGGTCTGTTCAGGCTTTCTATTTCTTCCTGTTTCATTTGTGGTAGTTTATATGTTTCTAGGAATGCATCCATTTCTTCCAGATTGTCAAATTTGTTGGCGTAGAGTAGCTCATAGTATGTTCTTATAATTGTTTGTATTTCTTTGGTGTTGGTTGTGATCTCTCCTCTTTCATGTATAGACATTTTAACAATATTTTTTCATCCAATCCATGAGCTTGAGCTGTTTTTCCATCTCTTGGTGTCTTCCACAATTTCTTTCATAAGGGTTTTATAGTTTTCTGAGTCCTTCAGCTCCTTTACCCCGTGCTTAGGTTTATACATAGGTATATTGTGATTTTTGGTTCAAGTTTAAATGGGAACAATTTTCCTAAGTGACTGCACCAACCTGCATTCCCACCAACAGTGTGAGAAGGTTCCCCTTTCTCCACATCCTCTCCAACATTTGTTGTTTCTTGCCTTGTTATTTTTTGTCATTCTAACTGGTGTTATCTCAATGTGGTTTTGATTTGAGTTTCCCTGATGGCTAATAATGATGGACATTTCTTCATGTGTCTGCTAGTCATTTGTATGTCTTCATTGGGGAAGTGTCTGTTCATGCCTTCTGCCCAGTTTTTTACTTTATTATCTGTTTTTTGGGTGTAAACACATGAACAGAATATTTCTCAGCCATCAGAAAGGATGAACACCCAACTTTTGCATCAAAATGGATAGAACTGGAGTAGATCAGGCCGAGTGAAATAAGTCAAGCAGAGAAAGTCAATTATCAAATGGTTTCACTTACTTGTGGAGCATAAGGAATAACGTGGACAACATTGGGAGAAGGAAAGGAAAAGTGAATTGGGGGAAATCAGAGGAGGAAAAAACCACAAAAGACTGTGGACTCCAAAAAACAATCTGAGGGTTTTAGAGTGTAGCATGTTGGAGGGATGGGTGTACACGGTGGTGTGTATTAAGGAGGGCACATATTGCATGGAGCACTGGTAGTTACATGTAAACAATGAATCTTGGAGCACTACAGCAAAAACTGATAATGTATTGTATGGTAACTATCATAACACAATTAAAAAAATAATAAAAATAAATGGGAGCCACGTTGCCTGATTCCAAGCTCTACTACAAAACTGTGATAACCAAGACAGCATGGTACTGGCATAAAAACAGACACATAAACCAGTGGAACAGAGTAGAGAGCCCAGATATGGACCCTCAACTCTATGGTCAAATAATCTTCGACAAAGCAGGAAAAAATATCCAGTGGAATAAAGACAATCTCTTCAATAAATGGTGCTGGGAAAATTGGACAGCTATATGTAGAAGAATGAAACTCGACCATTCTCTTACACTGTACACAAAGATAAACTCCAAATGGATAAAAAACCTCAATGTGAGACAGGAATCCATCAGAATCCTAGAGGAGAACATAGGCAGTAATCTCTTTGATATCAGCCACAGCAACTTCTTTCAAGATATGTCTACAAAGGCAAAGGAAACAAAGGTGAAAATGAACATTTGGGACTTCATCAAAATCAAAAGCTTCTGCACAGCAAAGGAAAGAGTCAACAAAACAAAGAGGCAACCCACGGAATGGGAGAAGATATTTGCAAATGACAGTACAGACAAAAGTTTGATATCCAGGATCTATAACAAACTCCTCAAACTCAACACACACAAAACACATAATCATATCGAAAAATGGGAAGAAGATATGAACAGACAGTTCTCCTATGAAGACATACAAATGGCTATCAGACACATGAAAAAATGTTCATCATCACTAGCCATCAGGGAGATTCAAATTAAAACTACATTGAGATACCACCTTACCCCAGTAGAATGGCCAAAATTAGCAAGACAGGAAGCAACATGTGTTGGAGAGGATGTGGAGAAAGGGGAACCCTCTTACACTATTGGTGGGAATGCAAGTTGGTGCAGCCACTTTGGAGAACAGTGTGGAGATTCCTCAAGAAATTAAAAATAGAGCTTCCCTCTGACCTGCAATTGCACTGCTGAGTATTTACCCCAAAGATACAGATGTAGTGAAATGAAGGCCATCTGTACCCAGTGTTCACTGTAGCAATGCCATGATCACCAAACTGTGGAAAGAACCAAGATGCCCTTCAACGGATTAATGGATAAGGAAGATGTGGTCCATATACACTATGGAGTATTATGCCTCCATCAGAAAGGATGAATACCCAGGGCCCCTGGATGGCTCAGTGGGTTAAGCCTCTGCCTTTGGCTCAGGTCATGATCTCAGGGTCCTGGAATCGAGCCCTGCATCGGGCTCTCTGCTTAGCAGGGAGCCTGCTCCCCGCCCCCCGCCTGCCTTTTGCCTACTTATAATCTCTCTCTCTCTCTGTCAAATAAATAAATAAAATCTTTAAAAAAAAAAAAAGAAAGGATGAATACCCAACTTTTGTAGCAACATGGACGGGATTGGAAGAGATGATGCTGAGTGAAATAAGTCAAGCAGAGAGAGTCAATTATCATATGGTTTCACTTATTTGTGGAACATAAAAAATAACAGAGGACATGGGGAGATTGAGAGGAGAAGGGGGTTGAGGGAAATTGGTAGGGGAGATGAACCATGGGAGACTATGAACTGAAAAACTGAGAGTTTTGGAGGGGTGGGGAGTGGAAGGTTGGGTGAGCCTGGTGGTGGGTATTATGGAGGGCACGTATTGCATCGAACACTGGGTTAGGTACATAAACAATGAATTCTGGTACTGAAAAGCAATTTTTAAAAATAATTAATTAAAAAATAAAATAAAATAAAATAAATGGGAACAATTTTGTAAGTGTATAGAAATGCAGACTTTTGTGCTTTGATTTTATATCCTGTGACTTTGCTGAATTCTTCTATCACTTCTACCCATTTTTTGGTGGAGGCTTTCAGGTTTCCTACATAGTGTATCATGTCATCTGTGAAATTGAAAGATTGACTTATTTGCCAATTTTGATGCCTTTTATTTCTTTTTGTTGTCTGACTGCTGAGGCTTGGACTTCCAATACAATGTGGTGAGAGTGGACATCCTGTTGTGTTTGTGACTTAGGGTAAATGCTCTCAGTTTTTCCCTATTGTGAAAGATATTCACTCTGGGTCTTTTATACATGACTTCTATGATGTTGGGGTATGTTATGTTCCATCTATCCCTACATGTCTGAGGGGTTTTATACAGAAAGGAGGCTGCATTTTAACATTAGATTTTTCTGCATTTTTGATAAGATCTTATGTTTCTTGTCCTTTCTTTTATTAATGTGGTTTATCACGTTGTTATATTTGTGGATCTTGAACCAGCAGCCCAGAAATAAATCCCACTGGTCATGGTGAATAATACTTTTAATGTACTATTGGAGCTCATTAGGTAGTATCTTGGTGAGAATTTTTACATCCAAGTTCATCAGGGATATTGGTCTGTAATTCTCCTTTTTAGTGGGGTCTTTTTCCCCTTTGAGGATTGAGGTAATGCTGGACTCATAGAATGAGTTTGGAAGTTTTCCTTCAATTTCTAATTTTTGGAACAGACTCAGAAGAATAGGTATTAATTTTTCTTTAAATATTTGATAGAATTGTCCTGGGAAGCCATCTGGTACTAGGCCCTTATTTGGGGGGGGATATATTTGATTACTGATTCAATTTCTTTGCTCAAATCTTGTACTTCTTCCTGTTTCAGTCTTAGGAGAATATACACTTCTAGGAATGCATCTATGTCTTCCAGATTGCCTAATTTGTCGGTATATCATTGCTCAAAATATTCTCATATAATCTTTTGTATTTATTCAGTGTTGGTTGTAATCTCTGTTCTTTCACTGATGATTTTTCGGTCCTTCTCTTTTCCTTTTGAGAAGTCTGTCTAGGAGTTTATCAATCTTATTATTTCAAAGAACCAACTCTTAGTTTCACTGATCTCTTCTACTGTTTTCTTGATTTCTATACCATTGTTTATTGCTCTAATCTTCATTATTTCTCTTCTCTTTCTATGTTTAGGCTTATTTGCTCTTCTTCTTCCAACTTCTTTAGGTGTAAGATCAGGTTGTATATTTGAGACGTTTCTTGTTTCTTGAAGAAGGTTTGTATTGCTGTATACTTCCCTCTTGGGACTTCCTTTGCTGCATCCCAAAGGTTTTGAACTGTCATGTTCTCATTTTTTCTCCATTTATTTTTTAATTTCTTAATTCCCTGGTTGACCCATTCATTGTTTAGTGGGATATTCCTTAACCCTCATGTATTTTTAATACTTCCAAATTTCTTCTTGTGGTTGACTTCAAGTTTCATTGTTTTGTGGTCTGAAAATATGCATGGTATGATCTCAATCTTTTTGTACAAGTAAGTCCTGGTTTCTGACCGAGTATGTGATCTTTTCTGGAGAATGTTCCCTGTGCATTTGAAAAAAAATATGTTTTCTGGTGCTTTAGGATAAAATGCTCTGATTATTTCTGTGATGGCCATGTTGCCCAGTGTGTCATTCAAAGCCCTTGTTTCCTTATTGATCTTCTGCTTAGATGACCTGTCCATTTGTATGAGTGTGGTGTTAATTTCCCCTACTATTATTGTATTATTATGAATGAGTTTCTTTAGGTTTCTTACTAATTGGTTTATGTATTTAGGTGCTTCCAAGTTAGGGACATGAATGTTTATAATTGTTAGATACTCTTGTTTGATAGACCCCCTTTATTCTGCTACAGTGTCCTTCATCTCTTATAGTCTTCAGTTCAAAATCTAGTTTGGTTGTTATAAGCATGGCTTCTATAGCTTCTTTTGATGTCCATTATAATAAATAGTTCTCCAGCCCCTCACTTTCAATCTAGAGGTGTCTTGGGTCCAAAAGGAGTCTCTCATAAGCAGTGTAATGATGGGTCTTGTTGTTTTGTCATTCTGAAATCCTATGTCTTTTGATTGGAATATTTAGTCCATTTAAGTTCAGAATAATTATTGAAAGATATGAACTTAGTGCCAAGGTATATAGAGTCACTGTATCATTAGATTGTCTCTGTTCCTTTCTGGTGATTGTTACTTTTGAGCTCTCTCTCCACTGAAAGGATTCCCTTTAGTATATCTTGCAGGGCTGGTTTATTGTTCACAAACTACTTTAGTTTTATTTTGTTTTGTCTTTGTCCTCGTAACTCTTTTACTTTTCTTCTATTCTGAATGACAGCCATGATGGATAAAGTTTTCTGGCCTTACTGTTTTTTTCCCACTGAGCATGCTTAATATATCATGCCAGTCCTTGCCTGCCCGGTCTCTGCAGACTGGTCTGATGCTAAACTTATGTGTCTACACTTGTGGGTTATAGACCTCTGTCCTGAGCTTCTTTCATTATTTTCTCTTTATCTTTATAATTTGCAAGCTTCACTATTATATGTCGAGGTGTTGATCTATTTTTCTTGCTTTTGAGGGGGGTATTCTGTGACCTTGGAGTTGAATAACTGTTTCCTTCCCCAGATTAGGGAAGTTCTCAGCTATAATTTGTTCAAATAAACCTCCCCCTCTGCTCCTCACCTTCTGGGACTCCTATAATTAGGAGTCTAGCAATATATTGGAATTCATGAGTTCCCTCATCTACCTTCATGATCTATTCATTTCCTTTCACTCTTCTTTTCATCTTCCTTATTTTCTATCATTTTATCTTCTATATCACTGATTATCTCTTCTGCTTCATTCATCCTCATTTCTATGGTTTTCACTTGGGACTGCATCTCTGTAATAACATTTTTACTTTTGGCCTGACCAGATTTTAGTTCTTTTATCTATAAATTAAGTGATTATATGGTGTCTTCTATGCTTTTTCAAGCCCAACTAGTATGTTTATAATTTTTGTAAATTCTAGGTCAGACATCTTATTTATATTCATATTGATAAAATCCTTGGTAGTACTATTTCCTGTTCATACTTGGGGGTGAATGTCTCCATCTTGTCATTTTTTTCTGAAAAGAGAGGAAGGGGGAAAAGGAAAAAACAAGAACAACAACAAGTTCAGGAAGTGTTTCTGGTGTATCCTATGTACACTCTGCAGTTGCATTTTTGCTGTTCTTTCCCACTGGTCTGTCCTCTACAGAGTTCCTCCTTGCTTGTAGTGGGATATCTACCTAGGTGTGCTTTGATTTGTTTGTTAAGATAAGCCTGGAAAAGAAAAAAGAAAAGAAAAAAACTGATCCAAGAGAAAAGGAAAAGAACAAAAATGCAAACAAACAGAT
Organism: Mustela nivalis; assembly: GCF_964662115.1. Taxonomy (NCBI): domain Eukaryota; kingdom Metazoa; phylum Chordata; class Mammalia; order Carnivora; family Mustelidae; genus Mustela; species Mustela nivalis. Next base: position 63,887,279 of record NC_139040.1, on the reverse strand, counting down.
GAACAAAAACTATAAGCCTGATTCCAAAGAATAAGAAAGAAAGAAGGAAAAAAAAAGTAAGGAAAGGAGAAAAGAGAAAAAATAAGAAGCTTCATCTGAAAAAGAATAGAAGAACACAAACAAGCCAACAAATAAATTTTAAAAAATATGTCTGATACCTAAAAAAAGGGGAAAGAATATATATATATATATATATATATATATATATATATATATATATATATATAAACAAAAGATAAAAAATAAAAGCTAAGAAATAAAAAACTTTTAAATAAAAAATTTTTTAAATTAATAAAAGAAAAAAAAAAGAAGGAAAAGGGTAGCAAGTCTGGTCCTATTTGCACCAGAAGCTGATGTTTCAAAACATTCTTTAATCAGTAAACTTGGTACATGGAGGGCATCTTTGTTGATCTTCTGAGGGAAAGGCTTGCTTGGCTGGCTCACAAGCTGACTTGCCTTTTTATACATGTTCTTACCAGATGCAGGGGTTGGAGGTTAGTGTAGGGGACTCTATTCTGCACTGGAGGCACTGTGCTTCTCTTTGAAGTCCTATTGCACTGGTAGGTGGGGAAAAGAAAGGGTGGTGGAGGAGGAAGAATATGGTGCACCCTCCTTCTTGTCCCTGGGGAGGGGAATTCTTGGCCTCCACTGCAGGATGTCCTTACAGAAAAATGAACGATCTCCTATGTCCTGGGCGTTTATCAGTTCCCTGCCCCTCACCTGTCTATTCACAGGCCCTTCGCATACCTGGTGCTACAGATTTCCTGTATTTTAACTCTGACGGGTAACTGGGATTCAAAACTCCAAGGTTTTTTAAATGATCTTATTTATTTATTTGAGGGGGGGGGGAGCACAAGAGAGTGACAACACAAGAAACAGGGAGGGGCAGATAGAGAGAGAGAAGCAGACTCCTATTAAGCAAAGAACCAGACATGAGGCTCCATTCCAGCCCCCTGAGATCATGACCTGAGCTGAAGGCAGATGCTTAACCAACTGAGCCTCCCAGGTGCCCCACAAAACTCCAAGTTTTAAAAAGGCCTGACAAAGTGTGAACCCACTTCCTTCCCCCAGAGGAGAGCCACAAGTCATGTACAGCACTATCCTGTACTAGAAAACCAGTTGCACAGCTTGTGCATGGAGGCTAGAGTTTATTATAACACACAGTGAAAAGCTGGAACCAGGTTATCAGGTGTCTGCTAATGACTCAGTCCTCTATTCCATGATGTCCCAGAAAAATAGTCGCACAGATGTTTGAATCTGTTGTGGCAGACAGCAAAATCAGTGACCAGGTTACCTGAGTTTGCCTGTGTCTCTGCTCTCTGGTCAGTTCTGTCCCAGAAAAGCAGACAGAGGGTTAAGCCTATTGAGGCTTTCAGCAAAAAGCTGTTAAGGGGTTTTCTGCCCTGTATGCACCCTTCTGACTCTATTCTTGAGAACCACTCAATGGCTCCCAGCTGGGCTTTTGTCCTTGGAGAGGCAAAATACACTCTTCCAAATATACTCCAGGAAGGGGAGCAATCTTTCCCAGTGTGACCCAGGAAATCTCCTCACCACAGCTTATTATGCAATCCTTAAACTCGGTGCTCTCTCCTATTCTCTCCCTCTTCCTGACTTTGCTCCTCAAAAAGGGATCCAACCCCTTTGCAGCTGCATGGCTGAGCTCTCCCCCACATCATGGCTCTGGACCTCATATCTGCCACATTCTCTCCCTCCAACTGTGCAGATTATTTTCTTAATCCTGAGATCATATTCCTAGTTGTTCAAAATAGTTGGATGTTGATCTAGCTGTGTTCAAGGGACATGGCAAGCTCAGGGACCCCCACTATTCTGCCATCTTAACTATGCACCTTGCTGAGGGTTTTATTACAAGTGGATGCTGTACTTTTCAAATGCTATTTCTGCATCTACTGTGGGGATCATATGGATCATTATTTCTTTTATCAATGTGGTGTTTCATGTTAATTGATTTGCAAATATAGAACCACCCTGAAGCCCAAGAATAAATCCTACTTGATTGTGGGGTCATTGGAAAAATGTATTGTTGGATTTGATTTGTTAGTATCTTGAGAATTTTGGCATTCATGTTCATCAAGGATACTAGTCTGTGGTTCTTTTTTTTTAATGGGATCATTGGTTTTGGAATCAAGGTAGTGCTGGCCTTATAGAAGAAGTGCGGAAGTTTTCCTTCGATTTCTATTTTTCCTTCCATTTTCTATTTTTGTAAATATTTTATTTATCTATTTGACACAGAGAGAGATCACAACTAGGTAGAGAGACAGGCAAAGAGAGAAGGGGAAGCAGGCTCCCTGCCAAGCAGAGAGCTCCACACAGGGCTAGATCCCAGGACCCAGAGATAATGACCCACACTGAAGGCAGAGACCTAACCGACTGAGCCACCCAGGGGCCCCATTTCTATTTTTTTAACAGTTTAGGAAGAATAGGTATCCTTTGAATGTCTGGTAGAATTCCCCTGGGAAACCATCTGGCCCTGGACTTTTGTTTGTTGGGAGATTTTTTTTCAGTAGCATATTACAATTATGTTTATTAAAAAGTTGTTAATATTGATTTATTTAATATTTGTTGGTTATTTAATAATTTGTTGGTTTGTGTAAACTTGCCTACTTAAAAAAAAGGTAAATTAACTGTGGAGTAACTCAGATACAGCAAAAGGAGAGAGAAGTAGTATAACTAGAGCTTGCCTTTTCATGACTCTCTATGGGAAAGTTTTTATAATTTCTCTGTTCTTCTCTGGCTCAGTTTCCAATGCCCCCTCATGTCTGCAGATAGCTAAACATTGTAAGGGAAGTTTGGGTTTGGAATTGCAGATACTGTAAGGCAATCATACCCAGGCCAAAGGGCACATCAGCAGAGGCTGTGGGGCTTTTTATTTTATTCCTTTTATCCTTTTATTTTTTTAAAAAAATTATTTTTTTATTAAAATGTAATGTATTATTAGCCCCAGGGGTACAGGTTTGTGAATGACCAGGTTTGCACACTTCACAACACTCACCATAGCACATACCTTCCCCTATGTCCATAACCCAACCATCCTCTCCAACTCCCCTCCCCCAGGCAACCCTCAGTTTGTTTTGTGAGATTAAGAGTCACTTATGGTTTGTCTCTCTCTCAATCCCATCTTGTTTCATTTACTCCTCTCCTACCCCCCCCCAAAGTCCCCACGTTGCCTCTCAAATTCCTCATATCAGGGAGATCATATGATAGTTGTCTTTCTCTGATTGACTTACTTCGCTCAGGATAATACCATCTAGTTGCATCCACGTCATCGCAAATGGCAAGATTTCATTTCTTTTGATGGCTGCATAGTATTCCATTGTACATATATACCACTTCTTCTTTATCCATTCATCTGTTGATGGAAATTTAGGTTCTTTCCATAGTTTGTCTATTGTGGACATTGCTGCTATAAACATTTAGGGGCATATGCCCCTTTGGATCACTACATTTGTATTTTTAGGGCAAATACCCAGTAGTACAATCACTGGGTCATAGGGTAGCTCTATTTTCAGCTTTTTGAGGAACCTCCATGCTGTTTTCCAGAGTGGTTGCACCAGCTTGCATTCCCACCAACAGTGTAGGAGGGTTCCCCTTTCTCCACATCCTCACCAGCATCTGTCCTTTCCTGACTTGTTAATTTTAGCCATTCTGACTGGTGTGAGTTGGTATCTCATTGTGGTTTTGATTTGTATTTCCATGATGTCATGATGTGGAGTACTTTTTCATGTGTCTGTTGGCCATCTGGATGTCTTATTTGCAAAAATGTCAGTTCATGTCCTCTGCCTATTTCTTGATTGGATTATTTGTTATTTGGGTTTTGAGTTTGATAAGTTCTTTATAGATTTTGGATACTGACCTTTTATCTGATATGCTGTTTCCAAATATGTTCTCCCATTCTGTCAGTTGTCTTTTGGTTTTGTTAACTGTTTCCTTTGCTGTGCAAAAGCTTTTGATCTTGATGAAGCCCCAATAGTTCATTTTTTCCCTTGCTTCCCTTGACTTTGGCAATGTGTCTAGGAAGAAGTTCGTATTTCTCAGGTCAAAGAGGTTGCTGCCTGTTTTCCTCAAGGATTTTGGTGGATTCCTGTCTCACATTGAGGTCTGTCATCCATTTTGAGTCTATTTTTGTGTGTGGTGTAACGAAATGGTCCAGTTTCATTCTTCTGCATGTGGCTGCCCAATTTTCCCAAAACAATTTGTTGAAGAGACTGTCTTTTTTTCCACTGGACATTCTTTCCTGCTTTGTTGAAGATTAGTTGACCATAGAGTTGAGGGTCCATTTCTGGGATCTCTGAGGGATTTCTGCCTTTTTTTTTTTTTTGAGGTGATTTTTAACTTTTTATTTTTTATAAACATATATTTTTATCCCCAGGGGTACAGGTCTGTGAATCACCAGGTTTACACACTTCACAGCACTCACCAAAGCACATACCCTCCCCAATGTCCATAATCCCACCCCCTTCTCCCAAACCCCCTCCCCCCAGCAACCCTCAGTTTGTTTTGTGAGATTAAGAGTCACTTATGGTTTGTCTCCCTCCCAATCCCATCTTGTTTCATTGATTCTTCTCCTACCCACTTAAGCCTCCATGTTGCATCACCACTTCCTCATATCAGGGAGATCATATGATAGTTGTCTTTCTCTGCTTGACTTATTTCGCTAAGCATGATACGCTCTAGTTCCATCCATGTTGTCGCAAATGGCAAGATTTCATTTCTTTTGATGGCTGCATAGCATTCCATTGTGTATATATACCACATCTTCTTGATCCATTCATCTGTGGGATTTCTGCCTTAATGATGACAGCTTTGTAATAGAGCTTGAAGTCTCAATTCTGATGCCGCCAACTTTGGCTTTCTTTTTCAACATTCCTCTGGTATTCAAAGTCTTTTCTGGTTCCATATAAGTTTTAGGATTATTTGTTCCATTACTTCAAAAAAGGTTGATGGGATTTTGACAAGTATTGCATTAAATGTGTATATTGCTTTAGGTAGCATAGACATTTTCAGAATATTTGTTCTGCCAATCCATGAGCATGGAAAGTTTTTCCATTTCTTTGTCTTCCTAAATTTTTTTCATGAGTACTTTATAGTTTTCTGAGTACAGATTCTTTGTCTCTTTGGTTAGGTTTATTCCTAGGTATCTTACAATTTTTGGTGCAATTGTAAATGGGATTGACTCCTTGATTTCTCTTTCTTCTGTCTTCTGTTTGTGTATAGAAATGCAACAAACTTCTGTACATTGATTTTATATCCTGACAGTTTACTGAATTCCTGTACAAGTTCTAGCATATTTGGTATGGAATCTTTTGGGTTTTCCACATAAAGTATCATATCATCAGTGAAGAGTGATAGTTTGACTTCTTCTTTGCCAATTTGGATGCCTTGAATTTCTTGTTGTTGTCTGATTGCTGAGGCTAGGACTTCTAGTACTATGTTGAATAGCAGTGGTGATAGTGGACATCCCTGCCATGTTCCTGACCTTAATGGAAAAGCTGTTTTTCTCCATTGAGAATGCTATTTGCTGTGGGTTTTTCATAGATGGCTTTGATGATATTGAGAAACATATCCTTTATCCCCACACTTTGGAGTTTTGATCAAGAAAGGCTGCTGTACTTTGTCAAATGCCTTTTGAGCATCTATCAAGAGTATCATATGGTTCTTGTTCTTTCTTTCCTTAATGATTGATTTGTGGATGTTGAACCAGTTGGGAGATTTTTTTGTTACAGATTCAATTTCTCTGCTAGTTATGGGCCTATTACAATTTTCTATTTCTTCCCGTTTCAGCCTTGGTAGTTTGTATGTTTCTAGGAATTTATCCATTTCTTCCAGATTGCCAAATTTATTGGCATATGATTTTTCATAATATTCTTTTACAATTTTTTGTATTTCTGTAATTTTGGTTGTGATCTCTCTTCTCCCATTCACGATTTTATTTATTTGTATTATTTCTCCTTTCTTTTTCATAAGTCTGTCTATGGGGTTATCAATGTTATTCGTTCTTTCAAAAGCCAGATCCTGGGTGTGTTTTTTTCTACTGGATATTTGTTTGCTTGTTCCTGCATCATTTATTTATACTCCAGTGTTTATTATTTCCCCTCTTCTGCTGCTTTAAGGTTCATTTGTTGTTCTTCTTCTAGTTCTTTTAGGTGTAAGTTTAGGTTGTGTGAGATTTTTCTGCTTCTTAATGTAGTCCTGTATTGCTAAATACTTCCCTCTTATTATCACTTTTGTTGCATCCCAAAGATGTTGGACCACTGCGTTTTCATTATAATTTGCTTGTATATATTTCTTTATTGCTTCTTTAATTTCCTGGATAACCCATTCACTCCTTAGTAGATGTTCATCACCCTCCATGTATTTGTGGTCTTTCCAATTTTTTTCTTGTGCTTGACTTCAAATTTCATAGCATTGTAGTCAGAAAAGATGCATGGTATGATTACAGTCTTGTACTTTTTGAAGCCTGCTTTGTAACCTAGGTGATTTGTTTCTGGAGAATGTCTGTGCACTTGAAAAGAATGTATATTCTGCTTTAGGATGGAATGTTCGGAATATATATGTTAAGCTCATCTAGTCCAGTGTGTCATTCAAAGCCATTGTTTCCTTGTTGATCTTCTGCTTATATGATCAATCCATTGCTGTAAGTGGGATATTAAAGTCCCCTACTATTATTGTATTATTATCAGCGAGTTCTTTTCTGTTTGTTATTAGTTGTTTTATATATTTGGGTGCTTCCAAGTTGGGGGAATAAATGTTTATAATTGTTAGATCTCCTTATTGGATAGACACCCCTTTGTTATGATATGGCTCCCTTCCTTATCTCTTTTTGCAGACTTTGGTTTAAAATCTCATTTATCGAATTTAAGTATGGTTAATCTGGCTTTTTTTTTTTTTGACATCCATTAACATGATAGATGGTTCTCCATCCCCTCACTTTCTATCTGCAGGTGTTTATAGGTTGAGAATGAATCTCATGTAGGAAGCATAGAGAAAGGTTTTTGTTTTTAATCCATCCTGACACTATGTCTTTTGAAAAAGATTTTATTTATTTATTTATTTGACAGAGAGAGAGAGAGAGATCACAAGTAGGCAGAGGCAGGAAGAGAGAGAGGGAGAAGCAGGCTCCCCACTCAGCAGAGAGCCCGATGTGGGGCTCAATCCCAGGACCCAAGGACCATGACCTGAGCCGAAGGCAGAGGCTTAAACCTCTGAGCCACCCAGGCGCCCCTCACCCTATGTCCTTTGATTGGAACATTTAGTCCATTTACATTCAGAGCAATTATTGATAGGTATTAATTTAGTGCCATTTTATTACTTATTTTGTCATTGTTTCCTGAGATCTTCTCTGTTCCTTTCTTTCCCACTCAAGGGGTCCCTTTAATATTCCATTCAGGGCTAGTTTAGTGTTCCCAAACACCTTTAGTTTTTGTCTGGGAAACTATCTCTCCTTCTATTCTTAATAACAGCATTGATAGATAGAGTATTCTTGGCTGCATATTTTTCCCATTCAACACCTTGAATATGTCATGCCACTCTCCTCTGCTCTGTCAAGTTTCTGTGGAGATCTGTTGTTAATCTTGTTTGTATTTCCTTATAAGTCAGGGACTTGCTGCTTTGGGGAGTTTTTCTTTATATTTTGAATATTTAAATATTAAATAATATTTATTTATATTTTGAATATTTAAATATCTAAATAATTCTTGTTGTTGGTCAGCTTTTATTGATTTTGATGGGAGTTTTCTGTGTCTCTTGGGTTTGGATGTCTGCTTTCTTGCCCAATTAGTTTTCAGCTGTAATTTCCTAAAATGAAACTTCTGCTACCTTTCCCCCTCTTCTTCTGGGATTCCTAGAATACAAATACAATTATGTTTTGTGGAGCCACTGGGTACCCTAAGTCTACATTTGTGATCTAATATTTTTCTTTCCCTCTTCTTTTCAGCTTTGTTACTTTCCATAATTTTATCTTGTACATCACTTATTCATTCCTTTGATTATTTCATCATTCTGGTCATCATATCCAGTTGGTTTCAAATCTTGCTTATTGCAGTTTTCATTTTAGCCTAACTAGTTTATAGGTGTTTTGTCCCATTTCCACAATGCAGAGTACTAACCACTATACGATCATGGCTTGTCCCATTTGCAGTCGATCTTTACAGCCATATCTTCCAAAGGCTTTCTTATACACTAACAATAAAAATACAAGGGGGAAATTAGAGAATCGATTCCATTTACTATAGCACCAAGAAACATAAGATACTTGGGAATAAACCTAACCAAAGAGGTAAAGGATCTGTACTCAAGAAACTACAGAACACTCATGAAAAAAATTGAAGATGACACAAAAAGATGGAAGACCATTCCATGCTCTTGGATAGGAAGAATAAACATTGTTAAAATGTCTATACTGCCTAGAGCAATCTATACTTTTAATGCCATTCCAATCAAAATTCCACCAGTATTCTTCAAAGAGCTGGAGCAAATAATCATAAAATTTGTATGGAATCAGAAGAGACCCCAAATCGCTAAGGAAATGTTGAAAAACAAAAATAAAGCTGGGGGCATCACGTTACCTGATTTCAAGCTTTACTACAAAGCTGTGATCACCAAGACAGCATGGTACTGGCATAAAAACAGACACATAGACCAGTGGAACAGAGTAGAAAGCCCAGATATGGACTCTCAACTCTATGGTCAATTAATCTTCGACAAAACAGGAAAAAATATACAGTGCAAAAAAGACACTCTCTTCAATAAATGGTGCTGGGAAACCTGGGCAGCTATATGTAGAAGAATGAAACTCGACCATTCTCTTACACCGTACACAAAGATAAACTAAAAATGGATAAAAGACCTCAACGTGAGACAGGAATCCATCAGAATCCTAGAGGAGAAGATAGGCAGTAATCTCTTCGATATCAGCCACAGCAACTTCTTTCAAGATATGTCTCCAAAGGCAAAGGAAACAAAAGCGAAAATGAACTTTTGGGACTTCATCAAAATCAAAAGCTTCTGCACAGCAAAGGAAACTGACAAGAAAACAAAGAGGCAACCCACGGAATAGGAGAAGATATTTGCAAATGACAGTACAGACAAAAGGTTGATATCCAGGATCTATAATGAACTCCTCAAACCCAACACACACAAAACAGGCAAACATATCAAAAAATGGGCATAAGATATGAACAGACACTTCTCCAATCAAGACGTACAAATGGCTATCAGACACATGAAAAAATGTTCATCATCATTAGCCCTCAGGGAGATTCAAATTAAAACCACATTGAGATATCATCTTATACCAGTGAGAATGGCCAAAATTAACAAGACAGGAAACAACATGTGTTGGAGGGGATCTGGAGAAAGGGGAACCCTCTTACAATGTTGGTGGGAATGCAAGTTGGTGCAGCCTCTTTGGAGAACAGTGTGGAGATTCCTCAAGAAATTAAAAATAGAGCTTCCTTATGACCCAGCAATTGCACTCCTGGGTATTTACCCCAAGGATACAGATGTCGTGAAAAGAAGGGCCATCTGTACCCCAATGTTTATAGCAGCAATGGCCACGATCGCCAAACTATGGAAAGAACCAAGATGCCCTTCAACAGACGAATGGGTAAGGAAGATGTGGTCCATATACACTATGGAGTATTATGCCTCCATCAGAAAGGATGAATACCCAACTTTTGTAGCAACATGGACGGGACTGGAAGAGAATATGCTGAGTGAAATAAGTGAAACAGAGAAAGTCCATTATCATATGGTTTCACTTATTTGTGGAGCATAACAAATAGCATGGAGGACAAGGGGAGAGGGATAGATGAAGGGAGTTGAGGGAACTTGGAAGGGGAGGTGAACCATGAGAGACTATGGACTCTGAAAATCAATCTGACAGGTTTGAAGTGGCAGGGGGCGGGGGGTTGGGGTACCAGGTGGTGGGTATTATAGAGGGCACGGATTGCATGGAGCACTGGGTGTGGTGAAAAAATAATGAATACTTTTTTTCTGAAAATAAATAAATTGAAAAAATTTTTTTAAAAAACCTACATTGAGATATCACCTTACACCAGTTAGAATGGCCAAAATTAGCAAGACAGAAAACAACATGAGTTGGAGAGGATGTGGAGAAAGGGGAACCCTCTCCCGCTGTTGGTGGGAATGCAAGTTGGTGCAGCCTCTTTGGAGAACAGTGTGGAGATTCCTCAAAGGCAACCACAAATACAAGTAAGAAATTGGAAGATGAAGATAATAATAATTACTAAGAAGAATAAAAGAGGTTCCATCAATAAGACTGAGAAGTGGGGGACTCAATTTCAACCAGTTCCTTGAATTTAGCTAGAAATCTACCAAGCCACTCTGAACACCCATTAAATCAGCCTGAGATGTAAGATTACATCTGGATCTCTATGGGGGCAGAGGATCATTAGTCAAGAGGTACAAAAGACAGAGTTGGCATCACACAGACAGATATTAGAGGGTAAAGAGAAGAGGGAGGAAGCCACCAGAAGCTAGCCACTGGAAGGTAATACTCCAGTACGAAAATTCCCTGCACTTGGGGACCAGCAACAGCTTGTAGACCAGTGGCTGTGAGAGAGGAAGGGACAGATAACAGTGCTCAAGCAGAACAAAGAGGCTTAAGTAACAGTTCCTGGGACCAGGTGGCTGCAAGCACAGACATAAGCCCAAGGTCTCAGGACAGGCTGCAGCCACTGCCCACCCTTGCTTAAGAGGATCCTGTGTGGACTTGAGTCAGTGGTCCCTGGGGCTGGAGGTTGCTGCTACCACTGAAGTTTCCTCTACTACCACTGTAACTGAGAGGATCCAGCTAAGACTGGAGCCCATGGTCCCAGAAAGGATAGCTCCTGGGCCCAGGCTGGCCTGGACAGGTACCATTTGCAGTTCTGGTGGCATGGGAGTGCAGGGGTCTCAGTGAACTACTGAGAGGGTCACTGGGGGTGCTGACCACCTGTGGAAGGCTGCAGTATTCAATGGCACTTGCAGAGGGGCAGTCTGTGTTCTGGAGGACTCAGAGAGAAGCAGACACTGGCTTCTGTCAGAGGTGGAGCTCAGGATGTGAACAGCTTGCATTGCTCTGACCCTCTGAAAAGCAATCAGAGAACATAAGTGTGAAAAGCAGCCAGAGGAGAAAAGCGCCCCCCAAATGGTTTCCACAGAGCCCACCCATGGATAGGGGGCAGGGCAACTCTGCCCAAGAATGACTGAATGAAAAAAAAAAAAACACAGCAGGGCCCACCCCTAGAAGAGAAGCTGAAAGAACAAGAGGAAAAAAACCACAAGGTCCCCCATAAACATGTAAAACCCCAACACCAGGGGAAAACAGTATATTAAGTCCTGATATTACCTCACAGCCTATATATTGCTTAGATACAATCTTTTCCTCTCTCTCTCTCTTTTTTAAATCTTTCTCACAATTCTTTTTTATCTACATATAACTTCAACTAGATGTTTAATAAAATAAAATAAAATAAAATTCCATAATAATAACTTTTATTATCATAAAATATATTAATTGCCCCAGGGGTACAGGTTTCTGAATCATCAGGCTTACACACTTCACAGCACTCACCTTGCCCAGCACATAACTTGCCCAACATCCATAACCCCCCTCTCCAGAGGGGGGGATATATATATATATATATATATATATATATATATATTTAGAAATAGAAAAAATATATATATATTTAGAGTGTGGATAGATAGATAGATAGGTAGAGAGAGAGGTGAATAGAATAGAGCCACACACTTGATTTTGGGTGTATTTTGGTCATTAAAGTAAACTGCCTCCCAAAATTTTAAGAAAGGAAAAACTTATATATATACACAAAAATAAGGATAAACACAATGGAGAGATGGAATATGAGTGTAAAGATGAAAATTTAAGAAGATTTTAAAAACGGAAGTGATAAGAAGTTGTTTGAAAAAAGAGGGAGGATAAAGGAGAGAGTTTGATCAGGCTGGAGACTATAACAAAGCCATATGCTAGATTTAGGGTATATTTTTACCTGTTAGAAGAAACTGTATCCCAAAATTTTGAAGAAAAATATATGTATACAAAAACTAAGATTAAATATAATGAAGCGATAGAATATGACTATAACAATGAAAATTTTAAAAAGATTTTTAAAAAGGTATTGATAAGATAAAAAAATTAAACAAGGTTAAAATGGGAAAGAGGAAAAATTAAAAAATAGAATAAGAAAAAAATAAAATTGAGAAAATTTGTTTCAAAGACTGAAGAATCATGGGGAAAAGGCCATGAATGCTATGGGCTATATCCCTGCAGCTCTTTAGTTTTGCAGTTCTCATTGATTGGTGAACTTGGTCTTTGCTGGATGTTCTTGCTGATCTTCTGAGGAAGGGCCTGATGCAGTGATTCTCAAATGAGGTGGAATTGCCTGAGGTGGAATTGCACTGCCCTTGCCAGAGGGCAGGCTAAGTAATCTGCTCGGCTTTGCTCTTGTAGCTTTTGTTCCCTGAACACTTTCCATACAGCTTTGGAGGAGGAGAATGAAGATGGTGGCCTCCTAATCTCCAGCTGTAGAGGAGCTGAGAGCTCAGGGTCCCTCTCCTCAGTGTGCTCTCAGAGAAAAGCAGTCAATCACTCCTGTTTCCCTGGTCTCTGGCCATATTCTGTGCTCACCTGGCCTGTGACTGAGTGTTTCTATCTCTGGCGCATGACCCCATTTGGAGTCTCCAAACCTAGCAGATTCCTGTAGCATGCTCCTCCGCCACTCCTGCTGGAGGAGGAAGGTGAGTATCCCTGGGTCTGCCACTTGTGGGGTCCCTCCTGGAAGAAGAGTGGCCCAACTGTGCCGCAGATCATGGTTTAAGGTAACTGCAAGCTGAGAGCACACTCCTCAGCTCCATCTCTGCAGCTGGCCTTCTCACTCTGATACCTGAGAGCTCTGCCACACTCAGACACCACTGGTCTTTTTGTGATGTCAGGGGACCTGAGACGACACTGCCCCTGTGAGGGCTCCAATCCCAGCTTAGCCTCTGAAGCGACATTTCTCAGTGGAGCAGACTTCTAAAAGTTCTGATTTTGTGCTCTGCTGCTGTACTGCTTGCCGGGAGCCGGCCCCTCCCCCCACAGTTTATCTTCCCATTTATTGCCTCAGATTCACTTCTCCACACATCTTATCTTCCAGAAAATGGTTGCTTTTCTTTTGATAGAATTGTTGCTATTCTTCTCTTCAATCTCCTGTTGATTTTGTGGGTGTTCAGAATGGTTTGATAACTATCTAGCTGAATTCCTGGGACCCAATGATATTTAGGTGTCCTACTCCTCTGTATTCTTGCTCCTCCCCCTGTATCTTTTTCTTTTTCTTTTTTTTTTTTTTTGTTGTTGTTTTTCTTTTTGAGTGTGTGCAGAAGCTATTCAAACAGCCCTCAGTTCTTCAGGAGGAATTGCTCTGTATGTATGTATAGCTTCAAATGGTCTGTGGAAGCCGGTGAGTTCAGAGCCTTCCTATGTCACCTTCTTAGACCACTGTATTTTCATTTTCTTGATAATGTTCTTTGATGCACAAAGTTTTTAGCTTTTAATGAAGTCCAGTTATTTTTTTCTTTTGTTTATTGTGCTTTTGATGTCAGGTGTAAGAATAGATTGCTAAATTTAAAGTCACAATAGATGGGTTTTGCTAACACTACTTCTTCCTCCATTGAATGGACTAGGCATCCACACTGATAATCAATTAGCCATATATATATATATATGGATATATATATCCTTATATATATATATGGATTTATTGCTGGACTCTCATTTTTACCATTTATTTATATATCTATTTCTATGCATTACTGCACTATTTTGATTGCTGTAGTTTTGTAAGTTTTGAAATCAGGAAGTATGAGTCCTTCAACTTTGTTCTTTTTCAAGATTGTTTTGGGTATTTGGGCTTATTGTACTTCCATACGAATTTCAGGAGCAGCTTTCCCTTTCTTCAAAAAAGCCTATTGGAGAAAGAAAACTATCGTATGATCTCCCTGATATGAGGAAGTGGTGATGCAACATGGGGGCTTAAGTGGGTAGGAGAAGAATCAGTGAAACAATATGGGATTGGGAGGGAGACAAACCATAAGTGACTCTTAATCTCACAAAACAAACTGAGGGTTGCTGGGGGGAGGGGGTTTGGGAGAAGGGGGTGGGATTATGGACATTGGGGAGGGTATGTGCTTTGGTGAGTGCTGTGAAGTGTGTAAACCTGGTGATTCACAGACCTGTACCCCTGGGGATAAAAATATATGTTTATAAAAAATAAAAAATTATTTTTTAAAAAGCCCATTGGAATGTTGATAGTGATTGCATTGAATCTGTAGATGGCTTTGGGTAGTTCTGACACCTTTTACCAATAATGAGTCTCATAACCCATGAACATGGGGTGCATTTTCATTCATTTATTACTCTCAGCAATGTTTGGTAGTTTTCAGTGTCCAAATCTTTCACCTCTTTCCTTAAGTTTATTCCTGGGTATTTTGTTCATGTTGATGTTGTTATAAATGGAATTGATTTCTTAATTTCCTTTTATTTTATTTTTAAATTTTTTTTATTATGTTACGTTAGTCACCATACAGTATGTCATTAGTTTTTGATGTAGCGTTCCAAGATTCATTGTTTATGTACAACACCCAGTGCTCCATGCAATACATGCCCATCACTGGACCAACCCATTTCCCTAACCCCCCTCGTTAACTCCCTCCTTGTTTCTCGGAGTCCACAGCCTCTCATGGTTTGTCTCCCCATCTGATTTTTCCCCCTTCCTTCTCCTAGTGTCCTCCATATTCCACAAGTAAATGAAACCATATGATAATTGACTTTCTCTGTTTGACTTATTTCACTCAGCATAATCTCCTCTAGTTCCATCCATACTACTCAGCTATCAGAAATGATCCTAACTTTTGCATCAACATGGATGGGACTGGAGGAGATCAATTTCCTTTTAGGTTGTTCATTACAAGTGTATAATGGTACAACTGATATTTGTGTCCTGATTTTGTATTCTGCAACTTTGCTGAATTCACTTATTGACTGTAGTAGCCTTCTCATGGACTTTATGGGCTTTTCTCTACATAGGAGCATGTCATCTGAAAATAGAGATAATTTTATTTCTTCTTTTGAATTTGGATGTTCTTTATCTCTTTTTCTTGTCTATTTAAACTGGCTAGAATTTCCAGTCAATGTTGAATAGTAGTAATGAAAGCAGTCATCCTTGTGTTTTTCTTGTTCATAAGGGAAAGAGTTCAGTCTTTTACCATTGAGTATAATGTTAGTTGTACATTTCTCATAAATGCCCCTTATCATGTTGAAGAAGTTCCATTCTATTCCTAGGTTGTTGAATATTTTTATCAGACCATCTATTGAGATGGCCATGCATTTTTTTTTCCTTCAGTCTACTAATGTGGTGAAGTACACTGATTTTTATATATTGAACCACACTTGCATTCCTGAGATAAATCTCAGCTGGTCATGGTCTATATTCCTTTTGATGTTGTTTTATTTGGTTACTTGTACTTGTTTTATTTGGTACTTGTTATTGATGCCTTTTTGCATTCTCTTCTCATAAGGAATATCGATCTATAGATTTCTTGTGGTGTCTTTTAAAGTTTTTTTGAATTAAATTTAAAATTTTAATTCCAATGTAGTTAACACCCAGAGTTACATTAATTTCAGGTATACAATATAGTGATTCAACAATTCTATACATTACTCAGTGTTAATCATGATAAGTGTACACTTTAATCTCTATCACCTATTTAACCCATCCCTCCACCCACCTCCTGTCTGATAACCAGCAGTTTCTTCTCTATAGTTAAGAGTCTGTTTCTTGGATCATCTCTCTCACTTTTTCCCCTTTGCTCATTTGTTTTGTTTCTTAAATTCCACTTAAGAGTGAAAACATATGTTCTCTGTCCTTCTCTGACTGATGTATTTCACTTAGGATCAGACTCTATAGCTCCATCTATGCTGTTGCAAATGGCAAAATTTCATTCATTTTTATGGCTGAGTAATCCATTAAATAGATACACCACATCTTCTTTATCCATTCATGGATACTTGGACTGTTTCCATAATTTGGCTACTGTTGGTATTGATAAGCCCCCGGGTGCACGTTTTCCTTTCCAATTAGTATTATTGTATCCTTTGTGTAAATACCTAGTACTGAAATTCCTGGATTATAAGCTTAGGTCTACTTTTAACTCTTGGAGGAACCTCTATACTACTTTCCACAGTAGATGCGCCAGTTTGCATTCCCACCAACAGTGCAAGAGGGTTCCTCTTTCTCCACATCCTTGCCAACACCTGTCATTTTCTGTGTTGTTAACTTTAGCCATCCCGACGGTGTGACGTGATATCCCATTGTAGTTTTGACTTGTATTTCCCTGATGAGCAGTGATGTAGAACATGTTTTCATGTGTCTATTGGTCATCTGTATGGATGTCTATCCATATTTTCTGCCCATTTTCCAAGTGGATTATTTGTGTTTTGTGTGCTGAATTTTTTAAAATTTAAATTTGATTAGCCAGCATATTGTACATCATTAGTTTCTGATGTAGAGTTCGGTAATTCATCAGTTGTGTATAACAACCATTCCTCTTCACATCACGTGCCCTCCTTAATGCCCACCATCCAACTGAGTTTTAAAAGTTCAATGTCCACAATTGCCAAACTGTGGAAGGAACCAAGATGCCCTTCAACAGGCAAATGGATAAAGAAGATGTGGTCTATATATACAATGGAATATTACTCAGCCATCAGAAAGGGTGAATACCCAACTTTTGTATCAACATGGATGGGACTGGAGGAATTTATGCTAAGTGAAATAAGTCAAACAGAGAAAGTCAATTATCATATGGTTTCACTTACTTGTGGAACATCAGGAGTAACTTGGAGGACATTAGGAGAAGGAAAGGAAAAGTGAATTGGGGAAAATCGGAGGAGGATATGAACCATGAGGGACTGTGGACTTTGAGAAACAAACTGAGGGTTTTAGAGGGTAGGGGGGTAGGGTGTGGGTCAGCCTGGTGGTGGGTATTAAGTAGGACACATACTGCATGGAGCACTGGGTGTAGTACATAAACAATGAATCTTGGAACACCGAAAAAAAACAAAACAAAAAATAAAAAACAAAGTTCTTTATGTATTTTGGATACTCTTTATAAGATATGTCATTTGCAAATATCTCCTCCCATTTCAAGGGTTACCTTTTAGTTTTCTTGATTATTTCCATCACTGTGTAGAAACTTTTATTTTGATGTAGTACCAATAGTTTATTTTTGCTTTTGTTTCCCTTGCCTCAGGAGACCCATCTAATAGGACGTTTGTTGCTATGGCCGATGTCAGAGAGGTTACTGCCTGTGTTCTCCTCTAGGATTTTGATGAATTCCTGTCTCACATTTAGGTCTTCAACTATTTAGAGTTTATTTTTGTGTGGTAAGAAAATGGTCCAGTTTCATTTTTCTACATGTGGCTGTACAATTTTCCCAACATCATTTGTCGAAGAGACTGTCTTTTTTCCATTGGATATTCTTTCCTGCTTTGTCAAAGATTAGTTGACCATATAGTTGTGGTCCATTTCTGGGTTTTCTGTTCTGTTCCATTGATCTATGTATCTGTTTTTGTGCCAGTACCATACTGTCTTGATGACTACAGCTTTGCCAAATAGCTTGAAGTTCAGAATTGTGATGCTTCTACCTTTGCTTTTTGTTTTCAAGGTTGCTATGGCTAATAGGGGTCTTTGTGTTTCCACACAGATTTCAGAATTGTGTGTTTTAGCTCTGTGAAAAATGACATTGCTATATTGATAGACATTGCATTAAATGTGTAGATTACTTTGGGTAGTGTAGACATTTTAACAGTGTTTGTTTTTCCAACCCATGAACATTTCCATTTCTTTGTGTCATCTTCAATTTCTTTCATAAGTGCTCTATAGTTTTCGGGGTATACATCTTCTACCTCTTTTGTTAGGTTTATTCCGAGGTGTCTTTTGGTTTGGGGCATAATTGTAACTGGGACCGATTCCTTGATTTCTTTTTCTGCTGCTTCATTATTAGTGTATAGAAATGCAACCGCTTTCTGTACCTTGATTTTGTATCAAGCAACTCAGTACATTGATTTTATATCAGCAACTTTTCTGAAGTCATGCACTAGTTCTAGCAGATTTTGGTGGAGTCTTTTGGGTTTTCTTTACAGATTATCATGCTGTATGCAAACAGTGAAAGTTTGACTTCTCCTCTGCTGATTTAGATCCCTTTTATTTCTTTTAGTTGTTTGATTGCTGAGGCTAAGACTTTCAGTACTAGGTTAAATAGTAATGATGGGAATGGACACCACTGGCTTGTTCCTGACCATAGGGCGAAGGCTCTCAGTATTTCCTCAGTGAGGATATTATTATTTGTGGGTCTTTTGTGATGCTGAGGTATGTTCCATCTATCCCTACTTTCTTGAGGGTTCTTATCAAGACTAAATGTGTTTTGTCATATGCTGTTTCTGCATCTATTAGGGTGATCATATGGTATTATCCTTTCTTGTATTAATGTGGTATATCATTTTGATTGATTTGTGAATATGGAACCACCCCTGCAGCCCAGGAATAAAACTCACTTGATTGTGGGGTCATTGTAATAATTATTGTAATGTACTATTGGAATCAGATTTGCTAGTATCTTGTTGAGAACTTTGCATCCATGTTCACTGGGAATAGTAGCCTGTAGTTCTCTTTTTTAGTGGGGTCTTTGGTTTTGGAATTAAGGTACTGCTGACCTTACAGAAGGAGCTTAGATATTTTCCTTCCATTTCTGTTTTTTTAAACAGTTTAGGAAGAATAAGCATTGACTCTTCTTTATTTTTTTTTAATTTTTTATTTTTTATAAACATGTATTTTTATCCCCAGGGGTACAGGTCTGTGAATCACCAGGTTTACACACTTCACAGCACTCACCAAAGCACATACCCTCCCCAATGTCCATAATCCCACTCCCTTCACCCAAACCCCCTCCCCCCAGCAACCCTCAGTTTGTTTTGTGAGATTAAGAGTCACTTATGGTTTGTCTCCCTCCCAATCCCATCTTGTTTCATTGATTCTTCTCCTACCCACTTAAGCCCCAAAGTTGCATCACCACTTCCTCATATCAGGGAGATTATATGATAGTTGTCTTTCTCTGCTTGACTTATTTCGCTAAGCATGATACGCTCTAGTTCCATCCATGTTGTCGCAAATGGCAAGATTTCATTTCTTTTGATGGCTGCATAGTATTCCATTGTGAATATATACCACATCGTCTTGATACATTCATCTGTTGATGGACATCTAGGTTCTTTCCATAGTTTGGCTATTGTGGACATTGCTGCTATAAACATTCGGGTGCACGTGCCCCTTTGGATCACTACGTTTGCATCTTTAGGGTAAATACCCAATAGTGCAATTGCTGGATCATAGGACAGTTCTATTTTCAACATTTTGAGGAACCTCCATGCTGTTTTCCAGAGTGGCTGCACCAGCTTGCATTCCCACCAACAGTGTAGGAGGGTTCCCCTTTCTCCGCATCCTCGCCAGCATCTGTCATTTCCTGACTTATTGATTTTAGCCTTCTGACTGGTGTGAGGTGATATCTCATTGTGGTTTTGATTTGTATTTCCCTGATGCTGAGTGATATGGAGCAGTTTTTTATGTGTCTGTTGGCCATCTGGATGTCTTCTTTGCAGAAATGTCTGTTCATGTCCTCTGCCCATTTCTTGATTGGATTATTTGTTCTTTGGGTGTTGAGTTTGCTAAGTTCTTTATAGATCTGGACACTCGTCCTTTATCTGATATGTCGTTTGCAAATTTCTTCTCCCATTCTGTCAGTTGTCTTTTGATTTTGTTAACTGTTTCCTTTGCTGTGCAAAGCTTTTGATCCTGATGAAATCCCAATAGTTCATTTTTGCCCTTGCTTCCCTTGCCTTTGGCGTTCTTCCTAGAAAGATGTTGCTGCAGCTGAGGTCGAAAAGGTTGCTGCCTGTGTTCCCCTCAAGGATTTTGATGGATTTCTTTCGCACATTGAGGTCCTTCATTCATTTTGAGTCTATTTTTGTGTGTGGTGTAAGGAAATGGTCCAAAAGCATTTGACAAAGTACAGCATCCCTTCCTGATCAAAACTCTTCAAAGTGTAGGGATAGAGGGCACATACCTCAATATCATCAAAGCCATCTATGAAAAACCCACCGCAAATATCATTCTCAATGGAGAAAAACTGAAAGCTTTTCCGCTAAGGTGAGGAACACGGCAGGGATGTCCATTATCACCACTGCTATTCAACATAGTACTAGAGGTCCTAGCCTCAGCAATCAGACAACAAAAGGAAATTAAAGGCATCCAAATTGGCAAAGAAGAAGTCAAATTATCACTCTTCGCAGATGATATGATACTATATGTGGAAAACCCAAAAGACTCCACTCCAAAACTGCTAGAACTCATACAGGAATTCAGTAAAGTGTCAGGATATAAAATCAATGCACAGAAATCAGTTGCATTTCTCTACACCAACAGCAAGACAGAAGAAAGAGAACTTAAGGAGTCAATCCCATTTACAATTGCACCCCAAACCATAAGATACCTAGGAATAAACCTAACCAAAGAGGCACAGAATCTATACTCAGAAAACTATAAAGTACTCATGAAAGAAATTGAGGAAGACACAAAGAAATGGAAAAATGTTCCATGCTCCTGGATTGGAAGAATAAATATTGTGAAAATGTCTATGCTACCTAAAGCAATCTACACATTTAATGCAATTCCTATCAAAGTACCATCCGTCTTTTACAAAGAAATGGAACAAATAATTCTAAAATTTATATGGAACCAGAAAAGACCTCGAATAGCCAAAGGGATATTGAAAAAGAAAGCCAATGTTGGTGGCATCACAATTCCGGACTTCAAGCTCTATTACAAAGCTGTCATCATCAAGACAGCATGGTACTGGCACAAAAACAGACACGTAGATCAATGGAACAGAATAGAGAGCCCAGAAATAGACCCTCAACTCTACAGTCAACTAATCTTCGACAAAGCAGGAAAGAATGTCCAATGGAAAAAAGACAGCCTCTTCAATAAATGGTGCTGGGAAAACTGGACAGCCACATGCAGAAAAATGAAATTGGACCATTTCCTTACACCACACACAAAAATAGACTCAAAATTGACTCTTCTTTAAATCTTTGATAGACTTCTCCTGAGAAATCATCTGGCCCTGGACTTTTGTTTGTGGGGATATTTTTGATTATTGATTCAATTTATTTGCTGGCTATGGGCTTGTTAAAATTTTCTGTTTCTTCCCATTTCAGCTTTGGTAGTCTGTATGCTTTTAGGAATTTTTCCATTTCTTCCAGATTGCCAAGTTTGTTGTCATAATTTTTTTCATAATATTCTCTTACAATTGTTTATATTTCTGTGATGTTGGTTGTGACTTCTTCTTCTTTCTCATTTGTGATTTCATTTATTAGGGTCCTTTGTCTTTTCTTTTTTTTTTTTTTACTACATTATATTAGTCACCATACTTGATGTAGTGTTCTATGATTCATTGTTTGCATATAACAACCAGTGCTCCATGCCATACGTGCCTTCCTTAAAACCCATCAATACTATGGACCTGGAGTCCATAGTCTCTCATGGTTCATCTTCACCTCTGATTCCCATCCCCCTTCATTTTTCCCTTCCTTCTCCTATGCTATAACATGCTACACCTTACGTTCCACAGATAGGTGAAACCATATGATAACTGACTTTCTCTGCTTGACTTATTTCCTTTAGCATGATCTCCAGTCCCATCCATGTTGATGCAGAAGTTAGGTGTTATCCTTTCTGATGACTAATATTTCATTGTATATATAGACCACATCTTCTTTATCTATTCATCTGCTGAAAGGTATCTCAGCTCTTTCCACAGTTTGGCCATTGTGGACATTGCTGCTATGAACGTTAGGGTGCATATGGCCCTTCTTTTCACTACATCTGTATCTCTGGGGTAAATTCCTGGTAGTGCAATTGCTGGGTCTTAGGGTAGCTCTATTTAACAAAATTTTTTTGAGAAACATCCACACCATTTTGCAAAGTGGCTGTACCAACTTGGATTCCCACCAACAGTATAAGGGGCTTCCCTTTTCTCCACATACTCTCCAACATTTGTTGTTTCTTGCCTTGGTAATTTTTGCCATTCTAACTGATGTGAAGTGGTGTCTCAATGTGGTTTTGATTTGAATTTCACAGATGGCTCATGACGATGAACATTTTTAAACGTGTCTGTTAGCCATTTGTATGTCATCTTTGGAGAAGTATCTGTTCATGTCTTCGGACCATTTGTTGACTTGATTATTTGTTTTTTGGGTATTGAGTTTGAGAAGTTCTTTATAGCTCTTGGATATCAGCCCTTTGTCTGTAATGTCATTTGTGAATATCTTCTCCCATTCCGTGGGTTGCCTCTTTGATGCGTTGACTGTTTCCTTTGCTCTACAGAAGCTTTCGTCTTGATGAAGTTGCAAACTTTCATTCTCGTTTTTGTTTCCCTTGCCTTTAGAGACATGTCTTTTCTTTTTAATAAGGTCGGCTATGGGTTTACCAATTTCATTAATTCTTTCAAAGAAACAGCTTTTGGTTTCATTGATCTGTTCTGCTGAATTTTTTTCTATATCATTTATTTCTGCTCTAATGTTTATTATTTCCCTTCTTTTGCAGGCTTTAGGCTTCATTTGTTGTTCTTTTTTATTTAGCTCCTTTAGGTGTAAGGTTAGATTATGTATTTGAGAATTTTCTTGCTTCTTTTGATACGACTGTGTTGCTATTTACTTCCCTCTTATGACCGTTTTTGCTGCATCCCAAGTGTTTTGGACTGTCGTGTTTTCATTTCATTTGTTTAAATGTATTTTTAAAAATTTCTTCTCTAATTTTCTGGTTGACCTATTCATTGCTTAGTGGGATGTTCTTAAATATCCATGTATTTGTGGCCTTTTCAAATTTTGTCTTGTGGTTGACTTCATGTTTCATAGTGTTGTGCTCAGAAATATGAATGGCGTGACCTCAGTCTTTTGTACTTTGAGAACTGATTTGAAATTGTTTTGAGATCTAACCTGCAGAATGTCCCATGTGCATTCAAAAGCAATGTGTGTTCTGCTGTGTTAGGTTGAAATCTCCTGAATATATCTGTTAAGTTCATTTGGTCCAGTGTTTCATTCAAAGTCATTGCTTCCTTGTTGATTTTCTGTTTAGATGATCCATTGCTGTAAGTGGGGTGTTAGCAGCCCCTACTATTATTGTACTACAATCAATGAATTTCTTTATGTTTGTTATTAGTTTTTTTTTTTTGTATTCTAATAAAAGTTTATTTGTGGACATTGAAATTTGAATTTCACATAATTTTTTCCATGTAATATTGTTTTTTTTAAATTTTTCAACCATTTAAAAATATAAGAACTATTATTAGCTCTTGAACGTAAACAGGCATCAGGCTGGATTTGGTCTCAGGTGGTAGTTTGTGAACTCCCATCTAGATGACAACTAAGTTCTCTTCCATTTTTAATACTCTGTGAGTCAAGGACTTTTTGCTATATATTTCTTGGAGTAGGACATGAGTATGTGCTTTGTCTCTTTCTGTCTCCTTAGAACATATCAGGATCTGAGCAATTCAGTATATAAAACACAGACATAATAGTAATAATTTCCTGAGGTAAAATCTCTACAGTATGAGTGGTATATATATATATATATATATATATATATATATATATATATATATAGCCAGTTACAGTGATGTCTTAGCTTTTTGCCCTTCAGTCTACTGAAAACATTTTTAAAGCCTTCCAAATAAATTTCTACTGAATTTCATTTCAGCAAAATAGATCAATAAAACTTTTAACTTGAAAGTATTCTAGTCATGCCATTTTTACAAAAGAACCGAGTCTATTTATATCTAAATTGCAATTATGTTCTAAGTTAGAACAATATTTATTTCTACAACTCTACTACAATTTTAGTTAACATTTAACTTCCTCCTATGCATATTAAAGTGGATGAATAAGCAACAAAAGCAAAAGCTTCTGTAAAAATAAATAAAGGAAACCTCATTTATAAACATATATTTTTATCCCCAGGGGTACAGGTCTGTGAATCACCAGGTTTACACACTTCACAGCACTCACCAAAGCACATACCCTCCCCAATGTCCATAATCCCACCCCCTTCTCCCAAACCCCCTCCCCCCAGCAACCCTCAGTTTGTTTTGTGAGATTAAGAGTCACTTATGGTTTGTAGTTGTTTTATATATATTTGTGCACCCATGTTGGGGGCAAAAATATTTATAATTGTTAGATCTTCTTGTTGAATAGACCCCTTTATTATGATGTGGTGCTCTTCTTCATTTATTGTAGTCTTTGGTTTAAAATCTCATTTGTCCAATATAAGTATGGCTACTCTGGATTTCCTTGGATGTCCATTAGCTTGAAGGTTCTTCATCCCCTCACTTTCTTTTTTTTTTTAATTTATTTTTTACTTTCAGCATTACAGTATTCATTATTTTTGCACCACACCCAGTGCTCCATGCAATCCGTGCCCTCTATAATACCCACCACCTGGAACCCCGACCTCCCACCCCCAGCCCCTTCAAACCCCTCAGATTGTTTTTCAGAGTCCATAGTCTCTCATGGTTCACCTCCCCTTCCAATTTTCCCCAACTCCCTTCTCCTCTCTAACTCCCCATGTCCTCCATGCTGTTTGTTATGCTCCACAAATAAGTGAAACCATATGATAATTGACTCTCTCTGCTTGACTTCTTTCACTCAGCATAATCTCTTCCAGTCCCACCCATGTTGCTATAGAAGTTGGGTGTTCGTCCTTTCTGATGGAGGCATAATACTCCACAGTGTATATGGACCACATCTTCCTTATCCATTCGTCCGTTAAAGGGCATCTTGGTGCTTTCCACAGTTTGGCAACCGTGGCCTCCCTCAAAAAAAATGAAAAATCCAGAACACAGCAGCTGTCTCTACACCTTAAAGAAATGGAGAATCAACAACAAATCAAACCAACTCCACACATAAGAAGGGAAATAATCAAGATTAGAGCTGAGATCGATGAGGTAGAAACCAGAGATACAGTAGAACGTATCAGTGAAACTAGAAGCTGTTTTTTTGAAAGAATCAATAAGATTGATAAACCATTGGCAACACTAATCCAAAAGAAAAGAGAGAAAGCTCAAATACATAAAATTATGAATGAAAAGGGAGAGATCACAGCAAACACCAAGGAAGTAGAAACAATCATCAGAAGTTATTATCAACAGTTATATGTGAATCATGAGAGACTATGGACTCTGAAAAACAATCTGAGGGGTTTGAAGTGGCAGGGGGTTGGGAGGTTGGGGTACCGGGTGGTGGGTATTATAGAGGGCACGGATTGCATGGAGCACTGGGTGTGGTGAAAAAATAATGAATACTGTTTTTCTGAAAAAAAAATTAATAAAAAAAAACAGTTATATGCCAATAAGCTAAGCAACCTAGATGAAATGGATGGATTCCTGGAAAACTATAAACTCCCAAAATTGAATCAGGAAGAAATTGACAACCTGAATAGACCGATATCTAGTAACGAGATTGAAGTGGTGATCAAAAACCTCCCAAAAAACAAGAGGCCGGGACCTGATGGATTCCCCCGGAGAATTCTACCAAACATTCAAAGAAGAAATAACACCTATTCTCCTGAAGCGGTTTCAAAAAATTGAAGCAGAAGGAAAACTTGCTGACTCTTTCTATGAAGCCAGCATTACTCTGATCCCCAAACCAGGCAAAGACCCTACCAAAAAGGAGAATTTCAGACCAATATCACTGATGAATATGGATGCTAAGATTCTCAACAAGATCCTAGCAAACAGGATCCAACAGCACATTAAAAAGATTATCCACCATGACCAGGTGGGATTCATCCCTGGGCTATAAGGATGTTTCAACATTCGCAAATCAATCAACGTGATAGAACAAATTATTAAGAGAAGAGATAAGAACCACGTGGTCCTCTCAATTGATGCAGAAAAAGCATTTGACAAAATCCAGCATCCGTTCCTGATGAAAACACTTCAAGGTATAGGGGTAGAGGGAACATTCCTGAACCTCATCAAATCTACCTATGAAAGACCCACAGCAAATATCAACCTCAATGGGAAAAAGCTTGCAGCCTTCCCGTTGAGATCAGGAACACGACAAGGATACCCACTCTCACCACTCTTGTTCAACATAGTATTAGAAGTCCTAGCAGCAGCAATCAGAGAACAAAGAGAAATGAAAGGTATCCAAATTGGCAATGAAGAAGTCAAACTCTCTCTCTTCACAGATGACATGATTCTTTATATGGAAAACCCAAAAGACTACACCCCCAAACTACTAGAACTCATACAGCAATTCAGCAACGTGCCAGGATACAAAGTCAATGTACAGAAATCACTGGATTTCTTATACACTAACAATGAAAATACAGAAAGGGAAATTAAAGATTCGATCCCATTCACTATAGCACCAAGAACCATAAGATACCTGGGAATAAACCTAACCAAAGAGGTAAAGGATCTGTACTCAAGGAACTACAGAACACTCATGAAAGTAATTGAAGAAGACACAAAAAGATGGAAGAGCATTCCATGCTCTTGGATCAGAAGAATAAACATTGTTAAAATGTCTATATTGCCTAGAGCAATATATACTTTTAATGCTATTCTGATCAAAATTCCACCGGTATTCTTCAAAGAGCTGGAGCAAATAATCCTAAAATTTGTATGGAATCAGAAGAGACCCTGAATTGCTAAGGAAATGTTGAAAAACAAAAATAAAACGGGGGACATTACGTTACCTGATTTCAAGCTTTACTACAAAGCTGTGATCATCAAGACAGCATGGTACTGGCATAAAAACAGACACATAGACCAGTGGAACATAGTAGAAAGCCCAGATATGGACCCTCAACTCTATGGTCAAATAATCTTGGACAAAACAGGAAAAAATTTACAGTGCAAAAAAGACACTCTCTTCAATAAATGGTGCTGGGAAAACTGGGCAGCTATATGTAGAAGAATGAAACTCGACCATTCTCTTACACCGTACACAAAGATAAACTCAAAATGGATAAAAGACCTCAGTGTGAGACAGGAATCCATCAGAATCCTAGAGGAGAACACAGGCAGTAATCTCCTCGATATCAGCCACAGCAACTTCTTTCAAGATATGTCTCCGGAGGCTAAGGAAACAAAAGCGAAAATGAACTTTTGGGACTTCATCAAAATCAAAAGCTTCTGCACAGCAAAGTAAACAGTCATGAAAACAAAGAGGCAACCCACAGAATGGGAGAAGATATTTGCAAATGACAGTACAGACAAAAGGTTGATATCCAGGATCTATAATGAACTCCTCAAACTCAACACACACAAAACAGACAATCATATAAAAAAAATGGGCAGAAGATATGGACAGACACTTCTCCAATGAAGACATACAAATGGCTATCAGACAGATGAAAAAATGTTCATCATCACTAGCCATCAGAGAGATTCAAATTAAAATCTTACACCAGTTAGAATGGCCAAAATTAGCAAGACAGGAAACAACATGTGTTGGAGGGAATGTGAAGAAAGGGGAACCCTCTTCCACTCTTGGTGTGAATGCAAGTTGGTGCAGTCTCTTTGGAGAACAGTGTGGAGATTCCTCAAGAAATTAAAAATAGAGCTTTCCTATGACCGTGCCATTGCATCCCCTCACTTTCAATACGCTGATGTCTAGGGCTCTAAATTGAGCCTCACGTAGGCAGCATATAGATAAGTTGTGTTTTTTAATCCCTCCTGACACCCTATGTCTTGATTGGAGCATATTGTCCATTTACATTCAGAGTAATTATTGATAGATATTAATTTAGTGCCATTTTATTACTTGTTTTGTTTTTGTTTCCTGAGATTTTCTCTGTTCCTTTCCAGTCTTTGTTGCTTTTGGTCTTTCTTTCCCATTCAAGGAGCCCCTTTTAATATTTCTTGCAAGGCTGGTTTAGTGGTCAGGAACTCCTTTACATTTTGTTTCTCTGGGAAACTCTGTATCTCTCCTTCTATTCTTAGTGATACCCTTGATGGATAGAGCATTTTTGGTTGCATATTTTCCCCATTCACCATGTTGGACTTATCACGCCATTTCTTTCTGGCCTGCCATGTTTCTGTGTAGAGATCTGCTGCTTACCTTATTTGTCTTCCCTTGTAAATAAGGACTTCTCTCATCTTCTTCTTTTTAGGAGCTTTTCTTTATATCTGTATTTTTCCAATTTAACTATGATTTGTCTTGTTCTTTGCCTGCCTTTGTTGATTTGAAGGGGGTTCTCTGTGCCTCCTGGATTTGGATGTCTGTTTCCTTCCCCAGATTAGGGAACTTTTCAGCTACAATTTCCTCAAATAAACCTTCTGCCCCCTTTTCCCTCTTCTTCTTCTGGTACTTCTATGCTATGAATATTATTACACTTTATGGAATCGCTGAGTTCCCTACCTCTACATTTGTGATCTAAAAATTTTTCTTTCCCTCTTCTTTTGGACTTCATTATTTTTCACAATTTTGTCTTCTACATCACTTCTTTCCTCTGCTTCTTTATCTCTGTGGTCATTACATCCACTTGATTTTGAATCTTGGCTAATACATTTTTCATTTTAGTCTGACTAGTTTTTTAGGTCTTTTATCTCTGGGATAAGGGACTCCCTGGTGTCTTCTATGCTTTTCTCAGGACCAGTTTTTTTTTTTTTTTTTTTTTTTTACGTGACTGTTGCTTTGAATTCTGAATCAGCCATATTACTTTTATCTCTTTTGATGAGATCCCTGGCCTTGACCTCTTCCTGTTCTTTATTTTGGGGTCAATTCCTCTGTCTTAGCATATTGTGCACATCTTGGTCTTCTTCTGTGTGTTAGGAGAACCTGTTATACTTCATGCTCCTCAAAATAATGACTTTATAAAGAAGAGGATATACACTGTCCAGGGCCTGGCACTTCAGTAAGTATCTCTGGTGTATGCTGTGTGCATTCTGCCACTGTGTTTTGGCTGCTCTTTCACCCAGGTCAGTCTTCTGCAGAGTTTCGGCTTGCCTTCAGTGAAGAGTGCTTTGACCCTGGCCAGACTGCAGTAAGTTTTAACTAGGTGTGCTCTGGTCCCCTTGTTAAAGGAGACCTGGTGTTATTTCCACTAGATGCTATTTGCAGAACTCTATAATCAGTAGATGTGGTGCATGTGGGGGTTTTGCGTTGGTTTTCTGGGGTAAGGGCCTGCTGCTCTGGTTCTTGGGCACACTTGCCTGAGAAAAGCAAGTCCTGCAGAATGCAGCAGAGTGGGACTTGGTTTAAGCAGTTTAGGCCACCCATGTTGGCACTGTACTGTTTACTGAAGTTATTTTATTTTGAGGTGTGGAAGAGGGAAATGGTATCAGCCAGCTCCCTTGTCCCTGGAGAAGGGATGCACTCTGCTATCTGGGAAGCCTTCACAGAAGAGTGGACCATCTCCCCTCATGTGTTCCAGGAATTCTTCAGGTCACTGCTTTCACACTGCTTGTGTCTGGGTTGTGTGCCTGCCCAGCAGTGCAGGGCACTATCTTGGCACCTTGGGCTCTATCCCAGGCAGGTCCTTTGAGTTTTAAAACTCCAAACGTTAGGGACCTGGCATGACCAGAACCCATGCTGGTCTTCTTGGGGAGGGTCTCATTACACTGGCACTGATGTAGGTTTGATCGAGAAGGGCAGTCACACCAAAGCACAGGAGCATGGGATTTGGAGTAAAGTTCAGCAAAGAGCCTGTGTCCCAGTTACCCTACCTCAACAAGTGTTTTTGCACCTATGCAAAAAACAGGTGGGGGAAGGAAAGTTCTGCCCATCAGTTCCTTTGTCCCTGGAAAGGCAATGTCATTTCTCCAAGATGTGCTCAAAGAAAGGGGAAAGGGTCTCTCCCAGTGTGTCCCAGGGTATCCTCAAATTGCACTGTCTGTTCCCAGGTTGTCTGTCCTCCTTCTCCACAGGAGCACTGTGATGACCTTAAGGCTTCACACTGGCCATGCTGTAGACCTCTAGAGCTCCAGTCTTTGAGCCCCACTGGCTGTAAAAACTCAGAAAATTCAGCCTCTCTTGTTTTCCCAGTCAGTGGCTTTGGGGAAATGTTTTTCTTGTGCAGTCCTCTGTGCACTTCCCTCCTCTCTCTGTGTGTCATCAGGGCTTCCTCCCCTCTACAGCACCTACAGTCTGTTTCTCCTCCAAATCGCATCTCTGTACCTCCTGCCTTCCATGATGCAGCCTCTTCTCTCTTCTACTTGTGTAGTTTGTTCTGTCAGTCCTCAGATTGATTTCTTGGATATTCAGAATGATTTGATATTTATCTAGATGTGTTTGAAGGATGAGGCAGGCCTAGAGTCCTTCTACTACTCTGACATCTTAGCTACTCCCTTGGACTTCAGTGGTGTTGATGAGAGATGGTGGAGGGCATAACCAGCACAGTCAGTCTAAGGATGGAAAAAAGTGGAAAACTAACCTGAGGGGTAGATTTCTATGCAGAGGGCATGGTATGTTTGAATGCCCAGTGGTGTGAGTGACCATGGCAACTTCATGAAACTGAAGGAGTTTTAGTGTGGTGGAAATACTGAATGTGAAGGGCAAGAGGCAAAAGATGAATCCTTGTAGGTCGTGGTAGGGAGCATGAAGTTGATTCTGTAAGTGGTGGAAAGCCATTAGTGTTTCTCAAGCATGGAATGCTGTGATCAGAGTATGTTTTAGTATGTTTTGGCAGCAACTAGGAAGTCCAGTTGAGAGGCTGGTACAGAAACCTGTGCCACAAACAAAAATAGGACTTTAAGTCAGGAGGGTCTTCTTGGTACCACTATAAAATGTCAGAAGGACAGATTCTACTCCATTGCTTTGCCTCTCCTCTTGGGAGAGGTAGGAAGTATCTTTCCTGATCCCTAGAATTAATAACACTAATCTCAAAAACTAGCCACTCCTCCCCCAGACTCTCTATATCTGTGAGCCAGGAATGTAAAGGCTTCTGGGGATGAAGGCAGAGAGGATAGAGAAATAGGGCTTGTGTGCCTTTTGTCTTATCTTAGAAATGTTACTTCTGCTGGCTATTGCTACCCATTAATGTTTGGGGCTACCCAGACAACAGAACTGGAGAGCTGGAGATCTGACAGCCTTGGCAGCTGTGATAAATTCCAACAGGAGTGGAGGGAGGCAAAGCCATCCAGACTTGAGGATGTAGAGAGGGAAGGGAAGGAAGAGACTCAAAGGGAAGGTCTCTGAGAATATGAGTGACACAATGACAGCTCCCATGCTGTCTTTACTTGTACCTCACAGAGGCCTTCAGAACTAGCACCCTTGTTTTCCTTTCTCGTTCCTTTCGTCTCTTCACTCCTTCCTTGAGAACACTATCTTTGTTATAAATTGTCAGTCAGTGCAATGCAGCCTTGGCCATTGTTTCTCTTCTATTCTTTCCCTTTCACAGAACCAGACAATCTCAGGACAAAAAGGTCATCACACACATAGGTCCAACTTCTCCACCTGATGTGCCAGAATCTCCTCTATAAACTGTGCCTGACAAAAAGTTATCCAGAAGGTGTTTTAAGACCTCTTATGATGGTGAACTCGGTGTAACACCTTCTGTCTCTGCCTATTTATGGCCAATCTTATTTGTAAGATTCATTACTTGCAATTCATTCTTCTGTAACTTTTATTTCTTAGTTGTACTACTTGGGGCTGCACAGGATAATGTTTCATTTATAGAAATTTTTTTTTTATAATTTATTAAGTATGGCCATTCCATGTAATGGGTTAAGGTATTTTTGATCCTGATTCTACCTTTTCCCTCTTTTTTCCTTCTCCTTTCTTTTTCTTTCCTTTTTTAGACCAGGCAGTCTCACTTAGAGAGGCACATAAGAATTGTGTCAGCTTATAGAAAGGAGAGTTCATTAGGATTATCAGGGAGGGCTTCTGGGAGGAGAGATATGACCTAATTTGTGAAGAAATATTTGTTCAGTAGGTAAGGAAATGGGAAGCTATTCTAGACAGGGATAACAACTTGAGCTTCCATTGACATGGTAATGAAGAGGTGAGGGATGACCCATGGGATAACCATTTTAATTGAGTATTTGGGGCAGAAGCCAGACTCAAACAAAAAAAAAAAAACAAAACCCAACATATATTTGGGACGGGCTCATTGACTCTCAGGCGCTGTGCTAGGTGTTGAAGATGCCAAGATGAATAAGAAAGTATGAGTTCTCAAAGAGGCTAGTTTGTAGAAACAAAGAAGCAAGCAAATAATTAGAATTTAGGGTTATTGTAGAGATAAGAACAAAATGATATGGATTCCTTGTGGGCAAAATGATTAATTCCTACCTTGGGGAGAGGGAGAGAGACTCTAACTTTTATAGAGGGCCCATTATGTGTCCGGCACTATGCCAATCAACTTAAGTGTATTATCTCATCTAACTTTCACAACAACCCTATGAGGTAGATATTATTATCTCCATTGTAGAGATGAGTAAATTGAAGTTCATGGTGGTTAATAACTTGCTCAAGTTCACACAGCTAGGGAATGGTAGTCAGGATATGTACCCTGGTCATGATTTTTTCAATTACACTATGTTGCTCATAGTGATCTTCTTTGGAGGGGACAGCTGATTTGAGATATGAAGGGCAACTTCACCCCGGAAAGCGAGCAAAGGGTATTGCAGGAAACTGAAGGGGTATGTACAAAGGCATAGAGTTGGTAGTGAGAATGGTTGGTATGTTTGGGGGAATGGTGAGGTTTTGGGTGTGATTAGAGTGAGGAATGTTTGGTGAGGAGTGAACAAAGATGATACTGAAAAGGGAAACAAGGTCCAGAGCATGCTGAATCTTACAACTCTTTAAAAGCGTTTCTATATGGGGGTGCCTTGGTGGTTCAGTCATTAAGCACTAGATTGTTGGTTTTGCTCAGGTCCTGATCTCAGGGTTGTAAGATTGATCTTCACATTGGGCTCTGAGCTTAGGGGCGAGTCTGCTTGGGATTCTCAATCTCTCTCTTCCACTGCCCCCCCCCCGTTCATGTGCTATCTCTCTCTCTCAAAATAAATGGATAAAACCTTTTTAAATTAGCATATAATGTATTATTTGTTTCAGAGGTACAGGTCTGTGATTCATCAATCTTACGCAATCCACAGCACTCACTATAGCACATACCCTCCCCAATGTCCATCAACCAGTCACCCTATACCTCCCACCCTCATCCCTTCCAGCAACCTTCAGTTTGTTTCCCGAGATTAAGAGTGTCTTATGGTTTATCTCCCTCCCCGGTCCCATCTTGTTTCATTTTTCCCTCCCTTCCTCTATGATCCTCTGTCTTGTTTCTCAAATTCCTCATATCAGTGAGATAATATGATAATTGTCTTTCTCCAATTGACTTATGTTGCTTACCATAATACCCTCTAGTTCCACCCATGTTGTTGCAAATGGCAAGATTTCCTTTTTTGATGGATGCATAGTATTCCTGTGTGTGTGTGTGTGTGTGTGTGTGTGTGTGTGTGTGTGCCATGTTCTTTATCTATTCATCTGTTGATGGACATCTGGGCTCTTCCCATAGTTTGTCTACTGTGGACATTGGTGCTCTAAACATTGGGGTGCACATGCCCCTTCAGATCACTACATTTGTATCTTTAGGGTAGATACCCAGTTGTGCAATTTCTTGGTCAAAGGGTGGCTTTGCTTTCAATTTTTTGGGGAACCTCCATACAGTTTTCCAGAGTGGCTGCAGCAGCTTGCATTCCCACCTACAGCGCAGGAGGGTTTGCCTTCCTCCACATCCTCGCCAACATCTGTCATTTCCTGCCGTGTTAATTTTAGCCATTCTGACTGGTGTGAGGTGGTAACTCACTGTGCTTTTGGTTTGTGTTTCCCTGGTGCCGAGTGATGTTCAGCACTTTTTCATGTGCCTGTTGGCCATTTGGATGTCTTCTTTGCAGAAATGTTTGTTCATTTCTTCTTCCCATTTCCTGATTGGATTATTTGTTCTTTGGGTGTTGAGTTTGGTATGTTTTTTATAGATTTTGGATACAGGCCCTTTATCTCATATGTCATTTGTAAATAGCTTTTCCCATTCTGTCAGTTGTCTTTTGGTTTACTTGACTGTTTCCTTTGCTGTGCTAAAGCCTTTTATCTTGATGAAGTCCCCAAAGTTCATTTTTGCCCTTGCTTCCCTTGCCCTTGGCAATGTTTCTAGGAAGTTGCTGTGGCTGAGGTAGAAGAGGTTGCTGTCTGTGTTCTCCTCAAGGATTTTGATGGATTCTTGTCTCATATGGGGGTCTTTCATCCATTTTGAGCCTATTTTTGTGTGTGGTATAAGGAAATGTTCCAGTTTCATTCTTCTGCATGTAGTTGTCCAATTTTCCCAAAACAATTTGTTGAAGAGACTCTCTTTTTTCCATTGAACATTCTTGCCTGGTTTTGTTGAAGATCAGTTGACCATAGAGTTGAGGGTCCATTTCTGGGATCTCTATTCTGTTCCATGGATCTATGTGTCTGTTTTTGTGCCAGTAGCATACTGTCTTGATGATGACAACTTTGTAATAGAGCCTGAAGTCTGGAATTGTGATGTAGCCAACATGGGTTTTCTTTTTCAACATACCTCTGGCTATTTGGGGTGTTTTCTGGTTCCACATAAATTTCAGGATTATTTGTTCCATTACTTTGAAAAAAAAAGAAATGATGGTATTTTGATAGGGATTGCATTAAATGTGTAGATTGCTCTAGGCAGCATAGACATTTTCACAATATTTGTTCTTCCAATCCAGGAGCATGGAACATTTTTCCATTTCTTTGTGTCTTCCTCAATTTCTTTCATGAGTATGTAGTAGTTTTCTGAGTACAGATTCTTTGCCTCTTTGGTTAGGTTTATTCCTAGGTATCACGGTTTTGGGTGCAATTGTAAATGGGATTGACTCCTTAATTTCTCTTTCTTCTGTCTTGCTGTTGGTGTATAGAAATGCAACAGAATTCTGTGCATTGATTTTATATCCTGACAGTTTACTGAATTCCTGTGTGAGTTCTAGCAGTTTTGGAGTGGAGTCTTTGGGATTTTCCACGTAAAGTATCATATCACCTGCAAAGAGTGAGAGTTTGACTTCTTCTTTGCTGATTTGGATGCATGTTATTTATTTTTGTTGTCCAATTGCTGAGGCTAAGACTTCTAGTACTATGTTGAATAGCAGTGGTTATAGTGGAGAGCTCTGCTGTGTTCCTGACCTTAGGGGAAAAGCTCTCAGTTTTTTCCCCATTGAGAATGATATTCACTGTTAGTATTTCATAGATGCCTTTGATGATATTGAGGTGTGTACCCCCCATCCCTACGCTTTGAAGAGTTTTGATCAAGAAAGGATGCTGTACTTTGTCAAATGCTTTTTTCAGCATCTATTGAGATTATTATATGGTTCTTGTTCTTTTATTAATGTATCACTTTGATTGATCTGCAGATGTCGAACCAACCTTGCAGCCCCAGAATAAATCCCACTTGGTCGTGGCAAATAACCCTCTGTTCCATTCTGGTCTGTTACTTTTAGGCTCTCTCTCTGCTTAGAGGATCCCTTTCAATATTTCCTGTAGGGCTGGTTTGGTGTTTGCAAATTCTTTTAATTTTTATTTGTCCTGGAAGCTTTCATATCTCCTTCTATTTTCAATACCAACCTAGCTGGATATAGTATTCTTGTCTGCATATTTTCTCATTTAGTTCTCTGAATATGTCATACCAGTTCTTTCTGGCCTGACGGGTCTCTGCAGATAAGTCTGCCATTGTATATTATGGACTTCTTGTCCTGGGCTGCTTTCTGGATTTTCTCTTTGTCACTAAGACTTGTAAGTTTTACTATTAGATGACAGGGTGTGGACCTATTTTTATTGATTTTGGGATGGGTTCTCTGTGTAGTCTGGATTTTGATGCTTGTTCCCTTTGTCATATTAGGAAAATTCTCTACTATAATTTGTTCCAATACACCTTCTGCCCCCCTCTCTCTTTCTTCTTCTGGAATCCCAATTTTTCTAATATTGTTCTGTCTTATGGTATCACTTTTCTCTCAAATTCTCCAATTGTTGTCCCGTAGTTGTTTGTGTCTCTAGTGCTCAGCTACTTTACTCTCCATCATTTGGTCTTCTATATCACAAATTTTCTTCTGCCTCATTTATCCCAGAAGTAAGAGCCTCCCTTTTTTTTTTTTTAAGATTTATTTATTTATTTGACCGAGAGAGATCACAAGTAGACAGAGAGGCAGGCATAGAGAGAGAGAGAGAGAGAGAGAGAGGGAGGGAGGGAGAGAAGCAGGCTCCCTGCTGAGCAGAGAGCCCGATGCAGAACTCGATCCCAGGACCCTGAGATCATGACCTGAGCTGAAGGCAGCGGCTTAACCCACTGAGCCACCCAGGCGCCCCAAGCCTCCTTTGTTTTTTATTGCACCTCATTAATAGCTTTTTTTATTTCAACTGGGTTAGATTTTAGTTCTTTTATTTCTCCAGAAAAGGTTTCTCTAATGTCTTCCATGCCTTTTTTGAGCCCATCTAGCACCTTGAGAACTGTCGTTCTGAACCCTAGATCTGACATATTACCAATATCCATATTGATTAGGTCCCTAGCCATCGGTATTGTCTCTGGTTTTTGTTTGTTTGTTATTGTTGTTTTTGCTCTTTGTTTTTGTTTTGTGGTGAGTTTTTCTGCCTTGTCATTTTATCTAGATAAGAATATATGAATGAGTGAATAAAATACTGAAAGGGTGGCAAAGACCCCGGAAAAGCATATGCTAACCAAATCAGAAGAGATCCAAAACCAAGGGGAGAAGAAAGGGGGAAAA
Organism: Mustela nivalis; assembly: GCF_964662115.1. Classification (NCBI taxonomy): domain Eukaryota; kingdom Metazoa; phylum Chordata; class Mammalia; order Carnivora; family Mustelidae; genus Mustela; species Mustela nivalis. The sequence goes on along the minus strand of NC_139040.1, from coordinate 63,850,373 downwards.
AGTAAATAAAAATTAAAAAACTAAAAATAAAAATTATATACATGGTGGAGAGATCAAAGCGACCCACTTGATTTTGGATGTGTTTTGGTCTCTTAGAAGAAACTATCTCCCAAAATTTTAAAGGAGGAAAAACTTATATGTATACAAAAATAAGGGTAAACACGATGAAGGGATGGAATATGACTGTAAAGATGAAAATTTTTAAAAATTCTAAAAAAAGAATTGATAGGACAAGTTGGTTGTAATAAAAAAGAAAATGGAGGGTATGTGTTCAGGCTAGAGACTAGAACAAAGCCATGTGCTAGGTTAGAGTATATTTTGATCTATTAGAAGAAATTGTATCCCAATATTTTTTTAGGAAAAAAAGACTCTATATGTATACAAAAAATAAGATTAAATACAATGAAGGGATAAAATATGACTATAACAGTGAAGGTTTAAAAAGAATTTTTAAGAAAGGTTTTGTTGAGATAAACTAGTTAAAAAACGTTAAAAGAGGAAACGTTTAAAAAACAGAATAAGAAAAAAATAAAATTAAAAAAATTTAACTTTGCAAGACTAAAGGATCATGGGGGAAAAAAGCCATGAATTCTATGTGTTGCTTTCCCTTCGTCTTGGCTGGATGTTCTTGCTGATCTTCTGTGGGAGGGACCTGTTGCAGTGATTCTCAAATGTCTTTGCCGGAGGCAGAATTGCACCACCCTTACTATCCACCAAGATGATCCAACAATTGTAAACATCTATGCTCCCAATATGGGAGCAGCCAATTACTTAAGAAAACTGTTAATCAAGATAAAGAGTCATATTGATATGAATACACTAATCATAGGAGATCTTAACATGCCTCTCTCAGAATTAGACAGATCATCGAAGCAGAAAATCAATAAAGAAACAAGAGCATTGAATGACACATTGGACCAGATGGACCTCATAGATATATACAGAACATTCCACCCTAAAACAACAGAACACTCATTCTTCTCAAGTGCACATGGAACCATCTCCAGAATAGACCACATACTGGGTCACAAATCAGGACTCAACCGATACCAAAAGACTGAGATTATTCCCTGCATATTCTCAGATCACAATGCTTTGAAACTGGAGCTCAATCACAAGGAAAAGTTCAGAAGGAACTCAAACACCTGGAAGCTAAAGACCACCTTGCTTAAGAATGCTTGGATCAACCAGGAGATCAAGGAAGAACTGAAACAATTCATGGAAACCAATGACAATGAAGACACTTCGGTCCAAAACCTATGGGATATAGCAAAGGCAGTCCTAAGGGGGAAACACAAAGCCATCCAAGCCTCCCTCAAAAAAATTGAAAAACCAGAACACAGCAGCTGTCTCTGCACCTTAAACTACTGGAGAATCAACAACAAATCAAACCAACTCCACACATAAGAAGGGAAATCATCAAGATTAGAGCTGAGATCGATGAGGTAGAAACCAGAGATACCATAAAATGTATCAATGAAACTAGAAGCTGGTTTTTAGAAAGAATCAATAAGATCAATAAACCATTGCCCACACTAATCCAAAAGAAAAGAGAGAAAGCCCAAATTCATAAAATTATGAATGAAAAGGGAGAGATCACAACGAACACCAAGGAAGTAGAAACAACCATCAGAAATTATTATCAACAGTTATATGCCAATGAGCTTAGCGACCTAGATGAAATGGATGCATTCCTGGAAAAATGTAAACTACCAAAATTGAACCAGGAAGAAATCGACGACCTGAATAGACCAATATCTAATGACGAGATTGAAGCAGTGATCAAAAACCTCCCAAAAAACAAGAGCCCAGGACCTGACGGATTCCCTGGGGAATTCTACCAAACCTTCAAAGAAGAAGTAACACCTATTCTCCTGAAGCTGTTTCAAAAAATTGAAGCAGAAGGAAAACTTCCAGACTCTTTCTATGAAGCCAGCATTACCCTGATCCCCAAACCAGGCAAAGACCCTACCAAAAAGGAGAATTTCAGACCAATATTACTGATGAATATGGATGCTAAGATTCTCAACAAGATCCTAGCCAACAGGATCCAACAGCACATTAAAAAGATCACCCACCATGATCAGGTGGGATTCATCCCTGGGCTGCAAGGATGGTTCAACATTCGCAAATCAATCAATGTGATAGAACAAATTAATAAGAGAAGAGAGAAGAACCACGTGGTCCTCTCAATTGATGCAGAAAAAGCATTTGACAAAATCCAGCATCCGTTCCTGATGAAAACGCTTCAAGGTATAGGGATAGAGGGAACATTCCTGAACCTCATCAAATCTATCTATGAAAGACCCACAGCAAATATCATCCTCAATGGGAAAAAGCTTGCAGCCTTCCTGTTGAGATCAGGAACAAGACAAGGATGCCCACTTTCACCACTCTTGTTCAACATAGTATTAGAAGTCCTAGCAACAGCAGTCAGACAACAAAGGGAAATAAAAGGTATCCAAATTGGTGAGGGAGGAGTCAAGATGGCAGAGAAGTAGCAGGCTGAGACTACTTCAGCTAGCAGGAGATCAGCTAGATAGCTTATCTAAAGATTGGAAACACCTGCAAATCCATCGGCAGATCGAAGAGAAGAAGAACAGCAATACTGAAAACAGAAAAACAACCACTTTCTGAAAGGTAGGACTGGCGGAGAAGTGAATCCAAGGCGACAGGAAGATAGACCCTGGGGGAGGGGCCGGCTCCTGGCAAGCTGCGGAGCAACGGAGCGCAAAATCGGGACTTTTAAAAGTCGGTTCCACTGAGGGACATTGCTCCAGAGGCTAAACCGGGGCGACGCCCTCGCGGGGTCAGCGTGGCCTCAGGTCCCGCAGGGTCACAGAAGGATCGGGTGTGTCTGAGTGTCGCAGAGCTTGCGGGTATTGGAACGGGAAAGCCGGCTACAGAGACAGAGCCAACAGTAAGCTCCCAGCTCGGGGGTTACCTTGATCCGGTCGCAGGCTCAGTGAGCTCGGAGTGGGGCCGGAGGTCAGGCAGATGGGAGTAACTGGGCGCTGTTCTCTGAGGGTGCACTGAGGAGTGGGGCCCCGGGCTCTCGGCTCCTCCAGGCCGGAGACCAGAAGGCCACCATTTGTATTCCTGTCCTCTGGAACTCTACGGAAAGCGCTCAGGGAACAAAAGCTCCTGAAAGCAAACCCGAGCTGATTACTCAGGCCGGACCCTGGTAAGGGCGGTACAATTCCGCCTAGAGCAAAGACACTTGAGAATCACTACACCAGGCCCCTCCCCCAGAAGATCAACAAGAAATCCAGCCAAGACCAAGTTCACCTACCAAGGAGTGCGGTTTCAATACCAAGGAGAGCAGCAGAATTCCAGAGGAGGAGAAAGCAAAGCATGGAACTCATGGCTTTCTCCCTGTCATTTTTTTAGTCTTGCAGTAAATTTAATTTTTTTCTTTTCAATTTTTTTCTCTTCTTCTGCTAAAATTTTTTTAAAATTTTACCCTTTTCTTTTTTAATGATTTTTAACTAGTTTATCTAATATATATATACTTTCTTTTTCATATTTTTCTTTATTCGTTTTCTTTTTTTAATTCATTTCTTTTTTTCTCTTTCTTTCTTTTCCAACCTCTTTTTATCCCCTTTCTCCCCCGTCACGATTTGGGACCTCTTCTGATTTGGTTAAAGCATATTTTCCTGGGGTTGTAGCCACCCTTTTAGTATTTTACTTGCTCCTTCATATACTCTTATCTGGACAAAATGACAAGGTGGAAAAATTCACCACAAAAAAAAAGAACTAGAGGCAGTACCGAAGGCTAGGGAGCTAATCAATACCGACATTGGTAATATGTCAGATCTAGAGTTCAGAATGACAATTCTCAAGGTTCTAGCCGGGCTCGAAAAAGGCATGGAAGATATTAGAGAAACCCTCTCGGGAGATATAAAAACCCTTTCTGGAGAAATAAAAGAGCTAAACTCTGACAAAGTTGAAATCAAAAAAGCTATTAATGAAGTGCAATCAAAAATGAAGGCTCTCACTGCTAGGATAAATGAGGCAGAAGAAAGAATTTGTGATATAGAAGACCAAATGACATAGAATAAAGAAGCTGAGCAAAAGAGGGACAAACAGCTACTGGACCATGAGGGGAGAATTCGAGAGATAAGTGACACCATAAGATGAAACAACATTAGAATAATTGGGATGCCAGAAGAAGAAGAAAGAGAGAGGGGAGCAGAAGGTATACTGGAGAGAATTATTGAGGAGAATATCCCCAATAGGGCAAAGGGAACTAGCACCAAAATTGAGGAGGTTCAGAGAACACCCCTCAAAATCAATAAGAATAGGCCCACACCCCATCAGCTAATAGGAAAATTTTCAAGTCTTAGTGACAAAGAGAAAATCCTGAAAGCAGCCCGGGAAAAGAAGTCTGTAACTTACAATGGTAAAAATATTAGATTGGCAGCAGACTTATCCACAGAGACCTGGCAGGCCAGAAAGAGCTGGCATGATATTTTCAAAGCACTAAACGAGAAAAACATGCAGCCAAGAATACTATATCCAGCTAGTCTATCATTGATAATAGAAGGAGAGATTAAAAGCTTCCAGGACAAACAAAAACTGAAAGAATTTGCAAACACCAAACCAGCTCTACAGGAAATATTGAAAGGGGTCCTCTAAGCAAAGAGAGAGCCTACAAGTGGTAGATCAGTAAGGAACAGAGACAATATCCAGTAACAATAACCTTATAGGCAATACAATGGCACTAAATTCATATCTCTCAATAGTTACCCTGAATGTTAATGAGCTAAATGCCCCAGTCAAAAGACACAGGGTATCAGAATGGATAAAAAAACAAAACCCAGGAGGGAGGAGTCAAGATGGCAGAGAAGTAGCAGGCTGAGACTACTTCAGCTACCTGAGATCAGCTGGATAGCTTATCTAAAAATTGCAAACACCTGCAAATCCATCGGTAGATCGAAGAGAAGAATAACAGCAATTCTGGAAACATAAAAACAACCACTTTCTGAAAGGTAGGACTGGCGGAGACGTGAATCCAAAGCGACGGGAAGATAGAACCCGGGGGGAGGGACCGGTTCCTGGCAAGGGGCGGAGCGATGGAGCACAAAATCAGGAGTTTTAAAAGTCTGTTCCGCTGAGGGACATCGCTCCAGAGGCTAAACCGGGGCGAAGCCCATGCAGGGTCAGCGTGGCCTCAGGTCCCGCAGGGTCACAGAAGGATCGGGGGTGTCTGAGTGTCGCAGAGCTTGCGGGTATTGGAACAGGAATGCCTGCTACAGAGACAGAGCCGACAGTAAGCTCGCAGCTCGGTGTTACCTTGAACCGGTCGCAGGCTGGGTGAGCTCGGAGCGCGGCCGGAGGTCAGGCAGACGGGAGTAACTGGGCACACTGAAGAGTGTGGCCCCGGGCTCTTGGCTCCTCCAGGCCGGAGGCCAGGAGGCCGCCATTTGTATTCCCATCCTCCGGAACTCTACGGAAAGCGCTCAGGGAACAAAAGCTCCTGAAAGCAAACCTGAGCGGATTACTCACCCCGGCCCCTGATAAGGGCAGTGCAATTCTGCCTGGGGCAAAGACACTTGAGAATCACTACACAAGGCCCCTCCCCCAGAAGATCAACAAGAAATCCAGCCGAGACCAAGTTCACCTACCAAGGAGTGCGGTTTCAATACCAAGGAGAGCAGCAGAATTCCAGAGGAGGAGAAAGCAAAGCATGGAACTCATGGCTTTCTCCCTGTGATTTTTTTTAGTCTTGCAGTTAATTTAATTTTTTTTTCATTTTTTGTTTTTTTTTCTCACCTTCTGGTAAAATTCTTTTTTAACTTTTACCCTTTTCTTTTATAACCTTTTTTTAAAACTAGTTTATCTAATATATATATTTTTCTTTTTTATATTTTTCTTTATTCATTTTCTATTTTTAAATCCTTTTCTTTTCTTTCTTTTTTCTTTTTTTCTTTCTCCCTTTGTGAACCTCTTTTTATTCCCTTTATCCCCCCCTCACAATTTGGGATCTCTTCTGATTTGGTTGAAGCATATTTTCCTGGGGTTGTTGCCACCATTTTAGTATTTAACTTGCTCCTTCATATACTCTTATCTGGATAAAATAACAAGGCAGAACAATTCACCACAAAAAAAGAACAAGAGGCAGTACCGAAGGCTAGGGACCTAATCAATACAGACATTGGTAATATGTCAGATCTAGAGTTCAGAATGACAATTCTCAAGGTTCTAGCCGGGCTCGAAAAAGGCATGGAAGATATTAGAGAAATCCTCTCAGGAGATATAAAAACCCTTTCTGGAGAAATAAAAGAACTAAAATCTATACAAGTTGAAATAAAAAAAGTTATTAATGAGGTGCAATCAAAAATGGAGGCTCTCACTGCTAGGATAAATGAGGCAGAAGAAAGAATTAGTGATATAGAAGACCAAATGACAGAGAATAAAGAAGCTGAGCAAAAGAGGGACAAACACCTACTGGACCACGAGGGGAGAATTCGAGAGATAACTGACACCATAAGACGAAACAACATTAGAATAATTGGGATGCCAGAAGAAGAAGAAAGAGAGAGGGGAGCAGAAGGTATGCTGCAGAGAATTATTGGGGAGAAATTTCCCAATATGGCAAAGGAAACGAGCCTCAAAATTCAGGAGGTTCAGATAACACCCCTCAAAATCAATAAGAATAGGCCCACACCCCATCAACTAATAGGAAAATTTACAAGTCTCAGTGACAAAGAGAAAATCCTGAAAGCAGCCTGGGAAAAGAAGTCTGTAACATACAATGATAAAAATATTAGATTGGCAGCTGACTTATCCACAGAGACCTGGCAGGCCAGAAAGAGCTGGCATGATATTTTCAGAGCACTAAATGAGAAAAACATGCAGCCAAGAATACTATATCCAGCTAGGCTATCATTGATAATAGAAGGAGAGATTAAAAGCTTCCAGGACAAACAAAAACTGAAAGAATTTGCAAACACCAAACCAGCTCTACAGGAAATATTGAAAGGGGTCCTCTAAGCAAAGAGAGAGCCTACAAGTGGTAGATCAGAAAGGAACAGAGACCATATACAGTAACAGTCACCTTACAGGCAATACAATGGCACTAAATTCATATCTCTCAATAGTTACCCTGAATGTTAATGGGCTAAATGCCTCTGTCAATAGACACAGGGTATCAGAATGGATAAAAAAACAAAACCCATCTCTTTGTTGTCTCCAAGAAACTCATGTTAAGCCCGAAGACACCTCCAGATTTAAAGTGAGGGGATTGAAAAGAATATACCATGCTAATGGACATCAGAAGAAAGGAGTTGTGGCAATCCTTATATCAGATTAATTAGATTTTAAGCCAAAGACTATAATAAGAGATGAGGAAGGACACTATATCATGCTCAAATGGTCTGCCCAACAAGAAGATCTAACAATTTTAAATATCTATGCCCCCAACGTGGGAACAGCCAACTATATAAACCAATTAATAACAAAATCAAAGAAACACATCAACAATAATACAATAATAGTTGGGGACTTTAACACTCCCCTCACTGAAATGGACAGATCATCCAAGCAAAAGATCAGCAAGGAAATAAAGGCCTTAAATGACACACTGGACCAGATGGACCTCACAGATATATTCAGAACATTTCATCCCAAAGCAAAAGATACACATTCTTCTCTAGTGCACATGGAACATTCTCCAGAATAGATCACATCCTCGGTCCTAAATCAGGACTCAACCGGTATCAAAAGCTTGGGATCATTCCCTGCATATTTTCAGACCAAAATGCTCTAAAGCTAGAACTCAACCACAAAAGGAAGTTTGGAAAGAACCAAAATACATGGAGACTAAACAGCATCCTTCTAAAGAATGAATGGGTCAAACGGGAAATTAAAGAAGAATTGAAAAAAATCATGGAAACAAATGATAATGAAACACAACTGTTCAAAATCTGTGGGACACAACAAAGGCAGTCCTGAGAGGAAAATATATAGCGGTACAAGCCTTTCTCAAGAAACAAGAAAGGTCTCAGGTACACAACCTAACCCTACACCTAAAGGAGCTGCATAAAGAACAAGAAAGAAACCCTAACCCAGCAGGAGAAGAGAAATCATAAAGATCAGAGCAGAAATCAATGAAATAAAAACCAAAAAAACAATAGAACAATTCAACGAAACTAGGAGCTGGTTCTTTGAAAGCATTAACAAAATTGATAAACCCCTGGCCCAACTTATCAAAAAGAAAAGAGAAAGGACCCAAATAAATAAAATCAGGAATGAAAGAGGAGAGATCACAACTAACACCAAAGAAATACAAACTATTATAAGAACATACTATGAGCAACACTTCGCCAACAAATTTGACAATCTGGAAGAAATGGATGCATTCCTAGAAACATATAAACTACCACAACTGAACCAGGAAGAAGTAGAAAGCCTGAACAGACCCATAATCAGTAAGGAGATTGAAACAGTCATTAAAAATCTCCAAACAAACAAAAGCCCAGGGCCAGACGGCGTCCCGGGGGAATTCTACCAAACATTTAAAGAAGAACTAATTCCTATTCTCCTGAAACTGTTCCAAAAAAATAGAAATGGAAGGAGAACTTCCAAACTCATTTTATGAAGCCAGCATCACCTTGATCCCAAAACCAGACAAGGATCCCATCAAAAAAGAGAGCTATAGACCAATATCCTTGATGAACACAGATGCGAAAATACTCAACAAAATACTAGCCAATAGGATTCAACAGTACATTAAAAGGATTATTCACCACGACCAAGTGGGATTTATTCCAGGGCTGCAAGGTTGGTTCAACATCTGCAAACAGTCAATGTGATACAACACATCAATAAAGAAAGAGCAAGAACCATATGATACCCTCAATAGATGCCGAAAAAGCATTTGACAAAGTACAGCATCCCTTCCTGATCAAAACTCTTCAAAGTGTAGGGATAAAGGGCACATACCTCAATATCATCAAAGCCATCTATGAAAAACCCACCCCAAATATCATTCGCAATGGAGAAAAACTAAAGCTTTTCCGTTAAGGTCAGGAACATGGCAGGGATGTCCATTATCACCACTGCTATTCAACATAGTACTAGAGGTCCTAGCCTCAGCAATCAGACAACAAAAGGAAATTAAAGGCATCCAAATCAGCAAAGAAGAAGTCAAATTATCATTCTTCGCAGATGATATGATACTATACGTAGAAAACCCAGAAGACTCCACTCCAAAACTGCTAGAACTTATACAGGAATTCAGTAAAGTGTCAGGATATAAAACCAATGCACAGTAATCAGTTGCATTTCTCTACACCAACAACAAGACAGAAGAAAGAGAAATTAAAGAGTCAATCCCATTTACAATTGCACTGAAAATCACAAGATACCTAGGAATAAACCTAAACAAAGAGGCACAAAATCTATACTCAGAAAACTATAAAGTACTCAAGAAAGAAAATGAGGAAGACACAAAGAAATGGAAAAATGTTCCATGCTCCTGGATTGGAAGAATAAATATTGTGAAAATGTCTATGCTACCTAAAGCAATCTACACATTTAATGCAATTCCTATCAAAGTACCATCCATCTTTTTCAAAGAAATGGAACAAATAATTCTAAAATTTATATGGAACCAGAAAAGACCTCGAATAGCCAAAGGGATATTGAAAAAGAAAGCCAATGTTGGTGGCATCACAATTCCGGACTTCAAGCTCTATTACAAAGCTGTCATCATCAAGACAGCATGGTACTGGCACAAAAACAGACACATAGATCAATGGAACAGAATAGAGCGCCCAGAAATAGACCCTCAACTCCATGGTCAACTAATCTTTGACAAAGCAGGGAAGAATGTCCAGTGGAAAAAAGACAGCCTCTTCAATAAATGGTGCTTGGAAAAATGGACAGCCACATGCAGAAAAATGAAATTGGACCATTTCCTTACAACACACAAAAATAGACTCAAAATGGATGAAGGACCTCAATGTGCGAAAGGAATCCATCAAAATCCTTGAGGAGACCACAGGCAGCAACTTCTTCGACCTCAGCCGCAGCAACATCTTCCGAGGAACAACACCAAAGGCAAGGGAAGCAAGGGCAAATATGAACTATTGGGATTTCATCAAGATCAAAAGCTTTTGCACAGCAAAGGAAACAGTTAATAAAATCAAAAGACAACTGACAGAATGGGAGAAGATGTTTGCAAACGACATATCAGATAAAGGACTAGTGTCCAAAATCTATAAAGAACTTAGCAAACTCAACACCCAAAGAACAAATAATCCAATCAAGAAATGGGCAGAGGACATGAACAGATATTTCTGCAAAGAAGACATCCAGATGGCCAACAGACACATGAAAAAGTGCTCCATATCTCTTGGAATCAGGGAAATACAAATCAAAACCACAATGAGATATCACCTCACATCAGTCAGAATGGCTAAAATCAACAAGTCAGGAAATGACAGATGCTGGCGAGGATGCGGAAAAAGGGGAACCCTCCTACACTGTTGGTGGGAATGCAAGCTGGTGCAGCCACTCTGGAAAACAGCATGGAGGTTCCTCAAAATGTTTAAAATAGAACTGCCCTATGACCCAGCAATTGCACTATTGGGTATTTACCCTAAAGATACAAACGTAGTGATCCAAAGGGGCACGTGCACCCGAATGTTTATAGCAGCAATGTCCACAATAGCCAAACTATGGAAAGAACCTAGATGTCCATCAACAGATGAATGGATCAAGAAGATGTGGTATATATACACAATGGAATACTATGCAGCCATCAAAGAAATGAAATCTTGCCATTTGCAACAACATGGATGGAACTAGGGCGTATCATGCTTAGCGAAATAAGTCAAGCAGAGAAAGACAACTATCATATGATCTCCCTGATATGAAGAAGTGGTGTTGCAACATGGGGGCTTAAGTGGGTAGGAGAAGAATCAGTGAAACAAGATGGGATTGGGAGGGAGACAAACCATAAGTGACTCTTAATCTCACAAAACATACTGAGGGTTGCTGGGGGGAGGGGCTTTGGGAGAAGGGGGTGGGGTTATGGACATTGGGGAGGGTATGTGCTTTGGTGAGTGCTGTGAAGTGTGTAAACCTGGCGATTCACAGACCTGTACCCCTGGGGATAAAAATATATATTTATAAAAAAGAAAAAATTTAAAAAAAATTCATGAATGATTGGAAAAAAGAAAAATAAAAGGCATCCAAATTGGTAATGAAGAAGTCAAACTCTCTCTCTTTGCAGATGACATGATTCTTTATATGGAAAACCCAAAAGACTCCACCCCCAAACTACTAGAACTCATACAGCAATTCAGCAACGTGGCAGGATACAACTTCAATGTGCAGAAATCAGTGGCTTTCTTATACACTAACAATGAAAATACAGAAAATACAGGAAATTAGAGAATCGATTCCATTTACTCTAGCACCAAGAACCATAAGATACCTGGGAATAAACCTAACCAAAGAGGTAAAGGATCTGTACTCGAGGAACTACAGAACACTCATGAAAGAAATTGAAGAAGACACAAATAGATGGAAGACCATTCCATGCTCTTGGATCGGAAGAATAAACTTTGTTAAAATGTCTATATTGCCTAGAGCAATATATACTTTTAATGCCATTCCGATCAAAATTCCACCGTTATTCTTCAAAGAGATGGAGCAAATAATCCTAAAATTTGTATGGAATCAGAAGAGACCCCGAATCGCTAAGGGAATGTTGAAAAACAAAAATAAAGTTGGGGGCATCACGTTACCTGATTTCAAGCTTTATTACAAAGCTGTGATCACCAAGACAGCATGGTCCTGGCATAAAAACAGACACATAGACCAGTGGAACAGAGTAGAGGGCCCAGATATGGACCCTCAACCCTATGGTCAATTAATCCTCGACAAAACAGGAGAAAATATGCAGTGGAAGAAAAAAGACAGTATCTTCAATAAATGGTGCTGGGAAAACTGGGCAGCTATATGTAGAAGAATGAAACTCGACCATTCTCTTACACCGTACACAAAGATAAACTCAAAATGGATAAAAGACCTCAACGTGAGACAGGAATCCATCAGAATCCTAGAGGAGAACATAGGCAGTAATCTCTTCGATATCAGCCACAGCAACTTCTTTCAAGATATGTCTCCAAAGGCAAAGGAAACAAAAGTGAAAATGAACTTTTGGGACTTCATCAAAACCAAAAGCTTCTGCACAGCAAAGGAAACAGTCAAAAACAAAAAAAACAAAGAGGCAACCCACGGAATGGGAGAAGAAATTTCACATGACAGCACAGACAAAAGGTTGGTATCCAGGATCTATAATGAACTCCTCAAACTCAACACACACGAAACAGGCAAACATTTAAAAAAACGGGCAGAAGATATGAACAGACACTTCTCCAATGAAGACATACAAATGGCTATCAGACACATGAAAAAATGTTCATCATCATTAGCCCTCAGGGAGATTCCAATTAAAACCACATTGAAATATCACCTTACACCAGTTAGAATGGCCAAAATTAACAAAACAGGAAACAACATGTGTTGGAGAGGATGTGGAGAAAGGGGAACCCTCTTCCACTGTTGGTGGGAATGCAAGTTGGTGCAGCCTCTTTGGAGAACAGTGTGGAGATTCCTCAAGAAATTAAAAATAGAGCTTCCCTATGACCCTGCAATTGCACTCCTGGGTATTTACCCCAAGGATACAGATGTCGTGAAAAGAAAGGCCATCTGTACCCCAATGTTTATAGCAGCAATGGCCATGATCGCCAAACTATGGAAAGAACCAAGATGCCCTTCAACGGACGAATGGGTAAGGAAGATGTGGTCCATATACACTATGGAGTATTATGCCTCCATCAGAAAGGATGAATACCCAACTTTTGTAGCAACATGGATGGGACTGGAAGAGATTATGCTGAGTGAAATAAGTCCAGCAGAGAGAGTCAATTATCATATGGTTTCACTTATTTGTGGAGCATAACAAATATCATGGAGCACAAGGGGTGTTAGCGAAGAGAAGGGAGTTGGGGTAAATTGGAAGGGGAGGTGAATCAGGAGAGACTATGGACTCTGAAAAACAATCTGAGGGTTTTGAAGTGGCGGGGGTTGGGAGGTTGGGGTACCAGGTGGTGGGTATTATAGAGGGCACGGATTGCATGGAGCACTGGGTGTGGTGAAAATATAATGAATACTGTTTTATGAAAATAAAAAAATTCAAAAAATTAAAAGAAAAAAAAAAAAGAATTGCACCACCCTTGCCAGGGACCTGGCTAAGTAATCTGCTCTGGTTGGCTCTCGGAGCTTTTGTTCCCTGAACACTTTCCACAGAGATTTGGAGGATGGGAATGAAAGTAACAGCCTCCCAATCTCTGGTCTGGAGGAGCTGGGATCTTGGTGCCCCACTCCTCAGTGTGTGCTCTGAGAAAAGCAGTCAATCCCTCCCATCTCCCTGGTCTCCAGCCACGCTCCAAGCTCATCCAGCCTGTGACCGACCGTTTCTATCTCTGGCACATGGCCCTGTTTGGAGTCTCCAAACCCAGCAGATTCCTGCCATGAACTCCTGTGCTGCTCCTCCCAGAGGAGGAAGGAAGGGGTCTTTCCAGATCTGCCACTTGTGGGGTCTCTGCTTGAAAAGAAGTGGCCCAGCTATGCCTTGGATCATGGTTTAAGGTCCCCCCAAGCTGAGAGCTCAGTCCTTGGCTCCATCTCTGTAGCTGGCTTCCCCACTCCGATACAGGGAATCTCTGCCACACTCAGATACCTGTGGTCTTTCTGTGGCCCTGTGGGTCCTGAGACCACATTGTCCCTGCGAGGGCTCCACCCCCACTTAGCCTCTGGAGCAAAGTCCCTCAGTGGAGCAGACTTCTAAAAGTTCTGTTTTTGTGCTCTGCTGCTCCACTGCTTGCTGGGAGCTGGCCCTTCCCACCGTGATCTATCATCCCATTGCTTTGGATTCACTTCTCTGCATGTCCTACCTTTCAGAAAGTGGTCGATTTTCTGTTCTTAGAGTTGCTGCTCATCTTCTCTTCTACCTCCTGTTGAGTTTGTTGTTGTTCAGAATGGCTTGATAACTAGCAGAACTCCTGGGACCTAATGGTATTTCCGTCTCCTACTCACCCATCATCTTGCTTCTCGCTAGTTGCTTTTTTAATCGTGGCTTTCTCCCTGTGTCCAAGGACAGAGGAATTTGTTTATGGCCCCTCAATACTATCTGTCCCTCTTACACTTTGCAGCACCAGGAGTGGGGGTTCCCTTTGTTACCATGTCTTTGTCTTTTGCAGTTCTGTTTATTCTATTGCAGTTCTATCTGGTTTTGTGCAGTCAGCCCTCAGTTCTTCAGGAGGAATTGTTCTATAAATTGGAGTAATTTGGTGGGTTTTGGGGGAGGGGGTGAGTTCAGGGTCTTCCTAATTGCCATCTTAGGTCAGAACCTCTCTTTTTTCTTAATGTAGGCATTTATCACTATAAACTTCCCTCTTAGAACTGCATCTCATTAATTTTGATTCATTGCGTTTTTATATTCCTTTGCTTCAAGGTATATTTGATTTCCCTTTCAATTTTTTCTTTGAAGAAATTGGACCCATTGGTTGTCCAGGAGTATGTTGTTTAACCTCCACATATTTGTGAATTGCCCTTTTTCTTCTTGTAACTGATTTCTAATTTTTTACCATTGTGGTTAGAAAAGATGCTTGATATTTACAAATGACACCACAGATAAAGGGCTGATATCCAAGATCAATAAAGAATTTCTCAAACTCAACACCCAAAAACCAAATAATCAAGTCAAAAAAGTGGGCAGAAGACACGAATGGACACTTCTCCAAAGAAGACATACAAATGGCTAACAGACACATGAAAAAGCGTTCTGCGTCATTTGGCATCAGGGAAATTGAATCAAAACAACAATGACATACAACCTTACACTAGTCAGAATGGCAAAACTTACCAAGGCAAGAAACAAGAAATGTTGGAGAGGGTGCAGAGAAAGGGGAACCCTCTTATACTGTTGGTGGGAATGCAAGTTGGTGCAGCCACTTTGGAAAACAGTGTGGAGGTTCCTCAAAAAATTAAAAATAGTGCTACCCTATGACCCAGCAATTGCAATGCTGGGTATGTATTCCAAAGAAACAGATGTAGTGAAGAGAATATGCACCCCAGTGTTCATAGCAGCAATGTCCACAATAGCCAAACTGTGGAAAGAGCTGAGGTGCCCTTCAATAGATGAATGAATAAAGAAGATGTGGTCCCTATATACAATGGAATATTACTCAACCATCAGAAAGGATCACTACCCAACTTTTGTATCAACATGGGCAGGACTCATGGAGATTATGCTGAGTCAAATAAGCCAAGCAGAGAACGTCAATTATCATATGGTTTCACTTACTTGTGGAACACAAGGAATAGCATGGAGGACATTAAGAAAGGGAAGGAAAAATGAAGGGGTGGATCAGAATCATGAGACACTGTGGAATCTGAGAAACAAACTGAGGGTTTAGAGGGGAGGGGTGTGTGGGGATGGGTTGGCCCGGTGATGGGTATTAAGGAGGGCATGTATTGCATGGAGCAGTGGGTGTTATATGTAAACAATGAATCGTGGAACACTACATCAAAAACTAATGACATACTGTATGGTGACTAAAATAATAATAATAATAATACTAATAAAGATCCTTGATGTCATTTCAGTCTTCTTATATTTATTAAGTCTTGTGTTATGGACTAACTTATGATCTTGGAGAATATTCCATGTGCATTTGGGAAGAATGTGCATTCTGCTGCTATTTAATGGAATGTTATGTACATGTCTGTTGGATCCATCTGGTCTAATAGTAGTTTACGTCCAACATTTTCTTATTAATTTTCTGTCTGTATTATCTACCCATTGTTGAAGGTGAGGTTTGAAGTTCCCCGATGTTAGTGTACTGCTGTCTATTTCTCCCTTCAGGTTTGTTAATATTTTCTTTATCTATCTAGGTGCTCCTATGTGGATGCATAAATATTTACAATTGTTCTATCTTCTTGGTGTATGATCCTTTTGTCATTTTTTAAATTTAAATTCAATTAGCCAACTGATAGTACATCATTAGTTTCAGGTTTAGTGTTCAATAAAGTATTAGTTGTGTATAACACCCAGTGTTTATCACGTCACCTGCCCTCCTTAACACCCATCACTCAGTTACTCCATCCCTCCACCCACCTCCTCTCAGTTTGTTTCCTATAGTTAAGTCTCTCTTGTTTCTTTTTCCCCTCTCTGATGACTTCCCATGCTGTTTTTCCTCCCATCTCCTATGGTCCTCTGCCCTGATTCTTATATTCTACATATGAGCGAAACCATAGGATAATTGTCTTTCTCTGTTTGACTTATTTTGATCAGCATAATACCTTCCAGTTCTATACACATCAATGTAAATGGTAATTATTCATCCTTTTGGATGGCTGAGTAATATTCTAATATATATATATATATATATATATATATATATATATATATATATATATACCACATCTTCTTTATCCATTCATATGTCAATGGTCATCTGGACCCCTCTTTCCACAGTTTGGCTTTTGTGGACATTGCTGCTATGAACATTGGGGTGCAGGTGCCCCTTCAGATCATTACATTTGTATCTTTTGTGTAAATACCTAAGAGTGCAATTGCTGGGTTGTAGGGTAGCCCTATCTCTAACTTCTTGAGGAACCTCCATACTGTTTTCCAGAATGGCTGTTCCACCTTGGATTCCCACCACCAGTGTAAGATGCCACACCCTTGCCAACATTTGTTGTTTCCTGTCTTGTTAATTTTAGCCATTCTCACTGGTGTGAGGTGGTATCTCATTGTGGTTTTGATTTCTATTTCCCTGATGCCAAGTGACGTGGAGTATTTTTTCTTGTCCCTGTTGGCCATTTGTTTATATTCTGGGGATAAATGTCTGTTCATGTCTTCTGCCCATTTTGTTATTAGATTTTTAGTTTTTTGGGTGTTGAATTTGATAAGTTCTTTATAGATTTTAGATGATAGCCCTTTACCTGATAAGACATTTGCAAATACCTTCTCCCATTCTGTATGTTGCCTTTTAATTTTGTTGACTATTTCCTCTGCTGTGCAAAGGCTTTTTATCTTGATGAAGTCCCAATAGTTCATTTTTGCTTTTGTTTCCCTTGCCTTGTGGAGACATATCTAGCAAGAAATCGCTGTGGCCATGGTCAAAGAGATTGCTACCTATGCTCTCTCTAGGGCTTTTATGGAATCCTGTCTCACATTTAGGTCTTTCATTCATTTTGAGTTTGTTTTTGTGTATGGTGTGAGAGAATGGTCCAGTTTCATTCTTCTGGATGTGGCTGTCCAATTTTCCTGATACCATTTATTGAAGAGACTGTCTTTTTTTCCATTGGATATTCTTTCTTGCTTTGTCAAAGATTAGTTGACCATACAGTTTAGAGTCCATTTCTGGGTTCCATAGTCCCTTTATAATGATGTAATCACCTTCTTTGTGTCTTGCTACAGTCTTTTCCTAAAGTCCATTTTGTCATATATAACTATAGCTACCCTTATGTTCTTTTGGCTTCCATTTGCATGAAATATCTTTTTCCATCCCTTCACTTTTAGTTTCCATATTTCCCTAAAGCTGAAGTGAGTCGCTTGTAGGCTTGATTTTTCTAAAGACTTTATTTTTATTTGAGGGAGAGAGAGAGAGAGAGACAGTATGAATGGGGTGGGGGATGGATGGAGGGAGGAGAAGCAGACTCACTGCTGAGCAGGGAACATGACAACCTGTGCTTGATCCCAGAACCCTTGATCATGACCTGAGCCTAAGGCAGCCACTTAAACAATTAAGCCACACAGGTGCTCCTGGGTTTGTGTGTGTGTGTGTGTGTGTGTGTGTGTGTGTGTGTGTGTTGTTGTTGTTGTTGTTTTAATCTATACAATTAATTACTCTATGTCTTTTGAGTGCAGAATTTAGTTTTTTTACATTTAAAGTCATTGTTGATAGGTATGGACTTACTATTGACATTGCATAAATTGTCTTTTGGTTATTTTATAATTCTTTTCTTTAAAACACTTTTGCACTATTCCTTTTGATTTGATGATTTTCTGCAGTGGTAGGCCTTGATTTTTCTCTTTATTTTTTGTGTATCTACTGTAGGCTTTTCCTTTGTGGTTCCATGTGAGTTATAGAATACATCCTACATTTATAACAATCTATTGTAAACTATAAGAATTTAACCATGAACGCATACAAAAGTGCCCCCTCCCAGTTTATATTTTTGATGTCACAGTTAACATTTTATTATATTGTATATTCATTAGAAATTATTATATTTATAGTTATTTTTAATATTTTGTTTTTTAACCTTTATATTTGAGTTAAAAATGATTTATCCTCTACCATTACAGCATTTAATTATTCTGAATTTAACTATATATTTACCTTGCCTAGTAATTTTTGTATTTTCATATGTTTTTTGTTTTGAATTAGCACCCCTTCATTTCAGTTCATGAATGCAAGCTCTGTTAGCTATCAGAGCTGTGTGATCTAGGGACTTAACCCTCAAGTAGAAGTTGGAGAATGTGAGGCACTAGATGTGTGTACAAGATCTTTCCAGGGAGAGATATAGAAAGATATAGATATATGGTCCAAACCTTTGCTCCTCAACAAGAAGTTGGGAATTGGGGGGTTATCTCCTTATTGTATGGCATTGTGATGGGAGTGGGGATTATGAGAATGTAGCTCAGCTTCTGTTACACATTTTAGTGTAGGTATTTTCTCAGAGTCATTCTGCTGGTTTCTGGATCTTTTTCAGTGGAAATTGTTCTATGTATCAGTACATTTGGAGTGACTGTGGGGAGAGGGTACCCCAGAAACATCCTATGTCATCATTGGTTGACCTTCCTCCAAAATTACTTTCTTAATTAATTTCTTTCATGATTTTTCAAAAATACTTGAAAAATATTAGCACATTAAATAGACATTATTTACCTACAGCTTCATAACAATATATACCAAATTTTAGTGGCTTAAACAACAATAAACATTTGTTATCTCATACAGTTTCTTCTGGTCAGGAATTTAGGAGTGACTTAGACAAATGATTCTGTTTTGGAGTTTCTCATGATGTTGTAATTAAGATGTTGGTTAGGGCTACAGTCATTTAGCTTTTTTCCATGCCAGTTCAATTAAGATACAATTGACACCTCACATTATATAAGTTTAAGTTGCACAATGTCTGGAGCAATGTCCTTTAGTGGAGCAGACTTCTAAAATTCCGATTTTGTGCTCCACTGGTCCGCAGCTTGCTGGAAGCCAACCCCTCCCCCAATGGTCTATCATCCTGTCACTTCAGATTTACTTCCCACATCCTACCTTTCAGAAAGTGGTTGTTTTTCTTTTACTTGAATTGGTGCTCTTCTTCTCTTCTATTTCCTGTTTCGTTTGTAGGTGTTCAGCTAGGTTTGATACCTATCTCACTGAATTCCTGGGATCTGATGTCATTTCAGTCTGCTACTCCTCTGCCTTCTTGCCTCACTCCTCCCCATAATAACGTTTTAACTTGATATTTTTCATATATATACTTTTTTCTGTATATATATATATATATATAAGCTTCAATGTTGTCCTTTTTTCCCTATTTGATAATATATATATATATATATACATATATATATATATATATATATGTATATATATATATACACACACACACACACACACACACACACACACACCAGTTTTAATTTCCCTGTATCTCTGGGAAGTAGAGCTCCCTAATAAAGATAAAATATATCCAGGAAGAAGCGAAATCCACTTCCCCACCCACATTGAGGGATTATAACCACCTTCCCATCACCTCCTTTTTTTTGTTGTTGGTCTTGTTGTTTTTGTACTTTATAAATCTTTCTCTTAAGGCTAATTTTGGCTGGATTGTTTTCTTTTTTGTGGTGACTTCCCATAGCTCTGAACCTTCTTAGGTACACCTTACCTGGATAGTGGCTGCTATTTTCAACTGTGCATCCCCTCAATCACAACTCAGCTGAATGAGTAGGAGGAGGAACTCCCAACAGAGAAAAGACAAAGAGACAGTGGCCTCTCCCACATATCTAATGGATACGGATCTAAGAAATATGTCACAAATAGACTGTAGGGTACCAGTTATGAAGACAATAGTCAGGCTGGAGGAAACTATCAATGGCAACATAGATTCTCTAAGGGCAGAAGTGAGACATAATCTGGCACGATTTAAAAATGCTATCAATGAGATACAATATAATCTAGATACTCAAACAGTTAGGATAAATGAGACAGAAGATCAAACTAATGATCTTGAAGACAAACTGATAGAAAGGAAGGAAAAGGAGGATGCCTGGAACAAACAGCTTAAAATCCATGGAAACAGTATTAGAGAAATAAATGATGCCATGAAATGTTCCAATGTCAGAATTACTGGGATCTCTGAGGGGGCAGAGAGAGAGAACCAGAAGATATATTTGACCAAATCATAGCCAAGAATGTCGCTAATATGGGGAATGAAACAATCATGTCCTAGAGGCAGAGAGGACACCCGCCCCTCAAGACCAATGAGAGCAAACCAATGCCCAGGCATGTAATATTAAAACCTGCAAATCTTATAACCAAGGATACCATTTTAAGAGAAGTTAGGGTAAGAGATTTCTTGTGTACAAATGGAAGAACATCAGGATAATGTTAGACCTGTCCACAGAGACCTGGCATGCCAGAAAGGACTGGCAAGACATATTCAGGGTACTAAGTCAGAACAATAGGCAACCAAGATTTCTTTATCTGGCAAGGCTGTCATTCAGAATGGATAGAGAGATAAAGAGTTTCCAGTACCAGCAGAGACTGAAAGAATATGTGACCACTAAGCCAGCCCTGCAAGAAATATTGAGGGGGGGTCTATAAAAGCAGAAAGACCCCAAGAGTGATATAGAATAGAAATATACAGAGACAATCTATAGAAACAAGGACCTCATAGGCAACATGATGACAATAAAATCTTATCTGTCAATAATCACTCTCAACGTGAATGGCCTAAATGCTCCCATAAAATGGCACAGGGTTACAGATTGGATAAAAAGACAGGACTCATCCATATGCTGTCTACAATAGATGCATATTGAACCTAAATATACATCCAGACTGAAAGTGAAGGGATGGAGAACTGTCTTTCATACTATGGGCCACAAAAGAAGCCTGGGGCAGCAATTCTCACATCAGATAAATTAGATTTTAAGCTAAAGACTGTAGTTAGAGATACAGAAGAACACTATATTATTCTTAATGGGTCTATCCAAGAAGAAGATCTAACAATTATAAATATCTATGCCCCCAACATGGGAAGAGCCCACTACAGAAGCCAACTCTTAACCAAATAAAGAGACATATTGATAAAAATACATTAATTGTGGGAGACCTTAACACTCCACTCTGAGCAACAGACAGAACAACTAAGCAGAAAATCAATAAACAAACAAGAGCTTTGAATGACACACTGGACAAGATGGACCACATAGATATATAGAGAGCATTCCACCCTAAAACAACACAATACTCATTCTTCTCAAGCACACATGGAACTTTCTCCAGAATAGACCACATACTGGGTCACAAATCAGGTCTCAACCAATACTAAAAGACTGAGATTATTCCCTGCATATTCTCAGGCCACAATGGTTTGAACCTGGAACTCAATCACAAGAAAAATTTTGGAAGAAATTCAAACCCTTGGAAGCTAAAGACCATCCTGCCTAAGAATGTTTGGGTCAATCAGGAAATCAAAGAACTCAATAAATTCATGGAAATCAATGAGAACAAAGTCACATTGATTCAATTTCATTTATTTCTGCCCTAATTTTCATTATTTTCTTACTTTTCCTGGTTTTGGAAATAAGGTTATGCCCTTATTTTTCTAGTTCCTTTATATGTAAGGTTATGTTGTTTATTTGATATTTGTCTTGCTTCTTGAGGTAGGCCAATATGGCTAGAAACTTCCCTCTTAAAACCCTCTCAACACCAAAAAAGAAAAAAAAAAAGCAGCCATGGAAAGGGATGCTTAGTTCTTAAGTAAAAATTTGGTCTTTGCTGCGCAATAATATTGATTAAATGTACAAACTCTGATTCTGTGTGAGTGATTGAACTTCAGCCTGGCCTGGCCTGCTTGGGGAATCCCACGTCTGTTGCAACCCCAGGGGAGGGCCTGCCAACTAGAATATGCTGTGTACTTGTGTGAAGAATTTCTCACTACAGAGTTTTCTGATGCCAAAGGATGACACTCCTCCCTGCAGCCACTGTAGATGTGCTGGTAATTACAGACAATGCTAAAGCCAGAATGTCCACATGAAATTCCACACTCACCTGTCACTGATCTCTATCTGAATGTGCCATGGAGCTCTCTCACCCAGCTCCTCAGTGCAGCACAGCCCCACTGTGACCCTCCCTCAGCACAATTTCACTCTTTGTGGGATTAGAATTAGTTGCTGTATCTCAAAGACTTTGGGCTGTTGATTTTTATTTTCATTTGTCTCCATGTATATTTTTATTTCTTCTTTGATTTGTTGTTTGACACCCTCGTTGTTTGACAGCATGTTATTTAACTTCCATGTATTGGTGCTCTCTCCATATTTTTCCTTGTGGGTTTTTTTTTCTAGTTTCTTAGTATTATTGTCATAAAAGATGCATGGAATGACTTCCCTGTTTTTGAATTTGCTGTTACTTGTTTTGTGGCCTAATATGTGATCTATTCTGGGGAATGTCCCATTTACACTTGAAAATTATGTGAATTCTGCTGTTTCTGGATGGACTGTTCTTACCATATTTGTTAAATTTGTCTGGTCCTGTGTCATTCATAGCCACTCTTTCCTTGTTTATTTTCTGTTTTGATGATCTGTCCATTGATGTAAGAGGGATGTTACAGTCCCCTACTATTACTGTTTTATAATCAATTACTTCCTTTCGTTTGTTACTAACTACTTGATATATTTGGGTCCTCCCATGCTAGGTACATAAATATTTATAATTGTTATGTCTTTTTGTTGGATTTTCCCCTTAAGGATTATATAGTGTTTTTCTTTGTCTCTTGTTACAGTCTTTTTTTAAAGTCTATTTTGTTCAAAATCAAAACAAGTAAAATAAAAATTAAAATTAAAAATTAAAATAATAAAGACTATTCAGTTAGAAAGACAAATTATATATGATATCACTCATATGTGGAATTTAAGAAACAAAACAAAGAAGCCAAGGGAAGAAAACAGAGAGAGGGAAGCAAAACAAGGAACAGACTCTTAACTCTAAAGAACAAACTGGCATTTACCAGAGGGGAGGTGGGGGGAGGGATGGGTTAAATAGGTGATGGGGATTAAGGAGTGTATTTGTCATGATGAGCACTGGGTATTGTATGGATGTGTTAAATTACTATATTGTACACCTGAAACCAATAATAACACTATAATTTAAGTAACTGGAATTTGAATAAAAATTTTTAAAAAATATAAAGTAAAACAGAAAAAATAAAGCTATTTTGTCTGATATAAATGTTACTATTTTGGCTTTCTTTTCACATCTATTTGCATAAGAAATGTTTCTCTATCCCTTCATTTTTGATCTGCATCTGACGTTAGGTCTGAAATGAGTCTTTTGTAGCCAGCATACAGATGGCTCTTGTGGGTTTTTTATTCATAACATCACCCTATATCTTTTGATCAGAATGTTTACTCTATTTATATTCATGGTAATTATTGATAGGTATGTTTGCCATTTTGGTACTTGTTTTATGGTTGCTTCTGTAGTTTTTTTTTTTTTTCTTCTTCTCATGGAACTAGTTGGCTTTTTAAAATTTCTTAAGGAATCTCCACACTGTTTTCCAAAGTGACTATACCAACTTTCATTCCCACCAACAGTGTAAGAGGATTCCCCTTTCTCCACATCCTCTCCAACACTTGTTGTTTGCTGTCTTGTTAATTTTGGCCATTCTAACTGGTGTAAGGTGGTATCTCAATGGGGTTTTGATTTGAATCTCCCTGATGACTAATGATGATGAACATTTTTTCTTGTGTCTGTTAGCCATTTTTATGTCTTCATTGGAGAAGTGTCTGTTCATGTCTTCTGTCCATTTTTTGATATGATTATCTGTTTTTTGAGTGTTGAGTTTGAGGAGTTCTTCATAGATCTTGGATATAAGCCCTTTGTCTGTAATGTCATTTGCAAATATCTTGTCCTGTTCTGTGGGTTTCCTCTACCTCTACTCTGACCCTACAATTGCACTAATATTTACCCCAAAGATACAGATTTAATGAAAAGAAGGGCCATATGTACCTCAATGTTCATAGCAGCAATGGCCACAGTTGCCAAACTGGGGAAAGAGCCAAAGTGCCCTTCAACGGACAAATGGATAAAGAAGATATGGTCCAAATATTCAATGGAATATTATGCCTCCACCAGAAAGGATGAATACCCAACTTTTGTATCAACATGGATGGGACTGGAGGAGATTATGCTAAGTGAAATAAGTTAAGCATAAAGAGTCAATTATCATATGGTTTCACTTACTTGTGGAGCATAAGGAATAACATGGAGGACATTGGGAGACAGAGAGGAGAAGTGAATTGGGGGAAATTGGAGGGGGAGAAAAAGCATGAGAGACTGTGCATGAGAGACTGTGTACTCTGAGAAGCAGACTGAGGTTTGAGAGGGTAGCGGGGCTGGGGGTTAGGTGAGCCTGGTGGTGGGTATTAAGGAGGGCATGTATTACATGGAGCCCTGGGTGTGGTACATAAACAATGAATCTTGGAACACTGAAAAAATTAAATTTAATTTTAAAAAATAGTTGGCTTTTCTTAGTGATATACTTGGATTCTTTATTTTATTTGAATAAAAGATTATTCATTCATCTGTTGATGGACATCTAGGTTCTTTCCATAGTTTGGCTATTGTGGACATTGCTGCTATAAACATTTTCAATTTATTTTTTGCATGCCTCTTGGCTACCATTCAATTTGTATGTGACATCTTCTCTATATAGTAGTTTATATTAAGTTAATGGTTGCTTAAATTTGAACCATTCTTTACTCTTCTTCTCCCCATATTCCAGGTATATGGTGTCATATTTACATTCTTTTATTTTGGGAGTCCCTTGACAGATTTTTCTGATATACCTATTTTTACTGGGTTTGTGCTTTGATTAGTCTTTCTTATGGTCTTTCTTTCCCACTCAGTGTCCCTTGTAAGATATTTTGTAGTAATTATTTAGTGGCCATGAATTCTTTTAACGTTTATTTTTCTGGGAAACTCTTTATCTCTCCTTCTATTCTGAATGACAACCTTGCTGGACAGAGTATTCTAGGCTACAGATTTTTCCTTTTAATCACTTTGAGTATACGTCACTACATTTTGGTCCACAGACTATGCTGAAAAATCAGCTCATAATACAATGGGGTTTCCCTTGTATACAACTATTTCTTTTCTCTTGCTGCTTTTAAAATTCTCTCTTTATCTCTACTTTTTATCATCCTAATTACTATGTCTCCTAGTCCAGACTTCCTTGGGTTAGTTTTGTTAGGGGGTTTCTGCATCTCCTGGATCTGGAATTCTGTTTCCTCTCCCAGGCTCAGGAAGTTTTCAGCTGTTATTTCTTCAGATAAATTTTCTGCCCCATTTTTTTCTCTTTTTCTTCTGGGATACCTATAATGTGAATGTTATTACACTTGATGGTGTTCCTGATTTCCCTAAGTCTATTCTCATTTTCCATTTTTTTTTCTCACCTGTTCCACTTGGTTTCTTTCCATTATTCTGTCCTCCAGGTCACTGATTCAGTCTTCTGCTTGTCTGCTCCATCTATAGCATCTAGTGCATTTTTAATTAAATTTATTATGTTCTTCATAATAATAAATTATAAATATAATAAATAATAAGTAATAAATAAATGGCTGATTTTTTTTAACGAATTAGGATTTGGTTCTATAATTTATTTTTGGCACTGAAAAAAATGCCTCAACTTCATACAGATTTTATGTTCAATTAGCACATCATTCATAAAAATATCAGTTATACTCTCATTTTAAGAAAAGGTGACAAGGATTTCACTTTATATGAAATGATTCACAGATTAGAGGAAAATCATCACAGGATTCCTTTGAACACAAAAATTACTCCTGCTTAAAATTCTATTGAAAAATTAATGAATAAGTTAATGACTGAATATTCATTCAATTTCTTTAAAATCTCATTTGTAAGGCTCTCACTGATGTCCTCCACTCTCCTCTCAAGTCCAGTGAGTATCTTTATGATCATTACTTTAATTATCTATCGGGCATATTACTTGTCTCTGTTTTTCTTATGTCTCTTGCTGTGATTTTATCCTGTTCTTTCATCTGGAACATATTCCTCTTTCTCCTCATTTTGTCTAATGATATATGTCTGTTACTCTGTGTTAGGAAAGGCAGCTACATATCCTGCATTTGAAAGTAATGGTCTTATGAAGAAGAGGTCCTACAGTGCCCTGTGATGCAGCTCCCTGTTCACCAGAACCTGGCACTTTATGTGTGTCTCCTGTGTGTGATGCATCCACCTTGTTATTGTGGCTGAGCTAATTTTTCCTTCAGTCTTGTCATCTGCAATGGCTTCCTTTGCTTCTTGTGTGGATTGTTTGGTCCCTGCGGTGCTTGTGGGCCAGTCTGGGGATATCATGGGCTTGAGTTTAATCAGACCAGGTGTTTACCATAGATGCAGTGCACCAAACTGGATGCTAATAATACAGGACACTTTCCCTGTATTGTCCTTTGAATATCCTTTGTTATTAGGCAGTGCTTGCAGTCAGACCAGTTGTTTTCCTCCAAACCACTGCTGGGGCACCCATCTGACTTTTGTGTGTGGTTATGTTTCACTCTCTCTGGGCAGGAGTCACTTTGGAGTTGTGCTGGCCATTGTAGGAACTGAATGCAAACTACCAAACATGTAGAACTTCCCTGTATGGGATCTGACCAAGAGCATGTTTGAGAGAGAAGATCTGTTGAAGCACATTCCATTGGGGTGCAGGGCATCAATACAGTGGTGCTAGGAAGCTTTGCACCCCATTCTCTTCTGCAGGCCAGGCCCTGTGTCTGCAGAGGACAGAAGACAATGTTATCAAACTTTTCACACAGGAGTTCCTCTGTGGGAGATGTCCTGAAGCACCTGGATTGAGCCAGGTTGTCAGGAGGGGTCAGTTGGTGGAAGCAGAACATGGTGGGGCAGGGCAGGAATGCTAGCAATTTACATAGCAAGTCTCTCAGGTGGCCATGTGTTTACAGTGGGGGATAGGACAGGGAAATTGTGCCTGCCAGTTCCTTTGTTCCTAGAGGGGTTCCCCAGAGATTTCTATCCTTTCTTGATGTGCTTTGAGACTAGTAAATGATTCTCCCTCACATACGCCACACGTAGCTTTAAAACTGCTGCTTCTATGCTGTATCTCCCCAGGCTGCTTGCTGTGCTGTCTCTTTAAGGGCAGAGACTCAGTTGCCTCTCACCCACTAGCTGTCCTGGAGCCAAGTCTGCTGATTTTCTTTCAAGTCCAGGTCTTAATTCCCATTGGTTGTTAGAGCTCATGAAAGTTGGCCTTTCTGGTTTTCAAAACCAAACATTATTATTGGAGATTACTCTTCCCCATTTGGGCTTCCTGGTATGGTGTCTCTTTCTCTCCTCTCTCCATGCCCAAGGCATCCCTCCCTACTGCAAATAGTCCTGCAAGTCTGTTTACTTTCCAACTATGTCTCCACCCTTCCTGCCTGCTTCAATGTGGCTTCTTCTGTGCATTTAGTTATGGAGTTTATTATGTCATTTTAGGGTCATTTTCTGTATTGTTTACTTTGATGAAAGTATTATCTAGTTGTATCCATGGATTGAAGTGAGCCTAGGGTCCTTCTACTTTGCCATATTCCCCAGAAGCTGAAACAGGCATATTACTTTTTTTTTTTTGAGTTTTTGAGTATAGGATGAACCTCAACTTAAACTTCATATCTTACATGAAAATCAACTTAAATGTATAATAACCTTAACTATAAAACACAAAACTATACAACTTTTAGAAGATAACATAAGAGAAAATATTCAAGACCTAAGGTTTGGTGAAGGGTTCTTAGATATGACACTCAAAGCATGAGTTATAAAAACTTTGATAAACTACTTCAAAAAACAAAAATTTTTCACCTCTTAAGAAAATGAATACAGAGCACACACAAGAGACAATATTTGCAAGCCACATATCTGAGAAAGGGATTGTATCTAGAATAAATAAAGAACTCTCAAACCCAACAATAAAATATACACCAAAAATTTTGATTAGAAAGTGGATAAAAAACATGAAAAGATACTTGGTCAATATCACTAGCTAGTAAGAAAATACAAGTTAAAAGCACAATGAGGTATCACTTCACACCTGTCAGAGTGGATAAAATAAAAAACAGTGACAGCATCAAATCTTGTTGAAGGTGTGGGGAAACTAGATTTCTCATACATCAGTTTACGCATGTAAAATTGTGTAGTTGCCCTGGAAAATATTTTGGCACCTTCTTAAAAACTAAAAATGCAACTACCATACAACAATCACACTTATGGGTATTTATTCTGGAGATAAATAAAACTATACTTACACAAAAATCTGTATATGATTGTTCATAACAGCTTTATTTGTAATAACCAAAACCTAGAAACAACTCCAATATTGTTAAATAGATAAATAGATAAACAAACCATGATACACCAGATATTACAGAATATAATTTAGCAGTAAAAAAATAACGAACTATTAACATGTGCAATAACTTGCATGGATCTCAAGGGCACTATGCTGAGTGGGGAAAAAACCCAAGAGGTCACATAATCTATGATTGTATTTGCATGGCCTTTTTAAAGATTTTATTTATTTATTTGACAGAGAGAGATCACAAGTAGGTAGAGCAGCAGGCAGAGGGAGAGGGAGAAGCAGGCTCCGAGCTGAGCAGGGAGCCCAATGCAGGGCTCAATCCCAGGACCCTGGGATCATGACCTGAGCTGAAGGCAGGCAATTAACCAACTGAGCCACCCAGCGCCCCTGTATAACATTCTTAAAATGACAAAATTACCATGATCATGATGACATCAGTGGTATTAAGGATTAGGGACAAGGGAGGGTGTAACCATAAAGTGGTAGCACTGAAAAATTTCTTTGTGCTGGCAGAATAGTTCTTTATCTTAGGGTATTTCTTAACAAATTTATGCATATGATAAAATGTCATTCACTTGTTATGGGCTTAATTATGCCCCCTCAAATCTCATATTGAAGTCCTAACCCTCAGTACCACAGAATGTGACTATATTTGTAAGTAGGGACTTTAAAGAGGTGATTAAGTTAAATGAGACATTTGAGGTGTACCCCAATTCAATCTGACAGGTGTTTCTATAAGAAGATGAGATTAGAACATACTGAATAATACTAGGAGCACATATGTACAGAGGGCTGAACATGCTAACAGTCAGCAAGCGGGTAGCTATCTGAAAGCCAATGAAAGAGACCTCATATTTAAATCAACACTACAAACACCTTGATTTTATATGGATGGCCTCCAGAACTGTGAGAAATGAATTGTGATTCAAGCCTCCCAGTCTGTGGTATTTTCATTATGGCCACCCTAGCAAACTAATACAGCACCATATACCAAAAATGAAATTAATGCTTATAAAAACTGGTGGAACAGAATATGGTTATATTACCCTGTTTGGTGTGCCATTATCTTCTCCCACTTCTAAAGGCTGAAAGCCCAAGATCAAAATGTCAGGACACTTTTGGTTTCCTCTGAAAATTCTTCCTGGCTTGTAGATGGCCACCTTCTCTCTCTTTCCTCATGTGGCCTTTCCTCTGCATACACATGGAGTGAGATCTCTGATGTTTCTTCCTCTTCTTATAAGGACACCAGGTCTATCAGATTAGGGTCCCACCCTTAAAACCTCATTTAACTTTAATTATTTCCCTAAAAGCTCTATCTCCAAATATAACCCCTTTGGGGGTTAAGGCTTCAACGTACAAATTGGGGTGAGGGAACACAATTCAACCCATAACAAAGGTATATAATTTAGGTCATAGAATTGTACCAATACGGATTTTGGTTTTGAAAATGTACCATAGTGATGTAAGATGACATCATTGGGGGAAGCTGGGTGAAGAGTACACAAGAACTCTATATTATATTTGCAATATTTTATGAGTTTAAAATTATTTCAAAATGAAAAGTTTAAAAAACATGAAAAAAACAGTATTCTATGAAGTCCTGCAGTGTACAGGAGTTCTTATCTTGACTCTTTCCATACCACAGGGCAAACAAAACAGGTTACATCTTGGCTTCACAGCTTACTAGCTCTGCAACCTTCACCAGTTTACCTAAGCTTTCTGAGCCTCAGTGTCTACATCTTTTAATAAGCATGGAATACAGTGCAGAGCACTGTCAAGGGCATCAAGAACCCTGATCCCTGCCTCAAATTATTTACTCCCATTTATTTCTAGGTAGTTTTTGAAATATTTCTTCCTCTTTTAATAAAATGGAGATAATCTCTAACTTGCCTTCCAGAAAGCTGTAGAGGGGATCTAGGGTAGCAACATTAGGTCTGGCTCATTAACACCCTCATTTTGCTTTTAGCATTTTCTTCACCAAGTAGCAAAAATAGAAGGCAAAGGGGGAGAGGATTAGGCAATATGTAGAAAGGAGGAGGGAAAAAAGCTGCATGCCAGATGTTTTTTGAGAAATTAAGAAAGTGTGAGGTGAAGTTAGCATTTGACAAGAATGTTCAGGAAGAAGATTAATCACCATATTTCAGAGTTCCATGTCCAAAGTGATTGTGTCTACTAATATGGCTAGATCTGATTTCAGAATTAAAGAAACCAGATTTCTCATTAAGGCAGGATGAAGTTGGGGGTGGAAGGACAGACAAGGTCTCCTTTAAGGTTGGCCACTAATAGAGGACAGATGGAAATGATGGGAATGCCCTTAAATAAAGCAGAAAGCCACTGAGAGAAAAACTGTTAAAAGAAAGTACATAAAGATTTACCACAAACTACTACATTCTTACTTGCTGATAGGGGTGTAAAACTAATTTGTCAGCTTGGTTTTAAGTGCCAAACAGTGAGTACTGAAGTGACAAGGAAGACCAGTCAACAGGCATAGTCACTCTTAGTGTTCAAAATCTTTCTATGGCTTCCCACTATTAACCAGGAAAAGTCCAAACTTCTTTGTGTTGAATGTACGGCCCTCAGTAAGCTGGCCCAAACCTGCTTTCCAACTTTCTCCATGACTGTGATCCCGATCCATGATATAAGATGAATCTATTTATGGCCCCTTCGAAAATGGCATTGGACTGGCAGTCAGGAGACCTAGGTTCAAATCTCCACATTCCTATTAACTGGCTATGCAGCCTTGAGAAGAAAATAACTTAATCTCTCTGAGCCTTAGTTTCTTCCTCTGTCAAATAAGGAAAATAATCCCCATGCCAATGACATCATGGGCTTTTTGTGAGGAGTGCAACAGATACAAAAGCACCTAGGAAGTCCCAACAGGTTTCAAGGACCATGTCTGCCATACAGGACTATAGCATTTTCATACTTGAGGGTTATCAATCTCAAATCTTTTCTACTTAAGAGAGAATCCATTAAATTGTGGGTTTTAGCACACACATGGACACCAAAACAAAAAAAAAAAAAAAAGACAAGAAAAAGAAAGAATGAATCAATCTGGAACCAATCATTTTATCATTTGAGCCTCTCTGAATCTTCACTAAAGATGTTCTACAGGAACCCTTGTACATTCTTGGTGGGAATGTAAATTGGTGTAACCATTGTATGAAACAGTATGAAGGTGCCTCAAAAATGTAAAATAGAACTACCATATGACCCAGAAATTCTATTTCTGGGTAGATATGCAAAGGAGTTGAAACAGTATCTTGAAAAGATATCTTCACTCCCATGCTTACTGCAACATTAGTCCCAATAGCCAAAATAAGAAAGCAACCTAAGTTTCTATCAATGGACAATTGGAAAGGAAAAAGAAAAGGAAAATACACCTAAGTGTCTATCAATGGCAAAGTGGAAAGAAAAGGGAAAAAGCAAAAGGAAATACACATATAAAGAAATGTTATTCAGCCTTTAAAAAAGAGGAAAATCTGCCAATTGTAACATGGATGAGCCTGAAGGACATTACATTAAGTGAAATATACCAGACCCAGAAGGACAAACACTATATGACACCACTATATAAGGAATCCAAAATATGCAAACTCATAGAAGCAGAAAGCATAATGGTGGTTGCCAGAGACTGAGGGGAGGGTGGAAAATGGGAAGGTATTAGTCAAAGAATATGAAACTTTAATTATCAAGATGAATAAGTTCTAGTGGTCTATTGTATAGTTTAGTGTCTATAGTTAACAATTCTGTATTCTATACTTGAAAATTTGCTAATAGGGTAGACCTTATGTTAAGTGTTATTATTACAAAAGTAATAATAATAAATAAAAAGGGCAAAAGAAAACTTTTGGAAGTAATATGACCTAGGTTGTAGTGATGGTTTCACAGATGCATATTTATCTCCAAACTCATCAAATTATTAAATATATATTAAGTATATTAATATTTACATTAAATTATTAATTTTATATTAAATATATAGTTTTCTATGCTAATCATACCCCAAAATAGTGTTTTTTAATAAAATGAAATTTTTGAAAAGTTTATCTGTGAACATGTGCTCATACTTCTTCTGCCTCATCTCCCAGACAAAGTTCATTTCTACCATCTCTTTGTACCTTATATAAAATATTATGGCTTCCACTAGCCACTTATATTTTGTCTCCCTTTCTCTCCCACTAGACTAGGGGGTAGTCAAGGTTAAGGATTGTATCTTATTAAATTTAATATGCCCAACACTTAGTATGCAGTAAGTCTCAACAGGCTTTAGAGAATTGGACTGTGAAATCAAATATCTCTTCAGTAAGTTGGAAACTTATTAAACAAATGTGGAGTTATAAAAGTTCATTATGTCAGTTCCAATTAGTTCAATTAATTTTAAGAAAAAAATGACAGAATAAAATACACAAAAAACCCTAAGTCTGATGTGGGCACTGGTTCTCAATCTTGGCTTCAGGATAGAATCACTTGGGGAAATTTTTTAAAAATACTGATGTCTTGGTCTCCCAGCCCAAAGACTATGACTTAGTTTATCTAATATACAGCATGGCAGTAGAATTTTTAATGTTCACGTTAAGCTGTGAATTGCTGGTCTTATGGTAAAAATAGGCATGAATCAAGTGATTGAGAGGGAAATGAGTGCTTTGAAAAAGGAAGGATGCTATGGAAATTTATAACCTAGCCTCAGGAGGGTTGAATTCTCTATCTAGTGAAAATAATCTTCATGAATGAAGTGGAAATGAAAGAATTCTCAGATGAACAAAAACTCAGAATCTGTCAGTAGCACACCTTCTCTAAAAGAATGGTGAAAGGAAGTTCTCTAAACAGAATTTTGAAGAAATACAGAAAGTTTAGAGCATTGGGAAGAAACAAAAATCAAGAAAATAAATACTCTTCTTCAGGAGTTTTCAAATTTAAGTTTGATGGCTGAATGGTTGAATCTGATGTTTCTCAGTGTGTAGAGAATATAAACAAGGGAGGGTCACTCCTGAGAATTCATCCCAGAGAAATAGAAATTTATATCTACATAAATACCTAATATGATACATCATAGCCACTTTATTTGTAATAGCCAGAAAATCAGAAACAACCAAAATGCCCTTCAATGGGTAAGTTGTTCTACTGTGGTGCAAACATATCATGGAATACCTCTCAACAGTAAAAAAGGAACAAACTATTGATACCCATAAAAACTTAGATCTCAAGGACATTATGCTGAGTGAAAAAAAAGCACCAATCGCAAACATCACATACTGTATGAAATAACAAAACTATAGAGATACAGAACAGGTTAGTAGTTCCCAGATGTTAGAGATGGGGAAAAGGAGACAAAGCTATGGCTATTGGAAAGGTGATATGAGGGATATTTGTGATTAAACTATTTTGTATCTTGATTATAGCAGTTGCTGCACACATCTATACATGTGATAAAATGACATAGAAAAATACATATACATTGTGTACAAATGGCATTTTCCTGATTTTGATATTGTACTAGCATTAAGATATAACCATTATAGGAAACTGAGTGAACAGTACATTGGACTCCTTTATTATCTTTGCAGCTTCTTGTAAGTCTCTAATTATTTAAAAATAAGTTCGCACTCCCATGTTCATTGCAACATTATTCACAATAATAAAGACATAGAAATAATGTAAGTGACCAATGACAGATGAGTGATTAAAGAAAATGTGGTAGATATTTATACAGTGGGATATTACTCAGTCATAAAAATAAGTAAATACTGGGCACCTGGATGGCTTAGTGGGCTAAGCCTTTGCCTTCATCTCAGGTCATGATCTCAGCATCCTAAGATCAAGCCCTGCATCAGGCTCTCTGCTCAGTGGGGAGCCTGCTTCCCTCTCTCTCTCTACCTGCCTCTCTGCCTACTCATGATCTCTCTGTCAAATAAACTAATAAAATCTTTTTTTAAAATTATTAAAAAAAATAAGGAAATACTGCAATTTCTGAGAAGATGAATGGACTTTGAGGGCATTATGCTAAGTAAAATAAGTCATACAGAAAAAAATAAATATTGTATGAGTTCACTTATATGTGGAGTTTAAAATCATCCTATTCATAGACACAGAAAGTAGAATGGTAGTTGCCAAGGGATCTTGGTGTGGGAAATAAAAAGATATTGGTTAAAGGGTCAAACTTTCAGTTATGACGTGAATAAGTTCCAGTAATGTAATGCACAGTATGATGACTACAGTTAACAAAAGAAAGGGTACCTGCACCCCAGTGATCATAGCAACAATGTCCACAATAGCCAAACTAATTGGAAGGAGCTGAGATGTCCTTCAACAGATGAATGGATAGAGAAGATATGGTCCATATATATACAATGGAATATTACTAAGCCATCAGAAAGGATGAATACCAACAGTTTGCATAGACATGTTTGGAATTGGAGCAGACTATGCTAAGTGAAATAAATCGAGCAGAGGAAGACAATTATCATATGGTTTCACTCATATGTGGAACATAAAAAATAGCACTGAGGATCATGGAGAAAGGGGAAAAATCAGGGAGGAAGACAAACTATATAAGACTCTTGACTCCAGAAGCAAAAAAACCAACCTAGAGTTGCAGAAAGGGAGGTGGGTGGGGGGATGGAGTAACTGGGTGATGACCATTAAAGACAGCACATGATGTGGTGAATACTAGGTGTTTTTGCAATTAATGAATCATTGAACATTATATACAAAGCCAATGATGTACAACATGTTGGTTAATTAAATTTAAATAAAATAAAAAAATATCATATTATATATTTGAAAGTGATTAGAAAGTACAATTTTAATTTTATCACCATAATAACAACAGTAAGAAAATTATAATTATGTAACATAAAGAGTGTATTAACTAATCTTATTTTGGTAAATCTATTAAAATATATATGTGTATAAAATCATCACACTGTGCAACGTAAACTTATATAATATGAGGTGTCAATTGTATCTTAATTGAACTGGCATGGAAAAAAGCTAAATGACTGTAGCCCTAACCAACATCTTAATTACAACATCATGAGAAACTCCAAAACAGAATCATTTGTCTAAGTCACTCCTAAATTCCTGACCAGAAGAAACTGTATGAGATAACAAATGTTTATTGTTGTTTAAGCCACTAAAATTTGGTATATATTGTTATGAAGCTGTAGGTAAATAATGTCTATTTAATGTGCTAATATTTTTCAAGTATTTTTGAAAAATCATGAAAGAAATTAATTAAGAAAGTAATTTTGGAGGAAGGTCAACCAATGATGACATAGGATGTTTCTGGGGTACCCTCTCCCCACAGTCACTCCAAATGTACTGATACATAGAACAATTTCCACTGAAAAAGATCCAGAAACCAGCAGAATGACTCTGAGAAAATACCTACACTAAAATGTGTAACAGAAGCTGAGCTACATTCTCATAATCCCCACTCCCATCACAATGCCATACAATAAGGAGATAACCCCCCAATTCCCAACTTCTTGTTGAGGAGCAAAGGTTTGGACCATATATCTATATCTTTCTATATCTCTCCCTGGAAAGATCTTGTACACACATCTAGTGCCTCACATTCTCCAACTTCTACTTGAGGGTTAAGTCCCTAGATCACACAGCTCTGATAGCTAACAGAGCTTGCATTCATGAACTGAAATGAAGGGGTGCTAATTCAAAACAAAAAACATATGAAAATACAAAAATTACTAGGCAAGGTAAATATATAGTTAAATTCAGAATAATTAAATGCTGTAATGGTAGAGGATAAATCATTTTTAACTCAAATATAAAGGTTAAAAAACAAAATATTAAAAATAACTATAAATATAATAATTTCTAATGAATATACAATATAATAAAATGTTAACTGTGACATCAAAAATATAAACTGGGAGGGGGCACTTTTGTATGCGTTCATGGTTAAATTCTTATAGTTTACAATAGATTGTTATAAATGTAGGATGTATTCTATAACTCACATGGAACCACAAAGGAAAAGCCTACAGTAGATACACAAAAAATAAAGAGAAAAAAATCAAGGCCTACCACTGCAGAAAATCATCAAATCAAAAGGAATAGTGCAAAAGTGTTTTAAAGAAAAGAATTATAAAATAACCAAAAGACAATTTATGCAATGTCAATAGTAAGTCCATACCTATCAACAATGACTTTAAATGTAAAAAAACTAAATTCTGCACTCAAAAGACATAGAGTAATTAATTGTATAGATTAAAACAACAACAACAACAACACACACACACACACACACACACACACACACACACACACAAACCCAGGAGCACCTGTGTGGCTTAATTGTTTAAGTGGCTGCCTTAGGCTCAGGTCATGATCAAGGGTTCTGGGATCAAGCACAGGTTGTCATGTTCCCTGCTCAGCAGTGAGTCTGCTTCTCCTCCCTCCATCCATCCCCCACCCCATTCATACTGTCTCTCTCTCTCTCTCTCCCTCAAATAAAAATAAAGTCTTTAGAAAAATCAAGCCTACAAGCGACTCACTTCAGCTTTAGGGAAATATGGAAACTAAAAGTGAAGGGATGGAAAAAGATATTTCATGCAAATGGAAGCCAAAAGAACATAAGGGTAGCTATAGTTATATATGACAAAATGGACTTTAGGAAAAGACTGTAGCAAGACACAAAGAAGGTGATTACATCATTATAAAGGGACTATGGAACCCAGAAATGGACTCTAAACTGTATGGTCAACTAATCTTTGACAAAGCAAGAAAGAATATCCAATGGAAAAAAAGACAGTCTCTTCAATAAATGGTATCAGGAAAATTGGACAGCCACATCCAGAAGAATGAAACTGGACCATTCTCTCACACCATACACAAAAACAAACTCAAAATGAATGAAAGACCTAAATGTGAGACAGGATTCCATAAAAGCCCTAGAGAGAGCATAGGTAGCAATCTCTTTGACCATGGCCACAGCGATTTCTTGCTAGATATGTCTCCACAAGGCAAGGGAAACAAAAGCAAAAATGAACTATTGGGACTTCATCAAGATAAAAAGCCTTTGCACAGCAGAGGAAATAGTCAACAAAATTAAAAGGCAACATACAGAATGGGAGAAGGTATTTGCAAATGTCTTATCAGGTAAAGGGCTATCATCTAAAATCTATAAAGAACTTATCAAATTCAACACCCAAAAAACTAAAAATCTAATAACAAAATGGGCAGAAGACATGAACAGACATTTATCCCCAGAATATAAACAAATGGCCAACAGGGACAAGAAAAAATACTCCACGTCACTTGGCATCAGGGAAATAGAAATCAAAACCACAATGAGATACCACCTCACACCAGTGAGAATGGCTAAAATTAACAAGACAGGAAACAACAAATGTTGGCAAGGGTGTGGCATCTTACACTGGTGGTGGGAATCCAAGGTGGAACAGCCATTCTGGAAAACAGTATGGAGGTTCCTCAAGAAGTTAGAGATAGGGCTACCCTACAACCCAGCAATTGCACTCTTAGGTATTTACACAAAAGATACAAATGTAATGATCTGAAGGGGCACCTGCACCCCAATGTTCATAGCAGCAATGTCCACAAAAGCCAAACTGTGGAAAGAGGGGTCCAGATGACCATTGACATATGAATGGATAAAGAAGATGTGGTATATATATATATATATATATATATATATATATATATTAGAATATTACTCAGCCATCCAAAAGGATGAATAATTACCATTTACATTGATGTGTATAGAACTGGAAGGTATTATGCTGATCAAAATAAGTCAAACAGAGAAAGACAATTATCCTATGGTTTCGCTCATATGTAGAATATAAGAATCAGGGCAGAGGACCATAGGAGATGGGAGGAAAAACAGCATGGGAAGTCATCAGAGAGGGGAAAAAGAAACAAGAGAGACTTAACTATAGGAAACAAACTGAGAGGAGGTGGGTGGAGGGATGGAGTAACTGAGTGATGGGTGTTAAGGAGGGCAGGTGACGTGATAAACACTGGGTGTTATACACAACTAATACTTTATTGAACACTAAACCTGAAACTAATGATGTACTATCAGTTGGCTAATTGAATTTAAATTTAAAAAATGACAAAAGGATCATACACCAAGAAGATAGAACAATTGTAAATATTTATGCATCCACATAGGAGCACCTAGATAGATAAAGAAAATATTAACAAACCTGAAGGGAGAAATAGACAGCAGTACACTAACATCGGGGAACTTCAAACCTCACCTTCAACAATGGGTAGA
Organism: Mustela nivalis; assembly: GCF_964662115.1. Classification (NCBI taxonomy): domain Eukaryota; kingdom Metazoa; phylum Chordata; class Mammalia; order Carnivora; family Mustelidae; genus Mustela; species Mustela nivalis. The sequence goes on along the minus strand of NC_139040.1, from coordinate 63,811,420 downwards.
TAATACAGACAGAAAATTAATAAGAAAATGTTGGACGTAAACTACTATTAGACCAGATGGATCCAACAGACATGTACATAACATTCCATTAAATAGCAGCAGAATGCACATTCTTCCCAAATGCACATGGAATATTCTCCAAGATCATAAGTTAGTCCATAACACAAGACTTAATAAATATAAGAAGACTGAAATGACATCAAGGATCTTTATTAGTATTATTATTATTATTATTTTAGTCACCATACAGTATGTCATTAGTTTTTGATGTAGTGTTCCACGATTCATTGTTTACATATAACACCCACTGCTCCATGCAATACATGCCCTCCTTAATACCCATCACCGGGCCAACCCATCCCCACACACCCCTCCCCTCTAAACCCTCAGTTTGTTTCTCAGATTCCACAGTGTCTCATGATTCTGATCCACCCCTTCATTTTTCCTTCCCTTTCTTAATGTCCTCCATGCTATTCCTTGTGTTCCACAAGTAAGTGAAACCATATGATAATTGACGTTCTCTGCTTGGCTTATTTGACTCAGCATAATCTCCATGAGTCCTGCCCATGTTGATACAAAAGTTGGGTAGTGATCCTTTCTGATGGTTGAGTAATATTCCATTGTATATAGGGACCACATCTTCTTTATTCATTCATCTATTGAAGGGCACCTCAGCTCTTTCCACAGTTTGGCTATTGTGGACATTGCTGCTATGAACACTGGGGTGCATATTCTCTTCACTACATCTGTTTCTTTGGAATACATACCCAGCATTGCAATTGCTGGGTCATAGGGTAGCACTATTTTTAATTTTTTGAGGAACCTCCACACTGTTTTCCAAAGTGGCTGCACCAACTTGCATTCCCACCAACAGTATAAGAGGGTTCCCCTTTCTCTGCACCCTCTCCAACATTTCTTGTTTCTTGCCTTGGTAAGTTTTGCCATTCTGACTAGTGTAAGGTTGTATGTCATTGTTGTTTTGATTCAATTTCCCTGATGCCAAATGACGCAGAACGCTTTTTCATGTGTCTGTTAGCCATTTGTATGTCTTCTTTGGAGAAGTGTCCATTCGTGTCTTCTGCCCACTTTTTTGACTTGATTATTTGGTTTTTGGGTGTTGAGTTTGAGAAATTCTTTATTGATCTTGGATATCAGCCCTTTATCTGTGGTGTCATTTGTAAATATCAAGCATCTTTTCTAACCACAATGGTAAAAAATTAGAAATCAGTTACAAGAAGAAAAAGGGCAATTCACAAATATGTGGAGGTTAAACAACATACTCCTGGACAACCAATGGGTCCAATTTCTTCAAAGAAAAAATTGAAAGGGAAATCAAATATACCTTGAAGCAAAGGAATATAAAAACGCAATGAATCAAAATTAATGAGATGCAGTTCTAAGAGGGAAGTTTATAGTGATAAATGCCTACATTAAGAAAAAAGAGAGGTTCTGACCTAAGATGGCAATTAGGAAGACCCTGAACTCACCCCCTCCCCCAAAACCCACCAAATTACTCCAATTTATAGAACAATTCCTCCTGAAGAACTGAGGGCTGACTGCACAAAACCAGATAGAACTGCAATAGAATAAACAGAACTGCAAAAGACAAAGACATGGTAACAAAGGGAACCCCCACTCCTGGTGCTGCAAAGTGTAAGAGGGACAGATAGTATTGAGGGGCCATAAACAAATTCCTCTGTCCTTGGACACAGGGAGAAAGCCACGATTAAAAAAGCAACTAGCGAGAAGCAAGATGATGGGTGAGTAGGAGACGGAAATACCATTAGGTCCCAGGAGTTCTGCTAGTTATCAAGCCATTCTGAACAACAACAAACTCAACAGGAGGTAGAAGAGAAGATGAGCAGCAACTCTAAGAACAGAAAATCGACCACTTTCTGAAAGGTAGGACATGCAGAGAAGTGAATCCAAAGCAATGGGATGATAGATCACGGTGGGAAGGGCCAGCTCCCAGCAAGCAGTGGAGCAGCAGAGCACAAAAACAGAACTTTTAGAAGTCTGCTCCACTGAGGGACTTTGCTCCAGAGGCTAAGTGGGGGTGGAGCCCTCGCAGGGACAATGTGGTCTCAGGACCCACAGGGCCACAGAAAGACCACAGGTATCTGAGTGTGGCAGAGATTCCCTGTATCGGAGTGGGGAAGCCAGCTACAGAGATGGAGCCAAGGACTGAGCTCTCAGCTTGGGGGGACCTTAAACCATGATCCAAGGCATAGCTGGGCCACTTCTTTTCAAGCAGAGACCCCACAAGTGGCAGATCTGGAAAGACCCCTTCCTTCCTCCTCTGGGAGGAGCAGCACAGGAGTTCATGGCAGGAATCTGCTGGGTTTGGAGACTCCAAACAGGGCCATGTGCCAGAGATAGAAACGGTCGGTCACAGGCTGGATGAGCTTGGAGCGTGGCTGGAGACCAGGGAGATGGGAGGGATTGACTGCTTTTCTCAGAGCACACACTGAGGAGTGGGGCACCAAGATCCCAGCTCCTCCAGACCAGAGATTGGGAGGCTGTTACTTTCATTCCCATCCTCCAAATCTCTGTGGAAAGTGTTCAGGGAACAAAAGCTCCGAGAGCCAACCAGAGCAGATTACTTAGCCAGGTCCCTGGCAAGGGTGGTGCAATTCTTTTTTTTTTTTCTTTTAATTTTTTGAATTTTTTTATTTTCATAAAACAGTATTCATTATATTTTCACCACACCCAGTGCTCCATGCAATCCGTGCCCTCTATAATACCCACCACCTGGTACCCCAACCTCCCAACCCCCGCCACTTCAAAACCCTCAGATTGTTTTTCAGAGTCCATAGTCTCTCCTGATTCACCTCCCCTTCCAATTTACCCCAACTCCCTTCTCTTCGCTAACACCCCTTGTGCTCCATGATATTTGTTATGCTCCACAAATAAGTGAAACCATATGATAATTGACTCTCTCTGCTGGACTTATTTCACTCAGCATAATCTCTTCCAGTCCCATCCATGTTGCTACAAAAGTTGGGTATTCATCCTTTCTGATGGAGGCATAATACTCCATAGTGTATATGGACCACATCTTCCTTACCCATTCGTCCGTTGAAGGGCATCTTGGTTCTTTCCATAGTTTGGCGATCATGGCCATTGCTGCTATAAACATTGGGGTACAGATGGCCTTTCTTTTCACGACATCTGTATCCTTGGGGTAAATACCCAGGAGTGCAATTGCAGGGTCATAGGGAAGCTCTATTTTTAATTTCTTGAGGAATCTCCACACTGTTCTCCAAAGAGGCTGCACCAACTTGCATTCCCACCAACAGTGGAAGAGGGTTCCCCTTTCTCCACATCCTCTCCAACACATGTTGTTTCCTGTTTTGTTAATTTTGGCCATTCTAACTGGTGTAAGGTGATATTTCAATGTGGTTTTAATTGGAATCTCCCTGAGGGCTAATGATGATGAACATTTTTTCATGTGTCTGATAGCCATTTGTATGTCTTCATTGGAGAAGTGTCTGTTCATATCTTCTGCCCGTTTTTTTAAATGTTTGCCTGTTTCGTGTGTGTTGAGTTTGAGGAGTTCATTATAGATCCTGGATACCAACCTTTTGTCTGTGCTGTCATGTGAAATTTCTTCTCCCATTCCGTGGGTTGCCTCTTTGTTTTTTTTGTTTTTGACTGTTTCCTTTGCTGTGCAGAAGCTTTTGATTTTGATGAAGTCCCAAAAGTTCATTTTCACTTTTGTTTCCTTTGCCTTTGGAGACATATCTTGAAAGAAGTTGCTGTGGCTGATATCGAAGAGATTACTGCCTATGTTCTCCTCTAGGATTCTGATGGATTCCTGTCTCACGTTGAGGTCTTTTATCCATTTTGAGTTTATCTTTGTGTACGGTGTAAGAGAATGGTCGAGTTTCATTCTTCTACATATAGCTGCCCAGTTTTCCCAGCACCATTTATTGAAGATACTGTCTTTTTTCTTCCACTGCATATTTTCTCCTGTTTTGTCGAGGATTAATTGACCATAGGGTTGAGGGTCCATATCTGGGCCCTCTACTCTGTTCCACTGGTCTATGTGTCTGTTTTTATGCCAGGACCATGCTGTCTTGGTGATCACAGCTTTGTAATAAAGCTTGAAATCAGGTAACGTGATGCCCCCAACTTTATTTTTGTTTTTCAACATTCCCTTAGCGATTCGGGGTCTCTTCTGATTCCATACAAATTTTAGGATTATTTGCTCCATCTCTTTGAAGAATAACGGTGGAATTTTGATCGGAATGGCATTAAAAGTATATATTGCTCTAGGCAATATAGACATTTTAACAAAGTTTATTCTTCCGATCCAAGAGCATGGAATGGTCTTCCATCTATTTGTGTCTTCTTCAATTTCTTTCATGAGTGTTCTGTAGTTCCTCGAGTACAGATCCTTTACCTCTTTGGTTAGGTTTATTCCCAGGTATCTTATGGTTCTTGGTGCTAGAGTAAATGGAATCGATTCTCTAATTTCCTGTATTTTCTGTATTTTCATTGTTAGTGTATAAGAAAGCCACTGATTTCTGCACATTGAAGTTGTATCCTGCCACGTTGCTGAATTGCTGTATGAGTTCTAGTAGTTTGGGGGTGGAGTCTTTTGGGTTTTCCATATAAAGAATCATGTCATCTGCAAAGAGAGAGAGTTTGACTTCTTCATTACCAATTTGGATGCCTTTTATTTTTCTTTTTTCCAATCATTCATGAATTTTTTTTAAATTTTTTCTTTTTTATAAATATATATTTTTATCCCCAGGGGTACAGGTCTGTGAATCGCCAGGTTTACACACTTCACAGCACTCACCAAAGCACATACCCTCCCCAATGTCCATAACCCCACCCCCTTCTCCCAAAGCCCCTCCCCCCAGCAACCCTCAGTATGTTTTGTGAGATTAAGAGTCACTTATGGTTTGTCTCCCTCCCAATCCCATCTTGTTTCACTGATTCTTCTCCTACCCACTTAAGCCCCCATGTTGCAACACCACTTCTTCATATCAGGGAGATCATATGATAGTTGTCTTTCTCTGCTTGACTTATTTCGCTAAGCATGATACGCCCTAGTTCCATCCATGTTGTTGCAAATGGCAAGATTTCATTTCTTTGATGGCTGCATAGTATTCCATTGTGTATATATACCACATCTTCTTGATCCATTCATCTGTTGATGGACATCTAGGTTCTTTCCATAGTTTGGCTATTGTGGACATTGCTGCTATAAACATTCGGGTGCACGTGCCCCTTTGGATCACTACGTTTGTATCTTTAGGGTAAATACCCAATAGTGCAATTGCTGGGTCATAGGGCAGTTCTATTTTAAACATTTTGAGGAACCTCCATGCTGTTTTCCAGAGTGGCTGCACCAGCTTGCATTCCCACCAACAGTGTAGGAGGGTTCCCCTTTTTCCGCATCCTTGCCAGCATCTGTCATTTCCTGACTTGTTGATTTTAGCCATTCTGACTGATGTGAGGTGATATCTCATTGTGGTTTTGATTTGTATTTCCCTGATTCCAAGAGATATGGAGCACTTTTTCATGTGTCTGTTGGCCATCTGGATGTCTTCTTTGCAGAAATATCTGTTCATGTCCTCTGCCCATTTCTTGATTGGATTATTTGTTCTTTGGGTGTTGAGTTTGCTAAGTTCTTTATAGATTTTGGACACTAGTCCTTTATCTGATATGTCGTTTGCAAACATCTTCTCCCATTCTGTCAGTTGTCTTTTGATTTTATTAACTGTTTCCTTTGCTGTGCAAAAGCTTTTGATCTTGATGAAATCCCAATAGTTCATATTTGCCCTTGCTTCCCTTGCCTTTGGTGTTGTTCCTCGGAAGATGTTGCTGCGGCTGAGGTCGAAGAAGTTGCTGCCTGTGGTCTCCTCAAGGATTTTGATGGATTCCTTTCGCACATTGAGGTCCTTCATCCATTTTGAGTCTATTTTTGTGTGTTGTAAGGAAATGGTCCAATTTCATTTTTCTGCATGTGGCTGTCCATTTTTCCAAGCACCATTTATTGAAGAGGCTGTCTTTTTTCCACTGGACATTCTTCCCTGCTTTGTCAAAGATTAGTTGACCATGGAGTTGAGGGTCTATTTCTGGGCGCTCTATTCTGTTCCATTGATCTATGTGTCTGTTTTTGTGCCAGTACCATGCTGTCTTGATGATGACAGCTTTGTAATAGAGCTTGAAGTCCGGAATTGTGATGCCACCAACATTGGCTTTCTTTTTCAATATCCCTTTGGCTATTCGAGGTCTTTTCTGGTTCCATATAAATTTTAGAATTATTTGTTCCATTTCTTTGAAAAAGATGGATGGTACTTTGATAGGAATTGCATTAAATGTGTAGATTGCTTTAGGTAGCATAGACATTTTCACAATATTTATTCTTCCAATCCAGGAGCACGGAACATTTTTCCATTTCTTTGTGTCTTTCTCATTTTCTTTCTTGAGTACTTTATAGTTTTCTGAGTATAGATTCTGTGCCTCTTTGTTTAGGTTTATTCCTAGGTATCTTGTGATTTTCAGTGCAATTGTAAATGGGATTGACTCTTTAATTTCTCTTTCTTCTGTCTTGTTGTTGGTGTAGAGAAATGCAACTGATTACTGTGCATTGGTTTTATATCCTGACACTTTACTGAATTCCTGTATAAGTTCTAGCAGTTTTGGAGTGGAGTCTTCTGGGTTTTCTACGTATAGTATCATATCATCTGCGAAGAATGATAATTTGACTTCTTCTTTGCTGATTTGGATGCCTTTAATTTCCTTTTGTTGTCTGATTGCTGAGGCTAGGACCTCTAGTACTATGTTGAATAGCAGTGGTGATAATGGACATCCCTGCCATGTTCCTGACCTTAACGGAAAAGCTTTAGTTTTTCTCCATTGCGAATGATATTTGGGGTGGGTTTTTCATAGATGGCTTTGATGATATTGAGGTATGTGCCCTTTATCCCTACACTTTGAAGAGTTTTGATCAGGAAGGGATGCTGTACTTTGTCAAATGCTTTTTCGGCATCTATTGAGGGTATCATATGGTTCTTGCTCTTTCTTTATTGATGTGTTGTATCACATTGACTGTTTGCAGATGTTGAACCAACCTTGCAGCCCTGGAATAAATCCCACTTGGTCGTGGTGAATAATCCTTTTAATGTACTGTTGAATCCTATTGGCTAGTATTTTGTTGAGTATTTTCGCATCTGTGTTCATCAAGGATATTGGTCTATAGCTCTCTTTTTTGATGGGATCCTTGTCTGGTTTTGGGATCAAGGTGATGCTGGCTTCATAAAATGAGTTTGGAAGTTCTCCTTCCATTTCTATTTTTTTGGAACAGTTTCAGGAGAATAGGAATTAGTTCTTCTTTAAATGTTTGGTAGAATTCCCCCGGGACGCCGTCTGGCCCTGGGCTTTTGTTTGTTTGGAGATTTTTAATGACTGTTTCAATCTCCTTACTGATTATGGGTCTGTTCAGGCTTTCTACTTCTTCCTGGTTCAGTTGTGGTAGTTTATATGTTTCTAGGAATGCATCCATTTCTTCCAGATTGTCAAATTTGTTGGCGAAGTGTTGCTCATAGTATGTTCTTATAATAGTTTGTATTTCTTTGGTGTTAGTTGTGATCTCTCCTCTTTCATTCCTGATTTTATTTATTTGGGTCCTTTCTCTTTTCTTTTTGATAAGTTGGGCCAGGGGTTTATCAATTTTGTTAATGCTTTCAAAGAACCAGCTCCTAGTTTCGTTGAATTGTTCTATTGTTTTTTTGGTTTTTATTTCATTGATTTCTGCTCTGATCTTTATGATTTCTCTTCTCCTGCTGGGTTAGGGTTTCTTTCTTGTTCTTTATGCAGCTCCTTTAGGTGTAGGGTTAGGTTGTGTACCTGAGACCTTTCTTGTTTCTTGAGAAAGGCTTGTACCGCTATATATTTTCCTCTCAGGACTGCCTTTGTTGTGTCCCACAGATTTTGAACAGTTGTGTTTCATTATCATTTGTTTCCATGATTTTTTTCAATTCTTCTTTAATTTCCCGTTTGACCCATTCATTCTTTAGAAGGATGCTGTTTAGTCTCCATGTATTTTGGTTCTTTCCAAACTTCCTTTTGTGGTTGAGTTCTAGCTTTAGAGCATTTTGGTCTGAAAATATGCAGGGAATGATCCCAATCTTTTGATACCAGTTGAGTCCTGATTTAGGACCGAGGATGTGATCTATTCTGGAGAATGTTCCATGTGCACTAGAGAAGAATGTGTATCTTTTGCTTTGGGATGAAATGTTCTGAATATATCTGTGAGGTCCATCTGGTCCAGTGTGTCATTTAAGGCCTTTATTTCCTTGCTGATCTTTTGCTTGGATGATCTGTCCATTTCAGTGAGGGGAGTGTTAAAGTCCCCAACTATTATTGTATTATTGTTGATGTGTTTCTTTGATTTTGTTATTAATTGGTTTATATAGTTGGCTGTTCCCACGTTGGGGGCATAGATATTTAAAATTGTTAGATCTTCTTGTTGGGCAGACCATTTGAGCATGATATAGTGTCCTTCCTCATCTCTTATTATAGTCTTTGGCTTAAAATCTAATTAATCTGATATAAGGATTGCCACAACTCCTTTCTTCTGATGTCCATTAGCATGGTATATTCTTTTCAATCCCCTCACTTTAAATCTGGAGGTGTCTTCGGGCTTAACATGAGTTTCTTGGAGGCAACAAAGAGATGGGTTTTGTTTTTTTATCCATTCTGATACCCTGTGTCTATTGACAGAGGCATTTAGCCCATTAACATTCAGGGTAACTATTGAGAGATATGAATTTAGTGCCATTGTATTGCCTGTAAGGTGACTGTTACTGTATATGGTCTCTGTTCCTTTCTGATCTACCACTTGTAGGCTCTCTCTTTGCTTAGAGGACCCCTTTCAATATTTCCTGTAGAGCTGGTTTGGTGTTTGCAAATTCTTTCAGTTTTTGTTTGTCCTGGAAGCTTTTAATCTCTCCTTCTATTATCAATGATAGCCTAGCTGGATATAGTATTCTTGGCTGCATGTTTTTCTCATTTAGTGCTCTGAAAATATCATGCCAGCTCTTTCTGGCCTGCCAGGTCTCTGTGGATAAGTCAGCTGCCAATCTAATATTTTTATCATTGTATGTTACAGACTTCTTTTCCCAGGCTGCTTTCAGGATTTTCTCTTTGTCACTGAGACTTGTAAATTTTCCTATTAGTTGATGGGGTGTGGGCCTATTCTTATTGATTTTGAGGGGTGTTATCTGAACCTCCTGAATTTTGATGCTCGTTTCCTTTGCCATATTGGGAAATTTCTCCCCAATAATTCTCTGCAGCATACCTTCTGCTCCCCTCTCTCTTTCTTCTTCTTCTGGCATCCCAATTATTCTAATGTTGTTTCGTCTTATGGTGTCAGTTATCTCTCGAATTCTCCCCTCGTGGTCCAGTAGGTGTTTGTCCCTCTTTTGCTCAGCTTCTTTATTCTCTGTCATTTGGTCTTCTATATCACTAATTCTTTCTTCTGCCTCATTTATCCTAGCAGTGAGAGCCTCCATTTTTGATTGCACCTCATTAATAACTTTTTTTATTTCAACTTGTATAGATTTTAGTTCTTTTATTTCTCCAGAAAGGGTTTTTATATCTCCTGAGAGGATTTCTCTAATATCTTCCATGCCTTTTTCGAGCCCGGCTAGAACCTTGAGAATTGTCATTCTGAACTCTAGATCTGACATATTACCAATGTCTGTATTGATTAGGTCCCTAGCCTTCGGTACTGCCTCTTGTTCTTTTTTTGTGGTGAATTGTTCTGCCTTGTTATTTTATCCAGATAAGAGTATATGAAGGAGCAAGTTAAATACTAAAATGGTGGCAACAACCCCAGGAAAATATGCTTCAACCAAATCAGAAGAGATCCCAAATTGTGAGGGGGGGAGAAAGGGAATAAAAAGAGGTTCACAAAGGGAGAAAGAAAAAAAGAAAAAAGAAAGAAAAGAAAAGGATTTAAAAATAGAAAATGAATAAAGAAAAATATAAAAAAGAAAAATATATATATTAGATAAACTAGTTTTAAAAAAAGGTTATAAAAGAAAAGGGTAAAAGTTAAAAAAGAATTTTACCAGAAGGTGAGAAAAAAAAACAAAAAATGAAAAAAAAATTAAATTAACTGCAAGACTAAAAAAAATCACAGGGAGAAAGCCATGAGTTCCATGCTTTGCTTTCTCCTCCTCTGGAATTCTGCTGCTCTCCTTGGTATTGAAACCGCACTCCTTGGTAGGTGAACTTGGTCTCGGCTGGATTTCTTGTTGATCTTCTGGGGGAGGGGCCTTGTGTAGTGATTCTCAAGTGTCTTTGCCCCAGGCAGAATTGCACTGCCCTTATCAGGGGCCGGGGTGAGTAATCCGCTCAGGTTTGCTTTCAGGAGCTTTTGTTCCCTGAGCGCTTTCCGTAGAGTTCCGGAGGATGGGAATACAAATGGCGGCCTCCTGGCCTCCGGCCTGGAGGAGCCAAGAGCCCGGGGCCACACTCTTCAGTGTGCCCAGTTACTCCCGTCTGCCTGACCTCCGGCCGCGCTCCGAGCTCACCCAGCCTGCGACCGGTTCAAGGTAACACCGAGCTGCGAGCTTACTGTCGGCTCTGTCTCTGTAGCAGGCATTCCTGTTCCAATACCCGCAAGCTCTGCGACACTCAGACACCCCCGATCCTTCTGTGACCCTGCGGGACCTGAGGCCACGCTGACCCTGCATGGGCTTCGCCCCGGTTTAGCCTCTGGAGCGATGTCCCTCAGCGGAACAGACTTTTAAAACTCCTGATTTTGTGCTCCATCGCTCCGCCCCTTGCCAGGAACCGGTCCCTCCCCCCGGGTTCTATCTTCCCGTCGCTTTGGATTCACGTCTCCGCCAGTCCTACCTTTCAGAAAGTGGTTGTTTTTATGTTTCCAGAATTGCTGTTATTCTTCTCTTCGATCTACCGATGGATTTGCAGGTGTTTGCAATTTTTAGATAAGCTATCCAGCTGATCTCAGGTAGCTGAAGTAGTCTCAGCCTGCTACTTCTCTGCCATCTTGACTCCTCCCTCCTGGGTTTTGTTTTTTTATCCATTCTGATACCCTGTGTCTTTTGACTGGGGCATTTAGCCCATTAACATTCAGGGTAACTATTGAGAGATATGAATTTAGTGCCATTGTATTGCCTATAAGGTTATTGTTACTGGATATTGTCTCTGTTCCTTACTGATCTACCACTTGTAGGCTCTCTCTTTGCTTAGAGGACCCCTTTCAATATTTCCTGTAGAGCTGGTTTGGTGTTTGCAAATTCTTTCAGTTTTTGTTTGTCCTGGAAGCTTTTAATCTCTCCTTCTATTATCAATGATAGACTAGCTGGATATAGTATTCTTGGCTGCATGTTTTTCTCGTTTAGTGCTTTGAAAATATCATGCCAGCTCTTTCTGGCCTGCCAGGTCTCTGTGGATAAGTCTGCTGCCAATCTAATATTTTTACCATTGTAAGTTACAGACTTCTTTTCCCGGGCTGCTTTCAGGATTTTCTCTTTGTCACTAAGACTTGAAAATTTTCCTATTAGCTGATGGGGTGTGGGCCTATTCTTATTGATTTTGAGGGGTGTTCTCTGAACCTCCTCAATTTTGGTGCTAGTTCCCTTTGCCCTATTGGGGATATTCTCCTCAATAATTCTCTCCAGTATACCTTCTGCTCCCCTCTCTCTTTCTTCTTCTTCTGGCATCCCAATTATTCTAATGTTGTTTCATCTTATGGTGTCACTTATCTCTCGAATTCTCCCCTCATGGTCCAGTAGCTGTTTGTCCCTCTTTTGCTCAGCTTCTTTATTCTATGTCATTTGGTCTTCTATATCACAAATTCTTTCTTCTGCCTCATTTATCCTAGCAGTGAGAGCCTTCATTTTTGATTGCACTTCATTAATAGCTTTTTTGATTTCAACTTTGTCAGAGTTTAGCTCTTTTATTTCTCCAGAAAGGGTTTTTATATCTCCCGAGAGGGTTTCTCTAATATCTTCCATGCCTTTTTCGAGCCCGGCTAGAACCTTGAGAATTGTCATTCTGAACTCTAGATCTGACATATTACCAATGTCGGTATTGATTAGCTCCCTAGCCTTCGGTACTGCCTCTAGTTCTTTTTTTTTGTGGTGAATTTTTCCACCTTGTCATTTTGTCCAGATAAGAGTATGTGAAGGAGCAAGTAAAATACTAAAAGGGTGGCTACAACCCCAGGAAAATATGCTTTAACCAAATCAGAAGAGGTCCCAAATCGTGACGGGGGAGAAAGGGGATAAAAAGAGGTTGGAAAAGAAAGAAAGAGAAAAAAAGAAATGAATTAAAAAAAGAAAACGAATAAAGAAAAATATGAAAAAGAAAGTATATATATATTAGATAAACTAGTTAAAAATCATTAAAAAAGAAAAGGGTAAAATTTTAAAAAAATTTTAGCAGAAGAAGAGAAAAAAATTGAAAAGAAAAAAATTAAATTTACTGCAAGACTAAAAAAATGACAGGGAGAAAGCCATGAGTTCCATGCTTTGCTTTCTCCTCCTCTGGAATTCTGCTGCTCTCCTTGGTATTGAAACCGCACTCCTTGGTAGGTGAACTTGGTCTTGGCTGGATTTCTTGTTGATCTTCTGGGGGAGGGGCCTGGTGTAGTGATTCTCAAGTGTCTTTGCTCTAGGCGGAATTGTACCGCCCTTACCAGGGTCCGGCCTGAGTAATCAGCTCGGGTTTGCTTTCAGGAGCTTTTGTTCCCTGAGCGCTTTCCGTAGAGTTCCAGAGGACAGGAATACAAATGGTGGCCTTCTGGTCTCCGGCCTGGAGGAGCCGAGAGCCCGGGGCCCCACTCCTCAGTGCACCCTCAGAGAACAGCGCCCAGTTACTCCCATCTGCCTGACCTCCGGCCCCACTCCGAGCTCACTGAGCCTGCGACCGGATCAAGGTAACCCCCGAGCTGGGAGCTTACTGTTGGCTCTGTCTCTGTAGCCGGCTTTCCCGTTCCAATACCCGCAAGCTCTGCGACACTCAGACACACCCGATCCTTCTGTGACCCTGCGGGACCTGAGGCCACGCTGACCCCGCGAGGGCGTCGCCCCGGTTTAGCCTCTGGAGCAATGTCCCTCAGTGGAACCGACTTTTAAAAGTCCCGATTTTGCGCTCCGTTGCTCCGCAGCTTGCCAGGAGCCGGCCCCTCCCCCAGGGTCTATCTTCCTGTCGCCTTGGATTCACTTCTCCGCCAGTCCTACCTTTCAGAAAGTGGTTGTTTTTCTGTTTTCAGTATTGCTGTTCTTCTTCTCTTCGATCTGCCGATGGATTTGCAGGTGTTTCCAATCTTTAGATAAGCTATCTAGCTGATCTCCTGCTAGCTGAAGTAGTCTCAGCCTGCTACTTCTCTGCCATCTTGACTCCTCCCTCACCAATTTGGATACCTTTTATTTCCCTTTGTTGTCTGACTGCTGTTGCTAGGACTTCTAATACTATGTTGAACAAGAGTGGTGAAAGTGGGCATCCTTGTCTTGTTCCTGATCTCAACAGGAAGGCTGCAAGCTTTTTCCCATTGAGGATGATATTTGCTGTGGGTCTTTCATAGATAGATTTGATGAGGTTCAGGAATGTTCCCTCTATCCCTATACCTTGAAGCGTTTTCATCAGGAACGGATGCTGGATTTTGTCAAATGCTTTTTCTGCATCAATTGAGAGGACCACGTGGTTCTTCTCTCTTCTCTTATTAATTTGTTCTATCACATTGATTGATTTGCGAATGTTGAACCATCCTTGCAGCCCAGGGATGAATCCCACCTGATCATGGTGGGTGATCTTTTTAATGTGCTGTTGGATCCTGTTGGCTAGGATCTTGTTGAGAATCTTAGCATCCATATTCATCAGTAATATTGGTCTGAAATTCTCCTTTTTGGTAGGGTCTTTGCCTGGTTTGGGGATCAGGGTAATGCTGGCTTCATAGAAAGAGTCTGGAAGTTTTCCTTCTGCTTCAATTTTTTGAAACAGCTTCAGGAGAATAGGTGTTACTTCTTCTTTGAAGGTTTGGTAGAATTCCCCAGGGAATCCGTCAGGTCCTGGGCTCTTGTTTTTTGGGAGGTTTTTGATCACTGCTTCAATCTCGTCATTAGATATTGGTCTATTCAGGTCGTCGATTTCTTCCTGGTTCAATTTTGGTAGTTTACATTTTTCCAGGAATGCATCCATTTCATCTAGGTCGCTAAGCTCATTGGCATATAACTGTTGATAATAATTTCTGATGGTTGTTTCTACTTCCTTGGTGTTCGTTGTGATCTCTCCCTTTTCATTCATAATTTTATGAATTTGGGCTTTCTCTCTTTTCTTTTGGATTAGTGTGGGCAATGGTTTATTGATCTTATTGATTCTTTCTAAAAACCAGCTTCTAGTTTCATTGATACATTTTATGGTATCTCTGGTTTCTACCTCATCGATCTCAGCTCTAATCTTGATGATTTCCCTTCTTATGTGTGGAGTTGGTTTGATTTGTTGTTGATTCTCCAGTAGTTTAAGGTGCAGAGACAGCTGCTGTGTTCTGGTTTTTCAATTTTTTTGAGGGAGGCTTGGATGGCTTTGTGTTTCCCCCTTAGGACTGCCTTTGCTATATCCCATAGGTTTTGGACCGAAGTGTCTTCATTGTCATTGGTTTCCATGAATTGTTTCAGTTCTTCCTTGATCTCCTGGTTGATCCAAGCATTCTTAAGCAAGGTGGTCTTTAGCTTCCAGGTGTTTGAGTTCCTTCTGAACTTTTCCTTGTGATTGAGCTCCAGTTTCAAAGCATTGTGATCTGAGAATATGCAGGGAATAATCTCAGTCTTTTGGTATCGGTTGAGTCCTGATTTGTGACCCAGTATGTGGTCTATTCTGGAGATGGTTCCATGTGCACTTGAGAAGAATGAGTGTTCTGTTGTTTTAGGGTGGAATGTTCTGTATATATCTATGAGGTCCATCTGGTCCAATGTGTCATTCAATGCTCTTGTTTCTTTATTGATTTTCTGCTTCGATGATCTGTCTAATTCTGAGAGAGGCATGTTAAGATCTCCTATGATTAGTGTATTCATATCAATATGACTCTTTATCTTGATTAACAGTTTTCTTAAGTAATTGGCTGCTCCCATATTGGGAGCATAGATGTTTACAATTGTTGGATCATCTTGGTGGATAGTAAGGGTGGTGCAATTCTGCCTCCGGCAAAGACATTTGAGAATCACTGCAACAGGTCCCTCCCACAGAAGATCAGCAAGAACATCCAGCCAAGACGAAGGGAAAGCAACACATAGAATTCATGGCTTTTTTCCCCCATGATCCTTTAGTCTTGCAAAGTTAAATTTTTTTAATTTTATTTTTTTCTTATTCTGTTTTTTAAACGTTTCCTCTTTTAACGTTTTTTAACTAGTTTATCTCAACAAAACCTTTCTTAAAAATTCTTTTTAAACCTTCACTGTTATAGTCATATTTTATCCCTTCATTGTATTTAATCTTATTTTTTGTATACATATAGAGTCTTTTTTTCCTAAAAAAATATTGGGATACAATTTCTTCTAATAGATCAAAATATACTCTAACCTAGCACATGGCTTTGTTCTAGTCTCTAGCCTGAACACATACCCTCCATTTTCTTTTTTATTACAACCAACTTGTCCTATCAATTCTTTTTTTAGAATTTTTAAAAATTTTCATCTTTACAGTCATATTCCATCCCTTCATCGTGTTTACCCTTATTTTTGTATACATATAAGTTTTTCCTCCTTTAAAATTTTGGGAGATAGTTTCTTCTAAGAGACCAAAACACATCCAAAATCAAGTGGGTCGCTTTGATCTCTCCACCATGTATATAATTTTTATTTTTAGTTTTTTAATTTTTATTTACTTTTTCCCCCTTTCTTCTCCCCTTGGTTTTGGATCTCTTCTGATTTGGTTAGCATATGCTTTTCCGGGGTCTTTGCCACCCTTTCAGTATTTTATTCACTCATTCATATATTCTTATCTAGATAAAATGACAAGGCAGAAAAACTCACCACAAAACAAAAACAAAGAGCAAAAACAACAATAACAAACAAACAAAAACCAGAGACAATACCGATGGCTAGGGACCTAATCAATATGGATATTGGTAATATGTCAGATCTAGGGTTCAGAACGACAGTTCTCAAGGTGCTAGATGGGCTCAAAAAAGGCATGGAAGACATTAGAGAAACCTTTTCTGGAGAAATAAAAGAACTAAAATCTAACCCAGTTGAAATAAAAAAAGCTATTAATGAGGTGCAATAAAAAACAAAGGAGGCTTGGGGCGCCTGGGTGGCTCAGTGGGTTAAGCCGCTGCCTTCAGCTCAGGTCATGATCTCAGGGTCCTGGGATCGAGTTCTGCATCGGGCTCTCTGCTCAGCAGGGAGCCTGCTTCTCTCCCTCCCTCCCTCTCTCTCTCTCTCTCTCTCTCTCTATGCCTGCCTCTCTGTCTACTTGTGATCTCTCTCGGTCAAATAAATAAATAAATCTTAAAAAAAAAAAAAGGGAGGCTCTTACTTCTGGGATAAATGAGGCAGAAGAAAATTTGTGATATAGAAGACCAAATGATGGAGAGTAAAGTAGCTGAGCACTAGAGACACAAACAACTACGGGACAACAATTGGAGAATTTGAGAGAAAAGTGATACCATAAGACAGAACAATATTAGAAAAATTGGGATTCCAGAAGAAGAAAGAGAGAGGGGGGCAGAAGGTGTATTGGAACAAATTATAGTAGAGAATTTTCCTAATATGACAAAGGGAACAAGCATCAAAATCCAGACTACACAGAGAACCCATCCCAAAATCAATAAAAATAGGTCCACACCCTGTCATCTAATAGTAAAACTTACAAGTCTTAGTGACAAAGAGAAAATCCAGAAAGCAGCCCAGGACAAGAAGTCCATAATATACAATGGCAGACTTATCTGCAGAGACCCGTCAGGCCAGAAAGAACTGGTATGACATATTCAGAGAACTAAATGAGAAAATATGCAGACAAGAATACTATATCCAGCTAGGTTGGTATTGAAAATAGAAGGAGATATGAAAGCTTCCAGGACAAATAAAAATTAAAAGAATTTGCAAACACCAAACCAGCCCTACAGGAAATATTGAAAGGGATCCTCTAAGCAGAGAGAGAGCCTAAAAGTAACAGACCAGAATGGAACAGAGGGTTATTTGCCACGACCAAGTGGGATTTATTCTGGGGCTGCAAGGTTGGTTCGACATCTGCAGATCAATCAAAGTGATACATTAATAAAAGAACAAGAACCATATAATAATCTCAATAGATGCTGAAAAAAGCATTTGACAAAGTACAGCATCCTTTCTTGATCAAAACTCTTCAAAGCGTAGGGATGGGGGGTACACACCTCAATATCATCAAAGGCATCTATGAAATACTAACAGTGAATATCATTCTCAATGGGGAAAAAACTGAGAGCTTTTCCCCTAAGGTCAGGAACACAGCAGAGCTCTCCACTATAACCACTGCTATTCAACATAGTACTAGAAGTCTTAGCCTCAGCAATTGGACAACAAAAATAAATAACATGCATCCAAATCAGCAAAGAAGAAGTCAAACTCTCACTCTTTGCAGGTGATATGATACTTTACGTGGAAAATCCCAAAGACTCCACTCCAAAACTGCTAGAACTCACACAGGAATTCAGTAAACTGTCAGGATATAAAATCAATGCACAGAATTCTGTTGCATTTCTATACACCAACAGCAAGACAGAAGAAAGAGAAATTAAGGAGTCAATCCCATTTACAATTGCACCCAAAACCGTGATACCTAGGAATAAACCTAACCAAAGAGGCAAAGAATCTGTACTCAGAAAACTACTACATACTCATGAAAGAAATTGAGGAAGACACAAAGAAATGGAAAAATGTTCCATGCTCCTGGATTGGAAGAACAAATATTGTGAAAATGTCTATGCTGCCTAGAGCAATCTACACATTTAATGCAATCCCTATCAAAATACCATCATTTCTTTTTTTTTCAAAGTAATGGAACAAATAATCCTGAAATTTATGTGGAACCAGAAAACACCCCAAATAGCCAGAGGTATGTTGAAAAAGAAAACCCATGTTGGCTACATCACAATTCCAGACTTCAGGCTCTATTACAAAGTTGTCATCATCAAGACAGTATGCTACTGGCACAAAAACAGACACATAGATCCATGGAACAGAATAGAGATCCCAGAAATGGACCCTCAACTCTATGGTCAACTGATCTTCAACAAAACCAGGCAAGAATGTTCAATGGAAAAAAGAGAGTCTCTTCAACAAATTGTTTTGGGAAAATTGGACAACTACATGCAGAAGAATGAAACTGGAACATTTCCTTATACCACACACAAAAATAGGCTCAAAATGGATGAAAGACCCCCATATGAGACAAGAATCCATCAAAATCCTTGAGGAGAACACAGACAGCAACCTCTTCTACCTCAGCCACAGCAACTTCCTAGAAACATTGCCAAGGGCAAGGGAAGCAAGGGCAAAAATGAACTTTGGGGACTTCATCAAGATAAAAGGCTTTAGCACAGCAAAGGAAACAGTCAAGTAAACCAAAAGACAACTGACAGAATGGGAAAAGCTATTTACAAATGACATATGAGATAAAGGGCCTGTATCCAAAATCTATAAAAAACATACCAAACTCAACACCCAAAGAACAAATAATCCAATCAGGAAATGGGAAGAAGAAATGAACAAACATTTCTGCAAAGAAGACATCCAAATGGCCAACAGGCACATGAAAAAGTGCTGAACATCACTCGGCACCAGGGAAACACAAACCAAAAGCACAGTGAGTTACCACCTCACACCAGTCAGAATGGCTAAAATTAACACGGCAGGAAATGACAGATGTTGGCGAGGATGTGGAGGAAGGCAAACCCTCCTGCGCTGTAGGTGGGAATGCAAGCTGCTGCAGCCACTCTGGAAAACTGTATGGAGGTTCCCCAAAAAATTGAAAGCAAAGCCACCCTTTGACCAAGAAATTGCACAACTGGGTATCTACCCTAAAGATACAAATGTAGTGATCTGAAGGGGCATGTGCACCCCAATGTTTAGAGCACCAATGTCCACAGTAGACAAACTATGGGAAGAGCCCAGATGTCCATCAACAGATGAATAGATAAAGAACATGGCACACACACACACACACACACACACACACACACACACACAGGAATACTATGCATCCATCAAAAAAGGAAATCTTGCCATTTGCAACAACATGGGTGGAACTAGAGGGTATTATGGTAAGCAACATAAGTCAATTGGAGAAAGACAATTATCATATTATCTCACTGATATGAGGAATTTGAGAAACAAGACAGAGGATCATAGAGGAAGGGAGGGAAAAATGAAACAAGATGGGACCGGGGAGGGAGATAAACCATAAGACACTCTTAATCTCGGGAAACAAACTGAAGGTTGCTGGAAGGGATGAGGGTGGGAGGTATAGGGTGACTGGTTGATGGACATTGGGGAGGGTATGTGCTATAGTGAGTGCTGTGGATTGCGTAAGATTGATGAATCACAGACCTGTACCTCTGAAACAAATAATACATTATATGCTAATTTAAAAAGGTTTTATCCATTTATTTTGAGAGAGAGAGATAGCACATGAACGGGGGGGGGGCAGTGGAAGAGAGAGATTGAGAATCCCAAGCAGACTCGCCCCTAAGCTCAGAGCCCAATGTGAAGATCAATCTTACAACCCTGAGATCAGGACCTGAGCAAAACCAACAATCTAGTGCTTAATGACTGAACCACCAAGGCACCCCCATATAGAAACGCTTTTAAAGAGTTGTAAGATTCAGCATGCTCTGGACCTTGTTTCCCTTTTCAGTATCATCTTTGTTCACTCCTCACCAAACATTCCTCACTCTAATCACACCCAAAACCTCACCATTCCCCCAAACATACCAACCATTCTCACTACCAACTCTATGCCTTTGTACATACCCCTTCAGTTTCCTGCAATACCCTTTGCTCGCTTTCCGGGGTGAAGTTGCCCTTCATATCTCAAATCAGCTGTCCCCTCCAAAGAAGATCACTATGAGCAACATAGTGTAATTGAAAAAATCATGACCAGGGTACATATCCTGACTACCATTCCCTAGCTGTGTGAACTTGAGCAAGTTATTAACCACCATGAACTTCAATTTACTCATCTCTACAATGGAGATAATAATATCTACCTCATAGGGTTGTTGTGAAAGTTAGATGAGATAATACACTTAAGTTGATTGGCATAGTGCCGGACACATAATGGGCCCTCTATAAAAGTTAGAGTCTCTCTCCCTCTCCCCAAGGTAGGAATTAATCATTTTGCCCACAAGGAATCCATATCATTTTGTTCTTATCTCTACAATAACCCTAAATTCTAATTATTTGCTTGCTTCTTTGTTTCTACAAACTAGCCTCTTTGAGAACTCATACTTTCTTATTCATCTTGGCATCTTCAACACCTAGCACAGCGCCTGAGAGTCAATGAGCCCGTCCCAAATATATGTTGGGTTTTGTTTTTTTTTTTTGTTTGAGTCTGGCTTCTGCCCCAAATACTCAATTAAAATGGTTATCCCATGGGTCATCCCTCACCTCTTCATTACCATGTCAATGGAAGCTCAAGTTGTTATCCCTGTCTAGAATAGCTTCCCATTTCCTTACCTACTGAACAAATATTTCTTCACAAATTAGGTCATATCTCTCCTCCCAGAAGCCCTCCCTGATAATCCTAATGAACTCTCCTTTCTATAAGCTGACACAATTCTTATGTGCCTCTCTAAGTGAGACTGCCTGGTCTAAAAAAGGAAAGAAAAAGAAAGGAGAAGGAAAAAAGAGGGAAAAGGTAGAATCAGGATCAAAAATACCTTAACCCATTACATGGAATGGCCATACTTAATAAATTATAAAAAAAAAATTTCTATAAATGAAACATTATCCTGTGCAGCCCCAAGTAGTACAACTAAGAAATAAAAGTTACAGAAGAATGAATTGCAAGTAATGAATCTTACAAATAAGATTGGCCATAAATAGGCAGAGACAGAAGGTGTTACACCGAGTTCACCATCATAAGAGGTCTTAAAACACCTTCTGGATAACTTTTTGTCAGGCACAGTTTATAGAGGAGATTCTGGCACATCAGGTGGAGAAGTTGGACCTATGTGTGTGATGACCTTTTTGTCCTGAGATTGTCTGGTTCTGTGAAAGGGAAAGAATAGAAGAGAAACAATGGCCAAGGCTGCATTGCACTGACTGACAATTTATAACAAAGATAGTGTTCTCAAGGAAGGAGTGAAGAGACGAAAGGAACGAGAAAGGAAAACAAGGGTGCTAGTTCTGAAGGCCTCTGTGAGGTACAAGTAAAGACAGCATGGGAGCTGTCATTGTGTCACTCATATTCTCAGAGACCTTCCCTTTGAGTCTCTTCCTTCCCTTCCCTCTCTACATCCTCAAGTCTGGATGGCTTTGCCTCCCTCCACTCCTGTTGGAATTTATCACAGCTGCCAAGGCTGTCAGATCTCCAGCTCTCCAGTTCTGTTGTCTGGGTAGCCCCAAACATTAATGGGTAGCAATAGCCAGCAGAAGTAACATTTCTAAGATAAGACAAAAGGCACACAAGCCCTATTTCTCTATCCTCTCTGCCTTCATCCCCAGAAGCCTTTACATTCCTGGCTCACAGATATAGAGAGTCTGGGGGAGGAGTGGCTAGTTTTTGAGATTAGTGTTATTAATTCTAGGGATCAGGAAAGATACTTCCTACCTCTCCCAAGAGGAGAGGCAAAGCAATGGAGTAGAATCTGTCCTTCTGACATTTTATAGTGGTACCAAGAAGACCCTCCTGACTTAAAGTCCTATTTTTGTTTGTGGCACAGGTTTCTGTACCAGCCTCTCAACTGGACTTCCTAGTTGCTGCCAAAACATACTAAAACATACTCTGATCACAGCATTCCATGCTTGAGAAACACTAATGGCTTTCCACCACTTACAGAATCAACTTCATGCTCCCTACCACGACCTACAAGGATTCATCTTTTGCCTCTTGCCCTTCACATTCAGTATTTCCACCACACTAAAACTCCTTCAGTTTCATGAAGTTGCCATGGTCACTCACACCACTGGGCATTCAAACATACCATGCCCTCTGCATAGAAATCTACCCCTCAGGTTAGTTTTCCACTTTTTTCCATCCTTAGACTGACTGTGCTGGTTATGCCCTCCACCATCTCTCATCAACACCACTGAAGTCCAAGGGAGTAGCTAAGATGTCAGAGTAGTAGAAGGACTCTAGGCCTGCCTCATCCTTCAAACACATCTAGATAAATATCAAATCATTCTGAATATCCAAGAAATCAATCTGAGGACTGACAGAACAAACTACACAAGTAGAAGAGAGAAGAGGCTGCATCATGGAAGGCAGGAGGTACAGAGATGCGATTTGGAGGAGAAACAGACTGTAGGTGCTGTAGAGGGGAGGAAGCCCTGATGACACACAGAGAGAGGAGGGAAGTGCACAGAGGACTGCACAAGAAAAACATTTCCCCAAAGCCACTGACTGGGAAAAGAAGAGAGGCTGAATTTTCTGAGTTTTTACAGCCAGTGGGGCTCAAAGACTGGAGCTCTAGAGGTCTACAGCATGGCCAGTGTGAAGCCTTAAGGTCATCACAGTGCTCCTGTGGAGAAGGAGGACAGACAACCTGGGAACAGACAGTGCAATTTGAGGATACCCTGGGACACACTGGGAGAGACCCTTTCCCCTTTCTTTGAGCACATCTTGGAGAAATGACATTGCCTTTCCAGGGACAAAGGAACTGATGGGCAGAACTTTCCTTCCCCCACCTGTTTTTTGCATAGGTGCAAAAACACTTGTTGAGGTAGGGTAACTGGGACACAGGCTCTTTGCTGAACTTTACTCCAAATCCCATGCTCCTGTGCTTTGGTGTGACTGCCCTTCTCGATCAAACCTACATCAGTGCCAGTGTAATGAGACCCTCCCCAAGAAGACCAGCATGGGTTCTGGTCATGCCAGGTCCCTAACGTTTGGAGTTTTAAAACTCAAAGGACCTGCCTGGGATAGAGCCCAAGGTGCCAAGATAGTGCCCTGCACTGCTGGGCAGGCACACAACCCAGACACAAGCAGTGTGAAAGCAGTGACCTGAAGAATTCCTGGAACACATGAGGGGAGATGGTCCACTCTTCTGTGAAGGCTTCCCAGATAGCAGAGTGCATCCCTTCTCCAGGGACAAGGGAGCTGGCTGATACCATTTCCCTCTTCCACACCTCAAAATAAAATAACTTCAGTAAACAGTACAGTGCCAACATGGGTGGCCTAAACTGCTTAAACCAAGTCCCACTCTGCTGCATTCTGCAGGACTTGCTTTTCTCAGGCAAGTGTGCCCAAGAACCAGAGCAGCAGGCCCTTACCCCAGAAAACCAACGCAAAACCCCCACATGCACCACATCTACTGATTATAGAGTTCTGCAAATAGCATCTAGTGGAAATAACACCAGGTCTCCTTTAACAAGGGGACCAGAGCACACCTAGTTAAAACTTACTGCAGTCTGGCCAGGGTCAAAGCACTCTTCACTGAAGGCAAGCCGAAACTCTGCAGAAGACTGACCTGGGTGAAAGAGCAGCCAAAACACAGTGGCAGAATGCACACAGCATACACCAGAGATACTTACTGAAGTGCCAGGCCCTGGACAGTGTATATCCTCTTCTTTATAAAGTCATTATTTTGAGGAGCATGAAGTATAACAGGTTCTCCTAACACACAGAAGAAGACCAAGATGTGCACAATATGCTAAGACAGAGGAATTGATCCCAAAATAAAGAACAGGAAGAGGTCAAGGCCAGGGATCTCATCAAAAGAGATAAAAGTAATATGGCTGATTCAGAATTCAAAGCAACAGTCACGTAAAAAAAAAAAAAAAAAAAAAAAAAAAACTGGTCCTGAGAAAAGCATAGAAGACACCAGGGAGTCCCTTATCCCAGAGATAAAAGACCTAAAAAACTAGTCAGACTAAAATGAAAAATGTATTAGCCAAGATTCAAAATCAAGTGGATGTAATGACCACAGAGATAAAGAAGCAGAGGAAAGAAGTGATGTAGAAGACAAAATTGTGAAAAATAATGAAGTCCAAAAGAAGAGGGAAAGAAAAATTTTTAGATCACAAATGTAGAGGTAGGGAACTCAGCGATTCCATAAAGTGTAATAATATTCATAGCATAGAAGTACCAGAAGAAGAAGAGGGAAAAGGGGGCAGAAGGTTTATTTGAGGAAATTGTAGCTGAAAAGTTCCCTAATCTGGGGAAGGAAACAGACATCCAAATCCAGGAGGCACAGAGAACCCCCTTCAAATCAACAAAGGCAGGCAAAGAACAAGACAAATCATAGTTAAATTGGAAAAATACAGATATAAAGAAAAGCTCCTAAAAAGAAGAAGATGAGAGAAGTCCTTATTTACAAGGGAAGACAAATAAGGTAAGCAGCAGATCTCTACACAGAAACATGGCAGGCCAGAAAGAAATGGCGTGATAAGTCCAACATGGTGAATGGGGAAAATATGCAACCAAAAATGCTCTATCCATCAAGGGTATCACTAAGAATAGAAGGAGAGATACAGAGTTTCCCAGAGAAACAAAATGTAAAGGAGTTCCTGACCACTAAACCAGCCTTGCAAGAAATATTAAAAGGGGCTCCTTGAATGGGAAAGAAAGACCAAAAGCAACAAAGACTGGAAAGGAACAGAGAAAATCTCAGGAAACAAAAACAAAACAAGTAATAAAATGGCACTAAATTAATATCTATCAATAATTACTCTGAATGTAAATGGACAATATGCTCCAATCAAGACATAGGGTGTCAGGAGGGATTAAAAAACACAACTTATCTATATGCTGCCTACGTGAGGCTCAATTTAGAGCCCTAGACATCAGCGTATTGAAAGTGAGGGGATGCAATGGCACGGTCATAGGAAAGCTCTATTTTTAATTTCTTGAGGAATCTCCACACTGTTCTCCAAAGAGACTGCACCAACTTGCATTCACACCAAGAGTGGAAGAGGGTTCCCCTTTCTTCACATTCCCTCCAACACATGTTGTTTCCTGTCTTGCTAATTTTGGCCATTCTAACTGGTGTAAGATTTTAATTTGAATCTCTCTGATGGCTAGTGATGATGAACATTTTTTCATCTGTCTGATAGCCATTTGTATGTCTTCATTGGAGAAGTGTCTGTCCATATCTTCTGCCCATTTTTTTTATATGATTGTCTGTTTTGTGTGTGTTGAGTTTGAGGAGTTCATTATAGATCCTGGATATCAACCTTTTGTCTGTACTGTCATTTGCAAATATCTTCTCCCATTCTGTGGGTTGCCTCTTTGTTTTCATGACTGTTTACTTTGCTGTGCAGAAGCTTTTGATTTTGATGAAGTCCCAAAAGTTCATTTTCGCTTTTGTTTCCTTAGCCTCCGGAGACATATCTTGAAAGAAGTTGCTGTGGCTGATATCGAGGAGATTACTGCCTGTGTTCTCCTCTAGGATTCTGATGGATTCCTGTCTCACACTGAGGTCTTTTATCCATTTTGAGTTTATCTTTGTGTACGGTGTAAGAGAATGGTCGAGTTTCATTCTTCTACATATAGCTGCCCAGTTTTCCCAGCACCATTTATTGAAGAGAGTGTCTTTTTTGCACTGTAAATTTTTTCCTGTTTTGTCCAAGATTATTTGACCATAGAGTTGAGGGTCCATATCTGGGCTTTCTACTATGTTCCACTGGTCTATGTGTCTGTTTTTATGCCAGTACCATGCTGTCTTGATGATCACAGCTTTGTAGTAAAGCTTGAAATCAGGTAACGTGATGTCCCCCGTTTTATTTTTGTTTTTCAACATTTCCTTAGCAATTCAGGGTCTCTTCTGATTCCATACAAATTTTAGGATTATTTGCTCCAGCTCTTTGAAGAATACCGGTGGAATTTTGATCAGAATAGCATTAAAAGTATATATTGCTCTAGGCAATATAGACATTTTAACAATGTTTATTCTTCTGATCCAAGAGCATGGAATGCTCTTCCATCTTTTTGTGTCTTCTTCAATTACTTTCATGAGTGTTCTGTAGTTCCTTGAGTACAGATCCTTTACCTCTTTGGTTAGGTTTATTCCCAGGTATCTTATGGTTCTTGGTGCTATAGTGAATGGGATCGAATCTTTAATTTCCCTTTCTGTATTTTCATTGTTAGTGTATAAGAAATCCAGTGATTTCTGTACATTGACTTTGTATCCTGGCACGTTGCTGAATTGCTGTATGAGTTCTAGTAGTTTGGGGGTGTAGTCTTTTGGGTTTTCCATATAAAGAATCATGTCATCTGTGAAGAGAGAGAGTTTGACTTCTTCATTGCCAATTTGGATACCTTTCATTTCTCTTTGTTCTCTGATTGCTGCTGCTAGGACTTCTAATACTATGTTGAACAAGAGTGGTGAGAGTGGGTATCCTTGTCGTGTTCCTGATCTCAACGGGAAGGCTGCAAGCTTTTTCCCATTGAGGTTGATATTTGCTGTGGGTCTTTCATAGGTAGATTTGATGAGGTTCAGGAATGTTCCCTCTACCCCTATACCTTGAAGTGTTTTCATCAGGAACGGATGCTGGATTTTGTCAAATGCTTTTTCTGCATCAATTGAGAGGACCACGTGGTTCTTATCTCTTCTCTTAATAATTTGTTCTATCACGTTGATTGATTTGCGAATGTTGAAACATCCTTATAGCCCAGGGATGAATCCCACCTGGTCATGGTGGATAATCTTTTTAATGTGCTGTTGGATCCTGTTTGCTAGGATCTTGTTGAGAATCTTAGCATCCATATTCATCAGTGATATTGGTCTGAAATTCTCCTTTTTGGTAGGGTCTTTGCCTGGTTTGGGGATCAGAGTAATGCTGGCTTCATAGAAAGAGTCAGCAAGTTTTCCTTCTGCTTCAATTTTTTGAAACCGCTTCAGGAGAATAGGTGTTATTTCTTCTTTGAATGTTTGGTAGAATTCTCCGGGGGAATCCATCAGGTCCCGGCCTCTTGTTTTTTGGGAGGTTTTTGATCACCACTTCAATCTCGTTACTAGATATCGGTCTATTCAGGTTGTCAATTTCTTCCTGATTCAATTTTGGGAGTTTATAGTTTTCCAGGAATCCATCCATTTCATCTAGGTTGCTTAGCTTATTGGCATATAACTGTTTTTTTTATTAATTTTTTTTTCAGAAAAACAGTATTCATTATTTTTTCACCACACCCAGTGCTCCATGCAATCCGTGCCCTCTATAATACCCACCACCCGGTACCCCAACCTCCCAACCCCCTGCCACTTCAAACCCCTCAGATTGTTTTTCAGAGTCCATAGTCTCTCATGATTCACATATAACTGTTGATAATAACTTCTGATGATTGTTTCTACTTCCTTGGTGTTTGCTGTGATCTCTCCCTTTTCATTCATAATTTTATGTATTTGAGCTTTCTCTCTTTTCTTTTGGATTAGTGTTGCCAATGGTTTATCAATCTTATTGATTCTTTCAAAAAAACAGCTTCTAGTTTCACTGATACGTTCTACTGTATCTCTGGTTTCTACCTCATCGATCTCAGCTCTAATCTTGATTATTTCCCTTCTTATGTGTGGAGTTGGTTTGATTTGTTGTTGATTCTCCATTTCTTTAAGGTGTAGAGACAGCTGCTGTGTTCTGGATTTTTCATTTTTTTTGAGGGAGGCCACGGTCGCCAAACTGTGGAAAGCACCAAGATGCCCTTTAACGGACGAATGGATAAGGAAGATGTGGTCCATATACACTGTGGAGTATTATGCCTCCATCAGAAAGGACGAACACCCAACTTTTATAGCAACATGGGTGGGACTGGAAGAGATTATGCTGAGTGAAAGAAGTCAAGCAGAGAGAGTCAATTATCATATGGTTTCACTTATTTGTGGAGCATAACAAACAGCATGGAGGACATGGGGAGTTAGAGAGGAGAAGGGAGTTGGGGAAAATTGGAAGGGGAGGTGAACCATGAGAGACTATGGACTCTGAAAAACAATCTGAGGGGTTTGAAGGGGCTGGGGGTGGGAGGTCGGGGTTCCAGGTGGTGGGTATTATAGAGGGCACGGATTGCATGGAGCACTGGGTGTGGTGCAAAAATAATGAATACTGTAATGCTGAAAGTAAAAAATAAATTAAAAAAAAAGAAAGTGGGGGGATGAAGAACCTTCAAGCTAATGGACATCCAAGGAAATCCAGAGTAGCCATACTTATATTGGACAAATGAGATTTTAAACCAAAGACTACAATAAATGAAGAAGAGAACCACATCATAAGAAAGGGGTCTATTCAACAAGAAGATCTAACAATTATAAATATTTTTGCCCCCAACATGGGTGCACAAATATATATAAAACAACTACAAACCATAAGTGACTCTTAATCTCACAAAACAAACTGAGGGTTGCTGGGGGGAGGGGGTTTGGGAGAAGGGGGTGGGATTATGGACATTGGGGAGGGTATGTGCTTTGGTGAGTGCTGTGAAGTGTGTAAACCTGGTGATTCACAGACCTGTACCCCTGGGGATAAAAATATATGTTTATAAATGAGGTTTCCTTTATTTATTTTTACAGAAGCTTTTGCTTTTGTTGCTTATTCATCCACTTTAATATGCATAGGAGGAAGTTAAATGTTAACTAAAATTGTAGTAGAGTTGTAGAAATAAATATTGTTCTAACTTAGAACATAATTGCAATTTAGATATAAATAGACTCGGTTCTTTTGTAAAAATGGCATGACTAGAATACTTTCAAGTTAAAAGTTTTATTGATCTATTTTGCTGAAATGAAATTCAGTAGAAATTTATTTGGAAGGCTTTAAAAATGTTTTCAGTAGACTGAAGGGCAAAAAGCTAAG
The DNA here is from genome assembly GCF_964662115.1 of Mustela nivalis. Classification (NCBI taxonomy): domain Eukaryota; kingdom Metazoa; phylum Chordata; class Mammalia; order Carnivora; family Mustelidae; genus Mustela; species Mustela nivalis. The sequence goes on along the minus strand of NC_139040.1, from coordinate 63,782,453 downwards.
ACATCACTGTAACTGGCTATATATATATATATATATATATATATATATATATATATACCACTCATACTGTAGAGATTTTACCTCAGGAAATTATTACTATTATGTCTGTGTTTTATATACTGAATTGCTCAGATCCTGATATGTTCTAAGGAGACAGAAAGAGACAAAGCACATACTCATGTCCTACTCCAAGAAATATATAGCAAAAAGTCCTTGACTCACAGAGTATTAAAAATGGAAGAGAACTTAGTTGTCATCTAGATGGGAGTTCACAAACTACCACCTGAGACCAAATCCAGCCTGATGCCTGTTTACGTTCAAGAGCTAATAATAGTTCTTATATTTTTAAATGGTTGAAAAATTTAAAAAAAACAATATTACATGGAAAAAATTATGTGAAATTCAAATTTCAATGTCCACAAATAAACTTTTATTAGAATACAAAAAAAAAAACTAATAACAAACATAAAGAAATTCATTGATTGTAGTACAATAATAGTAGGGGCTGCTAACACCCCACTTACAGCAATGGATCATCTAAACAGAAAATCAACAAGGAAGCAATGACTTTGAATGAAACACTGGACCAAATGAACTTAACAGATATATTCAGGAGATTTCAACCTAACACAGCAGAACACACATTGCTTTTGAATGCACATGGGACATTCTGCAGGTTAGATCTCAAAACAATTTCAAATCAGTTCTCAAAGTACAAAAGACTGAGGTCACGCCATTCATATTTCTGAGCACAACACTATGAAACATGAAGTCAACCACAAGACAAAATTTGAAAAGGCCACAAATACATGGATATTTAAGAACATCCCACTAAGCAATGAATAGGTCAACCAGAAAATTAGAGAAGAAATTTTTAAAAATACATTTAAACAAATGAAATGAAAACACGACAGTCCAAAACACTTGGGATGCAGCAAAAACGGTCATAAGAGGGAAGTAAATAGCAACACAGTCGTATCAAAAGAAGCAAGAAAATTCTCAAATACATAATCTAACCTTACACCTAAAGGAGCTAAATAAAAAAGAACAACAAATGAAGCCTAAAGCCTGCAAAAGAAGGGAAATAATAAACATTAGAGCAGAAATAAATGATATAGAAAAAAATTCAGCAGAACAGATCAATGAAACCAAAAGCTGTTTCTTTGAAAGAATTAATGAAATTGGTAAACCCATAGCCGACCTTATTAAAAAGAAAAGACATGTCTCTAAAGGCAAGGGAAACAAAAACGAGAATGAAAGTTTGCAACTTCATCAAGACGAAAGCTTCTGTAGAGCAAAGGAAACAGTCAACGCATCAAAGAGGCAACCCACGGAATGGGAGAAGATATTCACAAATGACATTACAGACAAAGGGCTGATATCCAAGAGCTATAAAGAACTTCTCAAACTCAATACCCAAAAAACAAATAATCAAGTCAACAAATGGTCCGAAGACATGAACAGATACTTCTCCAAAGATGACATACAAATGGCTAACAGACACGTTTAAAAATGTTCATCGTCATGAGCCATCTGTGAAATTCAAATCAAAACCACATTGAGACACCACTTCACATCAGTTAGAATGGCAAAAATTACCAAGGCAAGAAACAACAAATGTTGGAGAGTATGTGGAGAAAAGGGAAGCCCCTTATACTGTTGGTGGGAATCCAAGTTGGTACAGCCACTTTGCAAAATGGTGTGGATGTTTCTCAAAAAAATTTTGTTAAATAGAGCTACCCTAAGACCCAGCAATTGCACTACCAGGAATTTACCCCAGAGATACAGATGTAGTGAAAAGAAGGGCCATATGCACCCTAACGTTCATAGCAGCAATGTCCACAATGGCCAAACTGTGGAAAGAGCTGAGATACCTTTCAGCAGATGAATAGATAAAGAAGATGTGGTCTATATATACAATGAAATATTAGTCATCAGAAAGGATAACACCTAACTTCTGCATCAACATGGATGGGACTGGAGATCATGCTAAAGGAAATAAGTCAAGCAGAGAAAGTCAGTTATCATATGGTTTCACCTATCTGTGGAACGTAAGGTGTAGCATGTTATAGCATAGGAGAAGGAAGGGAAAAATGAAGGGGGATGGGAATCAGAGGTGAAGATGAACCATGAGAGACTATGGACTCCAGGTCCATAGTATTGATGGGTTTTAAGGAAGGCACGTATGGCATGGAGCACTGGTTGTTATATGCAAACAATGAATCATAGAACACTACATCAAGTATGGTGACTAATATAATGTAGTAAAAAAAAAAAAAAGAAAAGACAAAGGACCCTAATAAATGAAATCACAAATGAGAAAGAAGAAGAAGTCACAACCAACATCACAGAAATATAAACAATTGTAAGAGAATATTATGAAAAAAATTATGACAACAAACTTGGCAATCTGGAAGAAATGGAAAAATTCCTAAAAGCATACAGACTACCAAAGCTGAAATGGGAAGAAACAGAAAATTTTAACAAGCCCATAGCCAGCAAATAAATTGAATCAATAATCAAAAATATCCCCACAAACAAAAGTCCAGGGCCAGATGATTTCTCAGGAGAAGTCTATCAAAGATTTAAAGAAGAGTCAATTTTGAGTCTATTTTTGTGTGTGGTGTAAGGAAATGGTCCAATTTCATTTTTCTGCATGTGGCTGTCCAGTTTTCCCAGCACCATTTATTGAAGAGGCTGTCTTTTTTCCATTGGACATTCTTTCCTGCTTTGTCGAAGATTAGTTGACTGTAGAGTTGAGGGTCTATTTCTGGGCTCTCTATTCTGTTCCATTGATCTACGTGTCTGTTTTTGTGCCAGTACCATGCTGTCTTGATGATGACAGCTTTGTAATAGAGCTTGAAGTCCGGAATTGTGATGCCACCAACATTGGCTTTCTTTTTCAATATCCCTTTGGCTATTCGAGGTCTTTTCTGGTTCCATATAAATTTTAGCATTATTTGTTCCATTTCTTTGAAAAAGATGGATGGTACTTTGATAGGAATTGCATTAAATGTGTAGATTGCTTTAGGTAGCATAGACATTTTCACAATATTTATTCTTCCAATCCAGGAGCATGGAACATTTTTCCATTTCTTTGTGTCTTCCTCAATTTCTTTCATGAGTACTTTATAGTTTTCTGAGTATAGATTCTGTGCCTCTTTGGTTAGGTTTATTCCTAGGTATCTTATGGTTTGGGGTGCAATTGTAAATGGGATTGACTCCTTAAGTTCTCTTTCTTCTGTCTTGCTGTTGGTGTAGAGAAATGCAACTGATTTCTGTGCATTGATTTTATATCCTGACACTTTACTGAATTCCTGTATGAGTTCTAGCAGTTTTGGAGTGGAGTCTTTTGGGTTTTCCACATATAGTATCATATCATCTGCGAAGAGTGATAATTTGACTTCTTCTTTGCCAATTTGGATGCCTTTAATTTCCTTTTGTTGTCTGATTGCTGAGGCTAGGACCTCTAGTACTATGTTGAATAGCAGTGGTGATAATGGACATCCCTGCCGTGTTCCTCACCTTAGCGGAAAAGCTTTCAGTTTTTCTCCATTGAGAATGATATTTGCGGTGGGTTTTTCATAGATGGCTTTGATGATATTGAGGTATGTGCCCTCTATCCCTACACTTTGAAGAGTTTTGATCAGGAAGGGATGCTGTACTTTGTCAAATGCTTTTGGACCATTTCCTTACACCACACACAAAAATAGACTCAAAATGAATGAAGGACCTCAATGTGCGAAAGAAATCCATCAAAATCCTTGAGGGGAACACAGGCAGCAACCTTTTCGACCTCAGCTGCAGCAACATCTTTCTAGGAAGAACGCCAAAGGCAAGGGAAGCAAGGGCAAAAATGAACTATTGGGATTTCATCAAGATCAAAAGCTTTGCACAGCAAAGGAAACAGTTAACAAAATCAAAAGACAACTGACAGAATGGGAGAAGAAATTTGCAAACGACATATCAGATAAAGGACGAGTGTCCAGATCTATAAAGAAATTAGCAAACTCAACACCCAAAGAACAAATAATCCAATCAAGAAATGGGCAGAGGACATGAATAGACATTTCTGCAAAGAAGACATCCAGATGGCCAACAGACACATGAAAAACTGCTCCATATCACTCGGCATCAGGGAAATACAAATCAAAACCACAATGAGATATCACCTCACACCAGTCAGAAGGCTAAAATCAACAAGTCAGGAAATGACAGATGCTGGCGAGGATGCGGAGAAAGGGGAACCCTCCTACACTGTTGGTGGGAATGCAAGCTGGTGCAGCCACTCTGGAAAACAGCATGGAGGTTCCTCAAAATGTTGAAAATAGAACTGTCCTATGACCCAGCAATTGCACTATTGGGTATTTACCCTAAAGATGCAAACGTAGTGATCCAAAGGGGCACGTGCACCCGAATGTTTATAGCAGCAATGTCCACAATAGCCAAACTATGGAAAGAACCTAGATGTCCATCAACAGATGAATGTATCAAGACGATGTGGTATATATTCACAATGGAATACTATGCAGCCATCAAAAGAAATGAAATCTTGCCATTTGCGACAACATGGATGGAACTAGAGCGTATCATGCTTAGCGAAATAAGTCAAGCAGAGAAAGACAACTATCATATAATCTCCCTGATATGAGGAAGTGGTGATGCAACTTTGGGGCTTAAGTGGGTAGGAGAAGAATCAATGAAACAAGATGGGATTGGGAGGGAGACAAACCATAAGTGACTCTTAATCTCACAAAACAAACTGAGGGTTGCTGGGGGGAGGGGGTTTGGGTGAAGGGAGTGGGATTATGGACATTGGGGAGGGTATGTGCTTTGGTGAGTGCTGTGAAGTGTGTAAACCTGGTGATTCACAGACCTGTACCCCTGGGGATAAAAATACATGTTTATAAAAAATAAAAAATTAAAAAAAAATAAAGAAGAGTCAATGCTTATTCTTCCTAAACTGTTTAAAAAAACAGAAATGGAAGGAAAATATCTAAGCTCCTTCTGTAAGGTCAGCAGTACCTTAATTCCAAAACCAAAGACCCCACTAAAAAAGAGAACTACAGGCTACTATTCCCAGTGAACATGGATGCAAAGTTCTCAACAAGATACTAGCAAATCTGATTCCAATAGTACATTACAATAATTATTACAATGACCCCACAATCAAGTGAGTTTTATTCCTGGGCTGCAGGGGTGGTTCCATATTCACAAATCAATCAAAATGATATACCACATTAATACAAGAAAGGATAATACCATATGATCACCCTAATAGATGCAGAAACAGCATATGACAAAACACATTTAGTCTTGATAAGAACCCTCAAGAAAGTAGGGATAGATGGAACATACCTCAGCATCACAAAAGACCCACAAATAATAATATCCTCACTGAGGAAATACTGAGAGCCTTCGCCCTATGGTCAGGAACAAGCCAGTGGTGTCCATTCCCATCATTACTATTTAACCTAGTACTGAAAGTCTTAGCCTCAGCAATCAAACAACTAAAAGAAATAAAAGGGATCTAAATCAGCAGAGGAGAAGTCAAACTTTCACTGTTTGCATACAGCATGATAATCTGTAAAGAAAACCCAAAAGACTCCACCAAAATCTGCTAGAACTAGTGCATGACTTCAGAAAAGTTGCTGATATAAAATCAATGTACTGAGTTGCTTGATACAAAATCAAGGTACAGAAAGCGGTTGCATTTCTATACACTAATAATGAAGCAGCAGAAAAAGAAATCAAGGAATCGGTCCCAGTTACAATTATGCCCCAAACCAAAAGACACCTCGGAATAAACCTAACAAAAGAGGTAGAAGATGTATACCCCGAAAACTATAGAGCACTTATGAAAGAAATTGAAGATGACACAAAGAAATGGAAATGTTCATGGGTTGGAAAAACAAACACTGTTAAAATGTCTACACTACCCAAAGTAATCTACACATTTAATGCAATGTCTATCAATATAGCAATGTCATTTTTCACAGAGCTAAAACACACAATTCTGAAATCTGTGTGGAAACACAAAGACCCCTATTAGCCATAGCAACCTTGAAAACAAAAAGCAAAGGTAGAAGCATCACAATTCTGAACTTCAAGCTATTTGGCAAAGCTGTAGTCATCAAGACAGTATGGTACTGGCACAAAAACAGATACATAGATCAATGGAACAGAACAGAAAACCCAGAAATGGACCACAACTATATGGTCAACTAATCTTTGACAAAGCAGGAAAGAATATCCAATGGAAAAAAGACAGTCTCTTCGACAAATGATGTTGGGAAAATTGTACAGCCACATGTAGAAAAATGAAACTGGACCATTTTCTTACCACACAAAAATAAACTCTAAATAGTTGAAGACCTAAATGTGAGACAGGAATTCATCAAAATCCTAGAGGAGAACACAGGCAGTAACCTCTCTGACATCGGCCATAGCAACAAACGTCCTATTAGATGGGTCTCCTGAGGCAAGGGAAACAAAAGCAAAAATAAACTATTGGTACTACATCAAAATAAAAGTTTCTACACAGTGATGGAAATAATCAAGAAAACTAAAAGGTAACCCTTGAAATGGGAGGAGATATTTGCAAATGACATATCTTATAAAGAGTATCCAAAATACATAAAGAACTTTGTTTTTTATTTTTTGTTTTGTTTTTTTTCGGTGTTCCAAGATTCATTGTTTATGTACTACACCCAGTGCTCCATGCAGTATGTGTCCTACTTAATACCCACCACCAGGCTGACCCACACCCTACCCCCCTACCCTCTAAAACCCTCAGTTTGTTTCTCAAAGTCCACAGTCCCTCATGGTTCATATCCTCCTCCGATTTTCCCCAATTCACTTTTCCTTTCCTTCTCCTAATGTCCTCCAAGTTACTCCTGATGTTCCACAAGTAAGTGAAACCATATGATAATTGACTTTCTCTGTTTGACTTATTTCACTTAGCATAAATTCCTCCAGTCCCATCCATGTTGATACAAAAGTTGGGTATTCACCCTTTCTGATGGCTGAGTAATATTCCATTGTATATATAGACCACATCTTCTTTATCCATTTGCCTGTTGAAGGGCATCTTGGTTCCTTCCACAGTTTGGCAATTGTGGACATTGAACTTTTAAAACTCAGTTGGATGGTGGGCATTAAGGAGGGCACGTGATGTGAAGAGGAATGGTTGTTATACACAACTGATGAATTACCGAACTCTACATCAGAAACTAATGATGTACAATATGCTGGCTAATCAAATTTAAATTTTAAAAAATTCAGCACACAAAACACAAATAATCCACTTGGAAAATGGGCAGAAAATATGGATAGACATCCATACAGATGACCAATAGACACATGAAAAGATGTTCTACATCACTGCTCATCAGGGAAATACAAGTCAAAACTACAATGGGATATCACGTCACACCGTCGGGATGGCTAAAGTTAACAACACAGAAAATGACAGGTGTTGGCAAGGATGTGGAGAAAGAGGAACCCTCTTGCACTGTTGGTGGGAATGCAAACTGGCGCATCTACTGTGGAAAGTAGTATAGAGGTTCCTCCAAGAGTTAAAAGTAGACCTAAGCTTATAATCCAGGAATTTCAGTACTAGGTATTTACACAAAGGATACAATAATACTAATTGGAAAGGAAAACGTGCACCCGGGGGCTTATCAATACCAACAGTAGCCAAATTATGGAAACAGTCCAAGTATCCATGAATGGATAAAGAAGATGTGGTGTATCTATTTAATGGATTACTCAGCCATAAAAATGAATGAAATTTTGCCATTTGCAACAGCATAGATGGAGCTATAGTCTGATCCTAAGTGAAATACATCAGTCAGAGAAGGACAGAGAACATATGTTTTCACTCTTAAGTGGAATTTAAGAAACAAAACAAATGAGCAAAGGGGAAAAAGTGAGAGAGATGATCCAAGAAACAGACTCTTAACTATAGAGAAGAAACTGCTGGTTATCAGACAGGAGGTGGGTGGAGGGATGGGTTAAATAGGTGATAGAGATTAAAGTGTACACTTATCATGATTAACACTGAGTAATGTATAGAATTGTTGAATCACTATATTGTATACCTGAAATTAATGTAACTCTGGGTGTTAACTACATTGGAATTAAAATTTTAAATTTAATTCAAAAAAACTTTAAAAGACACCACAAGAAATCTATAGATCGATATTCCTTATGAGAAGAGAATGCAAAAAGGCATCAATAACAAGTACCAAATAAAACAAGTACAAGTAACCAAATAAAACAACATCAAAAGGAATATAGACCATGACCAGCTGAGATTTATCTCAGGAATGCAAGTGTGGTTCAATATATAAAAATCAGTGTACTTCACCACATTAGTAGACTGAAGGAAAAAAAAATGCATGGCCATCTCAATAGATGGTCTGATAAAAATATTCAACAACCTAGGAATAGAATGGAACTTCTTCAACATGATAAGGGGCATTTATGAGAAATGTACAACTAACATTATACTCAATGGTAAAAGACTGAACTCTTTCCCTTATGAACAAGAAAAACACAAGGATGACTGCTTTCATTACTACTATTCAACATTGACTGGAAATTCTAGCCAGTTTAAATAGACAAGAAAAAGAGATAAAGAACATCCAAATTCAAAAGAAGAAATAAAATTATCTCTATTTTCAGATGACATGCTCCTATGTAGAGAAAAGCCCATAAAGTCCATGAGAAGGCTACTACAGTCAATAAGTGAATTCAGCAAAGTTGCAGAATACAAAATCAGGACACAAATATCAGTTGTACCATTATACACTTGTAATGAACAACCTAAAAGGAAATTGATCTCCTCCAGTCCCATCCATGTTGATGCAAAAGTTAGGATCATTTCTGATAGCTGAGTAGTATGGATGGAACTAGAGGAGATTATGCTGAGTGAAATAAGTCAAACAGAGAAAGTCAATTATCATATGGTTTCATTTACTTGTGGAATATGGAGGACACTAGGAGAAGGAAGGGGGAAAAATCAGATGGGGAGACAAACCATGAGAGGCTGTGGACTCCGAGAAACAAGGAGGGAGTTAACGAGGGGGGTTAGGGAAATGGGTTGGTCCAGTGATGGGCATGTATTGCATGGAGCACTGGGTGTTGTACATAAACAATGAATCTTGGAACGCTACATCAAAAACTAATGACATACTGTATGGTGACTAACGTAACATAATAAAAAAAATTTAAAAATAAAATAAAAGGAAATTAAGAAATCAATTCCATTTATAACAACATCAACATGAACAAAATACCCAGGAATAAACTTAAGGAAAGAGGTGAAAGATTTGGACACTGAAAACTACCAAACATTGCTGAGAGTAATAAATGAATGAAAATGCACCCCATGTTCATGGGTTATGAGACTCATTATTGGTAAAAGGTGTCAGAACTACCCAAAGCCATCTACAGATTCAATGCAATCACTATCAACATTCCAATGGGCTTTTTAAAAAATAATTTTTTATTTTTTATAAACATATATTTTTATCCCCAGGGGTACAGGTCTGTGAATCACCAGGTTTACACACTTCACAGCACTCACCAAAGCACATACCCTCCCCAATGTCCATAATCCCACCCCCTTCTCCCAAACCCCCTCCCCCCAGCAACCCTCAGTTTGTTTTGTGAGATTAAGAGTCACTTATGGTTTGTCTCCCTCCCAATCCCATATTGTTTCACTGATTCTTCTCCTACCCACTTAAGCCCCCATGTTGCATCACCACTTCCTCATATCAGGGAGATCATACGATAGTTTTCTTTCTCCAATAGGCTTTTTTGAAGAAAGGGAAAGCTGCTCCTGAAATTCGTATGGAAGTACAATAAGCCCAAATACCCAAAACAATCTTGAAAAAGAACAAAGTTGAAGGACTCATACTTCCTGATTTCAAAACTTACAAAACTACAGCAATCAAAATAGTGCAGTAATGCATAGAAATAGATATATAAATAAATGGTAAAAATGAGAGTCCAGCAATAAATCCATATATATATATAAGGATATATATATCCATATATATATATATATGGCTAATTGATTATCAGTGTGGATGCCTAGTCCATTCAATGGAGGAAGAAGTAGTGTTAGCAAAACCCATCTATTGTGACTTTAAATTTAGCAATCTATTCTTACACCTGACATCAAAAGCACAATAAACAAAAGAAAAAAATAACTGGACTTCATTAAAAGCTAAAAACTTTGTGCATCAAAGAACATTATCAAGAAAATGAAAATACAGTGGTCTAAGAAGGTGACATAGGAAGGCTCTGAACTCACCGGCTTCCACAGACCATTTGAAGCTATACATACATACAGAGCAATTCCTCCTGAAGAACTGAGGGCTGTTTGAATAGCTTCTGCACACACTCAAAAAGAAAAACAACAACAAAAAAAAAAAAAGAAAAAGAAAAAGATACAGGGGGAGGAGCAAGAATACAGAGGAGTAGGACACCTAAATATCATTGGGTCCCAGGAATTCAGCTAGATAGTTATCAAACCATTCTGAACACCCACAAAATCAACAGGAGATTGAAGAGAAGAATAGCAACAATTCTATCAAAAGAAAAGCAACCATTTTCTGGAAGATAAGATGTGTGGAGAAGTGAATCTGAGGCAATAAATGGGAAGATAAACTGTGGGGGGAGGGGCCGGCTCCCGGCAAGCAGTACAGCAGCAGAGCACAAAATCAGAACTTTTAGAAGTCTGCTCCACTGAGAAATGTCGCTTCAGAGGCTAAGCTGGGATTGGAGCCCTCACAGGGGCAGTGTCGTCTCAGGTCCCCTGACATCACAAAAAGACCAGTGGTGTCTGAGTGTGGCAGAGCTCTCAGGTATCAGAGAGAGAAGGCCAGCTGCAGAGATGGAGCTGAGGAGTGTGCTCTCAGCTTGCAGTTACCTTAAACCATGATCTGCGGCACAGTTGGGCCACTCTTCTTCCAGGAGGGACCCCACAAGTGGCAGACCCAGGGATACTCACCTTCCTCCTCCAGCAGGAGTGGCGGAGGAGCATGCTACAGGAATCTGCTAGGTTTGGAGACTCCAAATGGGGTCATGCGCCAGAGATAGAAACACTCAGTCACAGGCCAGGTGAGCACAGAATATGGCCAGAGACCAGGGAAACAGGAGTGATTGACTGCTTTTCTCTGAGAGCACACTGAGGAGAGGGACCCTGAGCTCTCAGCTCCTCTACAGCTGGAGATTAGGAGGCCACCATCTTCATTCTCCTCCTCCAAAGCTGTATGGAAAGTGTTCAGGGAACAAAAGCTACAAGAGCAAAGCCGAGCAGATTACTTAGCCTGCCCTCTGGCAAGGGCAGTGCAATTCCACCTCAGGCAATTCCACCTCATTTGAGAATCACTGCATCAGGCCCTTCCTCAGAAGATCAGCAAGAACATCCAGCAAAGACCAAGTTCACCAATCAATGAGAACTGCAAAACTAAAGAGCTGCAGGGATATAGCCCATAGCATTCATGGCCTTTTCCCCATGATTCTTCAGTCTTTGAAACAAATTTTCTCAATTTTATTTTTTTCTTATTCTATTTTTTAATTTTTCCTCTTTCCCATTTTAACCTTGTTTAATTTTTTTATCTTATCAATACCTTTTTAAAAATCTTTTTAAAATTTTCATTGTTATAGTCATATTCTATCGCTTCATTATATTTAATCTTAGTTTTTGTATACATATATTTTTCTTTCTTCAAAATTTTGGGATACAGTTTCTTCTAACAGGTAAAAATATACCCTAAATCTAGCATATGGCTTTGTTATAGTCTCCAGCCGGATCAAACTCTCTCCTTTATCCTCCCTCTTTTTTCAAACAACTTCTTATCACTTCCGTTTTTAAAATCTTCTTAAATTTTCATCTTTACACTCATATTCCATCTCTCCATTGTGTTTATCCTTATTTTTGTGTATATATATAAGTTTTTCCTTCCTTAAAATTTTGGGAGGCAGTTTACTCTAATGACCAAAATACACCCAAAATCAAGTGTGTGGCTCTATTCTATTCACCTCTATCTATCCACACTCTAAATATATATATATTTTTCTATTTCTAATTTATATATATATATATTTTTCTCCTTTCTTCTCCTGGTTTTGGGTGTCTTCTGATTTGATTAGTGTATATTTCTCTGGGGTAGTTGCTACCATTTTAATATTTCATTCTGTCATTCATCTATTCTTATCTGGATAAAATGACAAGGCAGAAAGACTCACCTCAAACAGAACAAGACACAGTACCAATGGCTAAGGACCTAATCAATATGGATAATAGTAAGATGTCAGAACCAGAGTTCAGAATGAGGATTATCAAGATGCTACCTGGGCTTGAAGAAACCATGGAAGATACCAGAGTATCCCTTTCAGGAGAAATAAAATCCCTTTCTGGAGAAATGAAGAAAGTAAAGTCTGAACAAGTCAAAGTAAAAAAGCTATTACTGAGGTGCAATAAAATTGGAGGATCTTACTACTAGGATAAATTAGGCAGAAGAGACAATTAGTGATATAGAAGACCAAATTATGGAGAATAAAGAAGCTGAGAAAAAGAGAGATAAACAACTACCGGCTCACAAGGGGAGAATTCGAGAGATAAGTGATACCATAAAATGAAACAATATTAGAATAATTGATCCCAGAATAAGAAGAAAGAGAGAGGGTGGCAGAAGGTATATTGGAGCAAATTATAGCAGAGAACTTCCACAATTTGGGGAAGGAAACAAACATCCATATCCAGGAAGCTCAGAGAATCCCCCTCAGAATCAATAAAAATAGGTTAACACCCCATCATTTAATAGTGAAACTTACAAGTCTCAGAGACAAAAAGAAAATCCTGAAAGCAGCTCAAGACAAGACATCTGTAACCTACAATGGTAGAAATATTAGACTGGGAGCAGACCTATCCACAGAGACCTGACAGGCAGAAAAGACTAGCACAATATATTCAGAGAACTAAATGAGTAAAATGTGCAGACAATAATACTATATCTAGCTAGGCTGTCATTGAAAATAGAAGGAAAGATAAAAAGCTTCCAGGAAAAACAAAAACTCAAAGAATTAGTAAACACCAAACCAGCTCTACAGGAAATACTGAAAGGGGTCCTCCAAGCAAAGAGAGAGCCTAAAAAGAACAAACCAGAAAGGAACAGACACAACAGTAATAGTCACCTTAGAGGCAATATAATGGCACTAAATTCATATCTTTTAATAGTTACTCTGAATGTAAATGGGCTAAATGTCCCTATCAAAAGATGTAGGGTAACAGAATGGATGAAAAACCAAAACCCATCCATATGCTGCCTGCAAGAAACTCGTTTTAGATCCAAATACACCTCCAGATTTAAAGTAAGGAGGTGGAAAACAACTTACCATGCTATTGGACATCAAAAGCAAGGTGGGGTGGCAATCTTTATGTCAGATAAATTAGATTTTAAGCAAAAGACTATAATAAGAGTTGAAGAAGGAAACTATTTCATACTTAAAGGGTCTGACCAACAAGAAGATCTAATAATTTTGAATATCTATGCCCCTAACAAGGGAGCAGGCAATTATATAAACCAATAAATAACAAAATCAAAGAAACACATTGACAATAATACAACAGTAATAGGTGACTTTAACACTTCCCTCACTGAAATGGACAGATCATCCAAGCAAAAGATCAACAAGGAAATAAAGGCTTTAAATGACACACTGGGCCAGATGGACATCACATATATATTCAGAACATTCCATCCAAAAGCAACAGAATACACGTTCTTCTCTAGTGCACATGGAACATTCTCCAGAATAGATCACATCCTGGGTCACAAATCAGGTCTCAAGCAGTACCAAAAGATTGGGATCATTCCCTGCATATTTTCAGACCACAATGCTTTGAAACTAGAATTCAGCCACAAGAGGAAAGTTGGAAAGAACTCAAACACATGGAGACTAAAGAGCATCCTACTAAAGAATGAATGGATCTACAAGGAAATTAAATAAGAATTTTTTTAAAATTCATGGAAACAAATGAATATGAAAATACAACTGTTCAACACCTTTGGGACAGAACAAAGGTGGTCCTGTGAGGAGAGTACAAAGGAATGTAAGCCTTCCTCAAGAAACAAGAAAGATTTCAAGCACACAACCTAACGCTACACCCAGAGGAGCTGGAGAAAGAAGAGCAAAGAAAATCTAAACCCAGCAGAAGAGAAATAATAAAGATCAGAGTAGAAATCAATGAAATAGAAACAAAACAAAAACAAACCAGTAGAACAGATCAACGAAACTAGGAGGTGGTTGTTTGAAAGAATTAATAAGATGGATAAACCCCTGGCCAGACTTCTCAAAAAGAAAGGAGAAAGGACCCAAATTAATAAAATCATGAGTGAAAGAGAAGAGATCACAACCAACACCAAAGAAACACAAACAAGTAAAGAACATATTATGAGCAACTATACATCAGCAAAGTTGACAATCTGGAAGAAATGGATGCATTCCTAGAGATGTATAAACTACCAAAACTGAACCAGGAAGAAATAGAAAACCCAAACAGACCCATAACCAGTAAGGAGATTGAAACAGTCATCAAAAATCTCCCAACAAACAAGAGCCCAGGGCCAGACAGCTTCCCAGGGGACTTCTACCAAACTTTTAAGGAAGAATGAATTCCTATTCTCCTAAAACTGTTCCAAAAAATAGAAATGGAAGGAAAACTTCAAAACTCGTTTTAGGAGGCCAGCATCACCTTGATCCCAAAACCAGACAAAGATCCCATCAAAAAGGAGAATTACAGGCCAATATCCCTGATGAACATGGATGCAAATATCCTCACCAAAATACTAGCCAATAGAATCCAACAGTACATTAAAAGGATTATTCAGCATGACAATGTGCGTTTTATTCTGGAGCTGCAAGTTTGGCTCAACATCTGCAGATCAATCAATGTGATACAATATGTTAATAAAAGAACAAGAACTATATGATACTCTGAATAGACACTGAAAAAGCTTTCAACAAAGTACAGCATCCTTTCTTGATCAAAACTCTTCAAAGTGTAGGGATGGAGGGTACATACCTCAATATCATGAAAGGCATCTATGAAATACTAACAGCAAATATCATTCTCAATGGGGAAAAACTGAGAGCTTTTCCCCTAAGGTCAGGAACAAAGCAGGGCTGTCCACTATCACCATTGCTATTCAACATAGCACTAGAAGTCCTAGCCTCAGCAATCGGACAACAAAAATAAATAAAAGGCATCTGCATTGGCAAAAAAGAAGTCAAACTCTCACTCTTTGTGGATGATATGATACTTTACGTGGAAAATCCCAAAGACTCCACTCCAAAACTGCTAGAACTCATACAGAAATTCAGTAAACTGTCAGGATATAAAATCAATGCACAGAAGTCTGTTGCATTTCTATACACCAACAGCAAGACAGAAGAAAGGAAATTAAGGAGTCAATCCCATTTACAATTGTACCCAAAAGCTTAAGATACCTAGGAATAAACCTAACCAAAGAGGCAAAGAATCTGTACTCAGAAAACTACTACATACTCATGAAAGAAATTGAGGAAGACACAAAGAAATGGGAAAATGTTCCATGCTCCTGGATTGGAAGAACAAATATTTTGAAAATGTCTATGGTACCCAGAGCAATCTATACATGTTTAAATTTAATTTTATTTTTTTCAGTGTTCCAAGATTCATTGTTTATGCACCATAGCCAGTGCTCCCTGCGATAGGGGCCCTCCTTAATACCCACTATTAGGCTCACCCAACCCCCACCCCCTCCTCTCCAAAACCTTCAGTTTTTTTCTCAGAGTCCACAGTCTCTCATGGTTCATCTCCCCCTCCAATTTCTGCCAACACATTTCTCCTCTCCTTCTCCCAATGTCCTCCATGGTATTCCTTATGCTCCACAAGCAAGTGAAACCATATGATAACTGACTCTCTATGCTTGACTTATTTCACTCAGCAATCAGCACATTTAATGCAATCTCTATCAAAATACCATCAATTGTTTTCAAGGAAATCGAACACATAATCCTAAAATTTATACGGAACCAGAAAAGACTCTGAATAGCCAGAAGAATCTTAAAAAAGAAAATCTTCACTGAAAGCATCACAATTTCAGACTTTGAGCTCTATTACAAAGCTGTAATCATCAAGACAGCATGGTACTGGCACAAAAACAGACATATAGATCAATGGAACAGAATAAAGGGCCCAGAAACAAACTCTCAACTCTATGGTCAACTGATCCTCGAAAAATCAGGAAAGAATGTCCAATGGAAAAAAAGACAGCCTCTTCAACAAATGGTGTTGGGAAAATTGGACAGCCACATGCAGAGTAATAAAACTGGACCATTTCCTTACACCACACACAAAAATAGACTCAAAATGGATGATGGACCTCCATGTGAGATAGGAATCCATCAAAATTCTTGAGGAGAACACAGGCAGCAACCTTTTCGACCTCAGCCACAGCAACTTCCTCTTAGAAACATTTCCAAAGGCAAGGGAAACAAGGGCAAAATGAACTTTGGGGACTTCATCAATATAAAAGGCTTTTGTGGGGTGCCTAGGTGGCTCAGTTGTTTAAGAAGCTGCCTTTGGCTCAGGTCATGATCCCAGGGTCCTGGGATCAAGCCCCACATTGGGGTCCCTGCTCAGTGGAGAGCCTGCTTCTCCCTTTCCCTCTGCCTGTTACTCTGCCTACTTGTACTCTCTATCTCTGTGTCAAATAAATAAAACCTTTTAAAAAAAAATGAAAGACTGTTGCATAGCAAAGGAAACAGTCAAGAAAACCAAAAGACAACTAACAGAATAGGAAAAGATATTCACAAATGACATATCATATCAAGGGCTAGTATCCAAAATCTATAATGAACTTATCAAACTCAAGACCCAAAGAACAAATAATACAATTAAGAAATGGGAAGAAGAAATAAACAGGCATTTCTGCAAAGAAGACATCCACATGGCCAACAGGCAAATGAAGAAGTTCTGAACATCACTCAGCATCAGGGAAATACAAATCAAAACCACAGTGAGATACTACATCACACCAGTCAGCATGGCTAAAATTAACCAGTCAGGAAACAACAGATGTTGGCAAGGATGTGGAGGAAGGGGAACCCTCCTACACAGTTGGTGGAAATGCAAGCTGCTGCAGCCACTCTGAAAAACAGTATGAGGTTCCTCAAAAATTTAAAAATAGAGCTACCCTATGACTCAGAAATCGCACTACTGGGTATCTACTCTGAAGAGACAAATGTATTGATCTAAAGGGGCATATGGACCCAAATGTTTATAGCTGCAATGTCCACAATTGCCAAACTATGAAAAGAGCCTAGATGCCCATCCACAGATGATATGATAAAGAAGAAGTCGTATATATATATACACATATACACACAGTGGAATACTATGCAGCCTTCAAAAATGAACTCTTCCCATTTGCAACAATATGGATGGAACTAGAGGGTATTATGATAAACAAAATAAGTCAATCAGAGAAAGAGAACTATCATATGATCTCTTTGGTATGAGGAATTTAAGAGGCAAGGTGGAGTTCGTGGGGGGAAGGGAGAGGAAATGAAACAAGATGCGACCAGGGAGGGAGACAAACTAGAAGAGACACTTCATGAAATAAACAGGGCTCTTGGGGGTGAGGGAGGTGGGAATGTTAGGGTGATGTATTGGACATTGGGGAGGGTATGTGCTATGGTGAGTTCTGTGAATTTTATAAGACTGATGAATCATAGATCTGTACTCCTGAAACAAATAACACATTATATGTTAATTTAAAAAAATACACGGGCCACATAGAGAAGGGTAGGAGACACAGCAACAAGGGGATCTTCATCCTCATTGCAGCAACTTGCAGTATGGAGAAATATCACTGAGGGACCTATGCAGAGAGTCGTACACCCTGAGGTGCACATAAAAAGCAGTTTAAAAATTAACTAAAGTGTAAGTGAAGAAAATCGATTTACTAAATCTAGAACATTTTTCAAATTGGCAAGGAACTGCTGGAATTCTCTCTGGTGTCAGAGGCACTAGTTAGTGACATTTTTATATTCCCCTTGCATCTTAATAGTATGGCTGGAAGGAGGGTCTAGGCTTATTAAACCTTCCTACTAGGGATGCTTTAGCTCAGCCTGGGCCCCTGAACCACACCAATTCCAGCCATCCCCCCAAGTGGCCATAGCATAGCACAAAGTGGGCATCCAACACACAACACCCCCAGCTCTAGCGAACCTTCCAAGGGAGCCCCCATGCAACACATTCAGGAACCCTCCTTAGCATATGCCCAATCCAACCATCCCAGCAACATGACCCCAGGACAGCACAACCCAGAACACCCCTCACCCATGCCCATCTCAGCTCCAGGTGTCCCTTCAAGGTGACCTCAGCATGGCATACTCTGGTACTCTCTAAGCCAATGCTCACTCCAGCCCCAGCTATCCTGCCAAAGCAGCCATAATGCCATACATGTCAAGACAACCTGATCTGCACCAGATCTGGCCACCCAATAAAGATACAATGGCATGTCCCAGAACACCCCTCCGCACTCATGCCTACTGCAGCTCCAGCCATCACATTAAGGTGGCTCCACTATGTAATTCTACAGGACTCCTCTGCCTATTCGTATTCCAGCTTCAGCTCCAGCTGTCCCACCAAAACCACCAGGCACATGCAGTATACACAGTGGATATTCCTATACAAGACAAATTCTTCAAGACTAGGAAAGGTAGCTGCTCTGCCTAATTCACAGAAACAAACACAGAAAGTAAAACAAAATAAGGAGATAGAGGAATATGTTTCAGATGAAAGAGTAAGATAAAACCCTAGGAAAAAACCCTAGTGAAAGATAGATAAGTAATTTTCTTGATAAAGGGTTCAGAGTAAAGTCATAAAGATGCTCACTGAACTCAGAAGGATAGAGGAACACAGTAAGAATATCAATAAAGAGTTTTTAAAAATATAATAATGAACCTATCAGAGCTGAAGAATACAATAACTGAAATGAACTATAAGGAATCAACAGTACATAGAATGATAGAGAAGAACAGATCAGTGATCTGTAAGACATAATAGTGAAAATCATACAATGAGAACAAGAAAAAAAGAATCTTTAAAATGAGGATGGGATGCCTGGGTTGCTCAGTCAGGTAAGCATCCAACTCTTGATTTTGGCTTAGAGTAATGAGATTGAAACAACATTCAGGCTCCATACTGGGCATGAAGCCTGCTTAAAATTTTCTCTCTCCCTCTTGCTCTGCCCCCCTCCCACTGAAAAAAATGTGGATAGTTTAAGGGACGTCTGGGACAACATCAAGCATACTAATAATCACATTATATAGGTCCTAGAAGGAGGGGAAAGAGATAAAGAAGCAGAAAAATTATCTGAAGAAAGAATGGCTGAAAGAATTCCTAATTTGGGGAAGAAAGCAAACATCCAGATCCAGGAAGCACAGAGTCCAAAAAAGATGAACTCAAAAAGATTCACACCAAGATATATTATACTTAAAGTGGATAGATTTTAGTTCTTTTATTTCTCCAGAAAGGGCTTTTATATCTCTCGAGAGGGTTTCTCTAATATCTTCCATGCCTTTTTCGAGCCCGGCTAGAACCTTGAGATTTGTCATTCTGAACTCTAGATCTGACATATTTCCAATGTCTGTATTGATTAGGTCCCTAGCCTTCGGTATTGCCTCTTGTTCTTTTTTTTGTGTTGAATTTTTCCGTCTTGTCATTTTGTCCAGATAAGAGTATATGAAGGAGCAAGTAAAATACTAAAAGGGTAGCAACAACCCCAGGAAAATATGCTTTAACCAAATTAGAAGAGATCCCAAATCGTGAGGGGGGAGAAAGGGGATAAAAAGAGGTTCAAAAAGGAAGAAAGAAAAAAAAAGAAAAAAGAAAAAAAAAGAAAAGAATTTTAAAAAAAAGATTTTAAAGAAAAAAAAGAGAATGTTGAAGGCAGCAAGATGAAAATAAATAGTGACATATAAGAGAAACCCCATAAGACTATCAGTTGATTTTTCAGCAGAAATGTTGCAGGCCACAGCAAAGGAAACAGTCAACAAAGCTAAGAGGCAACCTACGGAATGAGAGAAGATATTTTCAAATGACATTACAAATAAAGGGCTGGTGTCCAAGCTTTATAAAGAACTCCTCAAACTGAACACCTAAAAAAACCCAAATAATCCAGGCAAGAAATGGGCAAAAGACATGAACCAAACAATTCTGCAAAGAAGACATATAAATGACAGACGCATTAAAAAAGTGCTCAACATCACTCAGCATCAGGGAAATATAAATCAAAACCACAATGAGATACCACCTCCCACCAGTTAGAATGGCTAAAATTAACAGGCAGGAAACAACAAATGTTGGCATGACTGTTGAGAAAGGGGATCTCTCTTACACTGTTGGTGGGAATGCAAGCTAGGACAGCCATTCTGGAAAACAGTATGGAGGGCCCTCAAGAAGTTCCCAAAATATGTAGTACAAAGAAAGGGCACCTGCACCCCAACGTTCATAGCAGCAATGTTCACAATAGGCAAACTGTGGAAGGAGCCGAGATGCCCTTCAACAGATGTATGGATAAAGAGGATGTGGTTCATAGATACAATGGAATATTACTCAGCCATCAGAAAGGATGAATACCTACCATTTGCATCAACATGGATGGAACTGGAGGGGATTATGTTAAGTGAAACAAGTCAAGCAGAGGAAGACAATTATCATATGGTTTCACTCATATGTGGAACATAAGGAATAGCACTGAGGACCATAGGGTAAGGGAGGGAAAACTGAATGTGAAGGGGAAGAAATCAGAGAGGGAGACAAACCATGGGAGACTCTGGACTCTGGGAAACAAACTGAGGGTTACAGAAGGAAGGGGGGTGGGTGGATGGAGTAGCTGGGTGATAGGCATTAAGGAGGGCACGTGTTGTGATGAGCAGAGGTTATTATACACAACTAATGAATCATTGAACACTACATCAAAAACTAATGGTGTACTATATGGTGGCTAACTGAACATAATAAAAAAAATTATTTACATATCTTGTTTGCTTCCTTCATTCCTGCTTTGTCTTTGCAGACTTATACCCCTTAAAAAAATCATTTCCTGTTATTTTAGTGCAGCTTTTTGAAAAGATAATAAACATGGATTTAATCTGTCATATATAATGGGAAGTCTTCTAATTGTATTTATTAAAATGAAAAAATTCACATGCTCTTTGGCCTGGAAATCTCACTTATGATAGTTTAACAGTCAGAAATAAAAGTTCCAGTATGTATATGTAAGTGTACAAGGGTGTTTACTGAATTTTTTTTTGTAAGAGTAACAACCTGAATGTACACTGATAGAGAACTAGTTACATAACATTATGGTATGTATATCTAAACCATTTATTATGTAGTAGTTGAAAGGAGTAAGGCATATTGACTTGGAAGGCTATGACACACTACTAGGTAAAAGAGAAAGTTATAGTAACCCCATTTTTGTGAAATAAAGTAAACTCATACTATATATTTATATATTGGTATATGTGAAGGTAAAATTGTGTAAGATTTACATTAAATGTTCACAGTGGTTATATTAAGGGGATAGTTTTGGAAAGGGAGTGAAAGAACACATCAATTTTTTTTAAAGATTTTATTTATTTATTTGACAGAGAGAGATCACAAGTAGGCAGAGAGAAGGCAGAGAGAAGAGGAAGCAGGCTCCCGGCTGAGCAGAGACCCGCTTCGGGGCTCAATCCCAGGACCCTGGGATCATGACCTGAGCCAAAGGCAAAGGCGTTAACCCCCTGAGCCACCCAGGCACCCCAGAATACATCAATTTAACTTTAGGAACTTAGTATTACATTTCAATTGTTCAGTTAACCTGTGTTGTTTTTGTTATTCAAATTGCAAAACAAACACACTTTAAAAAGGTATAGATACAAGAATGTTCACTGGAACATTAACTATGATAGTGAAAAATTGGAAAATAATTGTTTAAAAATAAAGACTTGTTATATATGTTTGAAATGTCTGTGTGGCAGAATATTATGTACCTATTATGATCTTTTAAAAAATTTTTAATGTTGGGGGGAGGAGTCAAGATGGCGGAGAAGTAGCAGGCTGAGACTACTTCAACTAGCTGGAGATCAGCTAGATAGCTTAGCTAAAGATTGCAAACACCTGAAAATCCATCGGCAGATTGAAGAGAAGAAGAACAGCAATTCTGGAAACAGAAAAACAAGCACTTTCTGAAAGGTAGGACTGGCAGAGAAGTGAATCCAAAGCGACGGAAAGATAGACCCCGGGGGGAGGGGCCGGCTCCCAGCAAGCGGCGGAGCAACGGCGCACAAAATCAGGACTTTTAAAAGTCTGTTCCCCTGAGGGACATTGCTCCAGAGGCTAAACTGGGGTGAAGCCCACGCGGGGTCAGCATGGCCTCAGGTCCCGCAGGGTCACAGAAGGATCGGGGGTGTCTGAGTGTCACAGAGCTTGGGGGTACTGGAATGGGAAAGCCAGCTACAGAGACAGAACCGACAGTAAGCTCACAGCTCGGTGTTACCTTGAACCGGTCGCAGGCTTGGTGAGCTCGGAGCACGGCCGGAGGTCAGGCAGATGGGAGTAACCGGGCACTGTTCTCTGAGGGCGCACTGAGGAGTGGGGCCCTGGGCTCTTGGCTCCTCTAGGCCGGAGACCAGGAGGCCGCCATTTGTATTCCCCATCCTCCGGAACTCTACTGAAAGCGCTCAGGGAACAAAAGTTCCTGAAAGCAAACCCGAGCGGATTACTCACCCCGACCCCTGATAAGGGCGGTGCAATTCCGCCTGGGGCAAAGACACTTGAGAATCACTACAACAGGCCCCTCCCCCAGAAGATCAACAAGAAATCCAGCCTAGACCAAATTCACCTACCAAGGACAGCGGTTTCAATACCAAGGAGAACAGCAGAATTCCAGAGGAGGAGAAAGAAAAGCATGGAACTCATGACTTTTTCCCTGGGATTTTTTTTAGTCTTGCAGTTAATTTAATTTTTTTCTTTTTCATTTTTTGTTTTGTTTTTTTCTCGCCTTCTGGTTTAATTTTTTTTTTTTACTTTTACCTTTTTCTTTTTTAACGTTTTTTAACTAGTTTATCTAATATATATATTTTCTTTTTTATATTTTTCTAATTTGTTTTCTTATTTTTAAATGCTATTCTTTTTTTTCTTTTTTCTTTCTTTTTTTCTTTCTTCCTTTTTGAACCTCTTTTTATCCCCTTTCTCCCCTCTCATGATTTGGGATCTCTTCTAATTTGGTTAAAGCATATTTTCCTGGGGTTGTTGCCACCCTTTTAGTATTTTACTTGCTCCTTCATATACTCTTATCTGGACAAAATGACAAGACGGAAAAATTCAACACAAAAAAAAAGAACAAGAGGCAATACCGAAGGCTAGGGACCTAATCAATACAGACATTGGAAATATGTCAGATCTAGAGTTCAGAATGACAATTCTCAAGGTTCTAGCCGGGCTCGAAATAGTCATGGAAGATATTAGAGAAACCCTCTCGAGAGATATAAAAACCCTTTCTGGAAAAATAAAAGAACTAAAATCTAACCAAGTTGAAATAAAAAAAGCTATTAATGAGGTGCAATAAAAAATGGAGGCTTTCACTGCTAGGATAAATGAGGCAGAAGAAAGAATTAGTGATATAGAAGACCAAATGACAGAGAATAAAGAAGATGAGCAAAAGAGGGACAAACAGTTACTGGACCACGAGGGGAGAATTCGGGAGATAACTGACACCATAAGACGAAACAACATTAGAAAAATTGGGATGCCAGAAGAAGAAGAAAGAGAGAGGGGAGCAGAAGGTATACTGGAAAGAATTATTGGGGAGAATTTCACCAATATGGCAAAGGGAACGAGCATCAAAATTGAGGAGGTTCAGAGAACGCCCCTCAAAATCAATAAGAATAGGCCCACACCCCGTCACCTAATAGTAAAATTTACAAGTCTCAGTGACAAAGAGAAAATCCTGAAAGCAGCCTGGGAAAAGAAGTCTGTAACATACAATGGTAAAAATATTAGATTGGCAGCTGACTTATCCACAGAGACCTGGCAGGCCAGAAAGAGCTGGCATGATATTTTCAGAGCACTAAATGAGAAAAACATGCAGCCAAGAATACTATATCCAACTAGGCTATCATTGAAAATAGAAGGAGAGATTAAAAGCTTCCAGGACAAACAAAAACTGAAAGAATTTGCAAACACCAAACCAGCTTTACAGGAAATATTGAAAGGGGTCCTCTAAGCAAAGAGAGCGCCTACAAAAGGTAGATCAGAAAGGAACAGAGACCTTATACAGTAACAGTCACCTTACAGGCAATACAATGGCACTAAATTCATATCTCTCAATAGTTACCCTGAATGTTAATGGGCTAAATGCCCTTGTCAAAAGACACAGGGTATCAGAATGGATAAAAAAACAAAACCCATCCATATGTTGCCTCCAAGAAACTCATTTTAAACCGAAGACACCTCCAGATTTAAAGTGAGGGGATCAAAAATAATTTACCGTGCTAATGGACATCAGAAGAAAGCAGGAGTGGCAATCCTTATATCAGATCAATTAGATTTTAAGCAAAAGACTATAATAAGAGATGAGGAAGGACACTATATCATACTCAAATGGTCTGCCCAACAAGAAGATCTAACAATTTTAAATATCTATGCCCCCAACGTGGGAACAGCCAACTATATAAACCAATTAATAACAAAATCAAAGAAACACATCTGCAATAATACAATAATAGTAGGGGACTTTAACACTCCCCTCACTGAAATGGACAGATCATCCAAGCAAAAGATCATCAAGGAAATAAAGGCCTTAAATGACACACTGGACCAGATGGACCTCACAGATATATTCAGAACATTTCATCCCAAAGCAACAGAATACACATTCTTCTCTAGTGTACATGGAACATTCTTCAGAATAGATCACATCCTCGGTCCTAAATCAGGACTCAACCGGTATCAAAAGATTGGGATCATTCCCTGCATATTTTCAGACCGAAATGCTCTAAAGCTAGAACTCAACCACAAAAGGAAGTTTGGAAAGAACCCAAATACATGGAGACTAAACAGTATCCTTCTAAAGAATGAATGGGTCAACCGGGAAATTAAAGAAGAATTGAAAAAAATCATGGAAACAAATGATAATGAAACACAACTGTTCAAAATCTGTGGGACACAACAAAGGCAGTCCTGAGAGGAAAATATATAGCGGTACAAGCCTTTCTCAAGAAACAAGAAAGGTCTCAGGTACACAACCTAACCCTACACCTAAAGGAGCTGGAGAAAGAACAAGAAGGAAACCCTAAGCCCAGCAGGAGAAGAGAAATCATAAAGATCAGAGCAGAAATCAATGATATAGAAACCAAAATAACAATAGAACAAATCAATGAAACTACGAGCTGGTTCTTTGAAAGATTTAACAAAATTGATAAACCCCTGGCCCAACTTATCAAAAAGAAAAGAGAAAGGACCCAATTAAATAAAATCATGAATGAAAGAGGAGAGATCACAACTAACACCAAAGAAATACAAACTGTTATAAGAACATGCTATGAGCCACTCTAAGCCAACAAATTTGACAATCTGGAAGAAATGGATGCATTCTAGAAGCTTATAAACGACCACAACTTAACCAGGAAGAAATAGAAAGCCTGAACAGACCCATAACCAGTAAGGAGATTGAAACAGTCATTAAAAATCTCCAAACAAACAAAAGCCCAGGGCGAGACGGCTTCCCGGGGGAATTCTACCAAACATTTAAAGAAGAACTAATTCCTATTCTCCTGAAACTGTTCCAAAAAATAGAAATGGAAGGAAAACTTCCAAACTCATTTTATGAGGCCAGCATCACCTTGATCCCAAAACCAGACAAGGATCGCATCAAAAAAGAGAGCTATCGACCAATATCCTTGATGAACTCAGATGCGAAAATACTCAACAAAATACTAGCCAATAAGATTCAACAGTACGTTAAAAGGATTATTCACCACGACCAAGTGGGATTTATTCCAGGGCTGCAAGGTTGGTTCAACATCCGCAAATCAGTCAATGTGATACAACACATGAATAAAAGAAAGAACAAGAACCATATGATACTCTCAATAGATGCTGAAAAAGCATTTGACAAAGTACAGCATCCCTTCCTGATCAAAATTCTTCAAAGTATAGGGATAGAGGGCACATACTTCAATATCATCAAAGCCATCTATGAAAAACCCACCGCAAATATCATTCTCAATGGAGAAAAACTGAAAGCTTTTCCACTAAGGTCAGGAACATGGCAGGGATGTCCATTATCACCACTGATAGTACTAGAGGTACTAGTACTAGAGGTCCTAGCCTCAGCAATCAGACAACAAAAGGAAATTGAAGGCAACCAAATCGGCAAAGAAGAAGTCAAATTATCACTCTTCGCAGATGATATGATACTATATGTGGAAAACCCAAAAGACTCCACTCCAAAACTGCTAGAACTCATACAGGAATTCAGTAAAGTGTCAGGATATAAAAATCAATGAACAGAAATCAGTTGCATTTCTCTACACCAACAGCAAGACAGAAGTAAGAGAAATTAAGGAGTCAATCCCTTTTACAATTGCACCCAAAACCATAAGATACCTAGGAATAAACCTAACCAAAGAGGCACAGAATCTATACTCAGAAAACTATAAAGTACTCATGAAAGAAATTGAGAAAGACACAAAGAAATGGAAAAAAGTTCCATGCTCCTGGATTGGAAGAATAAATATTGTGAAAATGTCTATGCTACCTAAAGCAATCTACACATTTAATGCAATTCCTATCAAAGTACCATCCATCTTTTTCAAAGAAATGGAACAAATAATTCTAATTTTTATATGGAACCAGAAAAGATCTCGAATAGCCAAAGGGATATTGAAAAAGAAAGCCAATGTTGATGGCATCACAATTCCGGACCTCAAGCTCTATTACAAAGCTGTCATCATCAAGACAGCATGGTACTGGCACAAAAACAGACACATAGATCAATGGAACAGAATAGAGCGCCCAGAAATAGACCCTCAACTCTACAGTCAACTAATCTTCGACAAAGCAGGAAAGAATGTCCAATGGAAAAAAGACAGTCTCTTCAATAAATGGTGCTGGGAAAACTGGACAGCCACATGCAGAAAAATGAAATTGGACCATTTCCTTACACCACACACAAAAATAGACTCAAAATGGATGAAGGACCTCAATGTGCGAAAGGAATCCATCAAAATCCTTGAGGAGAACACAGGCAGCAACCTCTTCGACCTCAGCCGCAGCAACATCTTCCTAGGAACAACGCCAAAGGCAAGGGAAGCAAGGGCAAAAATGAACTGTTGGGATTTCATCAAGATCAAAAGCTTTTGCACAGCAAAGGAAACAGTTAACAAAATCAAAAGACAACTGACAGAATGGGAGAAGATATTTGCAAACGACATATCAGATAAAGGACTAGTGTCCAGAATCTATAAAGAACTTAGCAAACTCAACACCCAAAGAACAAATAATCCAATCAAGAAATGGACAGAGGACATGAACAGACATTTCTGCAAAGAAGACATCCAGATGGCCAACAGACACATGAAAAACTGCTCCATATCACTCAGCATCAGGGAAATACAAATCAAAACCACAATGAGATATCACCTCACACCAGTCAGAATGGCTAAAATCAACAAGTCAGGAAATGACAGATGCTGGCGAGGATGCGGAGAAAGGGGAACCCTCCTACACTGTTGGTGGGAATGCAAGCTGGTGCAGCCACTCTGGAAAACAGCATGGAGGTTCCTCAAAATGTTGAAAATAGAACTGCCCTATGACCCAGCAATTGCACTATTGGGTATTTACCCTAAAGATACAAACGTAGTGACCCAAAGGGGCACGTGCACCCGAATGTTTATAGCAGCAATGTCCACAATAGCCAAACTATGGAAAGAACCTAGATGTCCATCAACAGATGAATGGATCAAGAAGATATGGTATATATACACATTGGAATACTATGCAGCCATCAAAAGAAATGAAATCTTGCCATTTGTGACAACATGGATGGAACTAGAGAGTATCATGCTTAGCGAAATAAGTCAAGCAGAGAAAGACAACTATCATATGATCTCCCTGATATGAGGAAGTGGTGATGCAACATGGGGGCTTAAGTGGGTAGGAGAAGAATCAATGAAACAAGATGGGATTGGGAGGGAGACAAACCATAAGTGACTCTTAATCTCACAAAGCAAACTGAAGGTTGCTGGGGGGAGGGGGTTTGGGAGAAGGGGGTGGGATTATGGACATCGGGGAAGGTATGTGCTTTGGTGAGTGCTGTGAAGTGTGTAAACCTGGTGATTCACAGACCTGTACCCCTGGGGATAAAAATATATGTTTATAAAAAATAAAAAATTAAAAAAAAATGCAAGTTCCATAATTTTGCCAAATTGAGCAAAATATTATAATCCAACCTAGTAGATGTTTAAAAATATTGCTTCCTGATGATACTTGTTTGTAAGAGAAAAGTTTAGTCAGGGACCATTTTACAAACATATTTAGCAATTGCAAATTCAGAGTAATGGAACAGTTGGAGTACCAATATGTGTCAATAAGATTAGAAAAATCTTATTCTGACTACTGATTTATAAAATAAATAATGAATAAATAATAAAATAACTAAAGTATTCTAATGGCATATTCATATTTCATTTTAGAAAATTGTGGAGGGGGCGCCTGGGTGGCTTAATGGGTGAAAGCCTCTGTCTTCGGCTCAGGTCATGATCCCAGAGTCCTGGGATCAAGCCCTGCATCTGGCTCCCTGCTCAGCAGGGAGCCTGCTTCCTCCTCTTTCTCTGCCTGCCTCTCTGCCTACTTGTTATCTTTGTCAGTCAAATAAATAAATAAAATATTAAAAAAAAACATAGACTGAAACAAAAGACAAAGAAGGTCTTTGTATAATGGTAAAGGGGGCAAGCCAAGAAGATATAACATTCATAAATATTTGTGCAGAAACATAGGAACACTTAAATACACAAAGGAAATATTAACAGCCATAGGGGAGAAATTGACAGTAACACAGTTATAGGGTACTTTAATATCACATTTAGATTGATAGGTAATTCATCCAGGCAGAAAATCAATAAGGAAATATCAACATTACAAGACACATTAGGCCAGATAGCCTTAATAGGTAAATACAGAACATTTTATCCAAACATTGCAGAATACATATTCTTTTTAAGTGCACATGGAACATTCTCCAGAATAGACCCCATTTCAGGTCACAAAGCGAGTCTAAATAAATTCAATAAGATTGAAGGCATATCAAGCCTCTTTTCTGACCACCACAGTATGAAATTAGAAAAATGAAACTCGACCATTCTCTTACACCATACACAAAGATAAACTTGAAATGAATAAAAGACCTCAACGTGAGACAGGAATCCATCAAAATCCTGGAGGAGAACAAAGGCAGTAACCTCTTCGACATCGGCCACAGCAACTTCTTTCAAGATATGCCTCCAAAGGCAAAGGAAACAAAAGCAAAAATGAATTTTTGGTACTTCATCAAGATTAAAAGCTTCTGCACAGCAAAGGAAACTGTCAACAAAACAAAGAGGCAACCCACGGAACGGGAGAAGATATTCGCAAATGACAATACAGACAAAGGGTTGATATCCAGGTTCTATAAAGAACTGCTCAAACTCAACACACATAAAACAGATAATCAAGTCAAAAAATGGGCAGACGACATGAACAAACACTTCTCCAATGAAGACATACAGATGGCTAACAAACACATGAAAAAATGTTCATCACCACTAGCCATCAGGGAGATTCAAATCAAAACCACATTGAGATATCACCTTACACTAGTTAGAATGGCCAAAATTAGCAAGACAGGAAACAACGTGTGTTGGAGAGGATGTGGAGAAAGGGTGACCCTCTTACACTCTTGGTGGGAATACAAGTTGGTGCAGCCACTTTGGAAAACTGTGTGGAGATTCCTTAAGAAATTGAAAATAGAGCTTCCCAATGACCCTGCAGTTGCACTACTGGGTATTTACCCCAAAGATACAGATGTAGTGAAAAGAAGGGCCATCTGTACCCCAATGTTCATAGCAGCAATGGCCACAGTCGCCAAACTGTGGAAAGAACCGAGATGCCCTTCAATGAGTGAATGGATAAGAAAGATGTGGTCCATATACACTATGGAATGTTATGCCTCCATCAGAAAGGATGAATACACAACTTTTGTATCAACATGGAGGGGACTAGAAGAGATTATGCTGAGTGAAATAAGTCAAGCAGAGAGAGCCAATTATCATATGGTTCACTTATTTGTGGAGCATAAGAAATAACACAGAGGACATGGGGAGATGGAGAGGAGAAGAAAGTTGGGGAAAATTGGAGGGGGAGACGAACCATGAGAGACTGACTCTGAAAAACAACCTGAGGGTTTTGGAAGGGTTATGGGTGGGAAGTTTGGTGAGCCTGGTGGTGGGTTATGGAGGGCACATATTGCATGGAGCACTTGGTGTGGTGCATAAACAATGAATTCTGGAACACTGAAAAGAAATTTTAAAAAATAAATAAAAATTATTTTAAAAAGAAATCAATTACAATTAGAAAACTGGAAAATTAAATGGTATTTTTCTTTCTAGGACTTATTTCACTTATCAAAATACCCTCTAGATCCATCCATGTTGTTACAAAAGGCAAGATCTCATTTTTTATGGCTGTTTCATTATTATAGCTTTATAATATAGTCTGAAATCAGAAAGTATATATTTAGTTTTGTTCTTTTTTCACAAGATTGATTTTGCTATTTGGAGTATTTTTGTGGCTCCATACAAATTCCAAAATAATTTGTTTTATTTCTGTGAAAAGTGTCATTCGGATTATGAAAGGGATTGCATTGAATCTATAGATTGCTTTGGGTAGTATGGACATTTTAACAATATTAATTCTAATCCATGGGCACAGAAGAGCTTTCCATTTTTTGTATCTTTCTTCAGTTTTTTGCACCAATATCTCATAATTTTAGTGTATAGGTGCTTGCCTCCATGGTTGAATTTATTCCTAGGAATTTATGTTTAAAGGAATTATTGATAGGTATGTACTCATTGCCATTTTCTTGTTTTCTAGTTGTTTTTGTAGTTCTCTTGGTTTCTTCCCTTGTGGTTTGATGGTTTTATTTAGTGTACTTTTTGGGCTTTTTTCTCTTTATTTTTGTGTATCTGTTGTAGATTTTTGTTTTTGTTTTGTGGTTATCATGAGATACATATATATATATAGAGAGAGAGATAGATAGATAGATAGATATAGATATAGATAGATATAGATATATGTCTATTTTAAGCTTATAGTTGCTTAAGTTTGAACATATTCTAAAAATATTGCATTTTTACTCCATCTACCTGTTTTAATATTTTTAGTGTCATATTTTACATCTTTTTATCTTGTGTATTGTTTAAGTTCTTGTTGCAGTTATAGTTGATATAACTATTTTTGTCTTTTAACCTTCATGCTAGCTTTTTAAGTGGCTGATCCACAGCCTTTCCAATATATTTGTTTTTCTAGTGAGATTTTAAAATTTCATATGTTTTCTTATTTCTAGTCAGTTATTTCCCACTTAGAGGAGACTCTTTAATATTTCTTACAACACCAGTTTGTGGTGATGATTTTCTTTAATTTTTGTTTATTTGGGAAACATCTCTCCTTCAATTGAGTGATAACCTTGCCAGGTAGAATATTCCTTGTAAAGTTCCCCCTTTAGAACCTTTAAATATATCCTGCCACTCTCCTCTGGCTTGCAACCTTTCCTTCCTTCCTTTCTTCCTCCCTCACTCCCTCTCTCTCTCTCTTCGCCTTTCTTCTTTTTTTTCTTTCTTTCTTTCTTTTTCTTTCTGAAATGAGAGACATTTTATTTTATTTAGTTTTGAGGGGACTCCACCTTTTTAAATTTATTTATTTATTTATTTATTATGCTCAGTTAGTCAACATATAGCACATCGTTAGTTAAAAAAAAACTGTTTTAATTATTTTCAGTTAGCCACCATTAGTTTTTGATGTAGTGTTCACTAATTCATTAGTTGTGTATAATAACCTCTGCTCATCACAACACGTGCCCTCCTTAATGCCTATCACCCAGCTACTCCATCCACCCACCCCCCTTCCTTCTGTAACCCTCAGTTTGTTTCCCAGAGTCCAGAGTCTCCCATGGTTTGTCTCCCTCTCTGATTTCTTCCCCTTCACATTCAGTTTTCCCTCCCTTACCCTATGGTCCTCAGTGCTATTCCTTATGTTCCACATATGAGTGAAACCATATGATAATTGTCTTCCTCTGCTTGACTTGTTTCACTTAACATAATCCCCTCCAGTTCCATCCATGTTGATGCAAATGGTAGGTATTCATCCTTTCTGATGGCTGAGTAATATTCCATTGTATCTATGAACCACATCCTCTTTATCCATACATCTGTTGAAGGGCATCTCGGCTCCTTCCACAGTTTGCCTATTGTGAACATTGCTGCTATGAACGTTGGGGTGCAGGTGCCCTTTCTTTGTACTACATATGTATCTTTGGGAACTTCTTGAGGGCCCTCCATACTGTTTTCCAGAATGGCTGTCCTAGCTTGCATTCCCACCAACAGTGTAAGAGAGATCCCCTTTCTCAACAGTCATGCCAACATTTGTTGTTTCCTGCCTGTTAATTTTAGCCATTCTAACTGGTGGGAGGTGGTATCTCATTGTGGTTTTGATTTATATTTCCCTGATGCTGAGTGATGTTGAGCACTTTTTTAATGCATCTGTTTGTCATTTATATGTCTTCTTTACAGAATTGTTTGGTTCATGTCTTTTGCCCATTTCTTGCCTCGATTATTTGTGGGTTTGGGGGGTGTTCAGTTTGAGAAGTTCTTGGATACCTGCCCTTTATCTGTAATGTCATTTGAAAATATCTTCTCCCATTCCGCAGGTTGCCTCTTAGCTTTGTTGACTGTTTCCTTTGCTGTGCAGAAGCTTTTTATCTTGATGAAGTCCCAAGTCTCAACATCACTCATTTTTGCTTTTGTTTCTTTGCCTTTGGAGACATGTCTTGAAAGAAGTTGCTGTGGCCAATGTTGAAGAGTTTACTGCCTATGTTCTCCTCTAGGATTTTGATAGATTCATATAGCAATACAGCCATCTGGCAGAATACAAAATCAATGCACAGAAATCAACTGCTTTTCTATACACTGACAAGATAATTATAGAAAGAGAAATTAAGTAATTGATACCATTTACAATACCATGAAAATGTACCTAGGAATAAACCTAACCAAAGAGGTAAATGATCTATACTCTAGAAACTACAGAACACTTATGAAAGCAACTGAGAAAGACACAAAAACATTCCATGCTCATGGACTAGAGAAATAAACATTGTGAAAATGGCTATGCTGCCCAGAGCAATATACACTTTCAAAGCAATCCCTATTAAAATACCACTGGCATTTTTCAAAAAACTGGAACAAACAATCCTAAAATTTGTATGGAACCAGAAAAGACCCTGAATCACTATGGGAATGTTGAAAAAGAAAAAAACAAAGCCTGGGGCATCACATTGCCTATATTACAAAACTGTGATCACCAGGACAGCATGGTATTGGCACAAAAACAGACACATATGGAACAGAATAAAGACTCCAGAAATGGACCTGCAATTCTATGATCAACTACTATTTGACAAATCAGGAAAACATATCCAATGGAAAAAAGACAGTCTCTTCAATAAATGGTGCTGGGAAAATTGGACAGCTGCATAAAGAAGAAAGAAACTGGACCATTCTCTTATACCATACACAAAGATAAACTCAAAATGGAAGATATAGAAATACATTTCTTAAGATGGAAATCAGATGCAGGTTAGCACAGCTGAAAGAGCTGAAAAGCAAGGGCCTGTGGCAGAAAGTGGGGATGCGAAATGAGAAGCAAGACAATGCATGCCACAGAATTCCTGGAAAGATCAGAAATTAGAGATAGCAGTGACTAAAAAGAGCAGGGGTGCCATAGGAGACAAGATGGCGGGGAAGTAGGAGGAGGCGCCCATTCAACCTGCACCCTAAAGTGAGCTGATTACCTTCCAAAGATCTCCAATCACCCACGAAATCAGCCTGAGATCAGAATTATACACGTCTGTATCTCTACTGGAGCAGAAAATGCTAGTGGGCAGGTAAAGCAGAATGGGAAAGTCGGACTGATATTGGAAGATAAACAAAAGGGGGAGGGAGCCACCAGAGGCGATCCGTTGGAAAGTAATATCCCAATACGAGAGTGCCCTGCGCCTGGGGACCAGCATTAACTCAGGAGACTGGTAGAAAGCACTCAAAAAAAGCAAAGGATCATGGGGGGGGGCGGAGATTGCGGGAATCGGGGTGTTAGGGTCAGTGCTTAAGTCCCCAGACCCAGGACAGCCACCCCTGGCGCAGAGCCAGAGAGAGTGCAGCGGAGAAACCAGGTCTTGGTCCCTGAACCCTGAGAGTACCTGGCGCCTGGCTCCCATGAGGGGCTGGGAGCCTCACCAGCCAACAGAAGCACAGCCTTTTTGCAATCCCCACGCAAGTGCCCTGCTGTGCCATCAGAGTCCGAGTCATGCCCCGCGCCCTCCCCAGAGAAAGGTGCACACAAACAAGGCAATCCCAGCCTGGGCCAGTGGGAAAATCTGTGTGTGATCTCTGCTTCGAACTTCTCTGGCAGTCTGGAGCTGCCCAGACAGCTGCCGTGGTTTTGGGTACAAGCAAAAAATCCTGAGTCCCCAGGGACCGTGACTGGGAACCTGCTCTGCCAGCGGCCAAGGGGAGATTTTTATGGGCTCTACAGCGGGACTGAGGCTCTAAGAGGGGGGTCAGGGTGCAGTTTGCTTCCCTCTAAATCTACAAAAACCATCAAAAGTGGGTAAGGCGAGAGAGAAAAACAAAAGTGAACAAATATAAAAACCTCCAGAGAACAAAAGCCTGAAAAAACCAGTTTCCTCAGAGCCCACCCCCTTGAGGGAGGCAGGAGGACTTAGCTGAGAGAACTTCAGGGACTGAAAACCCACGTGGCAGGCCCCTCCCCCAGAAAACCAACCGGGAAAGAAAAAAAAAGACTACAAGAGAACAACCACCACTACTTCATAGGACAATTTTTATTATTAATTCGATCCCACTATTCTGGCTCATTTTTTTATATAGTTAATTTTTTATTATTATATAGATAATTTTTTAACCTATTTACCATCACAGTGAGATGTCCAGTACATCAAATTCCACAATAACCTTCTAACCTGAACTTTTTGATACATACACCTGTGTTTTCCTTTTGCATTTCTATTTTTTAAATTTCTTTTATTTTTAATTTTAGTTTAGTTTAGTTTATTCCTTTTTTTAATTTTTATTTTCTAATATTCATGTAGACCTAAACTTCAAGGTAATCCCCTTTCCCCAATCAATGCCACCCCTATAGGTAAACCAATTCCTAATCCCCCCTTATCTTAGGAAAGTTGAGTCCTTTAACAAAGATATCAAGATACATCCAGGAAGAATCAAAACAACCAACCTCACCCACACTGGGAATTTACAACCACTCTCCCATCTTTTTCTTCCACCAGTATTTCTGTGTTTTTGTGTTTGTCCTGATAGTATATAAATCTTATACTCAGGGTTCTTTTTGACGAGGTTCTTCCTTTATTTGCATATATATATATATATGCAAATATATATATTTTTTTCTCTTGTCATATACTTTTATCAGTCTTTTTGTTTCTCTGTGTCTGTTTGTATACTTCATAAATCTTACCTTGGGGCCCATTTGGGCTAAACCTTCTCTTTTATCTCACCTTTCTTTCCTGTCTCTCTCCCTCTCTCTTTTTTTTTCCTTTTCTTTTTCTTCTCATTTGGGCAGGGAACCCTGATTGCTCAGAAGCATTCCAGGGTGCACCTTGACTGCACCACAGTCGATACACCCAGCTACACCCGTTCAGCCAACTCTCACCAAAATGACTAGGATAAAGAATGCCCAACAGAAGAAAAATACAGAGGATGGACCTTCTGCAACAGAGCTAATGGCTATCAACATAGCTAATGGCTATCAACAATATGTCAGAAAGAGAATTCAGGCTAACAATTATCCAAGCAATAGCTAGGTTGGAGAAAGCCATGCGTGACCAAACGGAATTGATTAGGGCTGAACTGAAAATGACCAGAGATCATGTTTTCAATATTAGGGAAGAGCTGAAAGCTACCAGGGATGAGCTTCACAATGCTCTCAATGAGTTCCAATCTAATCTAAATTCTCTCAACGCTAGAGTAACTGAGATATAAGATAGAATTAGTGATCTGTAGGACAAACAGATAGAGAGAAAGGATCAGGAGGAAGCCTGGAACAAACAGCTTAGAAGCCACGAAAACAGAATCAGGGAAATAAATGATGCCATGAAATGTTCCAAAGTCAGAATTATTGGAATCCCTGAAGGGGAGGAGAAAGAAAGAAGTCTAGAAGATATAGTGGAACAAGTTCTTCATGAAAATTTTCCAAACCTCATGAGTGGAACCAGGATTTATGTACTAGAGGCCGAAAGGTTTCCCCCCAAGATGACAGATTCTCGAAAGTCCTCGAGACACCTAATAGTAAGAATGAAGAATTATAATTGTAGGCAGAACCTCTTGAAAGCAGCTAGGACAAAGAAGATCCTTACATACAGAGGAAAGCCCATCAGAATAATGTCAGACCTGTCCACAGAAACCTGGCAAGCCAGAAGGGCTGGCAAGAAATATTCAGGGCCGTGAATGAGAAGAACATGCAGCCAAGAATACTTTATCCAGCAAAACTGACATTCAAAATGGATGGAGAGATAGAGTTTCCAGGACCGGCAAGGCTTAAAAGACTATGCAACCACCAAGCCGATACTGCAGGAAATATTAAGGGGACTTCTTTAAAGGACGAAAAAGCCCAAGAATCGCATTGAACAGAAATATAGACAATCTACAGAAAGAAAGACTTCAAAGGTAACATGATGTCAATAAAAACGTATCTATCAATAATCACCCTCAATGTGAATGGCCTAAATGCACCCATAAAATGGCACAGGGTTGCAGACTGGATAAAACAATAGGACCCATCCATATGTTGTCTACAAGAGACCCATTTTGAACCTAAAGATACACCCAAACTGAAAGTGAAGGGATGGAGAAGCATCTTTCATGCCAATGGGCCTCAAAAGAAGGCTGGGGTAGCGATTCTCATATCAGACAAATTAGATTTTAAACTAAAGACTGTAGTCAGAGATCCAGAAGGACACTACATCATTCTTAAAGGGACTATCCACCAAGATGATCTAACAATTGTAAATATCTATGCCCCCAATATGGGAGCAGCCAATTACATAAGAAAACTGTTAATCAAGATAAAGAGTCATATTGATATGAATAAACTAATTGTTGGAGATCTTAACACGCCTCTCTCAGGAATAGACAGATCATAGAAGCAGAAAACCAATAAAGAAACAAGAGCATTGAATGGCACACTGGACCAGATGGACCTCATAGATATATACAGAACATTCCACCCTAAAACAACAGAATACTCATTCT
Source organism: Mustela nivalis (assembly GCF_964662115.1). NCBI lineage: Eukaryota > Metazoa > Chordata > Mammalia > Carnivora > Mustelidae > Mustela > Mustela nivalis. The sequence continues at coordinate 63,744,740 of NC_139040.1, read as the reverse complement.
TCTCAAGTGCACATGGAACTTTCTCCAGAATAGACCACATACTGGGTCACAAATCAGGACTCAACCGATACCAAAAGACTGAGATTATTCCCTGCACATTCTCAGATCACAATGCATTGAAATTGGAGCTCAATCACAAGGAAAAGTTCCGAAGGAACTCAAACACCTGGAAGCTAAAGACCACCTTGCTTAAGAATGCTTGGATCAACCAGGAGATCAAGGAAGAATTGAAACAATTCATGGAAACCAATGACAATGAAGACACTTCGGTCCAAAACCTATGGGATACAGCAAAGGCAGTCCTAAGGGGGAAACACAAAGCCATCCAAGCCTCCCTCAAAAAAATTAAAAAACCCAGAACACAGCAGCTGTCTCTGCACCTTAAACAAATGGAGAATCAACAACAAATCAAACCAACTCCACACATAAGAAGGGAAATCATCAAGATTAGAGCTGAGATCGATGAGGTAGAAACCAGAGATACCATAAAATGTATCAATGAAACTAGAAGCTGGTTTTTAGAAAGAATCAATAAGATCGATAAACCATTGGTGACACTAATCCAAAAGAAAAGAGAGAAAGCTCAAATACATAAAATTATGAATGAAAAGGGAGAAATCACAATGAACACGAAGAAGTAGAAACAATGATTAGAAGTTATTATCAACAGTTATATGCCAATAAGCTAAGCAACCTAGATGAAATGGGTGCATTCCTGCAAAAATATAAACTCCCAAAATTGAATCAGGAAGAAATTGACAACCTGAATAGACCGATATCTAGTAACGAGATTGAAGCGGTGATCAAAAACCTCCCAAAAAACAAGAGCCCAGGACCTGACGGATTCCCCGGAGAATTCTACCAAACATTCAAAGAAGAAATAACACCTATTCTCCTGAAGCGGTTTCAAAAAATTGAAGCAGAAGGAAAACTTCCTGACTCTTTCTATGAAGCCAGCATTACCCTGATCCCCAAACCAGGCAAAGACCCTACCAAAAAGGAGAATTTCAGACCAATATCACTGATGAATATGGATGCTAAGATTCTCAACAAGATCCTAGCAAATAGGATCCAACAGCACATTAAAAAGATTATCCACCATGACCAGGTGGGATTCATCCCTGGGCTACAAGGATGGTTCAACATTCGCAAATCAATCAATGTGATAGAACAAATTAATAAGAGAAGAGAGAAGAACCACATGATCTTCTCAATTGATGCAGAAAAAGCACTTGACAAAATCCAGCATCCATTCCTGATTAAAAGACTTCAAGGTATAGTGATAGAGGGAACATTCCTGAACTTCATCAAATCTATCTATGAAAGACCCACAGCAAATATCATCCTCAATGGGAAAAAGCTTGCATCCTTCCCGTTGAGATCAGGAACATGACAAGGATGCCCACTCTCACCACTCTTGTTCAACATAGTATAAGAAGTCCTAGCAACAGCAATCAGACAACAAAGGGAAATAAAAGGTATCCAAATTGGTAATGAAGAAGTCAAATTCTCTTTCTTTGCAGATGACATGATTCTTTATATGGAAAACCCAAAAGACTCCACCCCCAAACTACTAGAACTCATACAGCAATTCAGCAACGTGCCAGGATACAAAGTCAATGTACAGAAATCACTGGATTTCTTATACACTAACAATGAAAATACAGAAAGGGAAATTAAAGATTCGATCCCATTCACTGTAGCACCAAGAACCATAAGATACCTGGGAATAAACCTAACCAAAGAGGTAAAGGATCTGTACTCAAGGAACTACAGAACACTCATGAAAGAAATTGAAGAAGACACAAATAGATGGAAGAACATTCCATGCTCTTGGATCAGAAGAATAAACTTTGTTAAAATGTCTATACTGCCTAGAGTAATCTATACTTTTAATGCCATTCCAATCAAAATTCCACCGTTATTCTTCAAAGAGCTGGAGCAAATAATCCTAAAATTTGTATGGAATCAGAAAAGACCCCGAATCACTAAGGAAATGTTGAAAAACAAAAATAAAATGGGGGGCATCACACTACCTGACTTCAAGCTTTACTACAAAGCCCTGATCACCAAGAAAGCATGGTACTGGCATAAAAACAGACACATAGACCCGTGGAACAGAGTAGAGAGCCCAGATATGGACCCTCAACTCTGTGGTCAAATAATCTTGGACAAAACAGGAAAAAATATACAGTGGAAAAAAGACAGTCTCTTCAATAAATGGTGCTGGGAAAACTGGGCAGATATATGTAGAAGAATGAAACTCGACCATTCTCTTACACCATACACAAAGATAAACTCAAAATGGATAAAAGACCTCAATGTGAGACAGGAATCCATCAAAATCCTAGAAGAGAACACAGGCAGTAATCTCCTCGATATCAGCCACAGCAACTTCTTTCAAGATATGTCTCCAAAGGCAAAGGAAACAAAAGTGAAAATGAACTTTTGGGACTTCATCATAATCAAAAGCTTCTGCACAGCAAAAGAAACAGTCAAAAAAAAAAACAAAGAGGCAACCCACGGAATGGGAGAAGATATTTGCAAATGACAGTACAGACAAAAGGTTGATATCCAGGATCTATAATGAACTCCTCAAACTCAACACACACAAAACAGAAAATCATATCAAAAAAATGGGCAGAAGATATGGACAGACACTTCTCCAATGAAGACATACAAATGGCTATCAGACAGATGAAAAAATGTTCATCATCACTAGCCCTCAGGGAGATTCAAATTAAAACTACATTGAGATATCACCTTACACCAGTTATAATGGCCAAAATTAGCAAGACAGGAAACAACATGTGTTGGAGAGGATGTGGACAAAGGGGAACCCTCTTCCACTGTTGGTGGAAATGCAAGTTGGTGCAGCCTCTTTGGAGAACAGTGTGGAGATTCCTTAAGAAATCGAAAATAGAACTTCCTTATGACCCTGCCATTGCACTCCTAGGTATTTACCCCAAAGATACAGATGTACTGAAAAGAAGGGCCATCTGTACCCCAATGTTTATTGCAGCAATGGCCACAATCGCCAAACTCTGGAAAGAACCAAGATGCCCTTCATCGGATGAATGTATAAGGAAGATGTGGTCCATATACACTATGGAGTATTATGCCTCCATCCGAAAGGACAAATACCCAACTTTTGTAGCAACATGGATGGGACTGGAAGAGATTATGTTGAGTGTAATCTGTCAAGCAGAGAGAGTCAATTGTCATATGGTTTCACTTATTTTTGGAGCATAACAAAAAGCATGGAGGACATGGGGAGTTAGAGAGAAGGGGATTGGGGTAAATTGGAAGGGGAGGTGAATCATGAGAGACTATGGACTCTGAAAAACAACCTGAGTGGTTTGAAGTGGCGGGGGGTTGGGAGGTTGCGTACCATTTGGTGGGTATTATAGAGGGCACGGATCGCATGGAGCACTGGGTGTTGTGAAAAAATAATGATACTGTTATGCTAAAAATAAATAAATGAAAAAAATAATAATAATAAAAGAAAAGAAAGCAGGGGTGCCTCAGGAGCCTGAAAACAGAAACTTGATTGTATGTGTGTAAGAAGTGTTGTTAGAACACTCTCAGGTTCCTTCCCTCATCCTGCTTAGCCAGAAAAATACAATTTCCTTACTTTGGCAGGAGACTAAATGTTTGTTTTTAAAAATTGATCCACAGAAGCCCCCAGGCCCAGATGTCCCAGGTAGAATGGGAGGTAGGGAAAGAGCATTGTATTGAAAATAAGGGCACTATATGAAATTTTAAAATAAGAACATAAGCAGCCAGATTTGTATTTTCCAGATAGAAAATTGGAGAATTCATCTTTGAAAAAACTGGAACTACTCCCAAAGAAAAGACCTATGATTATGCCATTTGGAGGGTGTCCCCAGTAAGTTAGCCAGTTTCTCAGTCATCTTAAAGTGAAGATCACCAGTTGATAAGCCCTTCCCTATAGGAAAGCCTCCTATATTAAAGACAAAGAACAAAACAAGCAATTCAAGTAAAACAGGTGAAATAAAGAGCAGAAGGAAACTTTTGTTATTCTCAGGGTTCTAAGGTATTGTAAACATGAAATAAAACCAGGATGCTATTAAAAAAATAAACATTTAGAAACCAAAGAGAAGTTATACAAATATCCTATATCTTCTTATTAATACCTTTCTTGTTTACTTTTTTTTTTTTACCTCTCATTTTATTTTATTTTATTTTTTTTAATTTTTTATTTTTTATAAACATATATTTTTATCCCCAGGGGTACAGGTCTGTGAATCACCAGGTTTACACACTTCACAGCACTCACCAAAGCACATACCCTCCCCAGTGTCCATAATCCCACCCCCTTCTCCCAAACCCCCTCCCCCCAGCAACCCTCAGTTTGTTTTGTGAGATTAAGAGTCACTTATGGTTTGTCTCCCTCCCAATCCCATCTTGTTTCATTTATTCTTCTCCTACCCACTTAAGCCTCCATGTTGCATCACCACTTCCTCATATCAGGGAGATCATATGATAGTTGTCTTTCTCTGCTTGACTTATTTCGCTAAGCATGATACGCTCTAGTTCCATCCATGTTGTCGCAAATGGCAAGATTTCATTTCTTTTGATGGCTGCATAGTATTCCATTGTGTATATATACCACATCTTCTTGATCCATTCATCTGTGGATGGACATCTAGGTTTTTTCCATAGTTTGGCTATTGTGGACATTGCTGCTATAAACATTCGGGTGCATGTGCCCCTTTGGATCACTACATTTGTATCTTTAGGGTAAATACCCAATAGTGCAATTGCTGGGTCATAGGGCAGTTCTATTTTCAACATTCTGAGGAACCTCCATGCTGTTTTCCAGAGTGGCTGCACCAGCTTGCATTCCCACCAACAGTGTAGGAGGGTTCCCCTTTCTCCACATCCTCACCAGCATCTGTCATTTCCTGACTTGTTGATTTTAGCCATTCTGACTGGTGTGAGGTGATATCTCATTGTGGTTTTGATTTGTATTTCCCTGATGCCGAGTGATATGGAGCACTTTTTCATGTGTCTGTTGGCCATCTGGATGTCTTCTTTGCAGAAATGTCTGTTCATGTCCTCTGCCCATTTCTTGATTGGATTATTTGTTCTTTGGGTGTTGAGTTTGCTAAGTTCTTTATAGATTCTGGACACTAGTCCTTTATCTGATATGTCGTTTGCAAATATCTTCTCCCATTCTGTCAGTTGTCTTTTGATTTTGTTAACTGTTTCCTTTGCTGTGCAAAAGCTTTTGATCTTGATGAAATCCCAATAGTTCATTTTTGCCCTTGTTTCCCTTGCCTTTTGCGTTGTTCCTAGGAAGATGTTGCTGCGGCAGAGGTCGAAGAGGTTGCTGCCTGTGTTCTCCTCAAGGATTTTGATGGATTCCTTTCGCACATTGAGGTCCTTCATCCATTTTGAGTCTATTTTTGTGTGTGGTGTAAGAAAATGGTCCAATTTCATTTTTCTACATGTGGCTATCCAATTTTCCCAGCACCATTTATTGAAGAGGCTGTCTTTTTTCCATTGGACATTCTTTCCTGCTTTGTCGAAGATGAGTTGACCATAGATTTGAGGGTCTATTTCTGGGCTCTCTATTCTGTTCCATTGATCTATGTGTCTGTTTTTGTGCCAGTACCATGCTGTCTTGATGATGACAGCTTTGTAATAGAGCTTGAAGTCCGGAATTGTGATGCCACCAACGTTGGCTTTCTTTTTCAATATCCCTTTGGCTATTCGAGGTCTTTTCTGGTTCCATATAAATTTTAGCATTATTTGTTCCATTTCTTTGAAAAAGATGGATGGTACTTTGATAGGAATTGCATTAAATGTGTAGATTGCTTTAGGTAGCATAGACATTTTCACAATATTTATTCTTCCAATCCAGGAGCATGGAACATTTTTCCATTTCTTTGTGTCTTCCTCAATTTCTTTCATGAGTACTTTATAGTTTTCTGAGTATAGATTCTGTGTCTCTTTGGTTAGGTTTATTCCTAGGTATCTTATGGTTTTGGATGCAATTGTAAATGGGATTGACTCCTTAATATCTCTTTCTTCTGTCTTGCTGTTGGTGTAGAGAAATGCAACTGATTTCTGTGCATTGATTTTATATCCTGACACTTTACTGAATTTCTGTATAAGTTCTAGCAGTTTTGGAGTGGAGTCTTTTGGGTTTTCCACATATAGTATCATATCATCTGTGAAGAGTGATAATTTGACTTCTTCTTTGCCGATTTGGATGCCTTTAATTTCCTTTTATTGTCTGATTGCTGAGGCTAGGACCTCTAGTACTATGTTGAATAGCAGTGGTGATAATGGACATCCCTGCCGTGTTCCTGACCTTAGTGGAAAAGCTTTCAGTTTTTCTCCATTGAGAATGATATATGCGGTGGGTTTTTCATAGATGGCTTTGATGATATTGAGGTATGTGCCCTCTATCCCTACACTTTGAAGAGTTTTGATCAGGAAGGGATGCTGTACTTTGTCAAATGCTTTTTCAGCATCTATTGAAAGTATCATATGGTTCTTGTTTTTTCTTTTATTGATGTATTGTATCACATTGACTGATTTGCAGATGTTGAACCAACCTTGCAGCCCTGGAATAAATCCCACTTGGTCGTGGTGAATAATCTTTTTAATGTACTGTTGAATCCTATTGGCTAGTATTTTGTTGAGTATTTTCGCATCTGTGTTCATCAAGGATATCGGTCTATAGCTCTCTTTTTTGGTGGGATCCTTGTCTGGTTTTGGGATCAAGGTGATGCTGGCCTCATAAAATGAGTTTGGAAGTTTTCCTTCCATTTCTATTTTTTGGAACAGTTTCAGGAGAATAGGAATTAGTTCTTCTTTAAATGTTTGGTAGAATTCCCCCGGGAAGCCATCTGGCCCTGGGCTTTTGTTTGTTTGGAGATTTTTAATGACTGTTTCAATCTCCTTACTGGTTATGGGTCTGTTCAGGCTTTCTATTTCTTCCTGGTTCAGTTGTGGTAGTTTATATGTTTCTAGGAATGCATCCATTTCTTCCAGATTGTCAAATTTATTGCCGTAGAGTTGCTCATAGTATGTTCTTATAATAGTTTGTATTTCTTTGGTGTTAGTTGTGATCTCTCCTCTTTCATTCATGATTTTATTTATTTGGGTCCTTTCTCTTTTCTTTTTGATAAGTCGGGCCAGGGGTTTATCAATTTTATTAATTCTTTCAAAGAACCAGCTCCTACTTTCGTTGATTTTTTCTATTGTTTTTTTGGTTTCTATTTCATTGATTTCTGCTCTGATCTTTATGATTTCTCTTCTCCTGCTGGGCTTAGGGTTTCTTTCTTGTTCTTTCTCCAGCTCCTTTAGGTGTAGGGTTAGGTTGTGTACCTGAGACCTTTCTTCTTTCTTGAGAAAGGCTTGTACCGCTATATATTTTCCTCTCAGGACTGCCTTTGTTGTGTCCCACAGATTTTGAACCGTTGTATTTTCATTATCATTTGTTTCCATGATTTTTTTCAATTCTTCTTTAATTTCCCGGTTGACCCATTCATTCTTTAGAAGGATACTGTTTAGTCTCCATGTATTTGGGTTCTTTCCAAACTTCCTTTTGTGGTTGAGTTCTAGCTTTAGAGCATTGTGGTCTGAAAATATGCAGGGAATGATCCCAATCTTTTGATACCGGTTGAGTCCTGATTTAGGACCGAGGATGTGATCTATTCTGGAGAATGTTCCATGTGCACTAGAGAAGAATGTGTATTCTGTTGCTTTGGGATGAAATGTTCTGAATATATCTGTGATGTCCATCTGGTCCAGTGTGTCGTTTAAGGCCTTTATTTCCTTGCTGATCTTTTGCTTGGATGACCTGTCCATTTCAGTGAGGGGAGTGTTAAAGTCCCCTACTATTATTGTATTGTTGTTGATGTGTTTCTTTGATTTTGTTATTAATTGGTTTATATAGTTGGCTGCTCCCACGTTGGGGGCATAGATATTTAAAATTGTTAAATCTTCTTGTTGGACAGACCCTTTGAGTATGATATAGTGCCCTTCCTCATCTCTTATTATAGTCTTTGGCTTAAAATCTAATTGATCTGATATAAGGATTGCCACTCCTGCTTTCTTCTGATGTCCATTAGCATGGTAAATTCTTTTCCACCCCCTCACTTTAAATCTGGAGGTGTCTTCGGGCTTAAAATGAGTTTCTTGGAGGCAACATATAGATGGGTTTTGTTTTTTTATCCATTCTGATACCCTGTGTCTTTTGACAGGGGCATTTAGCCCATTCACATTCAGGGTAACTATTGAGAGATATGAATTTAGTGCCATTGTATTGCCTGTAAGGTGACTGTTATTGTATATGGTCTCTGTTCCTTTCTGATCTACCACTTGTAGGCTCTCTCTTTGCTTAGAGGACCCCTTTCAATATTTCCTGTAAAGCTGGTTTGGTGTTTGCAAATTCTTTCAGTTTTTGTTTGTCCTGGAAGCTTTTAATCTCTCCTTCTATTTTCAATGATAGCCTAGCTGGATATAGTATTCTGGGCTGCATGTTTTTCTCGTTTAGTGCTCTAAAAATATCATGCCAGCTCTTTCTGGCCTGCCAGGTCTCTGTGGATAAGTCAGCTGCCAATCTAATATTTTTACCATTGTATGTTACAGACTTCTTTTCCCGGGCTGCTTTCAGGATTTTCTCTTTGTCACTGAGACTTGTAAATTTTACTATTAGGTGACGGGGTGTGGGCCTATTCTTATTGATTTTGAGGGGCGTTCTCTGAACCTCCTGAATTTTGATGCTCGTTCCCTTTGCCATATTGGGGAAATTCTCCCCAATAATTCTCTCCAGTATACCTTCTGCTCCCCTCTCTCTTTCTTCTTCTTCTGGAATCCCAATTATTCTAATGTTGTTTCGTCTTATGGTGTCACTTAATTCTCGAATTCTCCCCTCGTGGTCCAGTAGCTGTTTGTCCCTCTTTTGCTCAGCTTCTTTATTCTCTGTCATTTGGTCTTCTATATCACTAATTCTTTCTTCTGCCTCATTTATCCTAGCAGTGAGAGCCTCCATTTTTGATTGCACCTCATTAATAGCTTTTTTTATTTCAACTTGGTTAGATTTTTGTTCTTTTATTTCTCCAGAAAGGGCTTTTATATCTCTTGAGAGGGTTTCTCTAATATCTTCCATGCCTTTTTCGAGCCCGGCTAGAACCTTGAGAATTGTCATTCTGAACTCTAGATCTGACATATTACCGATGTCTGTATTGATTAGGTCCCTAGCCTTCGGTACTGCCTCTTGTTCTTTTTTTTGCGTTGAATTTTTACGCCTTGTCATTTTGGCCAGATAAGAGTAAATGAAGGGGCAAGTAAAATACTAAAAGGGTGGCAACAACCCCAGGAAAATATGCTTTAACTAAATAGAAGAGATCCAAAATCGTGAGTGGGGAGAAAGGGGATAAAAAGAGGTTCAAAAAGAAAGAAAGAAAAAAAAAGAAAAGAAAAAAAATTTTTTTAAAAAAAGAAAACACCTGAGAAAAATGTAAAAAAGAAAAAATATATATATTAGATAAACTAGTAAAAAATCGTTAAAAAAGAAAAAGGTAACAGTTAAAAAAAAAAAATTTTACCCAAAGGCGAGAAGAAAAAGAAAAAAAAAATGAAAAAGAAAAAATTAAATTAACTGCAAGACTAAAAAAAAAATCACAGGAAAAAAGCCATGAGTTCCGTGCTTGGCTTTCTCCTCCTCTGGAATTCTGCTGCTCTCCTTGGTATTGAAACCGCACTCCTTGGTAGGTGAACTTGGTCTCAGCTGGATTTCTTGTTGATCTTCTGGGGGAGGGGCCTGTTGTAGTGATTCTCAAGTGTCTTTGCCCCAGGCGGAATTACACCTCCCTTACCCGGGGGGGCCGGGGTGAGTAATCCGCTCGGGTTTGCTTTCAGGAGCTTTTGTTCCCTGAGCGCTTTCCGTAGAATTCCGGAGGACGGGAACACAAATGGCGGCCTCCTGGTCTCCGGCCCGGAGGAGCCGAGAGCCCAGGGCCCCACTCCTCAGTGCGCCCTCAGAGAACAGCGCCCAGTTATTCCCGTCTGCCTCACCTCCGGCCGCGCTCCGAGCTCACCGAGCCTGCGATCGGTTCAAGGTAACACCGAGCTGCGAGCTTACTGTCAGCTCTGTTTCTGTAGCCGGCTTTCCCGTTCCAATACCCGCAAGCTCTGCGACACTCAGACACCCCCGATCCTTCTGTGACCCTGCGGGACCTGAGGCCACGCTGACCCCGCGTGGGCTTCGCCCCGGTTTAGCCTCTGGAGCGATGTCCCTCAGCGGAACAGACTTTTAAAAGTCCTGATTTTGTGCGCGGTTGCTCCGCCGCTTGCCGGGAGCCCGCCCCTCCCCCCGGGGTCTATCTTCCCGTCGCTTTGGATTCACTTCTCCGCCGGTCCTACCTTTCAGAAAGTGGTTGTTTTTCTGTTTCCAGAATTGCTGTTCTTCTTCTCTTTGGTCTGTCGATGGATTTTCAGGTGTTTGCAATCTTTAGATAAGCTATCTAGCTGATCTCCGGCTAGCTGCAGCAGTCTCAGCTTGCTACTTCTCCGCCATCTTGACTCCTCCTCTTGTTTACTTTTTATATTTTTATCTCAAATCCTATGGAATTCTTCTATATGGTACAAGTTGGATATCTGAATATATTTCCTCACATATTGACAGATGACTACCCAATACCAATTTATTGAATAATCCATACACACAGATCTTCATTCACATTGATTCTTTCCTTAGTATAAAATCTTATAACTACTAGTTTAAAGGGCAAGAACAACTTTAAAGTTTGTGTGTGGGTTTTTTGTTTTTGTTTTTGTTCTTCTTTTTAAAGATTTTATTTATTTATTTGACAGAGAGGATCACAAGAAGGCAGAGAGGCAGGCTGAGAGAGAGGTGGAAGCAGGCTCCCCGCTGGTAAGAGAGCCTGATGTGGTGCTCAATCCCAGGTCCCCGGGATCATGACCTGAGCTGAAGGCAGAGGCTTTAACCCACTCAGCCACCCAGGTGCCCCCTTTAAAGTTTTTAAAAAATATTCTCAAATTGTCCCCTAGAAAAATTGTACCAATTTTCATTCCATGAGCAATGTATGAATGCATATTTCCTACAACCATACCAACACTAAATATCATCACCTTTATTGATTTTATAAGCCAATAATGGTATTCCTTTATTTAATTTTTTCTCTTAATTACTTTCAGTATAGCAAGATGTGGGGCTCAATTCCAGTGATGTTATAAATTCAGCAGTTCCCTGTGACTTCTTTTCTGACCTTGTACTTTCTTTTTTTGTCCTACTTTTGTCCCCATCACACATGCTCTTGAGTGCTGTTTTATACACGGGATTATGGGACTGGTCTTAGAAGTAGATAGCTATGTGATATGACATCTTCAATTAAAAAGTCTTCACACCATTTCTGAAGTAAATTTTGGCAATGCATTAAAATTTGAAAAACATATACACTTTACCAGTAATTCTCATTAGGAGAACGTAATCTAAGGAAAGGAAAAAATCAAAACTGTTCAAAGATGTAGGTATAAAACTATGCATTCAGCTATTTTGACAAGTGTTATTTCAGGAAATAGACAGGATAGCTCTTCTGTCATGCTGGAGATGTGTTTAACAACACATGTAATAAAGATGTTTTTAAAAGCAGAATCACTGCGCCTGGGTGGCTCAGTGAGTTAAAGCCTCTGCCTCTGTCATGATCTCAGGGTCCTGGGATTGAGCCCCGCATTGGGCTCCCCCTCTCTCTCTGCCTGCCTCTCTGACTACTTGTGATCTCTGTCTATCAAATAAATAAATAAAATCTCTTTTTTTTAAAGCAGAATCAGAGGTGGGGGGATGGGGCGGCTGGGTGATGGACATTAAAGAGGGTATGTGCTATGGTGAGCACTGTGTTTTGTGTAAGACTGATGAATCACAGACCTGTACCCCTGAAACAAATAATACATTATATGTTAAAAATTTTAAAAAGCAGAATCAGATACACAACTGCAGAGAACAAACTGATGGTTGCCAGAGGGGAGGAAGTAGGTGAAGGGAAGAAGGAGATACAGGCTTTCAGTTATGGAATGAATAAATCATGGGAATAAAAGGCACAACATAGGGAATATAGTCAATGATACTGTAACAGCATGATATAGTGACAGATGGTAACTACACTTCTGAGCACAGCATAACATAATAGAGTTGTTAAATCACTGTTGTACTTCTGAATCTAATGTAACACTGTCCATTATACTCAAATAAAACAAAATGAGTTTATAAGAATAAATAAGTGAATAAAACTTTTCAGGTTCATAAAATTAAAAAGCTAAAACAATTAAATGACATCAATAGGAACTGGTTATTTCCATATTTTGGCTATTGTGGATAGTGTTGCTATAAACTTTGGGGTGCATGAGCCCTTTCAAATCCCTATTTTTGCATCCTTTTGATAAATACCTAGTAGCGCAATTACCGGATCATAGGGTAGTTCTATTTCTAACTTTTTGAAGAAACTCCATACTGTTTTTCAGAGTGGCTGCACCAGTTTGCATCGCTACCCACAGAGTTAGAGGTTTCCCCTTTCTCCACATCCTCACCAACATCTATTGTTTCCTAAGTTGTTAATTTTGGCTGTATTGACTGGTGTGAGATGGTATCTCATGGTGGTTTTGATTTATATTCCCTTGATGATAAGGGGGAACCCAAATGTCCATTGACTGATGAATGGATAAAGAAGATGTGGTAATATATATAATGGAGGGGGAGACAAGATGGTAGGGAAATAGGAGGAGGCACCGTGTTAACCTGTACCCTAAAGTGAGCTGATTACCTACTAAAGAACTCTGACCACCCATAAAATCAGCCCGAGATCAGAATTATACACATCTGGATCTCTATGGGGCAGTGGGCAGGCAAAGCAGAGTGAGAACATTGGACTGATATTGGAAGATAAACAAAAGGGGGAGAGAGCCACCAGAGGTGACCCATTGGAAAGTAATACCCCAATATGAGAGTGCCCTGCATCTAGGGACCAGCATTAACTTGGATTCTGGTTGAAAGCACTCAAAAAGAACAAAGGATCATGGTGGGGGGATTGTAGGACTCGGGGAGGTTAGTGACAGGGGCTTAAGTCCCGGGACCCAGGACAGCCACCCCTGGCGCTGAGCCAGAGAGAGTGCAATGGAGAAACCAGGTCTTGGTCCCTGAGTTGCCAGCATGCCTGAGAACCATGGGGTCGGACCCTCACCAGATGGCAGAACGCTATGCCATACTATCAGAGCCTGAGGCGTGCACCTGACACCCGCCCCTGGGAGAGGTGTGCGAAGGTGCCAGCCGGGTGCTCTCAGAACCAGAAAGACCAGGCACTCCCAGCCTGGGCCAGCGGGAAAATCTCAGAGTGGGATCACTGCTTGGAACCTCTCTGGTGGTCTGGAGCTGCCCAGACAACCGCCACTGTCATGATTTTGGTTACAAGCAGGAGTTCCTGTGTCCCCAGGGACAGCGACTCAGAACCTGCTCTGCCAGCTGCCAAGGGGGAATTTATGTGCTCTGGAGCACTCACAGGGGAACAGACTGAGGCTTCTCTCTGAGAGGGAGGTCGGGATGCAGTTTGCTTTTCTCTAAACCTCCAAAAACCATCAAAAGCTGTCAAGCTGAGAGAAAAGAAATGAACAAACATAAAAACCTCCAGAGAACAAAAGCCTGAAAAACCGGTTCCCTCAAAGCCCACCCCCTTGAGGGGGGGGGACTTAACTCAGGGAACATCATTGACTGAAAACCCACGCAGCAGGTCCCTACCCCCAGAAAACCAACCAGGAAAAAAAAAATGACAAGAGAACAACCACCACTACTTCTTAGATAAAACTTTTGTTTTGATTCGTTCCTACTATTCTGGTTCATTTTTTATAGAGAGAGAGAGAGATGATTTTTTTTAACCTACTTACCATCACAGTGAGATGTCCAGCACATCAAATTCCATAATAACCTTTTAACCTGAACTTTTTGATACATATGCCCGTCTTTTTCTTTTACTTTTCTATTTTTAAATTTTTTTTAAATTTTAGCTTAGTTTAGTTTAGTTTATCCTTTTTTTAATTTTTATTTTTTAATATTCAGATAGAGTTACACTTCAAGGTAATCCCCTGTCCCCAACCTATGCTACCCCTATAGGTAAACCAATTTTTAACCCCCTTTATCTTAGGAAAGTTGAGTCCTTTAACAAAGATACCAAGATACATCCAGGAAGAATGAAAATAACCTTCCTTGCCCACACTGAGAATTTATAACCACTCTCCCATCTTTTACTTCCTGCCAGTGTTTCTGTGTATTTGCGTTTGTCCTGATAGTATATAAAACTTATACTTGGGGTTCTTTTTGACAAGGTTCTTTTTTTACTTTTTTTGCTTTTATACATATATATCTTTTCTTTGTCATATACTTTTATCAGTCTTTTTGTTCATCTCTTTTTGTTTGTATACTTCATAAATCTTACCCTGGGGACCATGTGGGCTGAGCATTCTCTTTTATCTTCCCTTTTTTTCTTGTCTCTCTCTCTCTCTCTGTCTTTTTCTTTTCTTTTCTTTTCTTTTCTTTTCTTTTCTCTTTTCTCTCATTTGGGTGGGGAATCCTGATTGCCCAGAAGTATTCCAGGGTGCACCTTGACTGCACCACAGTCGATACATGCAGCTATATCCATTCAGCCATCTATCACCAAAATGACTAGGAGGAGGAATGCCCAACAGAAGAAAAATACAGAGGATGGGCCTTCTGCAACAGAGCTAACGGCTATCAACATAGACAATATGTCAGAAAGGGAATTCAAGCTAATAATTTTCCAGGCAATAGCTAGGTTGGAGAAAGCCATGGATGACCAAACAGAATTGATTAGGGCAGAACTGAAAGCCACCAGGGATGACATTCACAATGTTAGGGCATAACTGAAAACAACGAGGGATGATGTTCACAATGTTAGGGCAGAGCTGAAAGCTACGAGGAATGAGGTTCAATATGCTCTCAATGAGTTCCAATTTAATCTAAATTCTCTCAAAGCTAGGGTAACTGAGACAGAAGATAGAATTAGTGATCTGGAGGACAAACAGATAGAGAGAAAGGATCAGGAGGAAGCCTGGAAAAAACAGCTTAAAAGCCACAAAAATAGAAACAGTGAAATAAATGATGCCATGAAGCATTCCAACGTCAGAATTACTGTAATCCCTGAAGGGGAGGAGAAATAAAGAAGTCTAGAAGATACAGTGGAACAAGTTCTCCATGAAAATTTTCGCAATCACATGAATGGAACCGGCATTCATGTACTAGAGGTAGATCAGTACCCCCCCCAAGATTATAGATTCTAAAAAAAAATCAAGGCACCTGAGAAATCATAATTGTAGATACAATCTCTTGAAAGCCACTAGGACAAAGAGGCTCCTTACTTACAGAGGAAAGCCCATCAGAATAACATCAAACCTGTCCACAGAAACCTGGCAAGCCAGAAAGGGCTTGCAAGATATATTCAGGGTACTAAATGAGAAGAACATGCAGCCAAGAATACTTTATCCATCAAGACTAACATTCAAAATAGATGGAGAGATAAAGAGTTTCCAAGACTGGCAAGGCTTAAAAGAGTATGCGACCACCAAGCTGACATTGCAGGAAATATTAAGGGGCGGTTCTATAAAAGAGGAAAAATCCTAAGAATAACATTGAACAGAAATATAGAGTCAATCTACATAAAGAAAGACTTCAAAGGTAACACGATGTCAATAAAAATGTATCTATCAATAATCACCCTCAATGTGAATGGCCTAAATGTGCCCATAAAATGACACAGGGTAGCAGATTGGATAAAACAGGACCCATCCATATATTGTCTACAAGAGACCCATTTTGAACCTAAGGATAAACCCAGACTGAAAGTGAAGGGATGGAGAAGCATCTTTCATGCCAATGGACCTCAAAAGAAGGCTGGGGTAGCCATTCTTGTATCAGAGAAATTAGATTTTTTTTAGATTCATCTAAATTTAATGCCTTATTCAATGTAAATAACTCTTACATGCACTTAGAACATATAGTTTCAAGTGTTTAGTAATGGAAAGAACATGTGGCATAGAACTTTGAAAGGGTTTCTGCCATATCAGATTCACATCCATAAAGGTAAATTTGTTTATGTGGGTCAGATTCCATTTCAACAAATACCTGTGTGCAAAAGATTAGAGAAAAAAAAAAGCCCCAGGTAATACTCTGTTGATTTGACATCATAAACTATGTTCATTTAATATTATATTTATCTACCTCATAATATATCATAAAAAGTAGTATAACAAAAAGTACTTTTATTGAATTTGAGATCATGGAATTTGACTCATACATTATTTAACTATGATTTTTTTAGTATATATTTTATTTTATATTATTTTTTTATTTTTTATAAACATATATTTTTATCCCCAGGGGTACAGGTCTTTGAAGCGCGAGGTTTACACACTTCACAGCACTCACCTTAGCACATACCCTCCCCAATGTCCATAACCCCACCCCTCTTCTCCAACATCCCTCCCCCAAGCAACCCTCAGTTTGTTTTGTGAGATTAAGAGTCACTTATGCTTTGTCTCCCTCCCAATCCCATCTTGTTCCATTTATTCTTTTCCAACACCCTTAACCCCCATGGTGCATCTCGACTTCCTCATATCAGGGAAATCATATGATAGTTGTCTTTCTCCGATTAACTTTCTCCGTTCCATCCACATCGTCGCAAATGGCAAGATTTCATTTCTTTTGATGGCTGCATAGTATTCCATTGTGTATATATATACAACATCTTTATCCATTCATCTGTTGATGGACATCTAGGTTCTTTCCATAGTTTGGCTACTGTGGTCATTGCTGCTATAAACATTAGGGTACACGTGCCCCTTCGTATCACTACGTTTGTATTTTTAGGGTAAATACCCAGTACTGCAATTGCTGGGTCATAGGGTAGTTCTATTTTCAACATTCTGAGGAACCTCCATGCTGTTTTCCAGAGTGGTTGCACCAGCTTGCTTTCCCACCAACAGTGTAGGAGGGCTCCCCTTTCTCCGCATCCTCACCAGCATCTGTCATTTCCAGACTTGTTGATTTTAGCCATTCTGACTGGTGTGAAGTGATATCTCATTGTGGTTTTGATTTGTATTTCCCCAATGCCGAGTGATATGGAGCACTTTTTCATGTGTCTGTTGGCCATCTGGATGTCTTCTTTGCAGAAATGTCTGTTCATGTCCTCTGCCCATTTCTTCATGGGATTATTTGTACTTTGGGTGCTGAGTTTTAAGAGTTATTTATAGATTTTGGACACTAGCCCTTTATCTGATATGTCATTTGCAAATATATTCTCCCATTCTGTCAGTTGTCTTTTGGCTTTGTTAAGTGTTTCCTTTGCTGTGCAAAAGCTTCTGATCTTGATAAAATCCCAATAGTTCATTTTTGCCCTTGCTTCCCTTGCCTTTGGCGATGTTCCTAGGAAGATGTTGCTGCGGCGGAGGTCAAAGAGGTTGCTGCCTGTGTTCTCCTCAAGGATTTTGATGGATTCCTTTCTCACATTAAGGTCCTTCATCCATTTTGAGTCTATTTTCATGTGTGGTGTAAGGAAATGGTCCGATTTCATTTTTCTGCATGTGGCTGTCCAATTTTCCCAACACCATTTATTGAAGAGGCTGTCTTTTTTCCATTGGACATTCTTTCCTGCTTTGTTGATGATTAGTTGATCATAAGTTGAGGGTCTATTTCTGGGCTCTCTATTCTGCTCCATTGATCTATGTGTCTGCTTTTGTGCCAGTACCATGCTGTCTTGATGATGACAGCTTTTTAATAGAGCTTGAAGTCCGGAATTGTGATGCCACCAACTTTGGCTTTCTTTTTCAATATTCCTTTGGCTATTCGACGTCTTTTCTGGTTCCATATAAATTTTAGGATTATTTGTTCCATTTCTTTGAAAAAAAATGGATGGTATTTTGATAGGAATTGCATTAAATGTGTAGATTGCTTTATGTAGCATAGACATTTTCACAATATTCATTCTTCCAATCCAGGAGCATGGAACATGTTTCCGTTTCTTTGTGTCTTCCTCAATTTCTTTCATGAGTACTTTATAGTTTTCTGAGTATAGATGTTTGGTCTTTGGTTAGGTTTATTCCTAGGTATCTTATGGTTTGGGGTTAAATTGTAAATGGGATTGACTCCTTAATTTCTCTTTCTTCTGTCTTGTTGTTGGTGTAGAGAAATGCAACTGATTTCTGTGCATTGATTTTATATCCTGACACTTTACTGAATTCCTGTACAAGTTCTAGCAGTTTTGGAGTGGAGCCTTTTGAGTTTTCCACATATAGTATCATGTCATTGGTGAAGAGTGATAGTTTGACTTCTTCTTTGCTGATTCGGATGCCTTTAATTTCCTTTTGTTGTCTGATTACTGAGTCTAGGATTTCTAGTACTATTTTGAATAGCAGTGGTGATAATGGACATCCCTGCTGTGTTCCTGACGTTAGCGGAAAGGCTTTCAGTTTTTTGCCATTAAGAATGATAATTGTGGTGGGTTTTTCATAAATGGCTTTGATAATATTGAGGTATGTGCCCTCTATCCCTACACTTTGAAGAGTTTTGATCAGGAAGGGATGCTGCACTTTGTCAAATGCTTTTTCAGCATCTATTGAGAGTATCATATGGTTCTTGTTCTTTCTTTTATTGATGTGTTGTATCACATTGATTGATTTGGGGATGTTGAACCAACCTTGCAGCCCTGGAATAAATTCCACTTGGTCGTGGTGAATAATTCTTTTAATGTACTGTTGAATCCTATTTGCTAGTATTTTGGTGAGAATTTTTGCATCTGTGTTCTTCAAGGATATTGGCCTGTCATTCTCTTTTTTGATGGGATCCTTGTCTCATTTGGGGATCAAGGTGTTGCTGGCCTCATAGAATGAGTTTGGAAGTTTTCCTTCCATTTCTATTTTTTGGAACAGTTTCAGGAGAATAGGAATTAGTTCTTCTTTAAATATTTGGTAGAATTCCCCCCAGGAAGCCATCTGGCCCTGGGCTTTTGTTTGCTTGGAGATTTTTGATGACTGTTTCAATCTCCTACTGGTTATGGGGCTGTTCAAGTTTTCTATTTCTTCCTGATTCAGTTGTGGTAACTTATATGTCTCTAGGAATGCATCAATTTCTTCCAGACTGTTGAATTTGTTGGCATAGTGTTGCTCATAGTATGTTCTTATAATTGTCTGTATTTCTTTGGTATTAGTTGTGATCTCCCCTCTTTCATTCATGATTTTATTTATTTGGGTCCTTTCTCTTTTCTTTTTGATAAGTCTGGCCAGGCATTTGTCAATATTATTAATTCTTTCAAAGAACCAGCTCCTAGTTTTATTGATTTGTTCTGTTGGTTTTTTTTTTTTTTTTTTTTGGTTTCTATTTCATTGATTTCTGCTCTGATCTTTATGATTTCTCTTCTCCTGCTGGGCTTAGGGTTTCTTTCTTGTTCTTTCTCCAGCTCCTTTAGGTGTAGGGTTAGGTTGTGTACCTGAGACCTTTCTTGTTTCTTGAGAAAGGCTTGTACTGCTATATATTTTCCTCTCAGGACTGCCTTTGTGTGTCCCACAGATTTTGAACAGTTGTGTTTTCCTTATCATTTTTTTCCATGAATTTTTTCAATTCCTCTTTAATTTCCTGGTTAACCCATTCATTCTTTAGTAGGATGCTGTTTAGTCTCCATGTATTTGGGTTCTTTCCAAGTTTCCTCTTGTGATTGAGTTCTAGCTTCAGAGCATTGCAGTCCGAAAACAGGCAGGTAATGATCCCAACCTTTTCATACCGGTTGAGACCTGATTTAGGACCCACAATGTGGGTTCTAAACATTCTGGAGAATGCTCCATGTGCACTAGAGAAGAATGTGTATTCTCTTGCTTTGGGATGAAATGTTCTAAATATATCTGTGATGTCCATCTGGTCCAGTGTATCATTTAAGGCCTTTATTTCCTTGTTGATCTTTTCCTTGGATGATCTGTCCATTTCAGTGAGGGGAGTGTTAAAGTACCCTACTATTATTGTATTATTGTCGATGTGTTTCTTCGATTTTGTTATTGTTTTATATAGTTGGCTGCTCCCACGTTAGGGGCATAGATATTTAAAATTGTTAGATCTTCTTGTTGGACAGATCCTTTGAATATGATATAGTGTCCTTCTTCATCTCTTATTATAGTCTTTGGCTTAAAATATAATTGATCTGATATAAGGATTGCAACTCCTGCTTTCTTCTGATGTCCATTAGCATGGTAAATTGTTTTCCACCCCCTCACTTTAAATCTGGAGGTGTCTTTGGGCTTAAAATGAGTTTCTTGTAGGCAACCTATAGGTAGGTTTTGTTTTTTTATCCATTCTGATACCCTGTGTCTTTTGATTGGGGCATTGAGCCCATTAACATTCAGGGTAACTATTGAAAGATATAAATTTAGTGTCATTGTGTTGCCTGTAATTTGACTGTTAATGTATATTGTCTCTGTTACTTTCTGATCTACTACTTTTAGGCTCTCTCTTTGCTTAGGGGACAACTTTCAATATTTCCTGTAGAGTTGGTTTGGTGTTTGCAAATTCTTTCAGTTTTTGTTTGTCCTGGATACTTTTAATCTCTCCTTCTACTTTCAATGATAGCCTAACTGGATATAGTATTCTTGGCTGCATGTTCTTCTCGTTTAGTGCTCTGAATATATGCCAGCTCTTTCTGGACTGCCAGGTCTCTGTGGATAAGTCCACTGCCAATCTAATATTTTTACCATTGTATGTTACAGACTTCTTTTCCCGGGCTGCTTTCAGGATTCTCTTTGTCACTAAGACTTGTAAATTTTCCTATTAGGTGACTGGGTGTGGACCTATTCTTATTGATTTTGAGGAGTGTTCTCTGCACCTCCTGGATTTTGATGCTTGTTCCCTTTGCCATATTAGGGAAATTCTCTCCAATAATTCTCTCCAATATACCTTCTGCTCCCCTCTGTTTCTTCTTCTTCTGGAATCCCAATTATTCTAATGTTGTGTCGTCTTGTGGTCAATTATCTCTCAAATTCTCCCCTCATGGTCCAGTAGATGTTTGTCCCTCTTCTGCTCAGCTTCTTTATTCTCTGTCATTTAGTCTTCTATATCATTAATTCTTTCTTCAGCCTCATTTATCCTAACAGTGAGAGCCTCCATTTTTTATTGTACCTCATTAATAACTTTTTTTATTTCAACTTGGTTAGATTTTAGTTATTTTATTTCTCCAGCAAGGGCTTTTGTATCTCCCAAGACAGTTTCTCTATTATCTTCCATGCCTTTTTTGAGCCTGGCTAGAACCTTGAGAATCGTCATTCTGAACTCTAGGTCTGACATATTACCAATGTCTGTATTGATTAGGTCCCTAGCCTTCAGTACTGCCTCTTGTTCTTTTTATTTGTGGTGACTTTTTCCGCCTTATCATTTTGTCCAGATAAGAGTATATGAAGGAGCAAATAAAATACTAAGAGGGTGGCAAATACCCCAGGAAAATACACTTTAACCAAATCAGAAGAGATCCCAAATAGTGGGGGGTGATAAAGGGGATAAAAAGAGGATCAGGAAAAAAAAAAAGAAACAATTAAGACAACGAATAAAGAAAAAATATAAAAAAGAAAATATATATATTAGATAAACTAGTTAAAAATGTTAAAAATAAAAGGGTAATCTTTTTAATGTGCTGTTGGATCCTGTTTGCTAGGATCTTGTTGGGAATCTTAGTATCCATATTCATCAGTGATATTGGTCTGAAATTCTCCTTTTTGGTAGGGTCTTTGCCTGGTTTGGGGATCAGGGTAATGCTGGTTTCATAGAAAGAGTCAGCAAGTTTTCCTTCTGCTTCAATTTTTTGAAACAGCTTCAGAAGAATAGGTGTTATTTCTTCTTTGAAAGTTTGATAGAATTCCCCAGGGAATCCATCAGGTCCTGGGCTCTTGTTTTTTGGGAGGTTTTTGATCACTGCTTCAATCTCGTTACTAGATATTGGTTTATTCAGGTTGTCAATTTCTTCCTGGTTCAATTTTGGGAGTTTATAGTTTTCCAGGAATGCATCCATTTCATCTAAGTTGCTTAGCTTATTGGCATATATCTGTTGATAATAACTTCTGATGATTGTTTCTACTTCCTTGGTGTTTGTTGTGATCTCTCCCTTTTCACTCATAATTTTATGTATTTGAGCTTTCTCTTTTCTTTTGGATTAGTGTCGCCAGTGGTTTATCGATCTTATTGGTTCTTTCAAAAAAACCAGCTTCTAGTTTCATTGATACGTTCTACTGTATCTCTGGTTTATACCTCATCGATCTCAGCTCTAATCTTGATTATTTCCCTTCTTAAGTGTAGGGTTGGTTTGATTTGTTGTTGATTCTCCATTTCTTTAAGGTGTAGAGACAGCTGCTGTGTTCTGGATTTTTCAATTTTTTTGAGGGAGGCTTGGATGGCTATGTGTTTCCCCCTTAGGACCGCCTTTGCTGTATCCCATAGGTTTTGGACCGAAGTGTCTTCATTGTCATTGGTTTCCATGAATTGTTTCAGTTCTTCCTTGATCTCCCTGTTGATCCAAGCATCCTAAGAATGGTGGTGGTCTTTAGCTTCCAGGTGTTTGAGTTCCTTCAGAACTCTTCCTTGTGATTGCGCTCTAGTTTCAAAGCTTTGTGATCTGAGAATGTGCAGGGAATAATCTCAGTCTTTTGGTATCGTTTGAGTCCTTATCCACCAGGACCAGGTGGGATTCATCCCTGGGCTACAAGGATGGTTCAACATTCGCAAATCAATCAATGTGATAGAACAAATTAATAAGAGAAGAGAGAAGAACCACATTATCTTCTCAATTGATGCAGAAAGAGCACTTGACAAAATCCAGCATCCGTTCCTGATTAAAACGCTTCAAGGTATAGGGATAGAGGGAACATTCCTGAACTTCATCAAATCTATCTATGAAAGACCCACAGCAAATATCAACCTCAATGGCAAAAAGTTTGCGTCCTTCCCGTTGAGATCAGGAACATGACAAGGATGCCCACTCTCACCACTCTTGTTCAACATAGTATTAGAAGTCCTAGCAACAGCAATCAGACAACAAAGGGAAATAAAAGGTATCCAAATTGGTAATGAAGAAGTCAAACTCCCTCTCTTTGCAGATGACATGATTCTTTATATGGAAAACACAAAAGACTCCACCCCGAAACTACTAGAACTCATACAGCAGTTAAGTAATGTGTTAATTTCTTGTTAATTTCTCCAATGCAGACTTACAAATGTCTATCAAACACATGAAAAAACGTTCATCATCACTAGCCATCAGGGAGATTCAGGTTAAAGCCACATTGAGATACCACCTTACACCAGTTAGAATGGCTAAAATTAGCAAGACAGGAAACAACGTGTGGTGGAGAGGATGTGGAGAAAGGGGAACCCTCTTACACTGTTGGTGGGAATGCCATTTGGTACAGCCTCTTTGGAGAACAGTGTGGAGATTCCTCAAGAAATTAAAAATAGAACTTCCCTATGTCCCTGCCATTGCACTCCTGGGTATTTACCCCATAGATACAGATGTAGTGAAAAGAAGGGGCATCTGTACCCCAATATTTATAGCAGCAATGGCCACAGTCGCCGAACTGTGGAAAGAACCAGGATGCCCTTCAACGGATGAATGGATAAGGAAGATGTGGTCCATATACTCTATGGAGTATTATGCCTCCATCAGAAAGGACGAATACCCAACTTCTGTATCAACATGGGCAGGACTGGAAGAGATTATTCTGAGTGAAATAAGTCAAGCAGAGAGAGCCA
The DNA here is from genome assembly GCF_964662115.1 of Mustela nivalis. Taxonomy (NCBI): domain Eukaryota; kingdom Metazoa; phylum Chordata; class Mammalia; order Carnivora; family Mustelidae; genus Mustela; species Mustela nivalis. Next base: position 63,720,907 of record NC_139040.1, on the reverse strand, counting down.
ATTATCATGTGGTTTCACTTATTTGTGGAGCATAACAAATAACATGGAGGACATAGGGAGATGGAGAGAAGGGACTTGAGGGAAATTGGAAGGGGAGGTGAACAATGAGAGGCTATGGACACTGAAAAACAACCTGAGGGTTTTGAAGGGGTGGGGGTGGGAGGTTGGGGGAACCAGGTGGTGGGTATTGGGGAGGGCACGTATTGCATGGAGCACTGGATGTGGTGCAAAAACAATGAAAACTGCTACACTGAAAAGAAATTATATATATAACATATAGATATGTATATATATATATATAGATATGTAAGGGAATATTACTCAGTCAAAAATAATAAAATCTTGCCATTTGCAATGATGTGTTTGGAACTAGTGTGTTATGCTAAGTGAAATAATTCAGAGAAAGAAAAATACCATATGATTTCACCCATTTGTAGAAGTTAAGAAACAAAGCAGATGAATATAGGGGAAGGGAAGGAAAATGCAGATTAAAATAGAGGGAAAGCTATAGGAGACTCTTAACTATAGGGAACAAACTGCAGGTTGCTGGAGGGGAGGTGGAGGAGATGGGATAAATGGATTATGGGCATTAGGAAGGGCACTTGTTGTAGTGAGCATGGGTATTATATGCAATTACTGAATCACTAAATTCTCTCCTGAAACAAATACTATACTGTATGTTAACTAACTTGAATTTAAATAAAATCTTTTTTTTTAATAAAATCTTGACAGAAAAAATAGGAAACTTTAAAAAAATATTCTACATTCTGGGACGCCTGGGTGGCTCAGTTGGTTGGACGACTGCCTTCGGCTCAGGTCATGATCCCGGAGTCCCGGGATCGAGTCCCACATCAGGCTCCCAGCTCCATGGGGAGTCTGCTTCGCTCTCTGACCTTCTCCTCGCTCATGCTCTCTCTCACTGTCTCTCTCTCTCAAACAAATAAATAAAATAAAGATTTAAAAAAAAATTCTACATTCAATTAAATGGAATACAGATAGTTTTTTATTTTATTATATTTTATTTTATTTTCAACATGATAGGTGTAGTCTTTAATCCCCATCGCCTATTTAGCCCATCCTCCCACCCACCTTCCCTCTGGTAAACATCTATAGTTTTCTATAGTTAGGAGTCTGTTTCTTGGTTTGTCTCTCTTTTTTTCCTTTGCTCATTTATTTTGTTTCTTAAATTCCACATATGAATGAAATCATATGGTGTTTGTCTTTCTTTGATTTATTTCACTTAGCGTTATACTCTTGCTCCACCCAGGTTGTCACAAATGGCAATGTTTCATCCTTTTTTATGACTGAGTAGTATTCCATTGTGTATATATACCACATCTCCTTTATCCATTCATGTATTGATGTATATTTGGGTTGCTTCCATAGTTTGGCTATTATAAATATTCCTACAAAAAATATAGGGGTACAAATATTCCTTTGAATTAGTGTTTTTGTATTTTGAGGTAAATACCCCATAATTCAATTACTGAATCATAGGGTAGTTATATTTTTAATTTTTTTGAAGAACCCCTGTACTGTTTTCCACAGTAGCTGCAGCAGTTTGCATTTCCATCAATAGTACAAGAGGGTCCCTTTTTTTCCACATCTTAGCCAACATCTGTTGTTTCTTGTGTTGTTGATTTTAGCCATTCTGACAAGTGTGAGGTGATACCTCATTGTAGTTTTGATTTGCACTTCCCTAATGATCAGTGATGTTGAACATCTTTTCATGTGTCTGTTGGCCATCGTATGTTTTCATTGGAAAAATGTCTGTTTGTGTCTACTGCCCATCTTTTATTTGGATTATTTGGTTTTGTGTTGGTAAGTTTTATAAGTTGCTATGACTGATGCCACAGAAATTACTGCCTCTGCTTTCCTCAAGGATTTGCATGGTTTCAGGGCTCACATTTAGGTCTTCAATCCATTTTGAATATATTTTTTGTGTATGGTGAAAAAAGCGGTCCAGTTTCATTCTTTTGCATGTAGCTGTCCAGTTTTCCCAGCATCATTTATGGAAGACACTGTCTTTTTTCCATTAGATATTTATTCCTCCTCTGTCAAAAACTAACTGACCATTTACTTATGGCTTCATTTCTGGGTTTTCTATCCTGTTCCACTGATCTATGGGTCTATTTTTGTGCCATAACCATACTGTCTTGATCACTACAGCCTTGTAATATAACTTGAAGTCTGAAATTGTGATGCCTCCAACTTTGCTTTTACTTTTCAAGATCATTTTGGCTATTTGGGGTCTATCATGGATCCATACAAATTTTAGGATTCTTTGCTCTAGTTCTGTGGAAAATGCTGGTGGTATTTTGATAAGGATTGCATTAAATGTGTAGATTGCTTTGGATAGTATAGATATTTTAACAACTTTATTCCTTCCAGTCCCTGAGCATGGAATATTTATCCATTTCTTTGCATCCTCTTCAATTTCTTTCATTGTGTTTTATAGTTTACAGAGTACAGGTCTTTTACATCTTCAGTTAGGTTTGTTCCTAGGTATCTTACGGTTTTAAGTGCATTTACAAATGGGATTGACCCCTTAATGGAAGACTGTGTTAATTGGCTAGATTGTGGTAATCATTTCACAATGTATACATATATGTATCAAAATATCACATGCTATACCTTAAATGTATACAACTTTTATTTATCAGTCATACCTCAATAAAACTAGAAGTGTGGGGAAATAGAGACAAGGAAAGAGTTACTCAAATGACACTGAAAAATAAACAAAGAACCAGTATGAAAAGGAGGAGAGTATAGTGCCTTAAAATACAAAGGGTAGAAAATCTCTCAGGGTCTACCATACCCTGGAACTAGCTTTCCTTTGATCTGAATACCAAAAAAGCAGCCTGACGTTTTAGTAGCTTTTTTTTTAGCAGCCATGTCATAATTTTAGCTCATAACTGAGCTTTCTATCATTTACAATTCCCAAGTATTAGCTATAAGAATTGTAATCCAGTCAGCTCTCCCTGTCCTAGACATTTGTAGTTGCAAAGCCAAGACCTATTTTGTTCATATTTAATGTTATTATATTTGTTTTGACATACTATACTAGTTTATCCAAAAAAAGTTTACATCTTAATTCTGACATTCAACATATTAACACTTTTCCCCAGCTTTCTGTCAACTTCAATTTAATCATATCTCTGTCTATATCTTCATCCATATCATTGATTAAAATGTCTAGAAAAGGAACAAGTCTAGTATAGAACTAAATGTCTCTTTTAGGCTGTCATAAAACTTAAATCAACTATTTTGGAGTTAAAGTTATGGATCCTATGCTACTCCATCATTCAGCCCATGTTTCTTCATTCTGTCCACAAAGACATCACAAAGAAATTTTACAGAAGCCAATATACATCATTATTAATGTATTCTCTTTGTATAGAAGTCCAGTACCAATCCAAAGAAGAAGTAGGCTAACTCCTACATGTTCACCTCTTCATTCCACGTGGCAAATAAAGAACATTTAGTCCACATTCACTGCACACTAGAAGATGTATAGGCCTTTTACATATATTATTTCATCTAGAGTCCTCCCAACAAACCTGGAAGGTGGATACTATTACTCTTCCTATATAAAAAATTGTAAAACTAAGGCTTAGAAATATGAGATGACCAGGGCACCTGGGTGGCTGTCAATTTAAGCATCTGTCTTCGGCTCAGGTCATGATCCCAGAGTCCTCGGATCAAGCCATGTGTCAGGCTCTCTACTGGGCAGGGAGTCTGCTTGTCTCTCTCTCTCTGCCTTTCCCCCTGACTCATGTTCCCTCTCCCTCTCTCACTCTATCTCTCTCTCAAATAAATAAATAAAATCTTAAAGAAGGAAAAAAAGAAATGAACGTGGGATTATCTGTCTGAGATCACACTTCTAGCAAGTGGTCTAAGTAGAATTTAGACATTCAAATGCTAAAAGTTGTGTTCTACTATACCAAGTATCTGATATAAAATTGGTCCTTAATAAATGTTTTTTAATCAGTCACAATGGTCACACTGAACTCCCTTTATGCCACTGTCACCTGCTTCAAAGGACCATATGGCTTCCAATTTAGGGTTGCTCTCCATATGGCCTTTTGCAGCCATGTGCACTCTGCTCTCCTGCCCACCTTTTTGCTTCACCAGGGATTTGTCTCAAGAACAGTAGGAGCTTTTGCAGCCTAAAATATGCAAGTTCCAGTCTCCAGATAATCCTTTCGTTATAGTAAAGGATACTATTTCAAAGATAACAGGCAAAAAACACTGTTTGAAGCAAAGAAAAGAATTAACTTTTTATAGAGGTATGACTAAGGTTGACTATGATGGCTTGCGGGAGGAGTGCCCCAATTTTATTAGTCCAGTGCAAAGCAAGATGGGCAGGAAAGAGTGCAGGACTTAGATCTAGCCTAGTTTTTGTCATTGATGCCTTGCATGACCTTGGACAATTCACTGCCCATTATTCATTCTCACTCATTACCATCTGCAGAAAAAGGGGCTTGGGATAAATAAGGTTACTTTGAGAGCTGACATTTGTAAATCTATGACCTAAACATGTGAGCATGCACACACACACACACACACACACACACACACACACATGAATGTTAAACAAGCCCTCTCACTTGTGTGATCACCAACCACTTACAAAACATTTTCATAAGGGCCAAATTTAGTGCTTTCTCTCCTCTTGCCAAAGCTAAGATATGTGATCATTTTTCTTGCAATCTACATCCACTCACAAGAAGAATGCTGTTTTTCATGATGTTACCTAAATTAATTCTTTTAAGTGAATGAGACTGGAAGCTGGGCCTGAGGAGTCTGCTTAGTTGTATTATTTTAGGATGTTAAGTTATCTTAGGTGCTCAAGTCTGACTATAAGAAAATCTGCCAGTGTTTGAGTTTTATCCCTTAGCACTGAAGGTGGTCTTAGAGTTTGCTGGTCAATGACATAGATTTTTTTTAATGTCCACATTCTTCCTATTAAACTTTTGAGCCTATTAGGAAAGGCTCCAGAACTCACCTGGGTCTAAGATTTCCTGGGTTGATATGACAAACCCAGGTATGTTTCCCCAGACCCTTCAGATATCTCAGCTCCTCTAGCAACCACCTCATCTTCCTCTTCACACTTCAAGATACAAGTGAAGAATATAAACACTTTAGTGCCATTCATAGAACTCCATTTCCCACTGGGAAGCTGGATTCATGATCCTTACACTTATGGAGGAGGAAGCATCATGTGCGCTGGTCAGAACAATGAAGTGGGACTTAGGAAGCCTTGCTTCTGGTCCAAATTCTGCCACCATGTAAGTGGCCTTGAGAAATCCATTTCTATTATTTGGGCTTTTAAAGTTCAACCTGGATGGCCCAGTTGGTTAAGCATCTGACTATTGATCTCAGCTCAGGTTTTGATCTCATGGTCATGAGTTCAAGCCCTATGTTGGGCTCCATTCTGGGCATGAAACTACTTTTAAAAATTCATCTGTAAAATCACACAGATGAACTATGTAATCTCTATGGACTTTCTGGTCCTAATAATCATGATTTGTCCACAGAAATATATCCATGTTAGAGCCCCAGAAGTTGGGGCTGGAAATCTAATTAACATCATCTTTAGTACCTCAAAGTCATACAACTCAGGAGTACCATTCACATTGTGGTGGATACCCACCTGAGGCCCTGAGATCATCTGACATTATATTTAAGGGAACCTGACAAATGCTTTTCTAGTATGTTTCCTGCCATGGCATATATGTCTTGGGCCATGTATGCTCATTTAAAGCCTATTTTCTCAATAACCATTGACCTAGGAGTCCCTCACTCCAAAACCTCAGGTACCCACTTCACTGAGAAGGCATATATCTCTAGACATCTGCCTTGGTCTCCTCCCCAAAAATGCCATGGGAAGTGGCTCCTCTGTTCAAAGGAAGGAGAGCTTGCATTATACAAAAGAAATAAATAGGTTCAATTTGGTTGAAGATAGAACATCTGAAGAAAGCATCTTGGCCTGAATAAGATCAGCATATCTTTTTCTCCCTAACATAAAAACCCAAGTACATAGGAGAAAAGAAAGTCACAGAAAGGTAATATTAGGATGCTTTAAGATAAGGGGAAGATTTCAAAAATTTATTTGGGACAAAACAAAAGTGAACCAACTATACCCAGTGAGGGTAAGTATCAGAGGGTCATGAGGTATTAATCCAAATGTATCTTTGGCAGAGGTGAGGAAGATATATTTCACCCAGGGATATTAACTGAAGGAGTGCCACTAAAACATTAAATATGATTGTAAGTAGGATAGGACCTGTGTACACATCTACAAGCATTCATAAAAGAGACTAGAGCTCTACTAGTTCCAGAGAACTAGAGCTCTACTACATGTTCTGTACATACGCATGGACTCTAGTCACTCTGCCAAACAGACTAACTGGCCTTCCATCCATCTTTTATACCCTTGAGCATTTTCCCCTCACTGGATTCAGTTTCCCAGTATGTAAACGATGGCACTGGAATGGAATCATAATTTTCAAACTGTTCTGTGGAGCCCTAGGGCTCCAACTCTAAGGCATGGCTTGAACGCGGCTCAATGGCTACCTCATAGATGAGAAAGTTAAAGAGAGGCCAAGAGAGGACAAATCCACAGCCCTTAACACATTTCAACAGAGCAGTTCACCTTCTATCTGTTTTATAAATAGGCTTCCACAAAATATTCTAGTTGAAAAAAAATTGTTGCAATGCTAAATAGCTGGAAAGCTACTGGCTTTCTCACTTATTAAGTGCCCTATAAACTCTAATGTTCTTTATGTCTATGAAGAAAGATTCATAAATAAAGAATTTTTTTCTTGGGAGACTGGTACTCTGCTGGGAAGAAATAACACTAAAAATCTGAAGATGTAGCAAACAATCATCTTTTGCTGAGCTATGCAGATACATCTCTGGTTAAGTTTTGCCTCCCAGTTGGGTCATGGGATAAAAATATTGTTTTAATTGCTCTCTGTGGATGAAATTCCAACTGAAGGAAAAGTGATTTAGCTTGAAAGGAGCCTGGATATATGAATGTAAGGGGGTCCCTAGGTTTCAGGTAGAGCTCTGTTCAAGGAAATTTAATGGTGACAAGTATAACATGCACCTCAACTTTCCAGAGCAATTAGTTAATATGCCCACATTTATATAGTTTATGATTTTAAGGGAAATTTAGATATTTATTTTAAGAGGGAGAAACTGTATATTTTAGCACCATCTGCTGGTATTAAGTTATCTCTGGAACCCAAATGTCAACTACCTACCTTACTTATAAGCTAAACAACTAGCACTAATTAGTCAAGGTGACTTACTTGTTTCAGTTGTATAACCATTTTGAATGATTCACATGATTCACGTGTAAAAATGAGAGTTGTTATCAAAGTGTTTCATAGGAGCCCAGAACTACTGACATCCTCCAAAAGATTGGCAGAAAATGTGACCACCTGCCTAGTAGAATTTGAGGAGCCCCACAAAGGTATTTCCTGCTCCCAATTTTTCCCCTGCTAGTCAACCCTAGTATTGTCACAACTGTGTTATTTTAGATCCTAAGACTCTTAGGTCATCTAAAGACCCAAAGGAAAATACAATTCCTTCTAGAAAGAGATATATTGTAAGCTTCTAGCATTTATACTTCATGAGGTATTAATTGACTCTTCATTGGTAGTCACTTTCAAGAGGGCTATAACTAGGCTTTGCTCCTGGACACTTTCAGTTTATACCTATTGTCCTAATATGATTAATAGAACTCTCATTTTCAAATGTGTCCTAGTTTGGTAAGTAAACTATGTGGTCATCTTAGCCATAACATTTGTTATCACACTGTACATTTGGGTTTACCATGCCCAACACTGTCAAGGCTGATTAGTTCTTTCCGGCACTATGCCTATAATTCAGAAGACTCCCAGTAAGTATACAGTGTTACCGATGTATGGCTTTATAAGCAAACTTTTATGCAGGCTGGGGTTGGTAGATAAAACTTAGAACACATATAATAATACTTGTTGTTTGCTATTTGTTAAATTGAAAAGTTTAAATACTAGCTAATCACTCATTACTAACAGTTTTATAAGTATAAAGGTTACAGTGAAGACTAAATTTAAAAATAACTACTAGTAAGGAGGAATCAAGATGGCAGAGAAGTAGCAGGCTGAGACTACTTCAGCTAGCAGGAGATCAGCTACATAGCTTATCTAAATATTGCAAACACCTACAAATCCATCGGCAGATCGAAGACAAGAAGAACAGCAATTCTAGAAACAGAAAACCAACCACTTTCTGAAAGGTAAAGTGAATCCAACGTGACTGGCGGAGAAGTGAATCCAAAGCGATGGGAAGCTAGACCCCGGGGGAGGGGCGGCTCCCAGCAAGCAGCGGAGCAACGGAGCACAAAATCAGGACTTTGAAAAGTCTGTTCCGCTGAAGGACATCACTCCAGAGGCTAAACCGGGGTGAAACCCATGCAGAGTCAGCATGGCCTCAGGTGCCACAGGGTCACAGAAGGATTGGGGGTGTCTGAGTGTCGCAGAGCTTACAGGTGTTAGAACGGGGAAGCCGGCTACAGAGACAGAGCCGACAGTGAGCTCAAAGCTTGGGGTTACCTTGAACCGGTCGCAGGCTTGGTGAGCTCGGAGCGCGGCCAGAGGTCAGGCAGATGGGAGTTACTGGGCGCTGTTCTCAGAGGGCACACTGAGGAGTGGGGCCCCGGGCTCTCGACTCCTCCAGGCCAGAGACCTGGAGGCCGCCATTTGTATTCCCGTCCTCTGGAACTCTACGGAAAGCAGAAAGCGCTCAGGGAACAAAAGCTCCTGAACAAACCTGAGTGGATTACTCAGCCCAGCCCCTCCTAAGAGCTGTGCAATTCCGCCTGGGGCAAAGACACTTGAGAATCACTACACCAGGCCCCTCCCCCAGATCAACTAGAAATCCAGCCAAGACCAAGTTCACCTACCAAGGAGTGCAGTTTCAATACCTCGGAGAGCAGCTGAATTCCAGAGGAGGAGAAAGCAAAGTACGAGACTCATGGCTTTCTCCCTATAATTCTTTAGTCTTGCAGTTAATTTAATTTTTTTTCTTTTTCATTTTTTTTCTCTTCTTCTGCTAAAATTTTTTTAACTTTTACCCTTTTCTTTTTTAATGTTTTTTAACTACTTTATATAATATATATATATCTTTTTTCTTTTTTATACTTTTCATTATTTATTTTTTTAATACTTTTCTTTTTTTTTTTTCTTCTTTCTTTCTTTCTGAACCTCTTTTTATACCCTTTCTCCCCCCTCAAGATTTGGGATCTCTTCTGATTTGGTTAAAGTGTATTTTCCTGGGGTTGTTGCCAGCCTTTTAGTATTTTACTTGCTCCTTCATATACTTCCTTATCCATTCGTCCTTCATATACTCTTATCAGGAAAAAATGACAAGGCGGAAATATTCACACAAATAAAAGAACAAGAGGCAGTACCGAAGGCTAGTGACCTAATCAATACAGACATTGGTAATATGTCAGATCTAGAGTTCAGAATGACAATTATCAAGGTTCTAGCCAGGTTCGAAAAAGGCATGGAAGATATTAGAGAAACCCTCTTGGGAGATATAAAAACCCTTTCTGGAGAAATAAAAAAACTAAAATCTAACCAAGTTGAAATAAAAAAAGCTATTAATGAGGTGCAATCAAAAATGGAGGCTCTCACTGCTAGGATAAATGAGGTAGAAGAAAGAATTAGTGATATAGAAGACCAAATGACAGAGAATAAAGAAGCTGAGCAAAAGAGGGACAAACAGCTACTGGACAACGAGGGGAGAATTCGAAAGATAAGTGACACCATAAGACGAAACAACATTAGAATAATTGGGATGCCAGAAGAAGAAGAAAGAGAGGGGAGGAGAAGGTATACTGGAGAGAATTATTGGGGAGAATTTCCCCAATATGGCAAAGGGAACGAGCATCAAAATTCAGGAGGTTTAGAGAACGCCCCTCAAAATCAATAAGAATAGGCCCACACCCCGTCACCTAATAGTAAAATTTTCAAGTCTTAGTGACAAAGAGAAAATCCTGAAAGCAGCCCGGGAAAAGAAGTCTGTAACATACAATGGTAAAAATATTAGATTGGCAGCAGACTTATCCACAGAGACCTGGAAGGCCAGAAAGAGCTGGCATGATATTTTCAGAGCACGAAACGAGAAAAACATGCAGCCAAGAATACTATATCCAGCTAGGCTATCGTTGAAAATAGAAGGAGAGATTAAACAAACAAAAACTGAAAGAATTTGCAAACACCAAACCACCTTTACAGGAAATATTGAAAGGGGCCCTCTAAGCAAAGAGAGAGCCGACAAGTGGTAGATCAGAAAGGAACAAAGACCATATACAGTAACAGTCACCTTACAGGCAATTCAATGACACTAAATTCATATCTCTCAATAGTTACCCTGAATGTTAATGGGCTAAATGCCCCTGTCAAAAGACACAGGGTATCAGAATGGATAAAAAAACAAAACCCATCTATATGTTTCCTCCAAGAAACTCATTTTAAGCCCGAAGACACCACCAGATTTAAAGTGAGGGGGTGGAAAACAATGTACCATGCAAATAGACATCAGAAGGAAACAGGAGTCGCAATCCTTATATCAGATCAATTTGATCTTAAGCCAAAGACTATAATAAGAGATGAGGAAGGACATTATATCATACTCAAACGGTCTGTCCAACAAGAAGATCTAACAATTTTAAATATCTATGCCCCCAACGTGGGAGCAGCCAATTATATAAACAATTAATAACAAAATCAAAGAAACACATCAACAATAATACAATAATAGTAGGGGACTTTAACACTCCCCTCACTGAAATGGACAGATCATCCAAGCAAAAGATCAACAAGGAAATAAAGGCCTTAAATGACACACTGGACCAGATGGACATCACAGATATATTCAGAACATTTCATCCCAAAGCAACAGAATACACATTCTTCTCTAGTGCACATGGAACATTCTCCATAATAGATCACATCCTCGGTCGTAAATCAGGACTCAACAAGAAAGGCAGTCCTGAGAGGAAAATATATAGCAGCACAAGCCTTTCTCAAGAAACAAGAAAGGTCTCAGGTACACAACCTAACCCTACACCTAAAGAAGCTGCAGAAAGAACAAGAAAGAAACCCTAAGCCCAGCAGGAGAAGAGAAATCATAAAGATCAGAGCAGAAATCAATGAAATAGAAACCAAAAACACAATAGAACAAATCAACAAAACTAGGAGCTGGTTCTTTGAAAGAATTAATAAAATTGATAAGCCCCTGGCCAGACGTATCAAAAAGAAAAGAGAAAGGACCCAAATAAAGAAAATCATGAATGAAAGAGGAGAGATCACAACTAACACCAAAGAAATACAAACCATTATAAGAACATACTATGAGCAACTTTAAGCCAACAAATTTGACAATCTGGAACAAACGGATGCATTCCTAGAAACATATAAACTACCACAACTGAACCGGGAAGAAATAGAAAGCCTGAACAGACCATAACCAGTAAGGAGATTGAAACAGTCATTAAAAATCTCCAAACAAACAAAAGCCCAGGGCCAGACGGCATCCCGGGGGAATTCTACCAAACATTTAAAGAAGAACTAATTCCTATTCTCCTGAAACTGTTCCAAAAAATAGAAATGGAAGGAAAACTTCCAAACTCATTCTATGAGGCCAGCAACACCTTGATTCCAAAACCAGACAAGGATCCCATCAAAAAGGAGAGCTATAAACCAATATCCTTGATGAGCACAGATGTGAAAATTCTCACCAAAATAATAGCCAGTAGGATTCAACAGAACATTAAAAGGATTATTCACCACGACCAAGTGGGATTTATTCCAGGGCTGCAAGGTTAGTTCAACATCCACAAATCAATCAATGTGATATAACACATTAATAAAAGAAAGAACAAGAACCATATGATACTCTCAATGGATGCTGAAAAAACATTTGACAAAATGCAGCATCCCTTCCTGATCAAAACTCTTCAAAGTGTAGGGATAGAGGGCACATACCTCAATATTATCAAAGCCATTTATGAAAAACCCACCACAAATATCATTCTCAATGGAGAAAAACTGAAAGCCTTTCTGCTAACGTCAGGAACACAGCAGGGATGTCCATTATCACCACTGCTATTCAAAATAGTACTAAAAGTCGTAGACCTAGCAATCAGACAACAAAAGGAAATTAAAGGCATCCAAATCAGCAAAGAAGAAGTCAAACTATCACTCTTCACCAATGACATGATACTATACATGGAAAACTCAAAAGACTCCACTCCAAAACTGCTAGAACTTGTACAGGAATTCAGTAAAGTGTCAGGATATAAAATCAATGCACAGAAATCAGTTGCATTTCTCTACACCAACAACAAGACAGAAGAAAGAGAAATTAAGGAGTTAATCCCATTTACAATTTAACCCCAAACCATAAGATACCTAGGAATAAACCTAACCAAAGACCAAACATCTATACTCAGAAAACTATAAAGTACTCATGAAAGAAATTGAGGAAGACACAAAGAAATGGAAACATGTTCCATGTTCCTGGGTTGGAAGAATAAATATTGTAAAAATGTCTATGCTACGTAAAGCAATCTACACATTTAATGCAATTCCTATCAAAGTATCATCCATCTTATTTTAAGAAATGGAACAATTAATCCTAAAATTTATATGGAACCAGAAAAGACGACGAATATCCAAAGGAATATTGAAAAAGAAAGCCAAAGTTGGTGGCATCACAATTCGACACTTCAAGCTCTATTAAAAAGCTGTCATCATCAAGAAAGCATGGCACTGGCACAAAAACAGACACATAGATCAATGGAATAGAATAGAGAGCCCAGAAATAGACCCTCAACTCTATGGTCAACTAATCTTCGACAAAGCAGGAAAGAATGTCCAATGGAAAAAAGACAACCTCTTCAATAAATGGTGCTGGGAAAATTGGACAGCCACATGCAGAAAAATGAAATTGGACCATTTCCTTACACCACACACGAAAATAGACTCAAAATGGATGAAGGACCTCAATGTGCGAAAGGAATCCCTCAAAATCCTTGAGGAGAACAAGGCAGCAACCTCTTCGACCTCAGCCGCAGCAACATCTTCCTAGGAACATCGCCAAAGGCAAGGGAAGCAAGGGCAAAAATGAACTATTGGGATTTCATCAAGATCAGAAACTTTTGCACAGCAAAGGAAACAGTTAACAAAACCAAAAGACAACTCACAGAATGGTAGAAGATATTTGCAAATGACATATCAGATAAAGGACTAGTGTCCAAAATCTATAAAGAACTTAGCAAACTCAACACCCAAAGAACAAATAATCCAATCAAGAAATGGGCAGAAGACATGAACAGACATTTCTGCAAAGAAGACATCCAGATGGCCAACAGACACATGAAAAAATGCTCCATATCACTCGGCATCAGGGAAATACAAATCAAAACCACAATGAGATATCACCTCACTCCAGTCAGAATGGCTAAAATGAACAAGTCAGGAAATGACAGATGCTGGCGAGGATGCGGAGAAGGGGGAACCCTCCTACACTGTTGGTTGGAATGCAAGCTGGTTCAACCACTCTGGAAAACAGTATGGAGGTTCCCCAAAATGTTGAAAATAGAACTGCCCTATGACCCAGCAATTACACTATTGGGTATTTACCCTAAAGATACAAACGTAGTGATCCAAAGGGGCACGTGCACCCGAATGTTTATAGCAGCAATGTCCACAATAGCCAAACTATGGAAAGAACCTAGATTTCAATCAACAAATGAATGGATCAAGAAGATGTTGTATATATACACAATGGAATACTATGCAGCCATCAAAAGAAATGAAATCTTGCCATTTGCGACAATGTGGATGGAACTAGAGCGTATCATGCTTAGCGAAATAAGTCAAGCAGAGAAAGACAGCTATCATATGATCTCCCTGATATGAGGAAGTGGTGATGCAACATGGGGGCTTAAGTGGGTAGGAGAAGAATAAATGAAACAAGATGGGATTGGGAGGGAGACAAACCATAAGTGACTCTTAATCTCACAAAACAAACTGAGGGCTGCTGGGGGGAAGGGGGTTGGGAGAAGGCGGGGGTTTTGGACATTGGGGAGGGTGTGTGCTTTGGTGAGTGCTGTGAAGTGTGTAAACCTGGCGATTTACAAACATGTACCCCTGGGGATAAAAATATATTATATGTTTAAAAAATAAAAAATTAAAAAAATAACTACTAGTATCAACTTGATTATATATCAACACCTATAACACATTACTGCATACTAAAAGCAGCAAAGTGACATTTTAAAATATCACTCAATAGCTTTCCCCTTCTTGGTCGTGAATGGTGTGGGCCTAGACCAGGGTTTCTCTGCCAAGTGTTCTTGACATCATAGGAGGTTGTCCAGTGCATTGTAGGATGTTTAGGAGCATCCCTGACCTCTACCCACTAGACACCAGTAGCACCAACCTCCAGTTGTGACAATCAAAAATGTCTCCAGATTTTGTCAAATGTTCTCTAGAAAACAAAATCCACCCTAGTTGAGTACCATTGACCTAGCCCATCTGTGGTTAAGCCTAGATCCCAGAGATTATTACTTCTTATAAAGGAGAAGGACTGGTGGCCTATAAGAAAAATCATTGCTCAGTTCTAACTTTCTAGGTAGATTTTTGAAAGTTCATATAAAGTCATCAATCTTGAAACTCAGCCTTCTAAGGAAAAGAAAAGCTATTCTCAAAATCATAAGGGCTGAGCTGTTAAATTTCAATAACCAAAATTGGAGGACTCTTCATAAATTAAATCATAGAATGAGAATGCAAGGTATAATATATGGGAATGTTCCACCCCACAGGAAAAAGAGAAGCCTTCTAGAGCTGGAGAAGAAATGATGGGGTAAGAGAGAGGAAAAAGAATTGAGACTTGGTTCTCTTGGTTTGACTCATGAAATTGAAACTTCCATGTGGAATTGCAGGGGGAGAACCCCAGGTAGGATTAGGGAATAAAACGAAATCTAAGCTTTCTGCCCTGATTGCCCAGCCATAGCCTCAGGATACTATAAGATTCACAGGGAAGCCCCTAAAGCCCTTATTCTTTGCACAGTATTGTCTGAAAGCTATGGAGTAGTTAGGACTTAAAGAGAAAGCAAGGAACGTGGGCCTGAGGACATACTTACATGAGCCTACACACTTCTGCAGGATGTAGAGAAAGAAGTAGAGGGTTCCTAAGGCCCCATTAGGAGAAAGAGAACATAGAAATACTAAAAGAAACATTAATGAGCCAGAAGAGGAGGTATCAAAATATAGGGATCTAGAGAAGGACCTGGCAATATCTGTGGTCCTCAACAGTGAGTGTATGCACAAGGCCCAAAAGATGTGGCCTGATATAATAATAATTATAATAATTGAAGAAAAATCACTGTATGAATGGTGTTGGGAAAAATGGACAGAAACATGCAAAAGAATGAAACAGGACCACTTTCTTATACCATATACAAAAATAAATTCAAAATGGATGAAAGACCTAAATGTGAGGCAGGAAACCATCAAAATCCTAGAGAGGAGCATAGGCAATAACCACTGTGACATCAGCCATAGCAACTTCTTACTAGATATGTCTCCTGAGGCAAGGGAAACAAAAGCAAAAATGAACTATTGGGACTTCATCAAAATAAAAAGCTACTGCACAGCAAAGGAAATAATCAAAAAAACTAAACAGCAACCTATGGAATGAGAGAAAATACTTGACAGTGACATATCTGATAGAGGGTTAGTATCCAAAATATATAAAGAATTGATACCACTCAACACCCAAAAAACAAATAATCCAGTTTTAAAAATGGGCAGAAGACATGAATAGACATTTTTCCAAAGAAGACTTACAAATGGCTAACAGACACATGAAAAAATACTTAACATCACTAAACATCAGATCAGGGAAATATAAATCAAATCTACAATGATATTCACACCTGTCAGAATGGCTAAAATTAACAACACAGAACACAACAGGTGTTGGCAAGGATGTAGAGAAAGAGGAATCCTCTTGCTCTGTTGGTGGGAATGCAAACTGGTACAGCTACTGTGAAAAGCAGTATGGAGGTTCCTCAAAATTTTAAAGTAGAACTAACTTATGATCCAGCAACTGCAGTACTATGTATTTTCCCAAAGAACACAAAAATACTAATTCAAAGGGATACATGCACCCCGATGTTTATAGCAGCATTATCTACATTTGCTGAATTATGGGAATAGCCCAAGTGTCCTTTGACTGATGAATGTATAAAGAAGATGTGGTACATTGAGATACCACCTTACCCCACTTAGAATGGCTAAAATTAACAAGACAGAAAACAACATGTGTTGGAGGGGATGTGGAGAAAGGGGAACCCTCTTCCACTGTTGGTGAGAATGCAAGTTGGTGCAGCCACTTTTGAGAACAGTGTGGAGATTCCTCAAGAAATTAAAAATAGAGCTTCCCTATGACCCTGCAATTGCACTCCTGGGTATTTACCCCAAAGATACAGATGTAGTGAAAAGAAGGACCATCTGTACCCCAATGTTTATAGCAGCAATGGCCATGGTCGCCAAACTATGGAAAGAACCAAGATGCCCTTCAACGGACGAATGGGTAAGGAAGATGTGGTCCATATACACTATGGAGTATTATGCCTCCATCAGAAAGATGAATACCCAACTTTTGTAGCAACATGGACGGGACTGGAAGAGATTATGCTGAGTGAAATAAGTCAAGCAGAGAGAGTCAATTATCATATGGTTTCATTTATTTGTGGAGCATAACAAATAGCATGGAGGACAAGGGCAGTTAGAGAGGAGAAGGGAGTTGAGGGAAATTGGAAGGGGAGGTGAATCATGAGAGACTATGGACTCTGAAAAACAATCTGAGAGTTTTGAAGGGGCAGGGGGTGGGAGGTTGGGGGAACCAGGTGGTAGGTATTGGAGAGGGCACAGATTGCATGCAGCACTGGGTATGGCGCAAAAACAATGAATACTGTTACGCTGAAAATAAATTTTTAAAAAAATTTTAAAAAAAGAAGATGTGTTATATAAAGAGACAATGAAATATTACTCCGCCATCACAAAGAATGAAATCTTGCCATTTTCAATGATATGGATGGAGCTAGAGAGTATTATGCTAAGTGAAATAAATCAGTCAGAGAAAGACATACCATATTTCACTCATATGTGGAATTTAAGAAACAAATGAACATAGGGAAGAAAAAGAGAGGCAAACAAGAAACAGACTTAACTATAGAGAACAAACAGAGTACTGGAGGAGTGGTGGGCAGGAGGATGGGCTAAATGGGTGATGGGTATTAAGGAGGGCACTTGTGATGGGCACAGGGTGTCATATGCAAGTGATGAACTACTAAATTCTACACCTGGAACTAATATTATAGTGTGTGTTAGCTAACTGGAATTTAAATAAAAACTTGGACTTATGAGGAACCCTCTGCTTCTTTCTCACTGTATGAGTCTGAGCTGGGTTAAGAGCAAAGTCAAACTCTGTAATACAAAGGAAAAAATGTTAAATGTTTGTACCATATGTTTTGTGACTATTCAATTTCTATTGCTCCATATTCTTAGAAATTTTAAGAGAGAAAGTGATGAGTGACCTATTTATTATCCTCCCATTTATATTTCAGAACCTTCAAAATACTTGTCCTGGATCTTTTTCGCACAGAGGGGAAAAAAAAACCTTTCAGCTCCATATGAGTCTTCTCTGCTGTGACCCTGTTTCAGTTGGATAAAGAAGAATTTCCCCCACATTAAAATGCCATATATTTGCATAGGCTGTATGCTCCAGAATGTCTATGGATGAAGCCCTATGTTTTTTCATCCTTGTCAGGAGATCTCTCCACATGTTTCCTGTCCTATCTAATTTCCCTGCTCTTTGGAGCACATGGTTAATCTGTCTTAGGCTGTTCAAAATTTTCTCTTAAAGATTCTAGCAGTTTATCAGACTTAAGAACTTGATTTCTGCCACAAACTTCTTACATCCTTTTCTTCTTCCCATTTCATACAATAGACAACAAACACATGTTTGAATATGAACAGAACATTACTGGCTAGATAAGGACTTTGTAACAGCCCTCTGGGAGCCTGGACTTGAGCTGAATGATCCTTCTACCTACAGAGCCAAATAAATACCCACAATGCAATCTTATTAGGCAGAGGCTCTGAGGGGAACCAGTTGCGCTAGAAGTATAAGGGAAGAAGAGAAGAGCAGGGGGTGGGGTTTAAATGTGGGGAAAACTCAAACACTGCAAGTTGAGGGTCCTTTGGTACATCCCTTAATGGTTTTTTCAGTCACCAGAATTCACATGGCCCCCTCAGCCTCTGGCTTTATTTAGATTGTATGCCCTGCCTAGAATGTCTTCCTTCCTTCTTTCTATCTAATAAATCCTTCAAGGCTCAGCTCAAGTATTAGGTTTTTTAGGAAGTCCTCCTCTCCTCCTTTAGCCTCACAGATTTCACCCTTCTCTGAAATTCTACACTTATTGTCACTTGGCACTTAGACTGTCTTCTAATATATCCTGTACTACCATCTTTGTCAGTTATTTAATCTTTTCCTAGAAGCTCCTTGAGAGAAAGGATAGCATACAATGATTTTTCATATTCTCCACAGCAGGTCCACAGTAAACAATATGTGATAAAGACATGTTCACCAACTAATAAAATAAGGGCGTTTGCATAGGAGTAGAATGTCAGGTGACCATACTTCCTTATAAAAGCTTCATTTTTATACCCCTAACAGAGGACTTTTGCACATGGTAAGGTTCTAATAAAGACTTACTATTTTTTTTTTCATTTTTCATTTTTTTTATTTGAGTCTTGTTGACACACAATGTTACATTACTTTCAGGTGTACAACTTCATGATTCCATAACTCTGTAGGTTATGCTATCTCACCCTCTGTCACCATACAGTGCTATTACAATATCATTGACTATATTTCTTTTTTTAAGATTTTATTTATTTATTTGACAGAGAGAGAGAGATTACAAGTAGGCGAAGAGGCAGGCAGAGAAAGAGAGAGAGGGAAACAGGCTCCCCACTGAGCAGAGAGCCCAATGCAGGGCTCAATCCCAGGACCCCGAGACCATGACCTGAGCCGAAGGCAGAGGCTTTAACCCACTGAGCCACCCAGGCACCCCTCATTGACTATATTTCTTATGCTCTGCCTTTTATCCCTGTGACTTAGTCATTCCACAACTGAAAGCCTGTATCTCCCACTCTTCTTCATCTACTTTGCGCATCTATCACCCCCTTCCTCTCTGGCAACCATTAGTTTGTTCTCTGTATTTCCAGGTCTGATTCTCTTTTTGTTTATTAATTTGGGTTTTTTTTTTTTCAGATTCCACATATGAGAGAAATCATGTGGTTTTTGTCTTTCTCGGTCTGCCTTATTTCACCTAAGCATAATACCCTCTAAGGTCCACCCATATTGCTTCAAATGGCCCAATCTCATCCTTTTTGTGCCTGAGTCATATTCCAGTCTCTCTCTCTCTCTCTCTCTCTGTGTGTGTGTGTGTGTGTGTGCCACATCTTCTTCATCCATTCATTTATCTATGGATGCTTGAGCTGCTCCCATATCTTGGCTATTGTAAATAATGCTGCAATAAATATAAGGGTGCATATATCTTTTCAAATTAGTGTTTTCATTTTCATTGGGTAATACCCAGCAGTGGAATTATTGGATCAAATGGTATTTCTACTTCTAAATTTGAGGAACTTCCATACTGCTTTCCATAGTGAATTTACCTTCCTACCAGCAGTGTACAAGGGTACCTTTTCCTCCATAACCTCATCAACACTTACTACTTGTCTCTTTTATTTTAGCCACAGCTGTGAGGTAATATCTCATTGTGGTTTTGAATTGCACTTCCTTGATGATGAGTAATGTTAAACATATTCTCATGTGCCCATTGACTATCTGTTTGTCTTCTTTGAAAAATTATCCATTCAATTCCTCTGCCCATTTTCTAATCAGATTGTTTGTTATTTTGGTGTTGAGTTGTAGAAGTTCTTTATATATTGTGGATATTAACCCCCTATCAGATATACCATTTACAAATACCTTCTCCCATTCAATAGGTTGGCCTTTTGTTTTGTTGACTCTTTCCTTCACTGTGCAAAATCTTTTATTTTGACATAGGCCTGATAGTTTATTTTTGCTTTTGTTTCCCTTATATTGAGGGACATATCTAGAAAAATGTTGCTACAGTTATGTCAGAAAATTATTCTCTGTTTTCAGGCCCCACATTTAGGTCTCTAATCCTTTTTGGGTTTTTTTTTAATTTAATTTAATTTTGTGTGTGTGTTCCAAAATTCATTGTTTATGAATTTATGAGTACCCAGTGCTCCATGCAAGGCCTGGCCTGACAAGAAGCTATCTTCAGGGTCTGAGACACTGTCCACATTATATAATAACAAAAGCTAATATTGTTTGAGAATATGTGATAGGCACTCTCATACGTGCTGTATGTGAATCACATCATTTTAATCCTCTCAGACTTAGGAAACAGATTATAATGCTGATTTTACAGACAAGGAAACTGAAGCACAATAAAGTTAAGTAACTAATCCATGGTCACACAGCTAGTAAGTAGGAAAGCTTTGATAAAAACCCATTAAGTCTCCAGAAAACAAGCTGATGGTTGCCAGAATGGGAGGAATGGCCAAAATGGGTGAAGAGGAATGGGAGATACAGGCTTCCAGTTACAGAATGAATAAGTCACAGGGATAAAAGGCAAAGCATAAGAAATATAGTCACTGATATCATAATAACACTGTATGGTGATAGATGGGAGCTGTACTTGTGAGTATAGCATAACCTATAGAGTTGCAGAACCATTAAGTTGTACACCTGAAACTTGTGTAACACTGTGTGTCAACTATATGCAAATAACATTTTTAAAATACTTATTTATTTTTGAGAAAGAGCATGGGGCGGGGTGAGTAGCAGCAGAGGGAGAGGGAGAGAGCATCTCAAGCAGACTCCATGCTAAGTGCAGAGCCTGATGCAGGGCTCAATCCCACAACTCTGAGATCATCACCTGAGCTGAAACAAAAAGTTGGAGACTTAACTGATGGCACCACTTCAGTGCCCCTCAAATAAATTTTTTAAAAAATTAAGTCTGACACCAGAGCATGTTCTTTGAATCACTATGTTATAGTGCTGCACTTACTTAAAAGCAGAAAGACAGTATCTACAAATAATTATAATCAGAACTTTAAATGATAGTATCTAAATGATGTGGGTTTAAAAAAAAAGTTGACAAAAAACAACCTTTTCATAGATAGACAGTCAATACCATACAGGCAAGTGTACATGTGATACTGCCACATCTGGGCAAATAAGTTGATACTAAGGAAAGTTGGGGTTATCACCAGTTGCATAGGAGAAAGGTTTTCAACAAGTAAGTTTCTTTAAAGTGGGGAGGGGGACTTAAAGAGATTTAAGACACATGGCTAATGAACTAAAATACAAACTAAAAAAAGATATTTTCAGAGTTCAAAAATGGAGATAACTCTTAGAAAGAGTTTAATAAAGGGATATGTGTGAGTTAGATGAGGGGTACCAAAAGGAGATGGTGAGACACCTTCAGGCTAGCTATAGCAAGCAGCCATTACCACCTCTGGGTCTGAAGGTTGAAGGGAAGGCAGAAGTTTAACTAGAGTGCTAAGAGAATATCTACATTGGAGAAGGTTCCCAACAGGAGTTGTAGTATTCTTCAGGCTTCTGCAGAAGCCATAGTTGACCCATATCACCTGACTGGGAAAAAGCTGTGGAGATCAATGTCCTGACCTTCCTCTCCTCCTATCTCCAGAACTCTTACCAATGCTTCCTATTAGCCAAATCCAGCCGGGCACCAGAGAGTAAGAGAGGGTGTTGATATATTCCATATCGGGTAGCCACCTGGGGGCACAGATCAGGATGGAGAAGGGTAGAGGGTGCATCTAGAGCAGTAGAGTATATCCAGCCCATAATCCACTGGGATTCTAATAACATACTTTCATTTAACTTACTTATTAGTTTTGTGAGAACTGAGGTTTTTATATTAGTTCTTTCTGTCCAGAAACCTAGCATATAACTTCATATTTGTTTTTATGTTCATCAAATTTTGTAACTTTCTGCACATAGTTCCAAAATTGATTCTTACATATTTATAATTTTTATTGTCTGTTGGATAAGATTAAATTTCTATCCTATTAATCAGTGGCTCTCAGTTATATGAAAAAAGGGGGGCATCTTTAAAAACATTTCTTAGCTTCAAAAGAATGTAAAGTTTTGGCTCCTTCAAAGTGTTTAATTACTCTTATCTGTACCTGTTCAGGTCCTAGCTGCATATTTAGAGCAAGGCCAGTTTTAGCCAATGATCCATAACCTGTAACTCAAATTTATTGAAGCAATTACTTATTGCTGGTAACAAAACACCTCAAAACTTAGTAGCAAAAAACAAACATTTTATTATGCTCACAAATGTTGGGAATCAGGAGTTTGGGCTGGACTAAGCTTGGTACTTCTACTACTGGACTCTCTCAGGTCACTCATATGGCTATAACTACCTGAAGGTCTAGATGGCCTCACCCTATGTGTGGCAGTTGGTTCTGTCTGTCAGCCAGGCTTCTCAGTGTGGGTTCTCCTCCTCGAGATGGTCAGCCTGGTCTTTTTCATATGGTGGCAGGATAAATCAAAGGAGCGTGAGAAGGCACTACAAATCACAAATTGTTTTTGAGCTTCTCTTTAGGTCACATTTGCTACTATTCCAATAGCCAAAGCAAATTACTTGGCCAAGCATCAATATGGGAGGGAACCATAAAAGCACATAGATCCTAGGAGGCATGATTCATTAAGGACAATTACTTTAACAATCTACCACAGCTGTTGATCAGAAGTTAGCCAGATACACCAGTAGCTAGCACAATTGTCTTCTTATTTTCCCATCCTGTCAGGTTTCCTCATGAAAAACTATTCAATGTCTTCCAAAAATAATGCATGGTAGAAATCACAAAAGCAAGAAGGCCTTGAGGTTATAGTCTGGTCTACTTCTGACCTGCTTGTGCCACCAAATGCCAACAAAAGGAAAAATGAAACTTAATTACATATTGCAAGTTAAAGAAGCCAGTCTAGAAGGGCTACATACTGCATGATTCCAATTATATGACATTCTGGAAAAGGCAAAACTATGGAGACAACAAAAAGTTTAGTAATTCCCAGGGAATGGAGATGGAGGGAGAGATGAATAGGTGGATCACAAGAGTCTTAGGGCAGTGGAACTATTTGGTATGATATTATAATGTTGAATACATGACGTTGTGTATTTGTCAAAAGCCATAAAACTCTAGGGGTGCCTGGGTAGCTCAGTCAGTTAAAGCATCTGCCTTCAGCTCAGGTCATGAACCCAGGGTCCTAGGATCAAAACCTACATCAGGCTCCCTGCTCAGTGGAGAGCCTGATTCTTCCTCTCCCTCTGCTGCTCCCCCTGCTTGTGTGCGTGCTCTCTCTCAAATAAATAAATAAAATATTTTTTAAAAGAATCTTAGAAATGTAGCTGAAAAAGGATCCACAAGATTTACAATCTAATTAGATATGAAAAAGAAATCAAAATGGGCTTTGTATTGGTTTTCTATTGCTGTTGTGCCAAATTACAACAACACCCATTTTTTTATTTTTCAGTTCTATTCTGTCTGATATGAGTCTCACTGAGCTAAAATCACGGTGTCAGCAGAACTATACTCCTTTTTGGAGGTTCTAGGTGATAATTACTTTCCTTACCCTTTCAAGCTTCCAGAGACCACCCACATTCCTTGCTTCATGACCCTCTTTCCCCATCTTCACAGCCAGCAGCACTGAATCTCTGAGGCTTTCATTCCTAGTCACAACTGCCTGTGACTCTCCCTCTGGTGCCTTCTTCCACTTTTAAGGACCCTTGTGATTACACTGGGCTCACCTGGTTAATTCAGGAGACCCCCCCCCCATTTCAGTCAGTTGATTAGCAACCCTAATTCCTTAATTCCTACAACTTTAATTCTCCTTTATCATGTAAGCTACAATATTCACAGGTTCTGAGATTAGGTCATGGACATCTTTTGCGGTTTGGGGGTACTATTCTGCCAGCTACAGTCTTCAGGAGTTAGAACTTAGGAGCTCAAAAGGATGGTAATAGCACTGATGATGATGGAGAAAATAAAAAGAATTCATTTGGATGGGAAGACAACAAGGATTTGCCAAGTGAAGTGAAGTATCCAAATGGCAATAATCCTCAGAACCATTGATCTTGAGGATCTAGATCCCAGGAAACTCATCATGACTAGGAACAGGAACTTAGAGCTTTACACTTGGAGGCAAACTCTTAAAGCCCTTGAGCCACTGATCTCTTAGTCATTTTAGAAAGGGAATAACACAAGGATGAGAAGCTGAAAAAGGAAGTGCCCACATCACAACTTATCTAGGCCCAATATGGACAAATATTCATCTTTGGAGAACTGAAAGGAACCAAAGGAAGGCCTAGAGGGCCCTGAAGATGGTGCAACAAAATTCCAAAGGGGACCATTTAGCTGGTCCTTTCAACCACATC
The DNA here is from genome assembly GCF_964662115.1 of Mustela nivalis. Taxonomy (NCBI): domain Eukaryota; kingdom Metazoa; phylum Chordata; class Mammalia; order Carnivora; family Mustelidae; genus Mustela; species Mustela nivalis. Next base: position 63,696,267 of record NC_139040.1, on the reverse strand, counting down.
TGTGTCCCAGATGTTCCATGTAACCAGAGCATGTGCCCATACCAAAAAGCCAACATTATATGCTCCATGAGGTCTGTGGCCAATGTAAAAGTGTGGAGGAACCTGTCCACATGGCAAACCAAGTTTGTTATTTGTGTCACATCAAAGCCAGAGCCTCAATGAATTACTGCCCTCTGAGGTCATTTAATTATGATTAAGTGAACTAAGAACCAGTGTAAATGGCATTTTATACTCCAGTGAATTAAGGTATGAGATGTAGCCGAAGTGAATAAGATTTATGGCCCCAATTCATGCAACCTTACAGTAATTTCATGACACTTTTACTATGAGGCAAGCGATGCCAGCTCTTGAAATAATTAAAAGTACATACCAACTTAAAGACTGGGCTCCAGGCATTTATGGGAAACCAGGAGACAGAATGAGGAGCAGGTTTATTTGTGCCTAATTTACACTGGATAGCAGCAGCTGTTTCTTTTACTTGAAGCAAAAGTCTTGATTAGGGTGGGAAGACTGACCCTGAGCAGGCCATGCTGGCTCCAGGAGATCAGACCATACCATACATCTCCAGGAGATGGTTCCTCCCCAAAAGAATTATTCCCTCCCCAAATTAAAAATGCTTCATATACAAGTAGCTTTCCAAATCCCTCAGCTCATATGCCACTGTCCTCTGCAGATCTCTTTGTGTCCTCAAGATTACCATCCATAGATGCAACAGATCACTGTCCACAGATCCCAAGGGAACTGGCAGAATGGGACATGAGTCAGTCAGAACGTGCCTCATTTATCTTGGGCACTTTATTTCCCACTACCAGCTATCACTTGCCTTCTGGTATTTCTATTTCTTCAAGTTGATGCACCAACTGGTATCTTCTTGGCTTCTGATTTTGCACTCCATCTCAGGAATTCTGATCTCATCACTCCTATTCAATATGGGAGGTCTCATGAACCAAACCCAGAGCCAATAAAGGAAGACCTCCATTGCCTTCAGCTTCCCATACTTCCAAGTTAAGAAATTTCAAGTATGAGGATGAATCTTTGCCGTTAAAATCGGTTAAGTTCAAATATAGGACAGAATCTTCTCCTGGCAGCTCCTGACACTCATAACAGTGCCTGGTTATATCAGGCATAAAGAAAACAAAGAGATGAAAAGAATATTGTTAACCTCTAATAACTGAATAAAACAATATATTTTTATTTATCAGGTGTGAGGGAACCTGTCCACATGGCAAACCAAGTTTGTTATTTGTGTCACATTAAACATCAGTTGAAGAGCTTGACTGTTGCAATATTATCCTAATATCTCCATCTTTAATCTTGCCCCACTCTAATCCAGTCTCCCTCTCTAAACTGAATAATTTTTCTAAGCAACAAATCCCTTTAAGACACTTTCCTAATAAAACATTTCAGTGGACCCTCATTGCCTATGGGGAAAAGTCTATACTCCTTATCATGGCCAACAATAGAACTTGCCAACCAGTGTGCCCTAAATAAATTACAGGTACACACAGATATTGATCCCCTCAGCCCTGTGGAGAGGCCCAGGGCAGATGATCGCCAGAGATTTTGACCTTAGGAAGAGAAGTCTTTTGACTTACAAACAAGGTCGGCAATAGACCTTTCAAAAGTCTGGAAATCTGAGTTTTAAAAAAATAGTCTAACTCTGATGCAGATGGTTTGTAGACCACACCAGCAGAGTTACAGCCTGCTTTAGCTATAGAGGATCCTACCATAATTCTTCAAATGTACATCATCTCTTCTCTCCCTTGTCTTTGCTCATGCTGTTCTCTGAGCCTAGGATGCCTGTCCTCCATTTGATCACCTAACTCATCCTTATTTATGCTTTAAGCCTAAGCTTAGAATTTGTTTCCACTGGATATATTTCCCTGACTCCAGAGACTGTGTTAGGTTTCCCTCCTAGTTTCTCTTTGAGTCTCGTAGGACTTAAATGATTACCTGCCGTAGAGGCAGAGATCATGTCAATCTGGTTTACTATTTTATCCAAAACACACTCTAGTATATGATCTAGTTCACTGTAGGCAGGCAGTGAACATCTGAACTAATGCCTTAGCTTGAAAAAAGGTCCCAAAGGAAATTTAACTTCAATCATTTGAGATCTAGGTATGATGATAACCTCTGTCATCTTCAAAACAGAACGAGCCACCCATCTGTTTCTAGATGCAGAGAACCAGGAACCTAAATTTTCCCTGATTCCCAGTTTGTATAAATATTCTTTGTGCTTTGTAGCAAAACTGGAAAAGTGCTGCTGCTCCCCCAAATTTTATCCTCTGTGGATGACATCCTTTATCACTTCTAAGGCCCAGAGGTACACCAAAAGATCTTCTTTGTCATCACTGACATAGTTTCTCATTTATCAGTATCTTGACAATGACTTTCATTCCCCAGTGTCACTCAGAATTTTTTTTTCCTTCTGGCTTCTTTTCTGAATGGTTTTCTCCTATCCTAATCAGAGATGACATTTCACTTTCTTCTAAATCAAAGGGTTGTAAAGCATTCCTTAGACCCTTTCATTCTTTCTGCTAACATGGGTACCAGTTTTAAGGCAACATGGTTTGTCCAAGACATTCCCACTTTTAACATAGAAAGTCCCCTATCTCCATATTTTCCCCATCCTCCAGCTCCTGGCATCCACTGTTCTACTCTCTGATTCTATGAGTTCAACTTCTTGTAATTCCATGTACAAGTTATATCAAACAGTATTTGTCTTTCTGTGTCTGGCTTATTTCTCTCAGAATAATGTCCTCCAGATTCCTTTATGTTGTCACAAATGGAAAGATATATTTCTCATGGCTGAATAATATTCCATTGTATAAATATATAACACATTTTCTTAACCTATTCATCTAATGATGGGTACTTAAATTATTGGTCAATAACAAAAACTTTCCAGGTGCTTTGGGTGGCTCAGTCGGTTAAGCATCTGCCTTCAGCTCAGGTCATGATTCCAAGGTCCTGGGACTGAACCCCACATTGCATCAGGCTCCCTGCTTGGCAGGGAGTCTGCTTCTCCCTTCCTCTGACATTCCCCCTGCTTGGGCTCTCTGGTTCTATCTCTCTGCCAAATAAATAAATATAATCTTTAAAGAAAAGGCAAAGACAAAGACTTTTAATTAAATGAGTAAGTTTGGGGGATCTAATGTACAGCATGGTGGTTATGGTTAATAATGTTATATGGTATACTTGAAATTTATGGAGAGTAGATCTTACACATTTTCATCATGCACATAAAAGAAATGGTAACTATGTGAGGTGATGGATGTGTTAATTAACTTGATTGTAGTAATCATTTCACAATATGTACATATTTAAAATCATGTTGTATACCTTAAAAATCACATTTTAACCTAAATATATAAAATTTTTATTTGGCAATCATACTTCACTAAAGCTGGAAAAAATGGTCTTTTAGAAAATTAAAAAAGAAATACCCACATTTCAGGAAATCCATTATTTCTGGGAAAACCAGGATAGTTGGTCAACCTAAATTTTCATTTACAAAAGTAACTGGCTCCCCCAGCCCTCAGATAAGTATATGTGAGCTACTCATCCCTGGAACAAATAGGGGTCCTCCAGTTGAGATTTCCAAAAACTGTACTGGGACCATCATTTCCACATCCATTATCAATACTATTCCATCTTGACTGTTTCTGGGATGCACAAAGTACTCAGTCTATCTTATACACACACCACCTGAAAGACTCCCCTATCTCTTACAAATGTAAAGTTCACACAGTAAAAAAATAATGTTTGATTTACCTTCTCTGGGCCTGTTCTCACTGCTTTAAATCTAGGCTTCACTGTCCTCATGACTTCTGGGCAGATATTTTTGTTTTGTAATTATTTTAATTGAAAAAAAATTTACCATTTTAAAGTGTTTTGATGGGTTTTTTAGTATATTTACAATGTTATGCAAACATCATCCCTTCTAATTCTAGAACATTTCCAATACACCCCATATCTGGGCAGAGATCTCTAAGGTTCCCTCCACTATTGAATACATCTATTCTTCAAATGTGATGATGATGAAAAAATAGATACTGCTTTTTCAATTTTTTATCTAATAAACGGAAATGGGATATACCAATCCAACATGGTCTGTCTCCTTTGCAACCAAAGACATCACATTTGAAGACAAAATAATAAAAATAACAATTCCTTACATCACATAATATAATAATAATAAATGCTTCCATGTATATGTTACCATACAGCTTAAAAGGGGCTCTCACATTCTCTCTCTCATTTGATAATGTATACATAAATCTCAGACTCATGCAAGGTCTCACAGCTACCCAGGAGCAAAGCCAGAGCAGAACCTCTGACTTGACTCCTAGTCAAGTGCTTTTCCCTAACTCTATATTGCTTCTCTGGCTGGGATGATTGTTAACCCAGCCGTTGTTTATGGAGACTATCTTTATTTTGATATAAAGCTAACTGGCCCAAAGTTAGTTTTATTTCCCTACTCAAATTCTAACCAAGCAGAGGGGCAACTGAGGATGACATCCAAAAGGCAGTTATGGCCCAAACTGAAGGCCCAACTTGACACCTCTACGCTGAGGACAAAGTGAACACACATTTCAGAAAACAGGTATCATTGGAAGAGCTTCAACCTCCCCAAACATGCATTACTCCTCTTTAGAGGTCTCCCAGACTAAAATACTCATTTGTGTTTCCCCCTCGATCCTAGGATTTCCTTCATCGCTCCTAAAGGTGCTAATTAGGAAAAGCTACAGGATCATGTGGTAATAATGACAATAACCCTTCATATCTACACAAGGATCCAAGGTTTATAAGGCCTTTTTATACTTATTAGATCTATTTAATACTCGCAACAATCTTGTGAGGTAGATAAGCATTATCCCCATTTAACATAAAAGGCAATTGAGACCCAGACGGGTAACCAGACATGTTTTTCGTCCTATAGTTAGTAGGTAAAAAAGTCAAGAGTGAAAGACAGGTGCCAAGATGAGGCCACATGTTATATATTCAACTCCCATCTGGGAGACTTGACTAGAGGATTAGCCTCCTGGTACATTCTTGTCCTGGTTAGCTATTGGTTGTCCCTGGGCCCCAGGTTGTTATATCTCTTTAAGTTCCCAGCCCATAATTCCAAGGGTCCCAGTACCTACCTAATACCTAATATTGCCTACCTAATTCTTAGCTCCAACCTCCCAAATCAGATCTTTCCCAGACAGTTTTTCATAGACATATGGAAAAATTAAAATAGTTAAATTACTAATTACATTCTAAGTAGCACTTTTGGCATCCCATTCTATCTTTGAATATATCAGCCATTCTATACGGGGTCTTAATCCTACTTCTTTCTGCCTATTTATAAAGGGGAAGGGAATCTCTCCAAGTTCCAAAGTTCTTATAAGAGGAGGCAGTCAGACCTGAAACCAATAACTGGTTCTGTTGTTTAGTTTATGATCAGAGACCTGGCTTTAGTTCTGGCTCTTGGCTGGCCTCTGTGAACAGAAAGAAGGAAACTCGTTTTTCATCCTCTGTTTCCAAAGTCTGATCTAACTATCTGCATGGAAATTCCATGATGGAGTTAGGCGCTTCATGTGGCAGCAGGTGGAAAGTGTTTCATTCCTGATGGGAATTCCAGGGCCCAAGTCCCAAGCCTTTCCTTTCCTTCTCACAGCAGCTCACAGTCCCCTGCTCTCTGATTGCCTCACCATCTCCTAAGAAAAGCAAACAGAATCCCGCTCAGCCTGGCCCCAGAAATATCTCCCTTAAGTGCTAACTGCTTACCTGAATTAGGAAACAAGACCTCCAGGAACTGAGTTTAGTTGTGTGGGGAACTGGCAAGAGCCCTAGGCTGAAAATGAGCAGCCCAGTACTCCTAGGCCTACCTATCCCAAATCATTTCACAGAGTTTTCTCATCGGGAAGGGAAAGATGATAGTGGCTTCTTAGCCTGCCTTCATATGGGTTTGCACAGAAAATGAAAAGCCTTATCCAAAAATAAAGGACAAAGTATAGAATAAACTTGTTCTGCCCACTATCCCTCAGTTAGTCCTCGGTTAGTGGATAAAAGTGTTCCAAAGACAACAGAGGAGTTAAAACACACACCGCCTTTCCAGGCCCCATCCTCTACTCTTTTTCTGAGTCTGAAGGTTATCTAAATCGAGGCTGATAAGGGTGGCATGTGAAGAATGGGTGTTGGGGGCGGGGTGCTTCCAGAGCAGGCACAAGAAGAGTCTGGGCATGAGTCTTACATATGTATGAATAAGCATTGAAGTAGGGGTACTAAGGATGCCAAGAGGCGTAATGGCTAATGTGCCCAAAGTATGTGAATCACACCCATGTACAAAGAACATCAATGCTTACCCTCACCAAGCTCTCTTTTACACCTGCTCTTAATACAGTCCTCCAATAAGACCACCCTTTGGGGGGCTTATGCAAGGAGGTGATCCCTTCTTCTCATTATGATCCCAACTTAGCTCCTATATGAAGTTGGAAGAGAGGCAAGGATGAACTTCTGGACCCAATTACTTTGAGAAATGGGGCAAAAACTCATGGAGAACTAAGGCCTGAGAGGTGAGGTTGCTAGAGCGAGTATTCACGTTTGAAAGGTTTGCAGGCCAATGACAGGATGTAGGAAGTAGCCAGATCCTTACATGAACAGCAATGTTAAGCAGAGAATTTTCAAGGAGAGGGATAGCTGAGGTTTTTGTCCTCACTGTTATTCTCCTATCAAAGTCAGCTTTGTCTCCTTGGTCTCATTCCTGTCTTTTTCTGGGCCTACCCCACTTTGTACTAAGTCTAGAACAGCTGCAGATACTTGCTCTCTCACCCCAGCTGGGATCTGCCTACTAGTTAACATATTTTCTAGTCATCTCATGTTCACTCCCCAAAGCAACAGTTTCAGCTCTTGCCCACTTTCCTTAATGCACTGGCCTCCATCCACTCTTTCTTGGCAGATGATCTCACCTCCTTCTATACTCACAAGATAGTCTCATCAGGCCCCAACTCCTTCCACCCTACCTCAAATATCTCAAACTCTATATTCTAGCTCTCATTCCTCTCCTTCCTCCTGTCTTTGAAGAAATCAACCAGTGCCGCAATCTATGCCTTCAATTCAGTTCCCACCAGTCCCCATCCAGAGCTCTACTGCTTCATTTTATCCCCTCTTGGGTTGATTTAGATATGTCACATTTCCCTCCCCAGCAAGACTCTGTGACAGAGACTGTGACACGATTCCATAGCTTCTATGGCAAAATTTATGAAGACCAACTGACTTGAAAAAGCCATACGATTTCAAGCATTCAATACACTACAAATCCTTAGAAAATCAGCTTCTGAGAAGAAGATTGGCATAGTTGTTAATATCACATACTTTAGAGACAAACTACTTGAATTAAAATTTTGGCTCCAGCATTACTAGCTGTGTGATGTTGGACAATACACTTTTTTCAAATTTCCAAACATATACAAAAGTTGAAGAAATTTTACAGTGAACACCCATATACCCACCACTAGATTCTACCATTAAAATTTTGCTATACTTCTTTTATCATATATATGTATATATATACACATACTTATTATCCATCCCTCTATCCATGTAACAGACCATCCTTTTGTTGTTGTATCTCATAACATGTTGCATACATCAGGATACTTTCCCCCAAAACACTTTAGCATGCATCCTATTAACTAGAGTTTATAATTATTTGCATTTAACTTCTCTGTGTCTGTTTCTTTACCTATAAAAAGAGGGAAATAATAGTACCTACCTCAGAAAACTTGGGGGAAATTTAATATATGTAAACACTCATACCTGGGTGGCTCATTTGGTTAAGTGGCTGCCTTTGGCTCAGATTATTATCTCAGAGTCCTAAGATCAAGCCCCACATCAGGCTCCCTGCTCAGCAGGGAGTCTGCTACTCCCTGTCCCTCAGCCCCTCCCCATGCTTGTGTGTGCTCGCTCGCTCTCTCTCAAATAAAATCTTTTTAAAAATACATGTAAACACTTTGAATAGTGCCTACATATAGAAAATGGTCTGAAAAGGTCACCCTCATTATTAGTATAGTAAATCCCACCCACTCCATTGCTCCTAAGAGAAGTAGGCTAGTTGCTAACATTGCATCCCTTCCTTCCTCTCTTATCCCCACCCACAAAGAAATTCATGAATGCTCTCCTAGGTTTTCTAAGGTCCCCACACTAATAGTTTGTTCTTTCTCCCAAAAGTGACAATTTTCTCCAACTTTCACATCCCTAGACATTCAGTCACCTTAACCTGAAATTATAGAACTTCCTTCATGGTCACCTGACTCCTTTCTCATCTGTCTTTGTTGCACCCTAATTTGGAGTATGCAGAGACAGAACACTTGCAAAGGGCTGAAAAGTTCTCTGTCAAAGGAAGTACCTTTCTTCTATACCACACTGTCCTTGATTCTGTTTCAAATCAGTCCAATCTACTTGAAAATCACAGGCAGGGGAAAGACTGGAATATTTGCCCTGGAAGCCAAATAAGTAATTTAGGGTAGCAAAGAGAGGGTGGCACAGGTCATGTCCAAAGACATCCTTCCCCTCTCCAAGAGAAGCCAAGCTGCTGAAAAGATTTGCCTAACACTCCTTGTTATTATTATACATTACAAAATAGGGGAAAGCATAACTCAGACACATTCTGCCCATAGCCTACGACAATTTTCTCTCTGGGCCCCATCACAATACTTCTTGACTAAGTTGTATATAGTAAGCAGAATTCTAAGATATGCCCCCAAGTTTTCCAGCCCTTGATGTATACATCTTCTTCCATTTATTCAAACAGTAATTTAGGTGCTGTTGTGAAGGGATTTTGTAGATGCGATTAAATTTCCTAATCAGTTGACTTTATTTTAAGATTATTCTAGGTAGACCTGACCTAATAAAATGTACACTAGAAATAATTTAGAGATTCTTAAATCAGCAGAGGTTCTCCTATTGTCCTCAGAGAGGCAAACAAACCATGTTGTGAACTGCCCATGGAGGGCACTACATGGCAAGGATCTGAGATTAACCGATAAGAGCTGAGAGTGGTTCCTAGCCAACAGCCAGAAAGAAAATCAAGACCTCAGTCCTACAACCACAAGGAAATATATTCTGCCAAAAATCAGTGAGCTTAGACGAGGACTCGAGCCTCAGAAGAAAGCCTTGTGGACACCTTGATTTCAGCCTGGTGAGACCCTGAGCAGAGGACCAGTTAATCCATACTCTGCCCTGACCCGTAGAAACGGTGACATAATAAGTTTGTTTTGCTTTAAGTCACCAAAACTTGTGGCAATGTTTTACACAGCAGTAGAAAACTAGTAGTGTGGAAAATCTCTCTTTTCCTTTAATTCAGTGAAGATAAGGTTGGTATTTGTCAAAAGAGTTTTTACTAGGAAACCAAGGGAATCAGTAAACAAACACAAACACAGAGCCAGCTAATTTTACAATGAATTCTAATTAACATTGAACTCTAATCCTAAAGTAAATCTAATTGACATTGAACTCTAATCCTAAAGTAACACAATTAGTTCCACAGGTTGACCAGGCATAGCTAATGGGATATCCCATCCCCATTCTTTCTTTTTGGACAATTCACTGTTTTCAAATTTCCGAACATATTTGGATGTTCCAAACACTTTAGCACTATCTGGGGTAAGAGAGTCAATACTAAATCAAGACACTAAGACAGAGAACCCTAAGTTCTGGACTATGCTCTGTTTTACCTCCAAAGCCTTCCTAGCTTTCTAGAACAGAAAGACCCTTTCCTTTTTCGTCCCAGAATTGTATACCTGGTGTTGTATACCTTTTTGGACCAACCTTTCAGTCAATTCTCTAGCCAATCAGAGAGAATTTCAGGACTCTGGCCCCTGGAAATCCTACCATTTCTCCTGGCCTAATCTCCAGTGTGGTCTCTGGACCACTAACTGAAGTTTATTTACCAGCCAGTTTGTAGGTTTGTGCTCTTTGATTAGTAAAATGGGGAAAAAAACTGCTGATTGATGTTTCATGGAGCTCCCTCCCTCTTCCCTGCTTGTAAGCTCAAATGTGTCTCCAGAAGCAGTTCATTCTCTTAGAACAAGGTGACATTCTTTAACTCCAGTCTCCAAAAACATTCATGAAAACTCCCTAAGATCATGCTCAGACGGTATAATTTCAGTTTGTGTAATACTTTACAGAATAAATAAAAATTACAATCACAGACTCTCAGAATAGAAGGATCCTTAAAGATCATCTAAATCTGTGGTACCCAAACATGGCTTATCATCAGAATCTACCGGGGAGCTTGTTTGTTACAGATCCTTTATCCCACACCCAGATATTGCCATTCAAGATACCTAGGTTATAGCATAGGACTGTCCTTTCAAAAAATATCTACAGATGGTTCTGATATTAAACTGCATTCAAACAAAAGCTCCTATTTTTCTTCTTTCCAGATATGTGGCTTTCTTCTATACCACTGTAAGTTAGAGCACTGTTGAAGACTGTCAGCTCGATCTTTGGCTCCATTCACCATCATTTCAGTTTTTGAATCCATGAATGGGTAACAGCAATGGCGAACAATAGTAAGAAGAAAGATATTTAATCCTCAGAAAAACTCTGGTGCAGGATTATTTTATAACCTCCATTTTATAGATGAGGAAGATGAGAATTAAGTAACTTGTTCAGGTCACATAGTTAGTGGGGTACCCAGCAATGAAAATCAAGTCTCATAAGTCTAGAGTTCCCTTTGCTACTTCCATGATGATACTAGCCAGCTGATGGAGACTTCCAAGTGAGGCTGGGGAAAAGACTATAATAAAAGGGGAATATCAGTCAAGGACTAAGAACCAAGGCAAAGGGAACCTAGAGAAGTGGTTCTCAACTTGGGATAATCCCCCTCCATGGGACATTTGATGTCTGGAGAAGTTTTAAATTGTAACGACTGGATAAGAGTCTGCAACAGGGTAAGAGGATGCACTGACATCTAGTAGGTAGATGCCAAGGATGCTGTTAGATGTCCTATAATGCACAGGACAGCATACACACACACACACACACACACACACCCCGAGAACTATGTGGCCCAAAATGTCAAGAGTGTCAAGGTTGAGAAAGTTTGATGTAGAGTATAAGAAATTGGCTGAAGATGAGGAACTATGCTTCTTTTAGCTACATATGAGGGATGAAGTAGAAAATAAGGCAATGGAGGAATTCCAGAGCCAGATATTACAATGTCCACCCTTGCCATAGAGGTCTTTTGATTAAGAACCCTAAAAGAAATACTCTAACTCTCACATGCCTGGAAATTTTGAAAGGGGACTTTACAACCACAGTTCCCATCACAGTTCTAGAAGCACTATCCACATTACTATGAGTGAAAATAGCTTACCCTCACAGAGAAGAGAAGACTCAGCAGAAAGGAACACAGAAAAAAGCAGAGAAACAGAAACAGGGACATGGGCAGCATGCAAAAAGAAGGACAATATGTATAGGAAATATCCAGGTGTCCATTTGGATAACCACAAAATAAATCATATAACTGGGGAAAAATTAATCTAAAAGGCAAATATTTCTGAGATGGGGGAAGCTGAAGAACATCAAGGCTGAAAGATACCTAGGCCTACCAATGAGCCAGGGGTTGGCCTTAACCTGTGGTGAGTTGCAGAAGTCATTTTGGGGGTATATGGACTGTCTCAGAGTCCCAATGAGGCACAGGGAAATCTGGCACCCTATCCAAGATCCTAGTCATTAGGAAAAATACCCTGAGCTGAGCAGACTGGCAACAGATGCCTAGAAAAGATCTTAAAATATATACCAGCAGGTATAACTCATTAAGACAGATGAAAGAATCTAAGTCTGGACTAGAGAAAACCTGAGGAGTGAAATAGCAATATGCATGTATTTGAACCATATAAACACAACTAAAGGAAATAGTTAGAATGGGGTAGTGGGATCATGGGCAAGAGGGTACTGAATCTCAGGGGAAACAAGAAACCAAAAAGGTAATGTAGGACATAAAAAACCATCTCTATCTGCAGAGCAAGTGTGTTTGAGCTGGACTTGGATGCCAAAAACAACTTTTGCTTGGTTGGTGGAGAAGATAATCATATTTTTTGTATCAGCCCCTACCACTCAAACTTCCTTTAACCACAGTTGTCTATTCAATATAGTCAACTTTAAGGCAATATAACATCATAAGGAAAGACAGATCCCTTCCAAATAAGGTAGGCAGAAAAGGCTTTACAAAGGTTTATTGACTAACTCCATTTGTTGAACAAATCTTTCCTAAAAACCAAAACTATGCAGAAGATTTTGCTAGGAATCTTGAGAATGCAAAGGAAATGCTGGACATGGTCCCTGTCCTCCAATAGCATATAATGCCCTTCAGAGAAACATCAACAGAGCCATCAATGTTAGTTGTGTCACTGTTTATCACTGATAAAGATAGGCAGTACATTCAAAGCCATCCTAGGGTGCCCAGACAGTGGGCTTCTGAGAGACCACTGACATCTAATGTCCAGAAAGACTTCTTAGAGGAGCAGAGCCTTGAATGATAGGTAAGATTTAGCATGACTTTAACAAAAAAGGAAAGTCTATCCAGGGGAATAGAACAACCAAGAGCATAGTTTGAGTGTAAAAAAAAAAAAAAATCTCATTAAGGAATAGGGGTGGGAGGACTCTCCCTGATGATCCTGGAAACATTCTACATAGGTGACCACAGTATAGGTTACTTAATGTTCTGCCTACACATAACGTCAGCTTTCAAACCCTCCTTTACTAGGTTGGATATGACCTTCCCTGACTTGGCCCTAGATCTATTTTGAATTTCCTTTCCACAGTCACCCAACTGGCTGACCCTTCAAGATGGCTTTCTGATAGATGGATTATGCTCCATCAGCTATGATCTAGGATTACTAAATGAATATCTGTCTAACCATGTTATGTCAGGATGCCTAGAAAGGCCTGGGTGATTTAATTACCAAAAAAAAAAAAAAAAAAAACTGATGTAGAGATGTGTTCCAGGCCTTCTGCCTGGGGTATATTAGCATTTATAAGCCCCAAAAGGAGTGGTGGCCACATCTGAGAACCCATGTGGAGCTTCCAGTGGAAAAAGAAGAAAACCCCATTCCCCTTCTGAATTTATATGGTATCTGTAGCCACCAGGTTGTAGGAGCTGCTTTTGCCTGTTTTTACTATAAGCAAAATGAAAGGATATTAAACTACTTAAAGGAAGATGCTATTTTGCTTTGATACCTGAAACATATCTTACTCTCAAAGGAAATCCTTTCATTATAAACTGAGTACAATCAACACTATAGGACAAGAGCTATCATGGAAAAGGGGAAGAGACTGATGGTCTCTCCTACCACAGTCTGCAACCTCCCTCTGTAATGACCTGCCTGGCGCCTGCCCAGGTATTCCTCTGTGCCACATAGCTACAGGCACTTTGTTCATTCAGTCATTCATTCACTTATTCTTCAACAGTTTTCACCAGATACCAGCTCTATATTAGGCACTGTATCAGGTACTGGAAGTCTAATCAAATGAAACAATCCTAGTCTCTGTCCTCCTAAAGCTTAAATGCTAGTGGAGAAGAAAAACATTAAAAATTACACAAATACCCATCATTTGCATTGACATGGATGGAACTGGAGAGGATTATGCTAAGTGAAATAAGTCAAACAGAGAAAGACAATTATCATATGGCTTCATTCACATGTGGAACATAAGGAAAAGCACGGAGGACTGTAGGGGAAGGGAGGGAAAACTGAAGGGAGTGAAATAACAGAGGGAGACAAACCATGAGAAACTCTGGACTCTGGGAACCAAACTGAGGGTTTCAGAGGGGAGGGGTTGGGGGGCATGGAGCAGCCTGGTGATGGGTATTGAGGAGAGCACATGTTGGGATGAGCACTGGGTGTTATATATAACTAACAAATCACTGAACACTATATCAAAAACTAATGATGTGCTATACAGTGGCTAACGGAACATAAGAAAAAGATAAAAAATAGGGCACCTGGGTTGTTCAGTCAGTTAAGCATCTGCCTTCAGCTGAGGTCATGATCCCAAGGTCCTGGGATTGAGTCCCACATCAGACTCCCTGGAGCCTACTTATCCCTCTGCCTCTGCTGTTCCCCTGCTTGTGTGCTCACACTGTCTTTCTGTCAAATAAATAAATAAAATCATTTAAAAAAAGAAATAAAAATAAAAATGACATGAATAAACATATACCTAAAACCCATGACCAATGCTATGAAGGAAAAAAACAAAAGTGCAGTTGATTCCCATTATTTGCAATCGTGTAACTACTAATGATCTTGAATCATTACTCCTAGGAAAATACAGGGTTAAGTTCCTGTGAGTCTCTGGATCACAATATTTTCATCAACCAATCAGTACATAAACCTGTTTTATGTGTGCCTCTGTTTAAAGGCAATTTACTTAGTATATATTGTTGATTCATTAATATTGAACTCACAGCCAACAACACTACAACTCAGGCCTGAGTGAAGCTTATCTTAACACACAAATTTTCTCTGTAAGACACATCACAGTTTTATACTTAGGAATGCTAGAGAGCACCTCAACACTACACATGAGGGCCATTTTAAACAGCAAAATACCAACAAAAAGAACAATAAAATTCCAAAAATGTGGCACTAAGTAGATCACAAAAAGGACTCTTGTTTATAGTATATGAACTGAAAGAAGGCAGAGTATTGCCCTGTTCAATATCAGCAGAGACACATGCCTTAGACAACTCAGAGTTCTCAGTTCTGTGTCTTTCATGAATAGCAAAAGTGCCATGAGTAAATTTTAAACTTTTTTTTATTCAATTACTTTAAACTAAAAAAAAAAGTTCACCCATTTGTCCCACCCCCAGCCCTATCTCTTCAAATCACTATTCCCCACTATTCCCTGTATCTATGAGCTTGTTTTGTTTGGTGTGTGTGTGTGTGTTTGTGTGTTTCAGATTCCACATATAAGAGAGATCATGAGGTACTTGTCTTTCTCCATCTGATTTATTTCACTTTGCATAATGCCCTCAACATCCATGTTGTTACAAATGGCAAGATTTCATTCTTTTTTTTTTTCTCAGTTCAATCCTTTATTTAAAAACTCCAGTTTCAATACCAGTGCGTTTTTTTAATTAAGAAAAAGTTAATACAAATTATTTTTCTGTGTCATTTGTTGTAATATTGATAGGATTTTTTTAAACATTCCTTATTAGCCTCATAACACACATTTTCAACAGTGTTACCATCCAAAAGCATTTCACATACCAAATATAACCAGTTCATATATAATCAAACTTTTCACATACCAAATACAACCAATTCATATATAATCAAAGGCAAGATTTCATTCTTAATGGCTGAATAATATTCCACTGTATATATTCACCACAGTTTCTTTATCCATTCATCTATTGATGGCAACTTAGGTGGTTTCCATATCTCAACTAGGGTAAATGATGCAGCAGTGAACATGGGAGTGCATATATCTTTTTTTGAATTAGTGTTTAAGTTTTTATTTTAATTCCAGTTAGTCAACATACCGTGTTACACTAGGTACAGGTGTACAATATGGTGATTCAATTCCAAATATCACCTAGTGCTCATCATGACACGTGCACGAGGCTTACCCACTGAGCCACCCAGGCACCCCTATTTTTAATTTTTTGAGGAATTCCCATATTGTTTTCCATGGTGATTGCACCTAATTACATTCCCACCAACAGTGTGCAAGTGTTCCCTTTTCTCCATGTCCTTGCCAATACTTGTTATTTTTTGTCGTTTTGACACTAACCACTCTAACAGGTGTGAGGTGATATTTCACTGTGGTTTTGATTTGCATTTTCCCGATAATTAATGATGTTGAGATCTTTTCATTTGCCTATTGGTCATCTGTATGTCTTCCTTGGGAAAAAAACGTCTATTCAGATCTTCTGACTGTTTTTCAAATCATATTTTTCTTGCTTTTGAGTTGTATGATTTCTTTATATACTTTAGATATTAGCTTCTTTCAGTTATATGGCTTGCAATTACATTCTCCCACTCAGTAGATTACTTTTTTATTTTGCTGATGCTTTCTTTTACTGTGAAGAAGCTTTTTAGTTTGATGTAGTCCCACTTGTTTATTTTTGCTTTTGTTGCTTTTGCTTTTGGTATCAGATTCAAAGAATCATCACCAAGACCTATGTCAAGGAGCTTGCTGCTGGGTGCCTATGTGGCTCAGTTGGTTAAGCAACTGCATTTGGCTCAGGTCATGACTCTGGAGTCCCAGCATGGAGTCCTGCATTGGGCTCCTTGCTAAGCAGGGAGTCTGCTTCTCCCTCTGACCACCCCCCTCTTAAGTTCATTCTCTCTCTCAAATAAATAAATAAATTTTTGTTTTTTAAAGGAGCTTGGGGTGCCTGGGTGGCTGTCATTAAGCGTCTGACTTTGGCTCACTTCATGAGCCCAGGATCCTGGGATCGAGCCCTGCATCAGGCTCCCTGCTCAGCGGGAAGCCTCTTCTCCCTCTCCCACTCCCCCTGTTTGTGTTCCCTCTCTTGCTCTGTCTCTCCCTCTGTCAAATAAGTAAATAAAATCTTTTTTTAAAAAAGGAGCTTACTTCCTTTTTTCTTCTAGGAGTTTTATAGATGTAGACTTTACATTTGTCTTTGATCCATTTTGAGTTAATTTTTGTATATGATATAAGATAGTGGACCAGTTTTATTCTTTGGCATGTAGTGGTCCAATTTTTCCAGCGCCATTTATTGAGGGGACCCTCTTTTCCCCATTATATATTCTTGCCTTCTTTGTTATAAATTAATTGAGCTTATATGTGTGGGTTTATTTCTACACTCTCTATTCTGTTCTGTTGATCTATATGTATGTTTTTATGCCAATACCATACTGTTTTTATTATTATAGTTTATTAATATAGTTTGAAATCAGGGGGTGTGGTGCCTCCAGGTTTGTTCTTCTTTCTTAAGACTACTTTGTCTATTTGAGGTCTTCTTAAGGTTCCATACAAATTTTAGGAATTTTTAGTATTTCTGTGAAAAATCCCATTAGAATTTTGATAGGCATTGCACTGAATCTGTAGCTTGCTTTGGGTACTATGGAAAATTTAACCATATTAATTATTCTAATGCATAAGCATAAAATATCTTTCCATTTATTTGTGTCTTCTTCAATTTCTTTCATCCATGCCCTGTAGTTTCCAATATACAGGTCTTTCACCTCCTTAGTTAAATTTATTCCTAGATATTTTATCATTTTTGATGCAATTATAAACGAACTAGTTTTCTTAATTTCTCCTTTTGATAGTTGATTAGTTCATTATAAAGACCCACAACAGATTTTTGTGTATTGATTTGGTATCCTGCAACTTTACTCAATGAGTTTATTAGTTCCAACAGTTGTTTGATGGAGATTTTAGGGTTTTCTATATATATCATGTCATCTGCAAATAGTGATAGTTTTACTTCTTTCTTTCCAATTTGGATGCCTTTTTTTTCTGTTTCTTATCTAACTGCTGTGCCAAGAACTTCCAATATTATGTTGAATAAAAGTGGTAAGAGTGGACATTCTTGTACTGTTCCTGATCTTGGAGGAAAAGCTACCAGCTCTTCACTGTTGAATAGTATGAGGTTAGCTGTGGTTTGTATATAACCTTTATTATTTTGAGATGCATTCCCTCCAAACCCACTGTTTTGAGAATTTTTATCATAAATGGATTATTTTGTCAAATACTTTTTCTACATCTATTAAGATAATCATATTGTTTTTATCCTTCATTTTGTTAATGTGCTATATCACACTGAGTGATTTATGAATGTTGAACAATCCTTGCATCCCTGGAATAAATCCTACTTGATCATGGTGAATGATCTTTTTAATGTATTGATGAGTTTGGTTTGCTGTTGAGGATTTTTGCATCTATGGTTATCAGGAATATTGGCCTCTAAGTTTTTTGGTGGCATCCTTGTCTGGTTTTGGTATCAAGGTAATGCTAGCCTTGTAAAATGTGTTTAGAAGAGATCCTCCCTCTTCTATGTTTTTTAAAACTTTGGAAAAGACTGGTATTGATTATTTGAATGTTTATTAAAATTCACCAATGAAGCCATCTTGTCCTGAACTTTTATTTGTTGGGAGAATTTTGATTATTTATTTAATCTCTTTATGAGTAAATGGTCTGTTCACGTTTCCTATTTCATCATGATTCAGTCTCTGTAGATGGTATGTTTCTGGGAATTTTTACTTTTCTTTTATGTTCTCTAATTCGTTGGCATATAACCGTTTATTGTAATCTCATGATCCTTTGTATTTCTGCAGTACTATTTATAACATCTCCTTCATTTCTGATTTTATTTACATGACTCTTTTTTCCTTGGTGAGTCAAGCTAAAGGTTTCTCAATTTTGTTTATCGTTTCAAAGAACTTGCTCTTAATTTTATTGAAATTTTTTAATTGACACTGATTTTTTATTTAAATTCGATTAGCCAAGGTATAGTACATCATTAGTTTTTTTTTAAGATTTTATTTATTTATTTGACAGAGATTACACGTAGGCAGAGAGGCAGTCAGAGAGAGGAGGAAGCAGGCTCCCTGCTGAGCAGAGAGCCCAATGTGGGGCTCGATCCCAGGACCCTGGGATCATGACCTGAGCTGCAGGCAGAGGCTTTAACCCACTGAGCCACCCAGGTGCCCCACATCAGTAGTTTTTGATATAATGTTCAATGACTTATTAGCTGGGTAATAATATACTCACTGAATTTCCTTTCTTTCTTTCTTTTTTGTTTGTTTGTTTGTTTGTTTCTATGTCATTTATTTCCACTCTGATCTTTGTTATTTCCTTCCTTCTACTAACTTTGAGGTTGCTCTTTTTCTTCTTTTGCCAGTTCCTTGAGGTATAAACTTAGGGTGTTTGTTTGTTTTTTTTTCAGACTTTTCTTGTATCTTGAGATAGGCTTCCTTTGCTATGAACTTCCCTCAGGCCCACTTTTGCTGCATCCTATCAATTTTGGTATGTTACATTTCCATTTCTCATTTGTCTCAAGATATTTTTTATTTTAAAAATTGTTCTGGCGTATGGTTGTTCGGTAGCATGTTGTTTAATCTCCACATATTTAGGAATTTTCCAGGTTTCTTTTCATGTAATTAATTTCTAGTTTTATACTATTGTGGTTGGAAAAGATGCTTCATATGATTTCAATCCTCAAATTTTTTAATGCTTGATTTATGGTCTAACATATGATCTATCTTGGAAAATATCCCATGTGCACTTCAGGGGAATGTGTCTTCTATTGCTTTTGGATGGAATGTTCTATAAATATCTGTTAAGTCCATCTCGTCTAACACATTGTTTAAAGCTGATGTTTCCTTATTGATATTCTGTCTGGGTGGTCTGTTCACTGATGTAAGTGGGGTATTAAAGAGCCCCATTATTATTGTATTGATCTCTATTTTTCCCTTCATATCTATTAATATTTGCTTTATATATTTAGGTGCTCTTAAATATCATAAATATCTGCAAATGTTATATCCTCTTGTTGGATTGACCCCTTATAATTATGTAACACTTTTCTTTGTCTAATTACAGTTTTTGTTTTAAAGTCCCTTTTTTCTGATGTAAGTATCGCTCTTCTAGCTTTCTTTTGGTTTCCATTTTCATGCAGTATTTTCTTCCATCACTTCACTTTCAGTCTCTGTGTGTCCTTATATTAAAAGTGAGTCTCTTGTAGGCAGCATATAGAAGAGGCTTATTTTTATCCATTCAGCCACTCTATGTCTTTTTATTAGAGAATTTAGTCCATTTACATTTAAAATAATTATTGATAGGCGCATGTCTATTGTCATTTTGTTAATTAGTTTCTAGCTGTTTTGTTCTAGCTGTTCCTTTCTTTTTTACATTCTCTCTTCCTTTGTGGTTTTAATGACTTTCTTTAGTGGTATGCTTATAATCCCTTTTCTTTAACTTTTGTGTGTCTTATGTAGATTTTTGTTGAGGTTACCATGTGACTTATATATAATAACATATCCATAACAGCCTACTTTAAGTTATTAACGACTTACATTTGAACCCATGCTAAAGCTCATCATTTTTACTCTCCCGCCCACAATGCTTTATATTTTTGATGTCACATGTTACATCTTTTTATCTTTTGTGTCCCTTAACTAATTTGTTATTATGATAGTTATTTTTACTACTTTTGTTTTTTAATCTTTATATTAGCTTTGTAAGTAATTAATCCGCCACTTCTACTATGTAATTCCTTCTTTAGTGAGTTTTTTTCCATACATATGCCCTTTCTTTTCAGCTTAAAGAAGTCCCTTAACATTTTTTGTAAGGTCAGTTTAGTGGTGGTAAACTCCTTTAACTTTTGCTTGTCTGGAAAATGTTTTATCTCTCCTTCAGTTCTGAATAATAAATTTACCAGGTAAAGTATCCTTAGTTAAAAGATTTTTTTTCTTTCAACATTTTTTTACGTAATCTCTAAGCCCAACATGTGCTTGAACTCACCACCCCAAGATCAAGAGTTGTATGCTCTTCTGACTGAGGCATCCAGGTACCCCTCTTTCAGCACTTTGAATATATTGTGTCACTCCCTTCTGGCCTGCAAAGTTTGTGCTGATAGTCTACTGAGAGTTTTATGGGTGGTCCCTTGTACATAACAAGTTGTGTTTTTTTGTTGTTGTTGTTTTTAAGATTATTTCCTTCTCTTTAAGTTTTGACATTTTAATTATGAGTCTTGATGTGGGTCTCTTTGAGTACATCTTATTTTGAATTCTCTGCACTTCCAGATGGATGTCTATTTCCTTCCCCAAGTTAGAGAAGTTTTCAGCCATTATTTCTGCAAATAAGATTTCTTCCCCTTTCTCTCTCTTCTCCTTCTAGGATCCTAATAATGAGAATGTTAGTCTGTTTAATGTTGTCCCATAAGTCCCTTAAGCTATCTTCACCTTTTTCATTCTTTTATTTCTATTCTGATTGGGTGAGTTCTGCTGCTTTGTCTTTAAGTTGAATGATTTTTTTCTTGGTTTCTTCTAATCTGTTGCTGAAACCTTCTAGTGTATTCTCAGTTCAGTTAATTTTGTCCTTCAGATTTGAGACTTCTGTTTGGCACCTTATATTTTCCATCTCTTTGTTGAAGTTCTAATGTGTTTATCCATTCTTCTCCCCAGTTCAGTGCTCATCATTATGACCATTACTTTGAACTCTTTATCATGTAAATTACTCATTTCAACTTTATTAATTTTTTAAAGATTTTATTTATTTATTTGACAGACAGAGATCACAAGTAGGCAGAGAGGCAGGCAGAGAGAGAGGAGGAAGCAGGCTCCCTGCTGAGCAGAGAGCCCGATGAGGGGCTTGATCCCAGAACCCTGGGATCATGACCTGAGCAGAAGGCAGAGGCTTTAACCCACTGAGCCACTCAGGCACCCCTTCATTAACATTTTTTTTCCTGAGGTTTTATCTTGTTTTCTCATTTGGAACATATTCTTTTGTTTCTTCATTTTGCTTGACTCTCTGTTGGTTTCTCTATAGCAAATGAAACAACCACCTCTCCCAGTTTTGAAGCAGTAACCTTGTATAGGAGATGAACCTTTTCTTTCAGCCCTATCCCAGCTTTTGAACTGTGCTTGTCCATGCAGCCTGTTATGTTTTTAATAGTTCCCAGTAGTTGAGGATGTGCCAAGACCTGTCAGGGTCCTAAGGCAGAGGACCTCAGCACCTAGATTCAGACTGACATGAAGCAGCTTTTAAACATTTGCAAGTATATGCTGTCCTGAGGTGCTGCAAGTGTAACACCTCCTATCCACCAGAGCTAGGCAATTTTGAGGTCTCCTTGGGTGGCAATCATAAAACTTGGGGATCCAAGTGGGGTATAAGCTTGTTTCTGGAAGGTAAAAGCAAGCCAGAGCAATGTAGAGGAAGAGTGTAAAGATGCCTTCTACACCCTGCATTCCTTGAGAGCTGCTCTATGTGTCACTAAATGTATGCCAAACCTGAAGACTCCCACTCAGTCTGAAGCTCCAGGACAAACAAAGTGACCTTCTTCACAGAAAAAGAGGGGGTGTGCCTCAGTCCACTCTCTGTGCAGTGCCTTGGGGTGATTACAGTCCTGTGGGACCCAAAGACATTAGCCTCACTGGCCACCAAAGCCAAGCAATATATAGTTGTCCCCTAGCAGCAGTCACAAAATCTGGGCACAAGAGAGGGCTATGAACTCCTTTCTGAATGACATTGATTATTACAGTCCCATGTAACCAGGAATACAAGCTCCCCTAACCCCCAGAGCCAGGTAATCAAGAGGTATCTCCTGGGAAGCAGCCACAAAAATCAAAGCACCATAAATGTGCAAAGGGAGCATGGCAAAGGGAGAGTGCAAAGATGGTACACACCAGTCTCCATTCCTGGAGAGTATCCTAGCAGTCCTAGATGTGTGTTAAGTTAGATGCTTATCCCTCAGATCAGTTTTAATATAAGCAGGTGAGCCTCCTTCACTTAAAGTCTGGGCACAATTTGTTGCCTCTGACTTGGGCCCTGGGGCAAGCAAATCTGACTGTACAAACTTTTTAAGAAACATTTCTCAGATTGCTAACATCTTGTAGATCTTGTGACACAAGCCCCATTGGTAAGGAGAGCAGATGATGTGATGAGCCTGGGAGTTATATGCAACTGATGAACCATTGAACACTATATCTGAAAAGAATGATGTACTGTATGTTGGCTAATTGAATTTAAATAAAAATAAATATATAAAAATGAAATTTCAAAAATTAAAATTAAAAAAATTAAATGTTTGGAGGTTCATTTCTCAGTGCATGTCTTAAAAGGTGGGGTACCCAAAGTGGAGTTTGAGCCCTTTACTCTTCAGGGAGAAGCTCTGGGTTTTGAGTTCCCTTCCAGTTGTAGGTTGCTGTGCTAAGGGGGAGATTCATGGCAAGGTTGCATCCCAGCATCTCCTACCCAAATTGATATGGCTTTCTTCTCATTTTCCCAATGTGTAGTAATTTTTCAGCCAGACATTAGGATTTTATAGAGGAAATTTTTCTGTATGTAGTGGTCAATTCAGTGTGTCCAGGAGAGGGGAGTTCAGGATCTTCCTACATAGCCATCTTGAACCAGAACCCTGCCATGAGTATTGATTTTTAGATTACAAACAAATTGTATTGAGTAGGCAAATTGCCAAATAAGGAACCTACAAATAATGAGGATCAACTATGAGAGAAAATAATGGAGGAGAGTGGACATCCAAACCTACCTCGGCACATTTGAGCTAAGCTGGATTAGAGGGAGGGGTTAAAAAAAAAAGATTCCAGCATAGGAAACAGCGTGTGCACAGACTTTAAAACAAAATAATATGTGTGTGCCTTAGAGATAAAAAGACCATGTGGTTTGAGTGTAATGAACAAGGGAAAGAATGTTAGGTGATAAAGCTAGAGAGAAAGGTAGGAGCTTGCAAAAGACAAAATGCACTGGATAACTAAAGAGATGATTTTTTAAGATTATTTATTTGAGATAGAAAGAGAGAGAGAGAGCACAAGTTGGGTGGGAAGAGGAAGAAGCAGACCTCCCCAGTGAGCAGGGAGCCCAAAGCGGGGCTCCATCCCAGTATCCCAGAATCATGACCTGAGTCAAAGGCAGACAGTTAACTGACTGAGCCAGGGACATGTGGGTGGATCAGTGAGTTTCGCCTCTGCCTTTGGCTCAGGTCATGATCTCAGGGTCCTGGGATTGAGCCCCACATCAGACTCCGCTCAGCGGGAAGTCTTCCTTCCTCTCTCTCTGCCTGCCTCTCTGCCTACTTGTGATCTCTGTCAAATTAATTAATTAATTAATTTTAACTGACTGAGCCACCCAGGCATCCCTAAGATGATTTAATTCAGGCTATTACAATAGGGAACATGTTCATTAATGAGAATTATTTCCCCCAAAATGAAGGAAACACAAGGTTTTTATTAAAAAGGAGTCTGAGGAAGGATGGAGGTAGATCTTAAAAGGATACAAGATTTATTATTCACTTATTTCCAGGAGCACAGGGCTCAGATAAAATTCAACATCATTAGTTCCCCATTTTTTTGAAGATAAATAAATATTATTTATCACTGACCAACTCAGAGGCAACCACAAACCTCCCAAGTAGGGTACAGCAGAGTCTGAGAAATAGTCTCTCAAGGGCTCTTGTTGGCATTGTTCTACAAAACCATTAAACCAACTGTTGAGAAGTGGTGGCAAAGATTAGCTGTTTTAGTGTCCTAAAGATTAAGCATCTTGAAAGAGGGATGTATAAAGTAAAATAGAAAAATATTAATATAAAAATTTATATAAAAGTAAAGATCCAGGAGTTGAAACCTGAGGGTAACCAGCCTGGTAGATTCCAAGAGATCAGTGGAGGAAATTCCTGGTTATGTACACCACCTGAGTTTTTTGAAACTAGAATGTTACTTGGTAATGTTGCCCATAGTCTTGGTTACTTCTCATATACAGGCATACATGACCCCAACATTTCACTCAACTTCCCAGTAGTCCAGGCAGCAGCCTGTTTAAGGAGAAAACTGATTCTTGCATGGTCTGTAGCAGGGATATGTTCTTTTAAGTTTGCAACAAATCATTAGTCTTTAGCTTTCATGGCTGCTTTGGAACCTAGAGTAAAATGCACATTACAAGGCAAACTATAGTACCAATAGGAGTCTAGGCTGTCGGGTTTTAGTTCTCTATGCAATTCAAGAGAAGGGAGAAAAATTGGAAAGCTAATTTGCAGGGTTATAGTAAGATACTGAAGGAAACTGTAAGGCTTGAAAATATGGTAAAGATTAGCAATTTGGGCAAAGTAACAGTATCTAGTCCAATTTGCAGATAGGTATAAAAACTGCTTTTCCGTGGTTGGGAAGGAAGTCAATTAAATCTCCACCAGACAAGACAGTTGTCTTGCACTTTACAAAGAGTTGCAAAGTAGCTCAAAGACAATGAACAAGACTATAAAGATGTGCTATAGTTCTCTATTGAAACATAAAATTTATCTCTACCATCTCTCCCTTTGGATGAAAGATAATCTCAAAGAAAATTATTCTTGATCACACAAATAGGCTGGTCTCATTAGATTTGACCTAATTATTTACATAGTTGCAGCAAGAATAAAAATAAATAATTATAGGCCTTCTTAAGTTTACTTTTCTGGAAGTTTTCATATAGAATCTCAGATTAGATTTTTAAAAGTTCCTGACTGGGAATCCAATTCAAGATCTCACCATCAGACTTCACCTTACTACCTATAAATTTGGACAATTTCTGCTCTTTTCAAGTTTCCCAAGATATCCCAGTGTCCCTGACCTGCCTAGAAGCAACTTTCCTTACTCATCTGGAAAGCTGGGAACCCTAGGCAAGATTTCCCAAGAGGGCTGTGTAAGCATTGGCTCCATAAAGTCAATCTAATTCCTGAAAAGCATCTGGTCAGATCTGATTCAATAAGCATCATTTTCAAATATGACATCTGGCAAGGCCTTGGCTTCATAACCAGTGTTTCCATATGTCGCTGTCAACTCAGTGTGTCCAGGACAACAAATTCTTTCTTTCCAAGTTTTTATTTAAATTCCAGTTAGTTAGCATACAGTGTGATATTAGTTTCAGGTCTAGAATTTGGTGATTCATCACTTACATACAACACCCAGTGCTCTCATCACAAGTGCCCTCCTTAATACCCATCACTTACATTAACAGATCTCCCTTCTCACCTCCCCTTCAGTAACCCTCAGTTTGTTCTCTATAGTTAAGTCTGTTTCCTGGTTTGCCTCTCTTTCCCCTCACCATGTTCATCTGTTTTGTTTCTTAAATTCTACGTATGAGTGAAATTAAGGAATTTGTCTTCCACTGACTGACTTATTTCACTTGGCATAATACTCTGTAGCTCCAACCACACCATTAAAAATGGCAAGAATTCATTTTTGATAGCTGAGTAATATCCCACTATGGGGGTGTGTGTGTGTGTGTGTGTGTATACATGTGTGTATATATATATGTGTGTGTGTGTGTGTATATCACACACATAAATGTGAGATCAATCTCACATCTTCTTTGTGCATTCATCAGTTAGTGGACATCTAGGCTCTTTCCATAATATGACTATTGTTGATAATGCTACTATAAACATCAGGGCTCATGAGGGTGCCAGGGTGAAGTAGTCAGTTAAGAACCTAGCTCTTGGTTTTGGCTTGGGTCATGATCTCAGTGCCATGAGATCAAGCCCCATGTGAGGCTACATGCTCAGCATGTAGTCTGCTTGAGATTCTTTCTCCTTCTTCCCCTCCACTCGTGCTCTCTCTAAAATAAATAAACAAATCTTATGAGAAACATCAAGGCTCATGAATCCCTTTGAATCAGTATTTTGTATTCTTTGGGTAAATACCTAGCATTGCAATTGCTGGATCATAGGGTAGTTCTGCTTTTCACTTTTTGAGGAACCTCCACACTGTTTTCCAGAATGGCTGCTGGTGTGTTCCCACCAACAGTGTCAGAGGATTTCTCCTTTCCCCACATTCTCGCCAACACCTGCTCTTTCCTGTGTTAATTTTAGCCATTCTGACTGGTGTGCGGTGATATCTTCGATTTG
Organism: Mustela nivalis; assembly: GCF_964662115.1. NCBI lineage: Eukaryota > Metazoa > Chordata > Mammalia > Carnivora > Mustelidae > Mustela > Mustela nivalis. The sequence continues at coordinate 63,669,680 of NC_139040.1, read as the reverse complement.
TATTTCCCTGATGATGAGTGATGTTGAACATCTTTTTCATGTGTCTATTAGGCATCTGTATGTATTCTTTGGAAATTGTGACAAAGACAACAAATTCTTATCCAACCTATATAAATAATCATATTGCCATGAAAATTAAAATACCCAATAAAAGTTTCAGAATTCTGGAGTGGTTAAACAGGAAGAATAAGATATCATTTACAAATATTTCCTTTCTATTTATGAAAGCATGGTCTACTAAATTATCATGAGTTATAGATAAGTTAAGACAAAAGAGAACAGGGTTCCTTACATGCCCAGAAAACAGAACATTAAAACATGAGCAATACTCCAAAAAAAACCCACAATCATCATTCATCAGTTCATTCAGAGCTATATAATTCGTTCTTGTTTTATATAGTTTTACCTTAGTGATCCCATTGACCTATCTGTTTCTTAACCAGAGTTCTGAAAATCTAAACTTCATTCATTGGTATAGTCTCAAAGTTGTCTAAATGATGCCATCAGAACCCTATACCCAATAGTCCCTGACATAGTCCTTTTCAAAGAAACTTTGAGTCCTTTTTTGGAAGACAAAACACTCTGGCCTACAGCTATTTGCAATGCTTTCAAGGAAGCACCAAAATAATACATAAAAAACTATCTGTAGATGATAAAAGACAATAGCTATGATTAAACTATTATTGATCATTTTCAAAAGTGAAAGATCTGATAAGAGTTCATTACATAAATAAAATAACTGTCAAAATAAAATAATAAAGTCAATTCAAAGTAAATTTTTAAACAAGATATCTACAAACATAATAATTAACCTATTTTAAAGAAGAGTAAACATTAAATCTAATTTATAAGAATGGAGTAACATAATCTTTCCAAAAGAAAAAATTTCAGATATAACATAATAATCCTAATATAATATCATGAAAATGTAAGCAAACATTAGACTATACCAGGAATATATCAAGAATATCAACTAAAGGGGAGGCTGGGTGATTAAGTCAGTTAAGCATCTAACCCTTGGTTTCAGCTTAGGTCATGATCTCAGAATTGTGAGATGGAGCCCTACATTGGGAGTCTGCTGGAGATTCTCTCTCCTTTTCTCTCTGCCTTCCCCCACCCCTCTCTCTTTGTCAAATAAATAAATAAATCTTTAAAAAAAGAGAGAGAGAATATCAACTAAAGAGTTTCCACAAGGTCCTGAACATTTTATATTAATAAAACTCCATAGGAAAGTGGTGCCACTACCCCAATTAAAGACCACTGGCTTACATTTGTAACAAAATGGATGGGCCTAGAGGGCATTAGGCTAAGTGAAATAAGTCAGAGAAAGAAAGACAAATACCATATCATTTCACTTATATGTGGAATCCAAAACAACAAATGAACAAACAGAAGCAGAAGCAGATCCATAAATACAAAAAACAAACTGGTGGTTGCCCAAGGGGAGGAGGTGGGGGGATGGCCAAAATGGATGAAGGGAAATGGGAGGTACAGGTTTCCAGTTATAGAATAAGTCACAGAGATGAAAATCACAGCATAGAAAATATAGTCTATGGTATTGTAATAGCATCATATGGTGACAGATGGTAGCTACACTTGTGATGAGCATAGTATAATAAACAGAGTAGTCAAATCATTATGTTGTACACTGTGTTTCAACTATACTTCAATTTAAAAAAAAAACTCTAAAGGGGTGCCTGGATGGCTCAGTCAAATCAGCGTCCAGCTCTTAGTTTCTGCTCAAGTCATGACCTCATGGGTAGTGGGATGGAGCCCTGAGTTGGACTCCATGCTCAGCACAGAGTCTGCCTGTCCCTCTCTCTCTCCTTCTCCCCTTCCTCCTCCTCCTCTTCCTCCTTCTCTCTCTCTCTCTCTTTCTCATAAATAAAGCTTTTTAAAAACCTACTGCCTTAGGAGAAGCTAGATTCAAATTAAATAAGCAAAGTTGTGACCAAGGTAACATTTTAAAAAATAACAGAAATTATGACATTATGACTGATAATACTATATCTTTTGAGTTCTATTATCTAGTAAAGCAACACTAGGACTCTGACAAATAGAAAGTTTTCATGGACAGTGAGGGCATTGACAATTCTCTGGGAACTTCCCATACAGCATATAATTCATGAAATATTTATATCAATAACTTTTTACCTATACCACTTCAACCTAGGAAAGGCTGAGAATCTCCCCTGCTTTTAACCACTCTGCTCATGCAACTCATCAAGAATAATATATCAAACAAATCCAATAATCTCTAGCAGTTCTATTTTTACGAGATGAAAGAACAAATCCTTTATTTGTTTTTAATTTTCCACAAGCCCTCTGGGAAATCTGAAAGTCAGCTGTAGGTGCAAAAGATACTTAGGATTAGATCTGGGGAAGCCAAAATATCTAAAGTTGTCAGAATGTTTCAACATTTGATTAATACAGAATCATGGATGAATGGATAAAGAAGTGGTATATTTATACAATGGAATACTATGCAGCCATCAAAAGAAATGAAATCTTGCCATTTGCGATGACGTGGATGGAACTAGAGGGTATTGTGCTGAGCGAAGTAAGTCAGTCAGAGAAAGAAAATTATCATATGATCTCCCTGATATGATGAAGTTGAGAGGCAAAGTGGGGGGCTTGGGGGGTGGGGAAGGAAAAAATGAAACAAGATGGGATCGGGAGGGAGACAAAACATAAGAAACTCTTAATCTCACAAAACAAACTGAAGGTTGCTGGGGGGAGGAGGGTAGGGAGAGGGTGGTTGGGTTATAGACATTGGGGAAAGTATGTGCTATGGTGAGTGCTGTGAAGTGTGTAAACCTGGCTATTCACAGATCTGTACCCCTGTGGCTAATAATACATTATATGTTAATAAAAAATAAAAAATTTTTAAGTAAAAAATAGGATCATGGATTACTGAAAAACAATACTTGACTATCTATTTGACCAATTTAACAATAGAAGATTTGAAAAGTAACATGATTATAAAGAATCATAGCTCTTTCCTAAGTAAGAAGACTTTCTTTTCTTAAATAATCAAGGACATAAAGTCAATATAAACCATAGAAGGTTATTATAGCAAGACACAGAACCTTTGTCTCCTAGGCAAATGATTCAGAAAGTAAAGAATAATCTTTTACAAGCTCTTATTAAGAGCAGACCAATATTCCAAGAAAAATCAAACATTTTAACAGAGAAAATATCCAATTCTAGTTTTACATCAGTATAATAGTTGACACTAAAACTTTTTGAAAATCTTATAAATAAGCACATCAAGGCTTAGCCAGCCTTGAACACAACAAACTAAACTCTCTTTCCTCAAAACTTTTACAAATTTTATACCTGTAGATAACCCTTACAGTACAAGTTTTAAAAATGGTAAAAATAGGGGTGCCTGGGTGGCTCAGTCATTAAGCATCTGCCTTCAGTTCAGGTCATGATCCCAGGGTCCTGGGATAAAGCCCTGGATCAGGCTCCCTGCTCAGCGGGAAGTCTGCTTCCTCTCTCACTCCTCCTGCTTGTGTTCCCTCTCTCACTGTGTGTGTCTCTCTCTTTGTCAAATAAATAAACAAAATATTTTTTTTAATTTTTAAAAATTTAAAAAATAAAATGGTAAAAATAAACACACTTATTAATAGACCTAATATAGTCTCTGTAGCATATAAAAATGAGATGCAAAGTATATAAACTTAAATTATGCTTAATAATTAACATTTCAGTATTCTATCTTAGAAATTATCTAAGACATATAATATCCATGAATCAACTCTATTTAGTATCAGTCCAATGTTTTAAGTTACCTAAATAACTTGGAAATTATCTTCAAGCTGACATGCTACAAAACATAATTATTCTTGAAATTAATGATGTTATTTGGTTGAACACAAATTTATATTTTTCCTAATCTTAAACCTTTAGTAGAAGTATTGGTAGCTCATTTGATCAATAAACTTGTATAAATTTAGGAAGAATATACCCGAATAGAATAAAAATGTATGCTTATAGTACATTCAACACTGATAAATCCAAAAAAGCATGGTTGTTTCATTAAGTGAAAATATTAAACTACTTTCATCTGCTAGATTTTCCTAAATTAGGTGAACTTCAATTCTTAAAATATTTGAATTGTTTTCCATAATAACACTTTTGTTTAGCACATAATGAGTATCCAATACAATGCAATTTTCTTAATTTCTGGGAATTTTAAGAACATTCAATTTATATAAACATTTATTTCTAAGCCAATCAGAATAAAGCTACTTTTAACAGATTTTAAAATATAATTTGGTAATACCATCCAAAGGTAGAAAAATATTACACACTCACACAGTGAAAGACAGAGGTCTTTCTGAATTACATATAAACATACAGACAGATACAGATAGAAAGACAACTTGTAACTTCAATTCTAAAATTTCAGTATGAGTCAAATGTAAACACAGAATTTAAAAACTCACTGATCCATATCAAAAAGCTGTTTTCTTCCCGATGGGCATGGAATTCTTAATTGATATGAGCTCAAAATAGACAGAAAATACTGATCAGATAACTGTCTTCTTTCACCCAACGGAGACAAGATGTCTACAAACCATGACTCTATTTACAGAGATCACTGAATGGTCAGGTCATGAAACCAAAAGAAGCCAGCACCAGAAATCAAACAAGTACTCAAAAGTAATCAAATCCTTACAGGTCTAGTGGTGGACAAGACTCTGGAACAAAGAATTTGGAGCTGGACTCACTGTTGGGTCCATAGATCACAGGTCAGAAGAGGAACACAAAGGGTTTGGAGAGGCCTTGTTCCCTGGGTAGAATAAATATGGATCTGACAGTGGCGTGCAATCCCATCTGAGTAGAAAGCAAGACGGAGTCACTCATGTCAAGCAGTGGCTTATGTCAAGCCGTGACGTAAGTAGCCAAGGGCATTGGACTAAGGCCAGATATTGCCCAAACCAGCACAGACTGACAACACCCTGAACTGCAAGCAGCAGAACCAGGGGGTGGTCTGCAAAGGCCCAAGACTGATTAAACTCCTTAAAAAAGGGAGAATTTTTACAGCAAACTGTCAGACTTTCCAAACGCTGACTTTTTCACATCTGACCACATCAAAAAGTCAACTGTCACCAAGTGATTCATCTCTGAACATAATAGAGACTCTCCACTGCTTAAACACAATAAGCCGCACCTGCTGAGAGCTGACCTAGACCAGACTGAGGCCTCAGCTCAACTGCACACATAAGGACTGACTTTGCGTTGTATCTTGTTTGTTGTATGACTTTGTTTTGTGCTTTATATGAAGCACATTTGTGTATGCTGTATATGAAGCCCAGTTAAATGCATGAGGAAATGTCATTGAGTTTGGAATCCTGAACTTGCTTTATAATTACGTTAACCTTACTTTATGATTGAATAAAGCTGACATGGAAAGACACGACTCATGTGTGTGCCTTCATAGCATGCTTGCAGCAATGCCAAGACCATGAAGGACAAAATGCAATGCACAATTAAAGACATGATTTTATTCAGCCTATTGCAATATGGAGAGTGCTCATGAATAAGAAATGTATCAAAGAAGAGGGAACAAACTTGGAGGGGGTCTTATCTATTTGAGTCATTCAGAAAGGGAGGAGGTAGGTCTGGTGTTATAATGATCCAAAATGGTCTTAGAGTAAGGATTTTTTTTAGAAGCACAGGGCTCAAGATAAAGTTCAGCATTGCCAGGTCAAGCCATGCAGCATCTTGCTGACCATTGTAAAGCTGTTTGCCTTTATCCCAAGAGTAACAGGAAGTCATTGAGGGTTTAAGTAGAACCATGTCAGGGTCACATAACCTCAGACAGTCTGGCTGTATCCTCCCCTGTTCTCTTCCAGAATATCCCTTTCCTCAATGCTTCCTGTCCAGGTCTTCACAAGATGCTAGATTCTGGGCCCCCTATTGCTGTGATCCCTCTGCCTGACAGGATGCCCAGTGGTGACTTCAGGCTGCCTCTCTCAGGCTTTTTGACTATTTCAGTCCCCACTCTTCTTCTGGTCTTCCATCCCCTGCAACAGAATCTCCCCATAAGACCTATCCAATGATGATCAGTATTAAAAGTCCAGGGATCACAAATCGGCCTACAGGAGCCAGACAGGTAGTCTAAATGAGAAAAGTACACAAGGCATAACTCACACAGTAAGAAAATGGGGGAGTATGGAAAACTGGAAAGTACAGATCCTGCCCAAATGTAGCAGACACTACTCAATATAATTGTTATCAAGCAGGTACCTTACCCAGTGTTATATGATCCTATTATTTTCAGTTTCTGAATTGTTAAATGTGGGCAACCAATGTAAAATTGTTTTTGTTTTTGTTTTTCTTGCAAAATGTTTAAACAATTTTGAAGTCACATAAAATGTGAATGCTGGATTTGGCATTCAGATTCCCACTTGGCAACTTCTATACTTATCCCCAAAGAGATTCTGCCCCTCTTGGCCAGCTCCCCACACCCCATCAGCCAACAGAGTTCCAAGTCCCTGTTCTGGCACTCTGGGTCCAACAAAGAATTAACTTACAATCCCACTGCACTGAAAGTAAATCACCTGTCAATCACCTCTTGGCCCATGAACACATTTAGCATCTACATTACATATTGAGGCAGCCCCACTAAAAGAAATAGGTTTGTCTGAGTCTGAGTCACTGAAAAAGTGTGTGATTCCAATATACATACAAGTGGAGCCTTCATCAGTGTTCCTGGCAGGGGCTGAGGTGTAGGGCAACCTAGTGGCCACTAACTCCACAAAGTATGGGAAACAAGATATTTTCCAACTGAAGGGAAGTGAGGTTCAGCCCTTTCCCTCTTCATTCCTCCTCTGGAGAGGTGGACAAGAGGCAGAGGAGTAGAAATGGCTGGCAAGCCCTGTGATACCAGCCACAAGACAACCAGCCTCTGGCCAAGTTCAGATCCTCTGGCCCAACCTCTCCTGGATCACTTGCCCAAAATTTATACAAGGTCTCCACATTCTGAGTGGAAAACCCTGAGACCCAGAGTGGCAACATATCATGCCCTTGGTATTTCAGATCTTAACACAATCAAGAGTGATGCTCCAATAAACTGAGGTATGGTTTATATTTACATATAAAGCAGGAAGGAAGAACTATTTTTTTTTTTCAGAACCAAATCTTGCACTATAGAATACTGAAAAGAACAAAAGGACAAGGGCACCTGGGTGGCTCAGTTGGTTAAGTGACTGCCTTTGGCTCAGGTCATGATCACAGGGCCCAGGAACAAGCTGAACATCAGGCTCCATGCTCAGTGGGGAGCCTGCTTCTCCCTCTCCTTCTGCTACTTTGCCTGTTTATGCTCTCTCGCTCTCTCTGTCAAATAAATAAATAAAAGTCTTTAAAAAAAAAAAAAAAGAGGGGCGCCTGGGTGGCTCAGTGGGTTAAAGCCTCTGCCTTCGGCTCAGGTCATGATCCCAGCGTCCTGGGATCCAGCCCGGGATCAGGCTCTCTGCTCTGAGGGGAGCCTGATTCCTCCTCTCTCTCTGCCTGCCTCTCTGCCTACTTGTGATCTCTGTCTGTCAAATAAATAAAATCTTAAAAAAAAAAAGAACATATAGGGCATGCACACTCAAAATACATGCTCATGCCCACAGGCCATGCAGGGACATCCCTACCCCAGCCCTGCCCATACCTGCAAACTCAAACTACCCTCAGCCAGTAAACCCCTCACCTTCCCTTCCTGGTCCTCAATACCCATTAAATTGTTGACATTGATATTTTAGGCACAAAATCTATTTCTGGTCAACATTAAGAGCACCAGAGGAATTTTTAACCAAGAGTTACATCTCTTTCCAAAGGAGTTTAACCCTGGACCCCAGCAAAGACCCTAGGCTATTCCGTGAGCATGTAAAAAGCCTCAGGAGCTGCTTAGGGGGGTTAGCAGAAATAATTTTTCCAGGCTAATGGCTTTTCTGGAACCCAGGTCTGATCTCCAAGCCTGGTACAGAGCTCATCAGGCCTCCTAAGTCAGTGTGACTCAAAACTTAGGGCAGGCACTGATAAATCACTAGAGATTGGTTCTATGTGCTTTTGGAGGCCTCACAAGAGAGAATCCCCTGGGGCACCTAGGTGGCTCAGTTGGTTAAGGGCTTGCCTTTGGCTTAGGCCATAATCCTGGAGTCCTGGGATCTGCTCAGTGGGGAGTCTGCTTATGCCTCTCCCTCTGCCCCCCCAACCATGTGCTCTCACACTCTCCCAGGCCTGCTCTCTCTCAAATAAATAAAATCTTAAAAAGAAAGAGATGTGGCCCTAGATGCCTCAAGCATTTTCTGCAGGGGAACACAGTGTAAATTGTGGCAGCAAGCCCTTTGTAGACAAAAAGTGGGTGGCTCCCTACCAGGGCAGTTTGAGAAATGGCTTAAAAGGCCCCTTAACAACTACAAAATACAGCCCTCCCTTGCCCAAGCACCTGGAATCTACCATTACTCATTCCTCTTGAAGCAGGAAAAGCTCCCTGTTGAAATGTAAATATAGCATCCAATTAACACCCATTAACACATTAGCATCAATTTCTTTTCCAGATTTGGTGATTAAACAGCCTAGAGAAGGGAAAATAGAGTCCTCAAGGGATGGTAAATAGGTTTAGGTAAAGGTCAACAAGGCTAGTGGGTGGGAAGAGACAAAAAGAAGTCTGAAAGTGGTTGAGCCCCACAATAACCCTGCTAAGTTGTGGGGTTTTTTAAAGTTTCAATTTAAATTCCAGTTAGTTAACATACAGTGTAATATTAGCTTCAGGTGTACAATATAGTGATTCAACACTTCCATACAACACCTAGTGCTCATCACAATAACTGGTGTAAACCAGCTGCACCCAGGATGAAAGGACTTCTCAGGCCTCTCTTACAAGACAAGTTGTTCTTTTTCAAAGTTTTAATTTTAATTCTAGTTAGTTAACATACAATGTTAGGCTAGTTTCGGGTGTGAAATATACTGATTCAGCAATTCCATATATTACCTGATGCTCATGACAAGTGCACTCCTCAGTCTCCATCACCTATTTAACCCATTCCCCTACTTACCTCTTAATAACCATCAGTTTGTTTTCTCTAGGTTAGAGTCTGTTTCTTGGTTTGCCTCTCTCTGTCTCTCTCTCTGTCTCTCTCTCTCTCTCTCTCTTATCTTGGTAAGTTGTTTATCCATACTCCTCTTACGGACTTAAAGAGGTAAACTGACTTGCCCAAAGCTAATGAATAGCTAAATTCAACATTACATCAGCTGATCATTTGAGTTGAGTTCCAAAACATTTTCTGCACATCCGCTCTCCTCAGACAATATGTTCTTTGTCCAGAATACTGAGATGACAAGACACTGTCCTCATTCTCACCAAGTTCAGTCTACTATAGATAAGAGTCAGGAGATAGTGACACAACTGAACAGGATGATAAGGAAAATAGTAAGCACTGTGGAAACAGAAAGGGGCACCTGACCCATATAAAATGTGGGGGTACAACAAAGTTGGAGAAGTCTTCCTGCAAGAACTAAACCTTGAACCCAAATACTCTCATTCCAAACCCCATACTCTCTTCATACCCCGATGATAAATACCATGATGCTTTGACACTTTGGTTTTCCTAGACCACAGATAAGGTATAGCACACTCCAAAACCACAGCCCATTATGCCCAGGTTCTAAATCAGGTCCTTACAGCTGTGGCTGTCAAATAAGACAGGTTTCCAGGTCCTTCCCTCATAATCAGGGCCTCTATGGACTTCCCACAACATCCCTTGTTCTTCCCCCTTTAACTTGCAGGCCAGTACAAAGGGGGGAGACCTGAGGAGTCTGGGATATGGTTGAAATTCAGGTCCTGCCTCATTGAGAAGCATTCATTTGCTCCTGTTCAAGGTGAATTAACTGAAAACAAACTTATTAAGTGTTAACTGTACGCCAGACAGTAGCTAAGCTTTTTATAGACATTATCTCATTTCATCCTCCAACAGCCTTATGCAGTAGGTGCTATTAACACCTCCAGTTTACAGATGAGTAAATGGAGAGCTGGAGAAATCAATTGACTTGGCAAGGACTGTGATTCTAACTCAAGCCTCTGTAATGTGGTCTGCTACACCACTGTTCCTAGATTGTTTTAAGTTTCCCCTTCCCTGCTTCCCAACTACCTCCATTCATTCACTCATTAATTGGTGTTTATTAACCATCTACTCCCTTTAAGGTACAACACTTGAATATGCTGTAATTGAGATTCTAAGATACATAAACCAAGAAATTTACCTTCCAGGATTTCGCAGAACATAGATAGACTTGCTGATTTTTAGAACTGAAAGGTCACATTCATCCTATAATGAGGAAAGAGAAGCTCAGATGGGACAAATGAGTCATCCAAAGTCACATAGCTGGTTAATGGCTGAGCCAGGACCAAGATGGGTCTCCCTAAATTACTGGTTCTCAAACTTTACATATCAGAAGAGTCTTCTTCCAAACAAAGATCCCAGAACCCCATTCCAAACTATACATTATGAATCTGTGGAGGAAGTATCTGGGAATCTGTATTTAACAACTAGAAGCATATGCTCCTTAGACCACACAAAGGAACTGTTTACTGTGTTCAGATGCGTTATCTGTATTACTGAATGAGCACAATCAAATTCATTTACCCTGAAGTGAGAGAGAAGATCAAAGCAGGAAAATACTGTGGATACAATCCACTGGGAGAGGTAAGACCAGTGCAAAGGAAACATTTGGGAAGGAACACATAAAGGTACAGAAAGAATCAGCAAAATGCATAGCAAAGACAGTAAGGCTACAACAGCTAGAGAAGGAGAAGTTCTCTGTGGGCGGAAGTGATCAGGGAGGCCTTTCTAGAGGAAGTAGGACATGGGTCCAGCATTGCAAGATAAGAAAGATTGGGTAGACAGGGAAAAATGCATTCCAGAGGAGGGAAATACTTAGAGCAAAGGTACAAAGTGAAGATACACAGGGTGTTTTCAGGAGACAGAGAAGAGACCTGACCAATTCTGCCAGATTCTGGAGATATATGGTAGAGGACCAAACACAGCCAGCCCCTGCTCTCATGGAACATACATGGGACAAGGGGATAAAGAGGGGGGAATAAACAACCAAATAACCAAATGGTTATTTGAGGTAGTGATAGGTGCTGTGATGACAATAAACAGTGATCTGGCTAGGTTTGGAAGGAGCTATCTAACTAGGGAAGTGAAGGACAGCTTAAGAGGCCATTTTTGCCATTAAATGAGGGTAGATGTAGGAGAGCAGTGGAGAATGACAGGAGAGACAGCTGTCGAGACCATAATTGGGGACTCTCCACCCTAGTTTATCTGTTCTCCTCTAAACTCAGGTGAAAGACACATAGGGCAGTGTTGGGCCTGTTTTTTTGTTTTGTTTGTTTTGTTTGTTTGTTTTTTGATCAAGATAGGGTAGGGTTGGGGCGCCTGGGTGGCTCAGTGGGTTAAGCCGCTGCCTTCGGCTCAAGTCATGATCTTAGGGTCCTGGGATCAAGTCCCGCATCGGGCTCTCTGCTCAGCAGGGAGCCTGCTTCCGTCTCTCTCTCTCTCTGCCTGCCTCTCCGACTACTTGTGATTTCTCTCTGTCAAATAAATAAATAAAATCTTAAAAAAAAAAAAAAAAAGATAGGGTAGGGTCTATCTCCACAGGCTTCCAGGGATACAATCACCTGTGACTTGGCTCTGAAGAAGCAGCCTTTTGGCCAGCCTGGCATAGCCAACACCAAGCCCCAGTCCTGAGTGACTACCACCAGCCACCAAGCTTCAGGAGGTGTTAGGCTCATCAGAGCCCATCTCTTTTCCTCCCTGTAGAAGAGGCAGGTTGTGGCAAGCAGAAGCAATTGGGTTCCTTTATATCAAAACAGCAAAACACCAAAAAAGGCAATTGAGAGAATTCTATTCTTTACTATCAAAGCCAAATTGAAGTCCTACTGACACCCTATAACCGTATGCCTTTGCACTAAGTGGAAAATAAACTTCAAGCAGCCAGTTAAAAAAAAAAAAAAGATGAGGGGTTCTAAAAAAAGGCAAAATGTGTTTCTGGGTCACTAGGTAAAATAATTTGGGGGCCTAGCCTGACAGAATAGATTACATCTAAGGGCACACTCTGCCTTAACATTGATGTCTTTCACTAAGTCCAAGTCCTCACACACTCTCCCTTTCCCCTTCAGATACCTAGGAGTTCCCAAACTGGTTCAGATTTCTCAACTCTGTGGGAACCATGGTCCCTGGAGCCAAGACCTGACCCACAAAAATTGCCCAGTATCCATGGGCTTAGCCTAGAATGGCCCAAACATATGAGCAGACAGTTATCTCTCTCTTTTTTCTGAGGTCTGAGTCTATTGCTTTAGAGCCAGGGCCTGAGGTCCATGCTAGCAAAATGGTTCATTAAATTAAGTGGTCTTCCTTTTATCCCTCCTCTGCCTTCCCCCACAGTCACAAAACCCCTGCAACAATAGGCATGACCTGTGTCTATGAATAGTCCATGGAAAAAAATAACAGCTTGGTGATTTGTCTGCAGGGCCCCAACATCCCCCTACCTATGCCTTTCTCGGCCCTTCAGGACAATCTCCCCCTGGCCAAATGTCCAGGACCTTCATGGTCCCTCCTTTTACCCCATCTCCTTCTCTCAGGAAATAATAGTAAAAATCCATTAATATTAATATCAAAGTAAATAATGAAGCTTAAGGAGTATTTGAATTTTTTCACATGGAAGCCTCAAGTTTAATACTGCCTGAGATAATCTCAATAAACCTTAAAGTAGAAACATTAAAAATAAAAACTAGTGATTTTTTCTCATTAATGTAGGCAAGTTTCCATATTCCTCTGGCTTGAAGGCAAATGTAATTCGTAGCATAAAAGGGCTGCATTGTTTGCATTTATCATTTACCAAAAAATATATTTCACTTAGCACAAAACAAACAAGTAGAGAAAAAAATTAAGAGAACTTAATAAATTGTATTTCTAATCCTAATAAAGTGGTGAGGGGAGTATGGGGAACTATGATAGTCCCCCACTACTTATTTTTATAATACCTATATTAGACCTTGGCAGTTATATGAACTATTAATACATATGCTTAGGAACCTAGGAAATGTGTCTCAGAAAAGAGAATCTATGACGAGCAAGAGCATAAATTAGATTGATATTAACTATGAAGTTTCTCCAAGATATGGCCCCTCTTTCAAGTTGTTCACCATCATGTGACCTGAGTGATAGAAGCAGGAAACAATAATGTGCTAAATGGTGTGTTACAAACAGTAAGAACAATAAAGACCAGAATGGGGAGAGAGCAGTGTAACTCAAAAGGGTCTTGAGGCTTAAATAATATTTAGATAAATGTAGATTAGATAAGATGTAGCACTCTTGGTAACCAGCCATTGGGGATAATACATCACACTGGTGATTGCCAAAATAATAAAAAGGAAAAAATGGAATGTGATACTAAAAATCTTGGTGGTCTTGGGGCACCTGGGTGGCTCAGTGGGTTAAGCCTCTGCCTTCAGCTGAGAACATGGTCTCAAGATCCTGGAATCAAGCCCTGCATCAGGCTCTCTGTTCAGCAAGCTCTCTCTCTGCCTGCCTCTCTGCGTCCTTGTGATCTCTCTCTCTCTGTCTGTCAAATAAATAAAAAAAATCTTTTAAAAAAAACAGTGTTGGATGTTTATAGCAGCAATGGCCACGGTCGCCAAACTATGGAAAGAACCAAGATGCCCTTCAACAGACGAATGGATAAGGAAAATGTGGTCCATATACACTATGGAGTATTATGCCTCCATCAGAAAGGATGAATACCCAACTTTTGTAGCAACATGGACGGGACTGGAAGAGATTATGCTGAGTGAAATAAGTCAAGCAGAGAGAGTCAATTATAATATGGTATCACTTATTTGTGGAGCATAACAAATAGCATGGAGGACATGGGGAGTTAGAAAGGAGAAGGGAGTTGGGGTAAATTGGAAGGGGAGGTGAACCATGAGAGACTATGGACTCTGAAAAACAATCTGAAGGGTTTGAAGTGGCGGGGGGGTGGGAGGTTGGGGTACCAGCTGGTGGGTATTATGGAGGGCACGGATTGCATGGAGCACTGGGTGTGGTGAAAAAATAATGAATACTGTTATGCTGAAAATAAATAAATTTAATTTTTTTTAAATGGTGTTAGTCCTGTAAGGGCCTATTTAGCCAGAGCAGCCCCACCTTGGTTGAACAGCCATTTTGTTGTTTATGCAGTAAAACTTAAACTGACCCGGCCCCCCACAGGGAAACTTACTTAAAAGCAAGTCCGGGAAACCAGTCCCAGGTTACAAAGCCCAAATACAAGGGTGGGTCAGGTCAGGTAGAGATAACAGCCTGTAGGGATGAGTCCGGTCAGGTGGAGACATCCAATCAGTAAACCACTCATACTGTCTTCCTAGCTACCAAGGAGTGTGGGCCCCGCCTTCTGGGCACCAATTCTGACCAAGGGGATAGGCTAGTTCAAATAGCTACTATGGGGTGAATTGTAATTCAATTGGCCACCCGTGTGTGACCTAGCATGACTGTGCAGCTTTCTCTGTGTGTTACAATTTCATTGGCTACCTGTGTGTGGCCAGGCCCAACCACATGGCCTTTGCCCTTAAAAGCTAGTATGTGAAGCAGAGAGAGGTCACCCTCTCTGTAAGAGGTGTGGCCCCGAACGTTTGGTTTGATTCTTGGTGCTTGGCGCGAAATAAAGCTTTGCTTGACCTTCACTTTGTATCAGTCTCCTCCTTTAATCACAGACCCATTATTGGGGGACCCAAAAGTCCTATATAGTACAGCCGAAGCATCTTAAAGAAAGAACTATTTTGAGGCACCTGGGTGGCTCAGTGAGTTAAGCCTCTGCCTTCTGCTCAGGTCATGATCTCAGGGTCCTGGGATTAAACCCTGCATAGGGCTCTCTGCTCAGCAGGGAGCCTGCTTCCCCCTCACCCTCTGCCTGCCCCTCTGCCTGCCTCTCTGCCTATTTGTGATCTCTCTCTGTCAAATAAATAAATAAAATCTTTTTTTTTTTGAAAGGACTATTTCAAGGGGAGGAGAAAATGAACCAGAAAACTCAAGGAAATCACATTAAGTACTGACTTTCAGAAATGGAGTGATCTTAAAAAAAAGACATGTTATGGGTGCCTGGGTGGCTCAGTGGGTTAAACCGCTGCCTTCGGCTAGGGTCATGATCTCAGGGTCCTGGGATCGAGTCCCACATCGGGCTCTCTGCTCATCAGGGAGCCTGCTTCCCTCTCTCTCTTTCTCTGCCTGCCTCTCCATCTACTTGTGATTTCTGCCAAATGAATAAATAAAATCTTTACAAAAAAAAAAGACATGTTAGTCCCAGAACCACCAAAAATTGTGTCAAAGGAGCCACTGCCCCCTAAAAGGTCCTGAATGTGTGCTTTCTTTGTTTCTCTTCCTCTATTCACAACTTAACAAGATCTCCTTGCAACTCTGATCAGCAAGGCCATCTACGCGACAAATCCACAGTAGACACTAGCATGGCAGTTAACACTAAATATCTTCCCTAATAATTTTTTTTTATACTTAAACAGATAATAGTAGCTGCCATGCTAAAAATGTAACCACTGTATACCAGGCATTGCATTAAGTGCTTAAGGAACATTATTTCAGATCATCAGCACAATCCCATTTAATTCTAAATCATCTGATTAGTGATTTCCTCATTTAAAATTCAATTGCAGGGGGGAGGAGGAGTCAAGATGGCGGAGAAGTAGCAGGCTGAGACTACTTCAGCTAGCTGGAGATCAGCTAGATAGCTTATCTAAAGATTGCAAACACCTGCAAATCCATCGGCAGATCGAAGAGAAGAACAGCAATTCTGGAAACAGAAGAACAACCACTTTCTGAAAGGTAGGACTGGCGGAGAAGTGAATCCAAAGCTACGGGAAGATAGACCCTGGGGGGAGGGGCCGGCTCCCGGCAAGCGGCTGAGCAACAGAGCACAAAATTGGGACATTTAAAAGACTGTTCCACTGAGGGACATCGCTCCAGAGGCTAAACCTCGGCGTGGCCTCAGGTCCCGCAGGGTCACAGAAGGATCGGGGGTGTCTGAGTGTCGCAGAGCTTGCGGGTATTGGAACAGGAAAGCTGGCTACAGAGACAGAGCCGACAGTGAGCTCACAGCTCGGTGTTACCTTGAACCGGTCGCAGGCTCGGTGAGCTTGGAGTGCGGCCGGAGGTCAGGCAGACGGGAGTAACTGGGCGCTGTTCTCGGAGGGCGCACTGAGGAGTGGGGCCCTGGGCTCTCGGCTCCTCCAGGCCAGAGACCAGGAGGCCGCCATTTGTATTCCCATCCTCCGGAACTCTACGGAAAGCGCTCAGGGAACAAAAGCTCCTGAAAGCAAACCCGAGCGGATTACTCAACCCGGCCCCTCCTAAGAGCTGTGCAATTCCACCTGGGGCAAAGACACTTGAGAATCACTACACCAGGCCCCTCCCCCAGAAGATCAACAAGAAATCCAGCCGAGACCAAGTTCACCTACCAAGGAGTGCGGTTTCAATACCAAGGAGAGCAGCAGAATTCCAGAGGAGGAAAAAGCAAAGCACGGAACTCATGGCTTTTTCCCTGTGATTTTTTTTAGTCTTGCAGTTAATTTAATTTTTTTCTTTTTCATTTTTTGTTTTTTTTCTCGCCTTCAGGTAAATTTTTTTTTAACATTAACCTTTTTCTTTTTTAAAGTTTTTTGACTAGTTTATCCAATATATATAATTTTTCTTTTTTATATTTTTCTTATTTGTTTTCTTTTTTTTTTTTACTCTTTTCTTTTTTTTTCTTTTTTCTTTTTTTTTCTTTCTTCCTTTTTGAACCTCTTTCTATCCCCTTTCTCCCCACTCACGATTTGGGATCTCTTCTAATTTGGTTAAACCATATTTTCCTGGGCTTCTTGCCACCCTTTTAGTATTTTACTTGCTCCTTCATATACTCTTATCTGGACAAAATGACAAGACGGAAAAATTCAACACAAAAAAAAAGAACAAGAGGCAGTACCGAACGCTAGGGACCTAATCAATACAGACATTGGTAATATGACAGATCTAGAGTTCAGAATGACAATTCTCAAGGTTCTAGCCGGGCTCGAAAAAGGCATGGAAGATATTAGAGAAACCCTCTCGGAGATATAAAAGCCCTTTCTGGAGAAATAAAAGAACTAAAATCTAACCAAGTTGAAATCAAAAAAGCTATTAATGAGGTGCAATCAAAAATGGAGGCTCTCACTGCTAGGATAAATGAGGCAGAAGAAAGAATTAGTGATATAGAAGACCAAATGACAGAGAATAAAGAAGATGAGCAAAAGAGGGACAAACAGCTACTGGACCCCGAGGGGAGAATTCGAGAGATAAGTGACACCATAAGACGAAACAACATTAGAATAATTGGGATTGCAGAAGAGGAAGAAACAGAGAGGGGAACTGAAGGTATACTGGAGAGAATTATTGGGGAGAATTTCCTCAATATGGCAAAGGGAACGAGCATCAAAATCCAGGAGGTTCAGAGAACGCCCCTCAAAATCAGTAAGAATAGGCCCACACCCCGTCAACTAATAGGAAAATTTACAAGTCTCAGTGACAAAGAGAAAATCCTGAAAGCAGCCCGGGAAAAGAAGTCTGTAACATACAATGGTAAAAATATTAGATTGGCAGCTGAATTATCCACAGAGACCTGGCAGGCCAGGAAGAGCTGGCATGATATTTCAGAGCACTAAACGAGAAAAACGTGCAGCCAAGAATACTATATCCAGCTAGGCTATCATTGAAAATAGAAGGAGAGATTAAAAGCTTCCAGGACAAACAAAAACTGAAAGAATTTGCAAACACCAAACAAGCTCTACAGGAAATATTGAAAGGGGTCCTCTAAGCAAAGAGAGAGCCTACAAGTGGTAGATCAGAAAGGAACAGAGACCATATACAATAACAGTCACCTTACAGGCAATACAATGGCACTAAATTCATATCTCTCAATAGTTACCCTGAATGTTAATGGGCTATATGCCCCTGTCAAAAGACACAGGGTATCAGAATGGATAAAAAAAAACAAAACCCATCTATATGTTTCCTCCAAGAAACTCATTTTAAGCCCGAAGACACCTCCAGATTTAAAGTGAGGGGGTGGAAAAGAATTTACATGCTAATGGACATCAGAAGAAAGCAGGAGTGGCAATCATCATATCAGATCAATTAGATTTTAAGCCAAAGACTATAATAAGAGATGAGGAAGGACACTATATCATACTCAAAGGGTCTGTCCAACAAGAAGATTTAACAATTTTAAATATCTATGCCCCCAACGTGGGAGCAGCCAACTATATAAACCAATTAATAACAAAATCAAAGAAACACATCTGCAATAATACAATAATAGTAGGGTACTTTAACACTCCCCTCACTGAAATGGACAGATCATCCAAGCAAAAGGTCAGCAAGGAAATAAAGGCCTTAAATGACACACTGGACCAGATAGATATCACAGATATATTCAGAACATTTCATCCCAAAGCAACAGAATACACATTCTTCTCTAGTGTACATGGAACATTCTTCAGAATAGATCACATCCTCGGTCCTAAATCAGGACTCAACCGGTATCAAAAGATTGGGATCATTCCCTGCATATTTTCGACCACAATGCTCTAAATCTAGAACTCAACCACAAAAGGAAGTTTGAAAAGAACCCAAATACATGGAGACTAAACAGCATCCTTCTAAAAAATGAATGGGTCAACTGGGAAATTAAAGAAGAATTGAAAAAAATCATGGTAACAAATGATAATGAAAATACAATGGTTCAAAATCTGTGGGACACAACCAAGGCAGTCCTGAGAGGAAAATATATAGCGGTACAAGCCTTTCTCAAGAAACAAGAAAGGTCTCAGGTACACAACCTAACCCTACACCTAAAGGAGCTGCAGAAAGAACAAGAAAGAAACCCTAAGCCCAGCAGGAGAAGAGAAATCATAAAGATCAGAGCAGAAATCAATGAAATAGAAAACAAACAAAAAAAAAACAATAGAATAAATCAACGAAACTAGGAGCTGGTTCTTTGAAAGAATTAATAAAATTGATAATCCCCTCGCCAGACTTATCAAAAAGAAAAGAGAAAGGACCCAAATAAATAAAATCATGAATGAAAGAGGAGAGATCACAACTAACACCAAAGAAATACAAACTATTATAAGAACATACTATGAGCAACTCTACGGCAATAAATTTGACAATCTGGAAGAAATGGATGCATTCCTAGAAACATATAAACTACCACAACTGAACCAGGAAGAAATAGAAAGCCTGAACAGACCCATAACCAGTAAGGAGATTGAAACAGTCATTAAAAATCTCCAAACAAACAAAAGCCCAGGGCCAGATGGCTTCCCGGGGGAATTCTACCAAACATTTAAAGAAGAACTAATTCCTATTCTCCTGAAACTGTTCCAAAAAATAGAAATGGAAGGAAAACTTCCAAACTCATTTTATGAGGCCAGCATCACCTTGATCCCAAAACCAGACAAGGATCCCACCAAAAAAGAGAGCTATAGACCGATATCCTTGATGAACACAGATGCGAAAATACTCAACAAAATACTAGCCAATAGGATTCAACAGTACATTAAAAAGATTATTCACCACGACCAAGTGGGATTTATTCCAGGGCTGCAAGGTTGGTTCAACATCCACAAATCAGTCAATGTGATACAACACATCAATAAAAGAAAGAACAAGAACCATATGATACTCTCAATAGATGCTGAAAAAGCATTTGACAAAGTACAGCATCCCTTCCTGATCAAAACTCTTCAAAGTGTAGGGATAGAGGGCACATACCTCAATATCATCAAAGCCATCTATGAAAAACCCACTGCAAATATCATTCTCAATGGAGAAAAACATAAAGCTTTTCCGCTAAGGTCAGGAACACGACAGGGATGTCCATTATCACCACTGCTATTCAACATAGTACTAGAGGTCCTAGCCTCAGCAATCAGACAACAAAAGGAAATTAAAGGCATCCAAATCGGCAAAGAAGAAGTCAAATTATCACTCTTCGCAGATGATATGATACTATATGTGGAAAACCCAAAAGACTCCACTCCAGAACTGCTAGAACTTGTCCAGGAATTCAGTAAAGTGTCAGGATATAAAATCAATGCACAGAAATCAGTTGCATTTCTCTACACCAACAGCAAGACAGAAGAAAGAGAAATTAAGGAGTCAATCCCTTTTACACTTGCACCCCAAACCATAAGATACCTAGGAATAAACCTAACCAAAAGGCACAGAATCTATACTCAGAAAACTATAAAGTACTCATGAAAGAAATTGAGGAAGACACAAAGAAATGGAAAAATGTTCCATGCTCCTGGATTGGAAGAATAAATATTGTGAAAATGTCTATGCTACCTAAAGCAATCTACACATTTAATGCAATTCCTATCAAAGTACCATCCATCTTTTTCAAAGAAATGGAACAAATAATTCTAAAATTTATATGGAACCAGAAAAGACCTCAAATAGCCAAAGGGATATTGAAAAAGAAAGCCAACGTTGGTGGCATCACAATTCCGGACTTCAAGCTCTATTACAAAGCTGTCATCATCAAGACAGCATGGTACTGGCACAAAAACAGACACATAGATCAATGGAACAGAATAGAGAGCCCAGAAATAGACCCTCAACTCTACAGTCAACTCATCTTCGACAAAGCAGGAAAGAATGTCCAATGGAAAAAAGACAGCCTCTTCAATAAATGGTGCTGGGAAAATTGGACAGCCACATGCAGAAAAATGAAATTGGACTATTTCCTTACACCACACACAAAAATAGACTCAAAATGGATGAAGGACCTCAATGCGCGAAAGAAATCCATCAAAATCCTTGAGGAGAACACAGGCAGCAACCTCTTCGACCTCAGCCGCAGCAACATCTTCCTAGGAACAACACCAAAGGCAAGGGAAGCAAGGGCAAAAATGAACTATTGGGATTTCATCAAGATCAAAAGCTTTTGCACAGCAAAGGAAACAGTTAACAAAATCAAAAGACAACTGACAGAATGGGAGAAGATATTTGCAAACGACATATCAGATAAAGGACTAGTGTCAAGAATCTATAAAGAACTTAGCAAACTCAACACCCAAAGAACAAATAATCCAATCAAGAAATGGGCAGAGGACATGAACAGACATTTCTGCAAAGAAGACATCCAGATGGCCAACAGACACATGAAAAAGTGCTCCATATCACTCGGCATCAGGGAAATACAAATCAAAACCACAATGAGATATCACCTCACACCACTCAGAATGGCTAAAATCAACAAGTCAGGAAATGACAGATGCTGGCAAGGATGCGGAGAAAGGGGAACCCTCCTACACTGTTGGTGGGAAAGCAAGCTGGTGCAACCACTCTGGAAAACAGCATGGAAGTTCCTCAAAATGTTTAAAATAGAACTGCCCTATGACCCAGCAATTGCACTATTGGGTATTTACCCTAAAGATACAAACGTAGTGATCCAAAGGGGCACATGCACCCGAATGTTTATAGCAGCAATGTCCACAATAGCCAAACTATGGAAAGAACCTAGATGTCCATCCACAGATGAATGGATCAAGAAGATGTGGTATATATACACAATGGAATACTATGCATCCATCAAAAGAAATGAAATCTTGCCATTTGCGACAACATGGATGGAACTAGAGAGTATCATGCTTAGCGAAATAAGTCAAGCGGAGAAAGACAGCTATCATATGATCTCCCTGATATGAGGAAGTGGTGATGCAACATGGGGGCTTAAGTGGGTAGGAGAAGAATAAATGAAACAAGATGGGATTGGGAGGGAGACAAACCATAAGTGACTCTTAATCTCACAAAACAAACTGAGGGTTGCTGGGGGGAAGGGGTTTTGGAGAAGGGGGTGGGATTATGGACATTGGGGAGGGTATGTGCTTTGGTGAGTGCTGTGAAGTGTGTAAACCTAGTGATTCACAGACCTGTACCCCTGGGGATAAAAATATATGTTTATAAAAAATAAAAAATTTTAAAAAAACAATGAATGCTGGAACACTGAAAAGAAATAAAATAAAATGAAATATTAATAAAAAACATTTTTGTGGTGACAAAATAAAATTTGAAGATTTCATTAAACTATAGTATTCAAACCAGAGTAAAAAACAAAACCAATTTACTAAACAAGATTTTGATTCACATGAATTATACCAGAATACCAGAATAAAAGGGCTGATTTATTACATAGACCTAAACCAAAATTACTTTTGTCTGATCTTAAGTCAAATATGCATACTATCAAATTTCATACTTTGTTTTAAAAATATTTTCACAATTTTAGGGTCTCACATATAAGGAATTCCTAAATTTACAAACCAAAAATAAATGAGTTTTAAAATTTTTTTTAAAAATTTCAATTGCAGGCATCACCATATTTCACCCATAAACATTTCAGCATACATACTATTAATTAGAGTTGAACATTATTTTCAGTTGTTTTTCTTTAGAGATAAGCCATATTTTTCTTTGGAGATAAGCCAATTTCCCTATAAGTACACCAGATTCTTTACCAAAACTAAATTTTGTTACTTGTGGTCCATTTAGGCAGTGGGACCATCCTTTCATATCACATATTTTGAGAAATTGGGACTTTGACTCCAGGTGACTGTACCTTCAGTGTAGGAAGGTACAGAAAAGTGACTCAGACTCCATTAGACCATTATTAAGTAGCACTGTGACCTTGAGCAAATTATTTAACTTGAAATCTCCATTTTTCAACACATAAAATTAAATAATGAAAATTTCTTCAGAGGTTTGAGGTCTAGATGATATCATATATGGAAAATGCCTAGTGCAGGGCCTGGTATATCGTTAATGCTTGATAAGGGCTGATTTGGTCACCCATTCAACCAGAGTTTCCTTGATGGGTATATTATGCATGCAGAGCCTTGCAAACTTTCCAGAAGAAAGAGAAAACAGATGCTTTGACCTCAGGCAAACTAGTGTGCTAGCAGCCCCCAGCCCCTAGGTTTTCATAGGCTCCATAAAGGTGAGAGCTGAGGGCAGGGATTGGGGGGAAAGGGGGTCATAAGTAGGGTTTTGTCTATTCTTAGTCTTTGAATAGACCTACGGGGTGGGGGGGTGACGAGGGCATTGGGGGGTGGGTGGTAAGTAGGGTTTTGTCTATTCTTAGTCTTTGAATAGACCTACCTCTGGTAGGTGATCCAATGCATGTGATTCATTTTTAGTGATAATTATGTATATTGAAAGTATAGTATACCCTTTAAGGATATGTATTTCTGGGGCGCCTGGGTGGCTCAGTGGGTTAAAGCCTCTGCCTTCAACTCAGGTCGTGATCCCAGGGTCTCTGCTCAGCAGGGAGCCTGCTTTCACCTCTTTCTCTCTCTGCCTGCCTCTCTTCCTACTTGTGATCTCTGCCTGTCAAATAAATAAATAAAATCTTTAAAAAAGGGATATGTATTTCCATTCTAAATATACTGAAAGAAATTTTCTGGATTTTTAGGAAGGAAAGAAAACTAGGTTGTATATTTGAATAAATAAGAGTTTCTGTGAAATTTTTTTAAAATCCACACACTCCAAGAGCAGGCAGAATAATCTACAGTAGAAAAAAAATAATCATAATGGTTGCCTATGGGGTGAGTTGGGGATTGACTGAGAAGGAATATTTTGGGTGATAATGTTCTGTATTTTTTTTAAAGATTTTATTTATTTATCAGAGGGGGGGGGAGAGAGCGAGCACAGGCAGACAGAATGGCAGGCAGAGGCAGAGGGAGAAGCAGGCTCCCTGCTGAGCAAGGAGCCCGATGTGGGACTCGATCCCAGGATGCTGGGATCATGACCTGAGCCGAAGGCAGCTGCTTAACCAACTGAGCCACCCAGGTGTCCCTGTTCTGTATTTTGAAAAGGGTTTGGATTGCACAGATATAAACTTTTGTCAAAACTCATTCACTTGTACACTTAAAATCTCTGCACCTAATTGTACTTCAGTTTATCTTAAAAGAGTGTCTTAATTTTGACACAGTGAAATTGGAGATATAGGTTAATATTGGTTAATAGAAGTGGAATTTTTTTTTTATGTGCAATCCCAAAAAACGATGTTAGAAAGACAGTTGCCTATTCTGGCAATATGGAGTTAAACTCTGGTTCCCTAAGGCAGAAGCTAAAAGAAAGACAATGCAGGGGCAAGAAAGAGCCAAAACACAGATTTGTCATAACTGCAAGATGAGTTTATTTGTTTTTAACCGTAATAATGATTAATATTATGGCAACACCCTGCATTGCGGGTATAAAAACACAATCCTCTCCCAAAATATGACTCAGCCTCTGTGCTCCCAGATACACTGAAATTCCTTGGAAGGCAGCTGTAGGCCTTCGTGGAGGCTCCTGTTCTTGCTTCTTTCACAGTTAGACAAACCAAAGCAGATCCACGCCCCTGCTGCTAGGTTCCCAGGCATAAGGAAGGCCTGGACTCACAAATCGCCACACAATACAGCCAAATAATGTCCTGTTCAAACCAACAGTTCCCTCACCCACAACTACCACCTGGGAAATGGCCTGCTTCTAGGCCAAACTCCCTGTTTAACAGAAATCCAAATACTTCACCCTGGACCTTTGAGCAAAATGTCAGAGAGAGAACTTCGTTTTTACTCCTATAAAATTCCTACACTTTCAGAACATTACCCCTGTCCTCCTCTCGCTTAGGGACTCTTTGTGATTATATATTTTACACTAGAAGTAAAAAATAACTCAATCCTTCTACTCAGACCATACCCTTAGGCGTGGCTTTTCACTTAACTAACTGCTTCCTGGGAAGAAGAAAGGTAGGAAGGAAAGGGGTGGGACAAAGGCTAAGAAGATCTTGGAAGCCCAAGTATTCTATTTAGCATCACTTTTGAGTGCAGGCTGCAAAGGTTTTCCTTTCCATTTATCATACTTATTGAAAGGGAATCTAAGGCCCCAAAGAGTGCAGGAACTTGACCAAGGTCACACCAAAAGTATAGAGTAGAGCTTGGGAAGAGGAGCCAGGTCCTTTGCCTCCAGCCAAGGGCTCTATCCAAAAAGATGTGTGATTCTCCCTAGTGAGTCAAGGAAAAATGCAGAGAAACGGGGTTATCAGAGGAGAGGGTTGCAGTTCATGTGGTTCATTCAGCCTCGCAAAATGAACAGGAAGGAGAGACACAAACAGACCCTAAAAGGATGAATTGGAAATCCCTGAATTGTAGAGAAGGGGAGCAAGATGATAGTTTCCTGTTTTAAAAGATGCTGCCCGAGCATCTGAGTGACTCAGCTGGTTAAGCGTCTGCCTTTGGCTTAAGTCATGATCCCTGGGTCCTGGGATTGAGTCCCACTTTGGTCTCCTGCTCAGCAGGGAGTCTGCTTCTCCCTCTGCCCCTTCCCCCGTTTGTTCTCTCTGTCTCTCTCTCTCTCTATCTCTCCACCACCACCCCACCCTACGCAAAAATAAGTAAATAAAATCTTTTTTTTTTTTTTTTTAATGCTTTTCCAGCATCAGGCCACTCAAACTGTCCAGATGTTCTTCACTATCCTGGAGAGACAGAAGGACAGGAAAAATGAAAGGAGGAATTGAGAAGGTAAGGAAGAAGTGGGGAAGGGGAGAAAAGAAAGAAACTAGGAAAAGATTTGGAACAAAAAAGAATGGCTGAATGAATGTTCGAAAAAGAACAACATACAATCACAGGAACATACAATCACAGGAAGCTTTGGAATCCTAAGTTATAGTACAAATTGGTTCTCTTTCTCCTCTCCCCACCCTCTACTCTGCACTGACTTGGGCACACACACATACACACACATACTCATTAGTCTATCCTGGGCCAGCCCCTTTTTCTCTCCCAGACATGTTGGCTCAGGCTCAGGAGCCTAGGGCTTCAACTCTTGTGAAGAAGTTGCTGGGCCTGCCCAGCCTACTTGCTGCTTGACCTATATATTTCACAGATGTTAGTTCCCTTTGCCATTCCCCAAGTGGCCAGAGAAAAGCTAGTTTAGCAGGAAAATATCCATTCTAAATGGACTTACTATATTCAAGTGGAAAAATGTCACATTTCTTAAACCCCACTTACCACCAAAACAAAAAAGCCTCTTCTTGATGCCCCTAGAGACTACACCCTAAAGGCAGGTCTATCCAGACAGTTGAAGTGAGATGATGTATATACCTCTATTACCTGACTGCCCCTTTGACCTATAGCAGTGGGCCTCACTGGCCCCAAAGGAGAAGGGGGCCTAAGCCAACAGTTAAACTGTTGAACCAAGATAAGAGCTACTCTCCAAAATCCAAATAAACAACACCTCACTCATCCAAAGGTCACTTCTCTAGCAATCTCATATATCTGGAACAAAGAAGAAAATAAAGGGAAAAGAGAAAAAAAGTCTCAAGGAAGTCAGAATAGATGTCACGATCTATACAGTAAAGTTTGTAGGTTTTACTCAAAAGAATCTTTTTGGAGCCAATTTACTTTAGACTAAATCCTTTTAACTGTATTTGTTGTTTTCATGGCCACAATAAATGAGGAACAGCAAATTATGATGAGACAAAAATACAGAAACTCTAGAAAACAGAAGAGACAGTTGAATGTAAATATGGATGGTAAATCAAAGTCTTAAGGTTTTGTCCTCTTTTTTTAAATTAATTTATTTATTTTCAGAAAAACAGTATTCATTATTTTTTTACCATACCCAGTGCTCCATGCAATCCGTGCCCTCCATAATACCCACCACCTGGTACCCCAACCTCCCACCCCCCCCACCACTTCAAACCCCTCAGATTGTTTTTCAGAGTCCATAGTCTCTCATGGTTCACCTCCCCTTCCAATTTACCCCAACTCCCTTCTCCTCTCTAACACCCCTTGCCCTCCATGATATTTGTTATGCTCCACAAATAAATGAAACCATATGATAATTGACTCTCTCTGCTTGACTTATTTTACTCAGCATAATCTCTTCCAGTCCTGTCCATGTTGCTATAAAAGTTGGGTATTTGTCCTTTCTGATGGAGGCATAATACTCCATAGTGTATATGGACCACATCTTCCTTATCCATTCGTCCGTTGAAGGGCATCTTGGTTCTTTCCACAGTTTGGCGACTGTGGCCATTGCTGCTATAAACATTGGGGTACAGATGGCCCTTATTTTCACAACATCTGTATCTTTGGTGTAAATACCCAGGAGTGCAATGGCAGTGTCATAGGGAAGTTCTATTTTTAATTTCTTGAGGAATCTCCACACTGTTCTCCAAAGAGGCTGCACCAACTTGCATTCCCACCAACAGTGTTAAGAGGGTTCCCCTTTCTCCACATCCTCTCCAACACATGTTGTTTCCTTTTTTGTTAATTTTGGCCATTCTAACTGGTATAAGGTGATATCTCAATGTGGTTTTCATTTGAATCTCCCTGAGGGCTAGTGATGATGAACATTTTTTCATGTGTCTGATAGCCATTTGTATGTCTTGATTGGAGAAGTGTCTGTTCATAAGGTTTTGTCCTCTTAATAATACCCTAGTACTGACTCCTGTTGTCAAACATGGAGTAACTTGCTGAGCAATGAGAAATTTGACAAGTGTTAATGGCCAATCTTTCCTAAATATCCCTATTAGGACATTGTTACTTATCTCTGGACCATCCTGTCAGGGTGACAAGTTCTGATGGCAATAGCTCAGCAAAGTTTCCTTTCTTAAAAAACAAACAAACAAATAAAACTCCTTAAGCCCAACTAAGGTAAACCATCGTCAAAAATGATGGAGCCCAGAACTTCTGGGGAGAATGGGGGAATAAGAGGACCCTAAACTCACCTTGTCCAACAGATACAACTAGATAACACTCACATCAGTGTAAATAACCCAGAAAACAACCGATTACTGGCAGAACAAACTCTCCACAGCTAAATGTAGAGAAGAGGCCACACAGAAGAGAGTATGAAGGGTAAAGACAAGGTTGGGCACTAAACTGACCCATGGGTCTGTCCACAGGAGACCACTTCTCCAGTAAAAAAAAAAAAAAAAAAAAAAAAACAGACCCTCATCCTGGGGAGGCCCTGCCAAGAAGATGAATCCCCATAATATTTGCCTTCAGAAGTTAGAAGGACTGAATTTCATAAGTTCCTAAAACCAGTGGGACTTAAAGCCTAGAATTTTAAAAATCAGTGGAATCATCTCTGGGAGAGCTAGGAGGGGAAGCGGAAGCTGAGTCCATGCCCTTAAAGAGACAGCATAACAAAAAGCCCCACAGAGATACAACACAGAAGCAGCAGTTTGAAAAAAAAAGGCCTGGGGCATGTGGGAGGGAGAGCAGTTTATTCAACTCAGATCCTGTCCCAGAAGGACAGAGATCACTGGAAGATTCTTCCAGGAACAAAGGAGTTGACAGGTGCCATTTCCCTTCACCACCCCCCAGCATAAACATGTGGACACCTGTGGGAACCAGTGTGGCACAGACTGTCATGACCTAACGTGCTAACACCACCACCCTGTGCCCCTCAACACATTGCAGATCCACCCCCATCCAATATGTTCATAGCTGGAGCCCATCCACAGTGGTGCCACAGGCCTGCCAAAGTGCAAGCAGCCTTGACAGCATCTAGCACCATGCCAAATTCACTCTTGCCCTGTGAAGAAGGAAAGACAACCACACACACACCAGTTAGACTATGGCCCCGGCAGTAGGCTGGGGGCAGACAAGCTACTCTCAACTGCAGGTGCTGCCCACTAATGAAAGCACAACACAGGGAAAGAACCCAGCAGTCTGGTACTACAGCATCTCTGACAAATGCCTGGCCAGACTCAACTCAAGCGCAAGGCATCCCCACACTCACCCACTAATATCACAGAACCAAACACTGCCCACAACAAGCAAATAGAGCCCTGCAGATGATGGGACTGAAGGAAAAAGTAGCTCACAACAGCAAAGTCCACATAACACACATAGGAGGCACCCATGGTCTGGAGAAGAGGAGATATGGCACTGAAGAGCAGTACAGGGCCTCTTCTTCATAAGGCCATTACTTTCAAGTACAGGGGACATAGATTGCTTTCCTAACACAGAAACAGACACAGAGAGACAAAATAAAAAGGGAGAGGAATATGTCCCAAATAAAAGAACATGACAAAATCACAGCAAGATACTGAAGGGAAAAGGAGATAAATAACATGCCTGAGAGATAATTTAAACTAATGGTTATAAAGATACTCATCGAACTTGAAAAAAGAGTAGAGGGCATCAGTGAGACCCTTAACAAAGAGAATGAAGATTTAAAAAAAAGAGAGAGAGAGAATGAAGATATTTTTAAAAAGGACCAATCACAGATGAAGAACACAATAAATAAAATTAAAAATGCACTAGATGGAATAAATAGTAGGGTATATAAAGCAGAAGAATGAGATACCTAAAGGACAGAGTAATGAGAAGGAATCAAGCTAAGCAGGCAAAAGAAAAAAAAATAAGCAAAATGAGAATAGACTTAGGGAATCCCAGTGACATCATCGAGCATAAGAACATTTGCATTATAGGGATCCCAGAAAGAGAAGAGAGAGAAAAGGGAGCAGAAAAAACCTATTTGAAGAAGTAATAAGTAAAAATTTCCCAAATTGGGGGAGATAACCAGATATCCAGTTCCAGGATACACAGAGATCCCCCAACAAAATCAACCGAAGGAGATCCACATTAAGACCCGTAGTAATTAAAATAGCAGTAAGTAGTGATAAAGAAAAATTTTAAAGCAGCAAGACAAAAGAAGACAATTACAAACAAGGGAACCCCATAAGCTCTCAGTGACTTTTTCAGCAGAAACTTTGCAGAGCAAAAGGGAGTAGAATGGTATAGTCTAAGTGCTGAAAGGGAAAAATCTGCAGCCAAGAATACTCTATCTGGCAAGGCTATCAGTCAGAATAGAAGGAGAGATTAAAAAGTTTCTCAAATAAAAACTAAAGGAGTTCATGACTACTACATGCAAAGGGCTCTGGAAAATAGTACAGAGGTTCCTCAGAAAGTTAAAAATAGAACTACCCTACAACCCAGCAATTGCACTACTAGGTATTTATCCAAAGGATACAAACATTGTGATTCCAACAGGCCCCTACATCCCAATGTTTATAGCACCAATGTCCACAATAACCAAAATATGGAAAGAGCCCAGATGTCCATTGACTAATGAATGGATAAAGAAGATATGGTTTAGGGACGCCTGGGTGGCTCAGTTGGTTAAGCGACTGCCTTCGGCTCAGGTTATGATCCCAGCGTCCTGGGATGGAGTCCCACATCGGGCTCCTTGCTCAGCAGGGAGCCTGCTTCTCCCTCTGCCTCTGCCTGCCATTCTGTCTGCCTGTGCTTGCTCTCTCTCCCTCTCTCTCTCTGACAAATAAACAAAATCTTTTAAAAAAAAAAGATATGGTTTATACATACAATGCAATATTACTCAGTCACCATAAAGAATGAAATCTTCCCATTTGAAATCTTCCCATTTGCAGTATGGATAGAACTAGATGGTATTATGTTAAGTGAAATAAGTCAGTCAAAGACAAATATCATATTATTTCACTCATGTGTGGAATTTAAGAAACAAAAGAGATACACATGGGAAAGGGAAAGAAAAATAAAATAAGATGAAGACAGAGGGGGAAGCAAACCATAAGAGTCTCTTAATTCTAGGAGACAATCTGAGGGTTGCTGGAGGGGAAATGGATACGGGGATGGAGTAATTGAGGAATGGGCATTAACAAGGCTACTTGAAGTAATGAGTACTGGATGTTATATGCAACTGATGAATCACTAAACTCTACCCCTGGAAACAATAATACACTATATGTTACCTAAATTGAATTTAAATAAAAAATTAAAATAAAATAAAATTGCCTGGGAAAATCCAGGCATAAATATTTAAAACAAAACAAAACAAAAAACACTCTCACCAAACAAAAGTCCAGGACCAGATGGCTTCACAAGAGAATTCTACCAAACATTTAATGAAGAGTTAATACTTATTCTTCTCAAACTGTTTCAAAAAATAGAAGAGGAAGGAAATCTTCCAAATTCATTCCATGAGGCAGCATCATCCTGACACCAAAACCAGGGGGAAAAAAACACTACCAAAAAAGAGAACTACAGGCCAATATCTCTTATGAACATGCATGCATAATTCCTCAACAAAATACTAGCAAGGCAAATCTAACAATACATTAAAATAATCATTCACTGTTTATTTAAAAAATAAAAAATTAAAAAGAATAATCATTCACCACACTCAAGTTAGATCAAGGGTGGTACAACATTTACACATCAACCAATGTGATACATCACGTCAGTAAGAGAAAGGATAAAAGCCATTTCAATAGATGCAGAAAAAACATTTTAAAAAGTACAACATCCATTCATGATAAAAACTGTCAACAAAGTAGATTTAGGGGGAACATACCTCAACATAAAAAAGACCATATATGAAAAACCATTATACTCAATGGTGAAAAACTGAGAGCATTTCCCCCTTAGGTCAGGAAGAAGACAAGGATGTTCAGTCTCACCATTTTTGTCCAACATAGTACTGGAAGTCCTAGGCATAGCAATCAGATAAGAAGAATGAATAAGAGGCATCCAAATTGGTAAGGAAGAAGTAAAATTGTCACTATTTGCAGATCACATGATACTATATAGAGAAAACTATAAATTCTACCAAAAAAGAAAACAATAAAACTGATAAATGAATTCAGTAATGTCACAGGATACAGAATTGAGGTACAGAAGTTTGTCACATTTCTATAGTCTAATAATGAAGCAGCAGAAAGAGAAATTAAGAAAATAATGCCATTTACATTTACACCAAAAATAATAAAATATTTAGGAATAAACTTAACCAAGAATGCAAAAGACCTGTACTTTGTAAACTGTAAAGCATTGACAAAAGAAATTGATGATGACCAAACAAAAGGAAAGATATTCATGCTCATGGATTGGAATAACCAAAATTACTAAAATGTCCATACTATACAAAGCAATCTACAGCTTTAATGCAATCCCTATCAAAATACCAATAGCATTTTTCACAGAGCTAGAGGAATCCTAAAATTTTATTGGAAACGCAAAAGATCTCAAATAGGAAAAGCAAGGAAAAGAAAAAGCTGGAGGTATCACATCTCCATGTTTCAGGTTATACTACAAAGATGTAGTAATCAAAACAGTATGGTACTGGCATAAAAACAGACACACAGATCAACAGAACAGTATAGAAAGTCCAGAAGTAAAACCACAATCATATAGTCAATTAATCTTTGACAAAGGAGACAAGACCATGCTATGGGGAAAAGACAGTGTCTTCAACAAATGGCATTAGAAAAACTGGACAGCTACATTCAAAGAATGAAACTAGACCCCTTTCTTACGCCATACACAAAAATAAACTGAAAATGGATTGAGGACCTAAGTGTGAGTCTTGAACCATAAAAACCCTAGAAGATATCACAGACAGTAATTTCTCTGACATTGGTCATAAGATTTTTCTAGATACATATGCTGAAGCAAGGGAAACAAAAGCAAAAATGAACTATTGGGACTACATTAAAACAAAAAGCTTCTGCACAGCAAAGGAAACAGTCAACATACTAAAAGACAAACTACTAAATGGGAGATAATATTTACAAATGACATATCTAGTAAAGGGCTAGTATCCAAAATATGTTAAGAACTGATACAACTCAGGGCACCTGGGTGGCTCAGTCATTAAGCATCTGCCTTTGGCTCAGGTCATAATCCCAGGGTCATGGGATCAAGTCCCACATCAGGCTCCCCGCTCATCGGGAAGCCTACCTCTCCCTCTCCCACTGCTTGTGTTCCCTCTCTCTCTCTGTCTCTCCCTGTCAAATAAGAAAATAAAATCTTAAAAAAAAAAAGAACTGATACAACTCAACACCCATAAAACAAATAATCCAATTTTAAAAGGGGCAGAAGGGGCTCCTGAGTGGCTTAGTTGGTTAAGCGTTTGCCTTCAGCTCAGGTGATAATCCCAGGTTCCTGGATTAGAGCCCCACATCAGGCTCTCTGCTCAGTGGCAAGTCTGCTTCTCCCTCTCCCTCTGTGATTTCTCTTGCTTTCACTCTCTCTCAAATAAATAAAATCTTAAAATATAATGAAATAATTTTTAAAAAATAAAAATGGGCAGAAATCATGAACAGACATTTATCCAAAGAAAACATACAGATGGTCAAAAGACACATGAAAAGATGCTCAATATCACTCATCATTAGGGAAATGCAAGTCAAAACTACAGTGAGGTATCACTCCACACCTGTCAGAATGGCTAAAATAAAAAACACATTAAGCAAGCATAGAAAAGTATGTGGAGAAACAGGAACTCCTTTGCACTGTTGGAGGTAATGCAATCTGGTGCAGCCACTATGGCAAACAGAATGGAGATTCCTCAAAAAATTAAAAAGAGAACTGCCCTATGACCCAGTAATCACACTATTAGGTATCTACCAAAAAATCCAAAAACACTAATTCAAGAGGATACATACACCCCTGTGTTTAGAGCAGCATTATTTACAACAGCCAAATCATGGAAGCAGCCTAAGCATCCACTGATAGGTAAATGGATAAAGAAGATGTTGTATATATATACAATAGAATATTATTCAGCCATAAAAATGCATGAATTCTTGCCATTTGCAACAACATAGATGGAGCTAGAGGATATAATGCTAAGTGAAAAAAAGTCAGTCAGAGGAATACAAATACCATATGATTTCAGTCATATGTGGAATTTAAGAAACAAAACAAATGAGCAAAGGAAAAGACAGAGAAACAACCCAAAAAAACAGACTCTTAACTATAGAGAACAAACTGATGGTTACCAGATGGGGAGTGGGTAGGAGGATGGGTGAAATAGGTGATGGGGATTAAGGAGGACACTTGTCATGATGAGCAAAGGGTGATGTATGGAATTTTGAATCACTATATTGTACACCTGTAACTAATATAGCAGTGTATGTTAACTATACTGGAATTAAGACTTTTAAAAAGAGAAATCTACATTTGAAATCCTTGAAATCATACAGTATTAATAAGACTTGCACAGTCTTAGCTAAGCCAGACATCTTTAAAAATCTAAAATCTCTGAACGATGACTGAAAGAATATCAACTCTCTGCATATTGAAGTGCCAGACATGTCACACACATTATCTCTTTTAATTCTTAAAAAACAAAAACAAAAAACCTTCAAGGAAAATAAAGCTCAGAGAAGTTAACATGACTCATCTGGGGTTCCATGGCCTATGAGTGACACACCTGGTATTCAAATCCCATTTGTCTAACTCTGCTCCATACCATGCTGCCTCTCACCCTTTGAAAAGACTATGGGTAGATAAAGGGGGAACATCAATGAAGGAGCATGCATCCATCAACCAGTCCTCTAACACTGCAAAATTACTCTAACCCACCCTCCCCCCACCTCTCCAAAACCACTGTAATAAGCAGTCATGGAAATGAAAAAGAATCACAAGACCCACTAATGTAGAACCACAAGAGTCCCTGGCATAAGTAGAACTGCAACTGACTAGTTACCATTAGTAACAGTGTTACTAACTCAGTCAGACCCTCATGGCCAATTTTATGTATGTATACAGACATGCATATATAAATCACATTTTAGTCTCACAATCACCAAAGAGGTAGGTTCAATTATTGTTTCAATTTTATAGTAGAAGAAACAGAACTGGAGAGAACAAAATGCCTTGTCTAAGTCACACAGCCAGTCCTAGGGCCAAGAGTCAAACTCAGTTCTGATTCTACATCTGGTACACCCGACTGCATATCAGTCCTTTACCTGCTATGTCATGCCTTCTACAGATTCACAGTTGGAGTCAGAGACTAATAAGTCTGAGACCCACCAGTTATGGTGTGTATCTAATTCCAAGGCTGTCAGCCCCTGGAGTGGCCCAGCTCCAAACCGCTGGTGGAGAGCAAGTCATCCTGCTCCACACAAGCAGCCAGCTGGTCCGTTATGGTTTAGGCAACTAAGCAATTCCTACTGGGATTTTCTCTCTCAATCTTACTATTTTTTTTAAAAGATTTTATTTATTTATTTGACAAAAGGAGATCACAAGTAGGCAGAGAGACAGGCAGAGAGAGAGAGAAGGAAGCAGGCTCCCCGCTGAGCAGAAAGCCCGATGCAGGGCTGGATCCCAGGACCCTGGGATCATGACCTGAGATGAAGGCAGAGGCTCTAACCCACTGAGTCACCCAGGCGCCCCTCAATTTTACTATTTTTTTCCAAGTTGGGTCAGTAGGTTAAGCACACTCTGCTTCCACAAATCTACAAGGCCCTTGAAAAAAGACAAAGTGTTTTATATCTGCAGAAGAGGAGACCCCTGTCACATTTAGAGAACCCATGAGTGTTGGTCTCACCCTTAAGCCATCTGGGCCATCTTCACTTGCCTCCCCCAACTCTCAGCTCTTCCTTCCCTGATATCGCCATAACCATTCCAGGTTCAGGAGAAAGTCAGATTGTTACAAATAGTTTAATGTTATGGTCATTGCTTTGAACTCCACAACCCCTTGGGTAAACTATGAAATTGCAAAATTTAGCTTTTAAAGCTGTTGTCTTATGGCCAGCCAAGTCATGATACTGTCATCTCATACCAGGGTGACCTCATCTTCCACTATGGGCCTGAGATGCTAATCAAGAAAAGCCTGGACCTGGAGAGATCCAGACAGTGAAAGCAATACCATGATAGGACAATTTTATGCTCCTTTCTGGGGGTGGTGGGGAGGACCGAGGGTACTGGAAATGAGGAAACATATACCTCTGGACATTGCTGCAGGCATTTTGAGTGGTAATATGGTTATGTGAGCTTGCCTGGGTGGCACTGTGAACACCTGTTTAGCTTAATGCCCCCCTTTCAACACCACCTAATCCCTCCCCACTGATTGGTTTTTTTCCCCCTCCATTTCAAAACTTGGACTCTGGGATTCATTCTGTTCTGAATCAAGAGAAAGTATAAGACATCTTCATCCATACCTCACCAGCTGAGGCTCACGTAAATGGTGTCTGGCCCTGCTCAGATCTCATTATTCTGGTTCCAGTAACTGGGCTCTTCCCTTTCCTGATGACTAGGTTCCATCCTTATACCAAGTTCCTGTGCTTGAGCTCCTATCTTATTCCCTCAATATCGGAGGACCTGTAGTTCCCTAGGCATCCAAATTCTTCCAGCACTGAGGAGAGAGGGGGCCTCCCGGCCAGTCCCTCCAATCCCTACCCAACCTGATTCCATTCTGACAATTGGGGTACTTGAAAAAAAAATTAGATGAACCCAACGTAGGCCTCCAATTGATTACCCTGAGATCAAGAGTCACATACTTTACTGAATGAGCCAACCAGTTTCCCTTGGAGTACTTTAAAATTTATATATTTCAATTTTAGAAGTTATTGATTAATTCTCTAATAGGAAAGAGTAACAAATCAGCACTCAGTTATGGTAAATGAATAAGCCCCAGAGATCTACTACATAGTATAGTACTTTTGGTTAATAATATCATATTGTTTACTTAAAATTTGGCTAAGAGAGTAGATCTTACATTAAGTGCTCTTATCACCAAAAAATAATAGTAACAATAAAAAAAAAACAAAATGGATGAGGGGAAAGTTTTGCAGGTAAAGGATATATTTATGGCATAGATGGCGGTGATGGTTTCATGGGTATATATTTATCCCCAAATGCATCAAGTTGTGTATATTAAATACATATAGCTTTTTATATGTCATTATGTTTCAATAAAGCAGTTCCAAAAATCATCACTTCTTCATCTCTGCCTGTTTTCTCTCCCATTACCTCCTTATTTTTGTGAGTTATATTAACATTTCTACTTTGTTTGGATTTCTAGCCTATATAACAATAGGCGTCAGTGTCACCTTCAGCTGTACTTCCTCAACACAAATTCAATACCGAGGCCCTTATCCAAAGTCTGCTTCCAGGGTCCCTGGCCCTGACCGCCAACCTACAACCTAGTCCTCCCTGGGCTTATTGTTGAAACCCCCCCTTAACACTGACTCTGCTCCCCTTTGGTGTGTCCCTCCCTAAGTTATGCTCTGAGGCAGTTCAACATCTCCAGTCACCAGCAGGTCCTGGGCAGGTCCCTTAATTCTGGTTCACACACTCTGCTCTTAGGTGACATGGACAGAGACTTTGAATCCCCCTGTGCTCTAGGCTGGCCTGAACCATATGTACTGTGCAGGTACTATCCAGGCTCCCTTGAAAGGAAATTTTACCAATAAATTAA
Organism: Mustela nivalis; assembly: GCF_964662115.1. NCBI lineage: Eukaryota > Metazoa > Chordata > Mammalia > Carnivora > Mustelidae > Mustela > Mustela nivalis. Next base: position 63,632,352 of record NC_139040.1, on the reverse strand, counting down.
AGAAAACCAGAGGATGTCCACCAATAGATGAATGGATAAAGAAGATTTGGTGTATGTGTGTGTGCATGTGTGTGTGAGTGTGTATGTGGAATATTAGCCATTAAAAAGAATGAAATCTTGCCCTTTGTGGCAACATGGATGGACCTAGAGGGTATTACGCTAAGTGAAAGAAGTCAGCAGAAAAAGGCAAATACTATATGATTTCACTTTTATGTGGAATTAAAAAAAAAACAAATGAACAAACAAACAAAAAACAGAAACAGGCTCATAAATACAGAGAACAAACTGGTGGTTGCCAGAGGGTTGCGGAGTAGGGGGGTAAAATAGGTGAATGGGATTAAGATGTACAAACTACCAGTTATAAAATAAATAAGGCACAGGGATAAAAAGCACAGCCTAGAGAATATAGTCAATAACATTGTAGTAATTTTGTGCTTTGACAGATGGTAACTACACATCATGGTGAGCATTTTGTAGTATACATAATTATTAAATCACTATGTTATACACCTGAAACTAATATAATATTGTATGTCAACTATATTTCAATTTAAAAATAAAAAAGAAAACAAAAGGAAATAACATGCACCCAAAAGACCAGAAATCTAATGGCTTACAGAATAAACCTACATCTAATCACAGATTGGATTGAATAACAGTGTATGAAGTCATTTGGCTATTTTTAATGTTCCGCTCTCTCTCCCAAACCCCTTTTTGAGGTTCGTTTTGTTTTGTTCCAAAGATGTTCGACTCCCCAAAGGAGAGGGATTCAGCACTAGTCACAGCCTCCTGTACTAAAAAAAGAAAGGAAGGAAAGAGGGAAGGGACAGGACAGGAAAGGAAAGAAAGAAGGAAAAGATGGAAGGAAGGATGGAAGGAATGAAGGAAGGAAGGAAGCTGATAAGTAGCTAATATCTCATGCCAGAGGGGAAATGACTCTATTTCAGCAGTCCTCCTGCCACTGAACAGGTCTCTGGCCTAGACCTAAGCAGGCCACAGTCCTCACAAACTCCAGACCTTTACTCATGCCCTCCTCCTACCTGGAATAGCACTCTTCCTCTACATCATTTATCGGAACCGTGCTCATTCTTCAAAATCCCACTCTTGCTCTATTACCTCTTCCAGGAAGCACAGCTGTGTTCTGCCTCTTAACCTCTCAGCACTTAAAATCTACACCACACAATTTCGTATTTAACTCATCAAAATCTTAATCTCTGCTGCTTCGTGTAAGCTAGTTTATGCTCCACAATAGTACCATAAGTATCCTTCTTGGCCTCCCTCAGGACACTTAGCATAAACCTGAGCCTGTAGCTGAGGCTCAAGCAAAGACACACTGGAGAAGCTTGGTCTAGAAACAAAATCAAGGGTTTCCTTTATTTTTGCATAACTGGCTAGAAAACACAGTGCTCAGACACAGCCTTAAAATAAAAAAGGTATTCCTAGGTCATTGAACCACAGAGTGTCAGAGTTGAAAGGAATCTTTACTCCCAAACTTTTAAACTGGGGTATGCACAGTTTACTCTGCGGGTCCATGGTAGTGTGTCAGGGTGTCCACAGAGCCACAGGATAAACATGGAATGCTTCCTCAGAGTGTCAATTTTACTAGAGTATAAGAAATTTAGGGCGCCTGGGTGGTTCAGTCAGTTAAGCGGCTGCCTTTGGCTCAGGTCATGATCTCGGGGTCTTGGAATCGAGCCTGGCATCGGGGGGGGGGTCCCTGTCAGCAGGAAGCCTGCTTCTCCCTCTTTAAAAAAAAAGAAACTTAAAATACTTCTATATTAAAACAAATATGGCTATATCATAGAGGAAGATGCAAACTCTGCAAATATTTTTAGGATAAAATGTAAGACCTCGAAGATACTTCAGGCTTGCAGTTAGACTGCTTTGGGTTACCCCATTCACCCCTCTCCCTTACCCATGCTGGGGATTTCAGTTTTCCTCTCCTCTTTCATTAGGGGTTACTTCAGTTAAAAAAACAGAGGGTTGCTGGAGGGGAAGGGGTGGGGTTTGGGGGGATGGGGTGGCTGGGTGATGGATACTGGGGAGGGGCATGCTGTCTGTTGTGTAAAGCTAATGAATCACAGATGTGTACCCGTGAAACAAATAATACTTTTTGTGATTAATAGATAGATAGATAAATAGATGATAGATAAAAGTTTGTGGAGGCTGATCTAGTACAGCCTCCTCTTTTTACAATTAGGAAAACTGAGGTCTGCAGATGAGCAATAATTTAGCCAAAGTCCCAGACAGTAGCTCAGCAAGAGCTGGGACCACAATAACCCCCATCAGAATGTACATTTCTTCCTAGTGACTTGCTCCAGGAACTACTGACCCATGAAATACACTTGCTACTCCTTGCTAACTCAGTTCTGCCCCTTGTACCCTGAGGCAATTTTTTTCTTTGCCATGGATTATACAAGATATCCTTAGGGAAGCCTGTGGCATCAGCAGTTCCGAGAACAGACCAGAACCTTTAGTCTCTTCCCCATAACTTCAAACACGTCAAATAAATGCTGAAATTCCCAGAAATCAGAGTGTAACTGATGAGCTTTAAACCCCTCCCAGAAATGGAATCAAGTCCCCAGTTTTAGGGAGAGAGAAGCAAAGAAGCAAAGCAGAGAAGCAGTCCTCCTAATTGGAGGCCATAGCCAGGAAGCAAAGATCTGATCCTAAGACCCTGATTCTCCCTTCATTTATGTGAGAAAGAGATGCTGGAAGGTTACCTCAGCAAGCCTCCAAGGAAACTGGGACCTCAGAGAAGCCCCCAACCTGGCTTCTCTATCTCCTGAGGTAAATGTGTCATCAGGTTGTGGGACTACAATAATCATCTCAGGCTTTAAAAAAAGAAGAAAAAAAAAAGGAAGTGACTTTGGATTCAAATGACTTCAGCTTCCCAACCCTCATATGTATTCTTTGGGCAAATAAGCAGGAGCTCTGTAGATTCACATACTTTCATCCACCCATTCACACCTTCAACACACAACTCTTGCTATTACACAGACATAGGCAAAGTCCTCTGCACAGTGTCACAAATACAAATACAAGGATGCATTTGTGTTGGGAAAACCAATAAAACCATAGTCCCTGCCCACACTTCTCCCCCAATACCCAGCTCCCAACCTACACATCCACTGTTGATACTCATATTCACACACATGCCAGGTTGAGAACTGACTCAGGCTGCCAGGGTTAGAGCCACATTCCACGGTGTCCCATTCCTCTCAAAGAACTAACAGATCATTTCACAAAGATGTCATCACATGGCCACTAATGGCGAGTTACAGCCAGAATACATGGTTCATTACTTACCCCTATCACAGGTAGGCCCGTGGGAGAATAACAGCAAAGACAAAGAAGACTTGAGACTTGACTCAGAAGACTGACTAGACAGGTGAGTTGAGGGCTTGTTCCAGCCAGAGAGTTCCTTTCCTCTTTCAGCCCTGGAGTTGGAGTGGGGAAATTGGAATGCAGTCTGACTTTTTGCAGACTTCTCAAACTCAGCTATAAACCACGTAGGGGAAAAAAAAAAAAAAGAAGACTGCCCTTTGAACCTGGATTTTTCTTGTCCACAGGAAGATTGGGTAACATCATAACACTGTCTCCTGTGAACAAGTTCCTAACACTTTTCAAGTAGTGTAGTGACCAACAGGATGGACTCTGAAGCCCCAGCACCTATAATCTGTAACACCTTGAGCAATTTATTTAATTTGTCCAGCCCTCAGTTTTGCCATCCGTTAGAAATCAGAATAATAATAACATCTACCTGGCGGTGTGATGCGATTTAAATACAAGGCACTTAGAGAATGCCCAGTGCTTAGAATGCTGGATATATGGAATTTACAAAAAAGGAATTTCCTGTTTTTTTCGGGCTGCCACTCTCTCATTACCTGCCTGCCCACAGAAAGGTGACAGTTTGGTCACCTCATTTCCGAGACAGGTTCCTTAAGCCCAGCAAGAACAAGACTGGCCCAATATCACACAGAAAGAGCAATGGAATTGAAACTGATTGCTTCAGGGTGACTCAGCCAGTGTTCTCATCTCTCCCTTAGGAAAAGATGAGCATAGCTTGAGGAAACCTGGGGAGGAAATATGACTGGGGCCAGGCAGGATATAAGTAATACCAAGAACAATGACCAATTAATATGTGCCAGGCACAGTTTTAACTATATTCTGTGTATTGCTTCATTTAAACCTCACAGCAACCCTAGGAGGTCATGACTATCACCATCACCATCACCATCATCATCATCATCACCATCATCCAGAAAGAGGAAACTCAGGCTTCCACACTTAGAATGGCTTCAAGTTGGTATTTGAACCCAGGCAGTCTGACACCAAAGATGAAGCGTTCAACTGCTACACTATACTACCATCCACAAGGAAAGCAGAAAGAAAGTAAAGGTAGGAACAAAGGACAAAGGAACAATGTAAGTTCTTTTTGAAGTAAATAGATTGAGGCAGTGTAGTGTTAGGGTCAAGTCCTAACTTAAAATCAATGGTTTAAGTCCAACCTCTGCTACTAATTATTAATATCTTTGGGCCTCAGCTTCCTTCACTGTAAAATGGGAATAAAACTGTTTTTTAGCATTGTGATAAGGCATAGGAAGAGAATGCATGGAAAGCCCCTGGGGCAATGCTTAACCCAAAGTTAAAAGCTCAGTAAATAGGAGCAATTGATGTCACTAACTACATTCCCTGCAGGATTTGCCTAGCAATACAGCTCCCCATGCCCCTTCTCAGGGAAAATAAGTTCCAAAGGAGAAAAACATTTATAAGCTGTAGGGAAAATTGAGAACTAGGCTGAGCAACAATTCCAGATATCCTTCCCACCTCCTGGGTACATAGGGGGGCAGTGGGCCATGGAGGTGGGAAGTGAGTACTAGCATTATTAGCATCACTATCTCCTTCCTCAAGGAACAGATTCCAGCAGGCTGCCCCTCCCCCTCCAGTTTCTGGTCACTTACAGCCTGAGTCAGAACTCTATTGTTTCTTAAGTTTTTTTTTTCCTATGTCCTTTTCACATAAGTTGCTTTATTTTTTATATCACTCCTATTAGATATCGGGAAAGGAGGATGGAATCTCACATGTGTTGAGTGTCTTCTATGTACCAGATGGAATGCTGGACACTGTCCATCAGTGATTTCATTACATCCTCACAACACCACTGTGAAGTCATCCTTACTAAAAGGGTTGTCCTGAATCCAGGGTGGGTTGCTTCTTTTCTCATGTATATTGTCCTCTCATCCTATATATCCAGCACAATCCTGGCCAGAAGTTGTGTCCTGCTGAGGGTTTCTTATAAACCAGAATGTTCTGGAATCTCACTGTCCTCAACACACTGATCTCTGCATAATCCCAAGGCCCACAAATTAAGAGTAATTTGCCCCCAGTGGATCTGAGATGAAATTATGACTCTGCTTACTAACTGTATGATTCTGTGCTAGTCACCTAACCTCACCTCTAAAATAGGGATATGGCACTTCCTACTCTACTATGTCATGAAAATTAAATAACTTTCATAAACTTCTGTCAATTGGGCCACTTCATGGAAACATTGTTCAAAGTAGAATGATCAGAGGATGACTGGGTGACTCAGATAAGTGTCCATTCTTGGTTTCAGCTCAGGTCACGATGTCTGGATTGTGAGATTGAGCCCACCTCAGCTCTGCTTTCAGCACCAAGTCTGCTTGGGATTCTTTCTCCCTCTCCCTCTGCCCCTTCCCCCACTTTTTCTCTCTCTCTCAAATAATTAAGTAAATAAAACCTTTGAAATGGAATAATCAGTTAGCTTAATCTCAGAAAAGCCCCCCAGAAGAGCAATAGAATGCTTATATCCCTGACATTCCATCAGGTAGGACACCAGATCTGCAACTGTGGTTGGTGGCTTTGGGAATGTTGGGGGACAAAGACTGCAGAAATCCCCTGGAGTAATTGTTGAGGTAATGGCCTTTCACTGTTATCAATGTGTCATTTATATCATCAGAGACATCTAAATCCTTTACAGTCACATACTTCTCAAAGAAGTTTCATCTACATTGTTTCATGTGACATTTACTAAAACTCCCAAGAATTGGCCTTTATCATTTAAATTGTCCCATGTTTTGTTACCCTTTTCCCCTTCCTGGAAATGGCCCATCAAATTTACAAAATCCATCCCATCTTCCCTTCAAGGTCTGTCCATTACAAAGGGCACACTTTGGCCCAGAATACAGCCCTAAAGCCCCAGATCAGTATTCTTTCTGCTTTCTGAACTCCCACAGCTCCATGCACCTTATACTACTTGGTATTCTAGTCGTTTGAAGATTTTATTTATTCAAAAAAGAGAGAGAGAGAGAGAAGAGAGAGCATGAGCAGGGGGAGGGCCAAAGAAAGAGGGAGAGGGACAAGCAAAATCCCCGCTGAGTAGGGGGGGCTCCATCCCAGGACCCCAAGATCCTGACATGCGCTGAAGGCAGCTGCTTAACTGACTGAGCCACCCAGGCCCTGTAGTATTTTATATACTTGTCTTAACCTCCACCCCTCTACCCTACCTTTTTACTAAATCCGCAAACTCTTCCAAGGGAAGAGTGAAGAAAGAAGGAATGATTTCCTCATTTTATGTCAGTCCCACTTTAAGAAGCTTTTTATGATGAAAAAGTTCACCTGTGTAAGTTTTATATAAAGCAGAGGGAATTTATAATGAACACCTGTGTACAGGTCACCCAGCTTCAACAATTAGTAACCTATGAACTGTATTATTGCATCTGTACCTCCACTCCTTCTGCCTTCTAGCACCAGATTAAAGTAGATCCCAGACAACCTGTCATTTCATCCATAAACACTCCAACAGGAACCCCACTTTTTGCATTTCTGTGTTCCCTACAAAAGGAAGAGCATTTTCATCTGAATGCCCTACTACCGGGAGCACATCAGAAGATGATTTCGGAGGACCTACTGTGTGCCAGATATTGTGCTTGGCTCAGGAGGTTCTGTCTTGAGCTAAGGAGGTACAACAAGTGGATGTACCAAGCCACTATGTTCCAAACCAAGAATTGCTACAGTTCCAGAGAGGGAGGATGCGGTGCACGTGGGTACCCAGGAGTAGGAATAAAATTGCACTGACTGAATTGAGCTAAATCGGTTTTCTCTCAGGGAGACCCGGAGTTTGAAGAGGCCGTGAGACACGGGTTCTCCAGCAGGAGGCGCTGCAAAGGCGGGAGTGCGGTGGAGGTGGAGGTGCTCGCTCTGATGGGCTTCTGCAGGAGACCATAAGACAGCAACCGCGGGTGCAGACTGCAAGCAAAAACTCAGTTTAATAGGCAAGCAGGTCTCTGAGCGCCAGGGCCTGAGAGGGGCCCCAGGGTTCAGGTGTGGGGCAGAGGCGTGGAGGGAGCTGGGCAGGCTGAGCACCTGCTCCCCAGGTCATCTTAACGCTACCGGTTGCCCTTGATTGCCGCCAGTTCCTGCTCCAGAGTATCTCGGAGCAGGACACAGGACACAGCAAGGAAACACCTGTTTCCAACAAGAAAAAAGGTGGGAGGAAGCCCCCACCGGGCTTCCAACGACCTCTTATCGGATTTGCTCTCAAGAGCCTTGTGAAAGCGCGCCCAGAACGCCAGTGGAGATCATTTTTCAAAAAGAGCACTTTCTATTTCTTTCCCCCCATACTTTTCTTAAGCTGCAAACGTCCCTTAAAAAAAAAAAAAAAATGTCTTCTTTCCTCCGTGGGGTTTCCCGCTCCTCCCAGACTCCTTAAAGACCCCGCCTCGGTGCGGGCAGGGACCGCTACCACCCCCATTCCCAAATTTTGCGACTTGATTCGCTTCCGGAGTTTTCACTTCCTCAGCCCCCACCCGACCTACAGGTGGGGAGTGGAACTGGGGATGGGCAACAGAACAAAGAAACCAAGTAGCCCTAGTCCCGGGCCAGGCGCCCTTTCTGCAGTTTTCGACCAGCTGGGGAACAAGAAGGGCTCAGCAACGCATGAACCCCCAACTCTGGTCTCAAGCTACCTTCCAAAAGCAAGGAACCTGAAGACGCGTGGGAGGTGGGAGCTGCCCCCTCGCAGCCAACAGACCTCCACTCAGCAGGCCTGAGTGGCCGTGGGCGCCAACAGTCTCCACGCGCTGGGCTCCGTTATTTCATCAGCAGTTTCAGAAAAACCTGCCAAAAGCAGTTATGCCTCACTGCAATGTGTAGCTTTTTCCTGCCATTTTTTTTTTTTCATAATAAAAGAGGGAGTGAAGCTCGCTAGCTCTCTCCTCCCTCACCCCCTCCCTTCCAAAAAGAGCCAAATGGATTCAAGGGGGGAAGAAAACCCCACACACCAATCTCTGAGGGGATGCCAGTGAGGTGTGGCTTGTATTTAAATATCCAATATGTCAATGTAAGGGGAGTGGGTATGTATATAAAGTGCCGTTTGCATCTGATAGCTCGACGAAGCCAGCTATGAGAGGCCTAGGGAGATGGATGCGTAGGGGAAGCGCCACTTTGACTGCGAGCAAGGTCAGGAGCTCGCGGCCCCGCCGCTGAGAAGTTCCTTGGACGCGAACAGACGTCGACTGCGGCTAGGCAAAGCGCGGAGGGAGCGAGCGAGGGAGCGAGCGAGAGCAGCGGAGTCGCCCGCGCTCGCTGAGGGCAGAGGTAGTTCGCGCCCCGCGGCCCGGGCTCGGCCCCGCGCACCCTGCCATGGCGGAGGTGGGGGGGGTCTTCGCCTCCTTGGACTGGGATCTACACGGCTTCTCCTCCTCTCTGGGGAACGTGCCCTTAGCTGACTCCCCGGGCTTCCTGAACGAGCGCCTCGGCCAGATCGAGGGGAAGCTGCAGCGCGGCTCGCCCACAGACTTCGCCCACCTGAAGGGGATCCTGCGGCGCCGCCAGCTGTACTGCCGCACCGGCTTCCACCTGGAGATCTTCCCCAACGGCACAGTGCACGGCACCCGCCACGACCACAGCCGTTTCGGTGAGGACGCGGCCGGGAGGGACAGGAAGCCCGCGGACGGCTCTTTGGGGAGCCAATGGCTGGGGCTCCGGCTCGGGGCCCGCGCGGGCCGCCCCAGCCCTGTGCCGTCCGGGTCCGTCGAAGCGGGAGACAGCCAGGGACGCGGGCCAGGAGGGATCAGACGGCGCAAACTTGAGCCGCGCGGCGTCGGGGCGCCTGGGACCCTCAGACGCTCTCGGGAGGAGGCGGGGGCGCCTTGAGGTGCGGCCTCTCTTCGCCCCACTCCACCCTTCTTCCCTCCCCCGTAACCAGGGGATCATTCTGACCCGGGACGCTGCGCTTAGCGTGAAAGCAGGTGGAGCTGGAGAAGGGGTAGGAGCACCGGCCTCCCGCCCCGGGGAGGCCAGGGACGGTGGCTGGGAGCGGGGCCTCGCGGGCAGTGGGCTTGGCCGATTGTCTGCAGCGGAAGCCTTCCTGGGCTACGGAAGGGGTGGGCGGGCGGTCCGTGCAGGGATCGCTTTTGGCGGACGGGAGACTCGGCAGCCGGCAGCTGTGGCACCTGCCTGCCTCTGGCTTTCTCTGCCCAGGGTGGAGGCCGATCCCAGGCCGCAAGGCATGAGCTGGGTATTGGAGAAACTGGGGACGCCTCCCGCTGTCCATTCTGGAAGGGCACGACCCTAGGATAGCTTTTGCCTGGAAATACCTCTGGACTCCTTGCCTCACGGGGAGGAGATGGCCTGGGCCCGCTCCCAGCCCCAGAAACAGGTGTCTCCTGGGCCCAGGACCGGAAAGGCACAGCCTCCTGACAGGATTTTCTCGGCTCGACACCCGGCAGATTGTTGAGAAGGCATAGGGGCCTGTCTCACATTCAAAACATACTTGGTATAAACCTTGATGTGGGATGGAGATCATTAGGTTTCTAAACAAATGTGTTCATTCCTCAGTAATTTGGCCATTTTAATTTTCAATTTCCTATTCTCTACTAAACTGTAATTCAGGTGGTGTGACAGCTACCTTTACTTGGGAGATCCATCCCCCAATGCCCTCTACTTCTTCCCAAGAATCCTATGGCCAAAGGACACCTTCTATCCCTAAGCCAGTAGGGGGTTTTGCCAAACTTCAGGCATGATACCTGTTCCCTTCTTTAGCCTACCCTCCTCCCCCATTCTTCCCCCCCAAATCTCCCCCCCCAAATCTCCCCCATCCGCCTTTTCCCTGCCTTGCTACAGTGCATCTGGAGTGCATTGTAAAAGGGGGGGGCGGGGGCGGGGGGGGCGGTTTTCAGAGGCCAGTTCTTGGGCAAGGCCAAGCCTAGCAACCAACTTAAGGTCAGGGCTGGTCTTCCTTGCTGGGAGCAAGCAGGAACCCTAATGAGGTTTATGTCATCTTGGAAAAAGATGCTCACAGAGCTGGAGGACAGCGGGTTGTGTGTGAGGTGGGAGTAATGGAAGGGTGCAGGTGTCTGTATTAACTTTCAACAGGTCCTCCGAAGGGTGATGGGTGTGGTCAGGGAAGAGGGAGTATGAACTTGGCTCCTTTCCTTTCCATCACTCGTAACTTTGCAGTTCCCTTTTGTTCCTCAAAGGAATGGGACTCCCACCCTGGTCTCAGAACCTCCCAAAGCCTCCCAGAAATGGCCTAAAGATATTGGAGTAACTCATTCCTGATATGTAAAAAGAAAAATCGTGAAGTGATGGAGAAATGGCGGGGTGGGGAGCACAGCAGAGATGCAGAAACTATGAGCTTGGCTTCCAGCATCTAGTGTTTGTCTGACTCTGTGTCTAAGCTGAGCCCAATAACCTACAAGGTCAACATAAGTTAGTAATAGGCTTTTGGGATAAGTGGTCTTTAATTACCTCCCTAAGGACACATCTTGATTTCTTTTCATCTCTCAGCCCTGCTAAGAGTAAGTTTAAGGAGAAAGTGAAGGAAATAAAACTGGCAGGAGGAAGGGATGTTTTCATTGCCACTGCTTCATTTTTGGTTTTGCCTTTTAAAATAACACTGCCCGAGACCACCTCTGCACCACCTTTTCCCTTTCCTCCTTCCCTGGCTTCCTGGCAGTTCCATGTATTTCCTGTAAAGGAAATGATAACTAGTCAAAGCTGTCTCTTTGTAACCTTCCCAGCCGACTTTCAAACACACATTTAGTCTTTCTCCCTTTAGCTTTTGGCAGAGAGAGAGGTGGCGTTTGAGTTTGCTTACTCTCCTCCCTCCACATTTGAGTTAATCAACCAGGGTATTCAATAAATCGAAACTTTAACATTCCATAAGTGCTTTAGCAGTCCACATTCCAGCAGGGTAAAGTAGGCCAGACTTAAGATATAAAATATTATAGATTTCTGCTTGGGGGGAGGAGGTAGTCTCTAAAGGCCATGTAAAGTAAATAGCTATTTGTTGTAATTGGAGAGCAGGGCCCCTAAGGATTACCCTGGAATCCATGTGTTCAGAATGAGTCGAGTCGGGCTGAGCCCAAGAGCAGCCACGACTCCGAATAATAACCTGTTGGCATAGCCTCAGCTCTCCCTCCCCCCCACTCCCTCTGCAATCAGTAGTCAGGAGTATTTCTGTCTCTGCTTGGATGGTGGCATTTACACGGAGTTTGCAGGGGTACTGACATTCCTGAGGGGGCACCTGTGGACTGGCAGAACAGAGCTAGTGGGCCAGACTGGTGGAGAGGCCTCCCACCAGGTGTGATGGAGCAGGCTAAGGAAGCTGCTGTAGGTTTTGAGCAGTCTGGTTCTTATTTGTCGAGATGCCAAAGCAGCACTGTCTTAGCCCCAGAAGTCTGAAAGGATAACTGAGGGAGCCCAGGCAGGTCCTGGAATCAGATTCAAGGACGCATTAGCCAGCCATCTAGCGAAGTTCTGGAGCAGTGGAGCTCAGGACAGAACTGTTTTGACTGAGGCCGGGGGAAAAAAAGATGTAAGAAGAGTCTGGAGATTGTCAAGCGAGGCCGGAGCCTGAGGTGGGCAGGTCAGGATGAGGCACAGTGGGAGGGAGTGAGAGTACCAAGGACAAACTGGCACTTTGCTGTTAATAGTCCTCTCCAACTGTAACAGGGAAAATGTGAAAATGGCTCGTTTTCTCTCTCCCTTCATGCTGGCTGGGATTCAGGAGGTTTAGGAATATCTGTTCCATCGTCATGTGCAACTGGGTTCCCACAGTTTGAATCCAGCTAATAGGAAAGTTGGCAGAGGAAAATGATGCCCCAGACAGCCAGGCAGGGATGATTCCAGCTGTTGGAGACCCCTGTTATTGGACACAACCCAAGTGACTTCCTGTATGATCTGTCCTTTGGCATCAGGGTGAACAGAGAGTTGGAGAAGAACTGTGGTGACTCAAATGGCCACACCTCTTGTGTTTCATGATTTGTTCTCACACCAGGTCTTGGACGGTGAGATCACAAGCTGCCCTCTGCTACTTAATGAGCTCAGGATGGTCAGAGACATGAGATACTTGGGGAATGAGGGAACTAAGACTTGAAGCTCAGAAACGATTTGTCTAAGCAAAGGAAATACCCCAAGGCTCAAGCAGCTTGGTGTCTCTCAAAGTTTAGCACACAGAGCTGAAACAAGGACCCAGTTTCTTATTTCCCTGCCATACTGGCCACTCACCTTTGAACACACTCCTGTTTTTCCAGAGACCTCTTTAATCATAGTAGAACGAAAAATAGCACTCTCAGTGTGGTCTAAGGTGGAAAGGAGTGGGGCAGTCTCCTCCTTTTGGCCAGTTACTAGACCTCTATCCATGCAGCCTTTGATCACATTAGCTTTTTTGTTTCTTTGTCTCACATTAGCTTTTCAATAAGTTTTAATTTTTACTTGACTAGTTCTACATCAGCGTTTTAATATCATGCATCACCCATACTGAGCTTACCTTGTTCAGTCAAATCTCCCGATCATTGTTAGAGATGTTTTGCTAAGCCACGCCTTCCCATTCCAAAGGTGGGCTGACTTGTAGTTAATGAAAATGCATGGAAACACAAAAGAATAGTATGTGTTTTCAAGTAAATATACATGGTTGCTTGAAGTGGGGAGAAGGATGGGAGCAGAGTACAGAAATAAAAAGAAATAGATGAATATAAAACCCTTGCACAGGCCAATTATGATAATAGGCCCTAAGATACAGAGTATGATTAACTCAGCTGTCTGCACTTGAGGCTCACCATCCATTCCCCAACAAAACCCAAGCACAAAACATCTTGAGTAATCGGGACCAAAGCACAGGACTTTACATTTATTCTAATTAAGGCTTATTTTGTTGGAGTCAGCTCATTTTCCCATCCTCCTGAAATCTCTTTGGATTTTGATTGTGTCACCTTCTCAGCTGTACAGTTCCTGGAACAAGGGTAAGCGGCTCTCCTATGTCCTCTTACAAGTCATTTGTTAAAATGTTAAACAAGGCAGAACCAAAATCAGACATTTGCACAATGCAACTAATGGTTTTGATCCATTAAATCACTTCCTGCTTCACCCTTACTTGACACGAGCTATTTGCCTTCTGCCACCGTCTTGTGTCAGTTCCTTTTCCCAAAAGTCCTTTCCTGTATTATAGGAGTTAAGAACAGGCCGACTGAGAATAAAACCTAAGGGAGTTTGATGTCAGAGGCCATACAATGGCCACGGACCTTTGCATCCTTCAAAGACCTCCAAGTGAGCTGTGGAACCCCCCTAAAGCTGCCACATCCGCACATTCATCCACCAGCCCAAATCACTTCTCAGGAGACTAACCACTGGAGGTTTGAATCCAATTTCAGAATCAACCATTTATTTTTTTTATGTTTTTTTTTTCTTATTCCTATTCTTAAATTTTTTATTTTTTTTATAAACATATATTTTTATCCCCAGGGGTATAGGTCTGTGAATCACCAGGTTTACACACTTCACAGCACTCACCAAAGCACATACCCTCCCCAATGTCCATAATCCCACCCTCTTCTCCCAAACCCCCTCCCCCCAGCAACCCTCAGTTTGTTTTGTGAGATTAAGAGTCACTTATGGTTTGTCTCCCTCCCAATCCCATCTTGTTCATGGAGGCTTAAGTGGGTAGGAGAAGAATAAATCAACCATTTATTTTTTAAGTAGTCTTTAAGGATCCATTCTACTCCCTATGTAGATCACAGAAAATATTATTACCCTTAAGAATTGCATTTGGAGGGTAAGAAAAGCAACCAGATATGAGCTCATTTCATATCTTCAGATGCCTCTGTGAGTCAGTCATATCAAGTTTTGGTCTGTTCGGAAAACATGATTAGAAACCAGAATATCAAAGGGGAATCTTCTTGACCATTCTGTCTATAACTGTAGAGTAACAGATGTACTATCTTGGGACAAAACTGTAGTCCTCAGCACCACCAGGATTTAAGTCATGGGTCCTTTTTCCCTCTTGGAAGTTGATTTCTTTCTTTCTCCGGCTGCTGCTGGGTACATGAAAACATTTTCAACTCCTCACCTCTAACCTTGTCAGCTAGAGGGATGTTTCTGAATGTCTTCCCAACTTTCCCCTTAAAGTTGCAACATCTAAGATCAGTGTCAAGTCCAGTACTACCTGCCAACTGTGTGCCATGGATAAACTCAAAATTCTAAAGAGACAAGAGGAAACTGACAGGCTTGTCAGCCTGAGACTGCCCTGGCTGAGAGTGTATTTTAGGAGAAAGCTCTCGCCAGGCCCTGTTTTTTTGCCTTCTGCCTTAAGAGGGAGACACAGACTTAGTGAGTGGACTGTATGGCCTTTGTTAGAGTCAGCCATGGGTAGTTGACAGTCTCATGTGGCTTTAAAGACCTGGGAGCTAAGAGGGTGCAAAACAAATGCAGCCTAGAGGACAACAAGGAACGCTGTGTGCTCTGTGGGAGAGGGAAGTGACTTTGCGAAGATACAGAAATCTAGCTACATTCTTCCATTTTGAAAGCTCCCCTCCCATTACTCGAAATGATGGTATTAAATAGTACCTTGTAATTATGGAACTTTCATAGCCACAGCCTGCCCCTGGTCTCTTCCTCGTAATGTCTCTGAGTGTTGAGTAAGAGATTGTTTCACCCATCTCACACAGGGAAAAACTGAGGCCCAGAAAGACTGGGTATATTTTCTGAGGTTCCATCCTTGCTTCAAAAGATGGTTTCATAAGGTAACTCACCGAAGGCATACAGGGCTGCCTCCAGTTGGGGATCAATGACTGGTAGCTCACGTCACCTGGACAGCTCCCTCTGAGCTCAACATCGCTAATAGAAATGGCATTCAATTTTTTGCTCTAGGAATCCTGGAGTTTATCAGCCTGGCTGTAGGCTTGATCAGCATCCGGGGAGTGGACTCTGGCCTGTACTTAGGAATGAATGAGCGAGGAGAACTCTATGGGTCGGTAAGTTGAAGGTTTTCTTTTCATCAGAGGCTATCACCACCAGTGTTTGGACTATGTAAGGCAAAAACATAAAACACTGACCTAGCACATGAAATACTTCTATCAACTGTGAGGGATCAGTGCCTTACAGGAGCTTGCTGTGTAACACTCTCACTCCTTCTGTTCCCAACAAAACATAAGCTTCTCTGTGGCAACTTTGCTTTCACCTCTTCCATTAGACAGCCAGCCAGCCTGGCGATAACCATAAACTGTGCTGGTTTGTCAACCAGATGGTGAGGGCTTGGGGCATTTACACTCCTGAGGGGCACCTCGGAATTTTAACGAGTACTTGGAGGAGTGGCAGACAAGCTGGCACAAAAATTGGCAGTGGAAGCACTGGCCCTCAGATTGAGATTCTGAGATTGAAACCATAGTCCCTGACTTCCAGACTGCTTCAGCTGAATCCCAGAGGCCAAATGAAACACACAAATGAAGAGTGAAGGTTCTAGGACCTGGTGACAGCCCTAAGTCCCCAGCTAGGATGGTGTTGGCTGCAATACATGTTCTCTATTCTGGAAGCTAGCCTAGAGCTGGGGAATGGTGAGTGGCTTCACTGATCTTAACCCTTTCAGGGGATCCTAACTCCTGGGTTTGTCTTTTGAGTCCCTGAGCATGCTTTCTGGCTGCCTGCACCCCAGGAAATCAGAGCACGTTTTTCCCTGATACCTAAGAGATAGGCCTGACCCCAGCACTCAGTATTGGCCACCCCAGCAAGTAGTATGCCAGCTGGATCAAGTGTGAGAAGGGACAAAGACAAGAGACCTGCCTTAGGAGCTGCTAGCTTGCGGCAGCTAGATTGGAGGAACTTTTCAAAGAGATCTTTCCAACAGACAGGCCTGAGACCCCTCATTAGGAGAGATCATAACTCACCTCCTATGGAGCTTTAGATGGATCCCAGGCCTTTGCCTGTTAGTTCGCGTGGTTGACTATAATCTCAGTGGATTTGACATTGTTTGCCCAAAGTAGGGAGAAAATTCGGGTGCCAAAGGAGCATTAGTAGGCCATCGCAGAAATTCCCAGGCTCAGAGAGCCCAGCGAGGCCATCTCCTTCAGTCTCCTGCCTTCAGGAGAGATCTCACCTGAAACATTCCTGTGCGGTTCCCATAAGAGGATGAAGGCCATACAGACAGGACTGTTTTGTGCTATTTGGAAAGAAGATGCCTTGAGAATACTGGGAGATGGGATGGAAATTTTCAAATATCAATGTCCTATTGCTATTTCAGCAATCTGGGATGGGAGAAATCATCATCTAATAGGCTCTGCTTTATTTTCTCACCCTCACAGAAGAAGCTGACACGTGAATGTGTGTTCCGGGAACAATTTGAAGAAAACTGGTACAACACCTATGCTTCCACCTTGTACAAACACTTGGACTCGGAGAGACAGTATTATGTGGCCTTGAATAAAGATGGCTCACCCCGGGAGGGATACAGGACTAAACGACACCAGAAATTCACTCACTTTTTGCCCAGGCCAGTAGATCCTTCTAAGTTGCCCTCCATGTCCAGAGACCTCTTCCGCTATAGGTAATGGAACCCTAGTGTGACCTTTGTGACCCCTGTACTCTAGGGCCACAGTTGTCTCCACAAGCACCATACTCATAGCTTCTCAATCCTCTTTCCTACCAGTTTAGATAACAGAGGAGCACTTCCTGTTCAACTAGATCCAGCTGTTCTCTTGTTCAAAGTGTATATCAAGGATGGGTCATTTGGGGGAGGGAAATGGGTGGAGGGGGTGGGCTAGAGGGAATCTTGTATATACTATTTCCTTTACTTGTGTTCTTCCCCCTGAGGTGGCACAAGAAAGAATGGGGGCCCTTGCCAAGGGCCAGGGTTATCTTGCCCTACAATCTACCCAAATACTTTGACAATGGGTAAATGAAAGACTGAGGAATCTGCCATGGATGCTATATACAGAGCCTTGGGAAAGTCTCATTAAAAGCCTTGGGGCTGTGACCTGATGCAGGCCATCCCTGCATTGGCTCTGGAGATTTCTCACCTGTCCTGACATGCAGTTTTCTTGCTGTTAGAAGTGGGAGATGGGGTAGGCTGGGAGAAAATGGTATTAAAATGTAAGCATGGATACTATGCATATGGACAAACTATTTATGAAATGTATATGCTATTTATTTTATATATTTATTTATTTCAAAATAATTTTATTTTTAATGAGAGATGCTATGACTGGATTTTCATCAGAAAGAACAAGGTCCTACTGAAATAGGATAAATGAGTTATTAAAGGCTTTTATTGGCAATAAAATTTTATATTGTAACCATGGTCTAATTCCACTGAGTTGTACATTTAGTAGGATCAGAAGGTTGGTTAGCTTCTCTCTCCAACTTATTAGAATCTCCTGATGTGAGCATCACACTACTTCACCTAGATGACCCATCACCAACCACACTAGCATTATTTAGGGGACTTATCTGAAGTCTTTTCTGGTTCTGTGACTTTTTTTGTTTGTTTGCTGCTTTTTTTATTATGTTCAGTTAACCACCATACAGTACATCATTGGCTTTTGATACAGTGTTCAGTGATTCATTAGTTGTGTATAACACCCAGTACTCATCACAACACATGCCTTCCTTAATACCCACCACCTGGCTACCCCGTTCCTCCACCCCTTCCTTTCTGTAACCCTCAGTTTGTTTCCCAGAGTCCACAGTCTCTCATGGTTTGTCTCTCTTTCTGACATCTCCCCCTTCAGTTTTCCCTCTCTTCCCCTATGGTCCTCCACGCTATTCCTTATGTTCCACATATGAGTGAAACTATATGATAATTGTCTTTCTCTGCTTGACTTACTTCACTCAGCATGATCCCCTCCAGTTCCATCCAAGTCTAAGAAAATGATGGGTAGTCATCCTTTCTGACAGCTGAGTAATATTCCATTGTATATATGAACCCCATCTTTATCCATTCATCTGTTTGAAGGTCATCTCGGCTCCTTCCACAGTTTGGCAATTGTGAACATTGTTGCTATGACTTTAAACTTAGTGATGAGTCAAAGCTTCAGGAAGGCCTGGACCAATGGCTCTCACAGAAGCTCCTACTTGTGCTTATGACAAGGCAAAGAAGAGCCCTTCTTTGGGATTTGGTTAGGGATCAAAGCCTGAAGGTCTTATGAAGATATGAAGATGGAGGGATACCTACTTTTTTGAACTAGTCAACTTCCCTTCTGGAAGCATTCTCCCACTCCCTCTCCAACCCCTTATCTCCACCCCCCTCCCAGTGCTTCTCCTAGAGAGTTTTGGGAAGCTGTTAACACACTTCCCTAAAGTACCCTAGACCTGCCAAATCAGAAACTCTGGGCAGGGGTTGAGGCCCAGAAATCTGCATGTTCACAGGCCTCCCAGGGGATTCATTTGCAGGATAAATTTTGAAACTTAGTGTCCTAAAGGAATGGTTTTCAAAAAGAATTCTTTTGCAGATGAATAGCTGATAAATAAAGTTTTGGGATAACTTTTGTCCATAAAACAAAAATAGAGTTGCTTTAGTTCAAATGGAGTTGGCATTCCTGGAACTCCCTCTTCTCTCCAGAGGAGCCCCTGAGATATCTTGGTTAAAGATCCCTAGCCTCTTTACTGATATTTACTCAGATAGGAACATGAGGTTATTTGAACTTTCAAAGCATATGCTGTCAGGAAAAAACAGCCAAGGGAGGAAAAGTCCCATTGAGTACTTGGACACCAGAAAGGACTGGCAGGAAAGGGTTTTAGGTTTAGGCTAGCTCCTTCTGACACTCCTCAGTCACATCATGCAGGCATCCACTGTTTTTCCAGCTGATTGTGGGGACAAAACAAATAGCTTAGGTAGCAGCTCACTTAAAAATCATAAAGTCTAAAGGCTCATACAAATCTAAGTACTTAAGAGAAACCACACAGAAGAGCATATATACATGAGATAGCATGTAAGGTTATATGATAAAAAAGTGCTAAGTTGCGTGATTATGTATGATCATAGATTAGAATGCTTACCAATGGATCCACCAAGATGAAGATCTCACAGGGCTAGGGCGAGTAGGGAAAGTTTCCTGAAAGGGGTCATGCCAGCTATGAAGAACCAACACAATTTGGAGAGGCAAAGAGGCTGATGGCATGTCCCTGTTAAGCTGCAGGGATGAGACATGACCTCTAGAGGTCTCTAGAATAAGGGTAAACATCAGCAGTGTGATGTTTTTATCACATTTTTAATGAACATCGCACTTTTTTTTTTAAGATTTTTATTTATTTATTTGACAGAGATCACAAGCAGGCAGGGAGGGAGGCAGGCAGAGAGAGGAGGAAGCAGGCTCTCTGCAGGGCAGAGAGCCCAATGCGGGGCTCAATCCCAGGACTCTGGGATCGTGACCTGAGCCGAAGGCAGAGGCTTTAACCCACTGAGTCACCCAGGTGCCCCCTTCATTTTTTAAACCAAAATTTTACCTGTATTATCTGTGGTCAGCTACCTATAACTTTTGATACACAGCCACAACTTCTGAGGACTTGTGAGATCAATGGAATCTGTTTGGACCAATAGCAAGCAGGCACTTACTTCCCTGTGAGTGAGGCCAGTGTTACTATAGTAAGGTACTTGACATGAGCCTGGCAAAGCCACAGCATGATATTACAGGGCAGAATCTGTAAGGAAAATGCCACTGTGATGAAAAAGGTAAAGGCTCCAAATCTTAGGGTTAGCCCTTACCTTTGTCCTCTCAATGGAAGTACAGTGGAAAAGATTAGAATGGTGTAGGGTCCCAAGATCCAGGGTTCCAGGAGTTCATAGGGGAGGCATTCTTGGTATTGAACTTTAGGAATAACAGTGAATGGGGCAGATGACTGGAAAATGTCAATGGGCAGCTGTTCTCATTTTCAAAAATATGGTAACTAACATATGTAATTTAGAAAAAAAACGTTTCTGTAAGCTAAAAATTTTAAAAATAAGTTGAGAGCTAAAAAAAAAAGATGGGAAAGGTAAATTCTGGAAATGGAAATGTAAGATAGATGACCTATTAGCATGAGATCAATTGACAGCTGATTGACACCAGTTTAGAGCTGATTGCTCTAAAGTGCAAAAGTAGATCTTTTGTGCTGACCAAGAGGGAATTTTAGAGTAGTAAACTCTAGACCTTTGGTTTTGAGTGAAAATATGTTCAGAGACCATTTCTAATTCATCTTTGCATCCTCTCCCAGTGTTTAGGGTATTCCTGGAACAAAACAAACACTTAGGAAATGTTTGTTGGAATAGACACATGATGAGTTGAAAAGATGAATGAGTAAATGAATGAATGGACAAAGACATAGACACCTTTTGTAAGTGTGTGTGTGATACAAATGCAGGGCTAGAGAGAGAAAATACATTATATAACAGAATCATCTGAAGTGATGTTAAGTCCAAGTATACTTACATGGGCACTATGACAAACTACAGGGTGTCTCAGAAGAGGTAGTGAATTCCCTGTCACTCGAAGGGTTTAAGCAGAAGTTAGACAACCTCTTCACAAGGATTTAGAGGGGTTGGGGTGAATACCAGATTAAAATGCCAGAATGTGGCATTAGTTACTGATTCTATATTCCCCAGACCCCCAGATTTGTCATGAACACCAATAGTGCTCCAAGGAAGAGTATATAAAAGACCCCGCTAGGAGTGCTACCCAACTGCTATTCCATGCAAAACAAAACAAAATCAAAACCCACATTTGGGGTTCACAAGTTCCTTAAAGGTCCATGGAATTTTCCCTGAAATTGAACTCTCAAAATAATACGCCAATTTTTATGTGTATGTACATTTAACCTTTCATTGGTTATTGGAAAATCTCACTAGAGAATCTCAAAGATTCTCCCAAAATGTTAGGAACAACTACTCCAGGAGTTTCCACAGCCTCAAAGCATAAGAACTGGTGGCCCCTTGGCCACTGTGATCCTCCAGTGAAAACCTTGATAGAGGCTTTAGGTTTTTTCTTTCAAAGATGTACATTTTATGTGTGAAACCTTTGACTCCTGTCTTCTAAGAGATAGCTTCCAAGTTTGGTGACAGGGAGGTGGAAGCAAGGGGAGGAAAGAGCTAAGGGACAGCTTAACTCCTCCCATGTTTCTGAAAATACCTCAAGCCGGGACCAGCCCATACAACATTCCCAATAGCAACCAGACTCCCCTTCCCCACCCTGCACATCTTACCTTTCAACAGCACTGCCACAGCTAAATGTTACTCATGCTCAAAAAACAAGCAGAGACTGAACCCACCAGGCCCAGACACAAAGAGCTTATCAGAGCCATCAAAGCAGACTCCTTCCCAGAAGGAATTTAATAAAACTCGAAATAATAGAAGAATTTGAATTTATCTATCTTCAAGTCACTGCGGTGCTCAGCCACCAAATCCTTGGCTGCATGGTCAGAAATCCAGCAGGGTCAGAGTTCTAGTGGGACCACAGGTTACATGGGCTCAGTCCAAGTTGCCTGGACTACAGAGCTAACCTTCTGCTGAAGAGGCCGGTCCTTGGGGACTGCTTTCTCTCTGTGGAGTCATTGGAGCTACATAGCCTTTCCCCAGCACTTCAAGAATAGGGATCTTTTGAGGAGGAATGTGAGAGGGAGAAGGGGGCCAGAGAGAAGATATCCTCTCCTTTGGAATGACATGTTCCTCATTTGTCATTTAATTCCTTTGCTCTGCAGAAGAATCAGTACATTCTTAGAGCTCCCTCTGTTCTCAGGAGAAAACGGAAGACCTTCCTAATAGGTCTGTCTATTCCAGGGCTCTGATGGCAATTGCAGAGATACCCAGTTATCTCCTTGATCCTCAATAGTCTCTCTCCACCCTTCCACCCCAGCATAGGCTGTTTCCCCCCCTGCATCTGTTTCCAATTCCCAGAAGAGGTACGGGATCAGCGCTGTTCTTTATCTTTGGCAATGAAGCCAAAGACACAGATAACATGTTCTTCAGATCCTGGAGTCAGACCAACCTTGTTTTGTATCCACATTCCTTTACTTCCTAACTCTTTGATCCCAAATTCATCATCCATTCATGAACAGATATTTACTGAGCTCTTATTATGTCCTTAAAAATACAGAATAAGACATAGTCTATTTGGAACAGGTTCCAGAAAGCAAGACGGTACATGAGACAGTCATGCCATACAAATGTTGGCTTTCTACATAGAACATATAAAGAGAGTGCCTACCAGGAAACTCCATCTTTGAATGAACCCAATGTAAAGGAAACCAGCAGAATCTCTCAGCCCTCACCCTACTTCTGCTTTAATTATATTTTAGCAGTGCATCCTAGGGTTCCAGGATCTTCCCTTCTCTAGGCTCCCATAACAGCACCATGAACAGTATCACCCAAGTCCCACATATCCAGAACCCCTTATCTTCATTTCTCTTCCTTATAGTTGTGTCCAGTCCCCTTTAACGTTCCATACACTAAAATAAACCCCTGTGGGCAGATGCATGCTTGCCTTGCCAGTTTCTAATTTTACTGCATCTCACCAGTTGCAAAGGCTCTAAGTTTCTAAAACTCATAACATCACCCTAACCTCACCTAACACTGTGTGCTATAGATTTCCCCAGGTATACCCCTTGGGCTATTATGCCACACCCAATAGGTCCCAGAACTCTCCTGCAATATAAACCCAGAGTATAGTCTCCTCAAAATAAAATCTGAGTATTATGGATCTCCCTAGTTAGTTACAGGATAAGTTAGCCCCCACCTAAAGCCCCATCCAACTCTAGTTTAAAGTGCTCACTTTCTCTGCTTCTGCTCCTGGAGTGCCCACACTGCTTAAGAAAATTATGAAAACTGGTTCATTAGATAGCTCCACTACAAAATAGTCTTGTCAACCTCATATGGACCAGCCCTTTTCTGCTTGACAACCCTTTTATTCATTTAGTTTTGATTCTGTCTGGCATTCACCATAGCTCATCATAAAAATCCCTAACACTTAAACACCTTGTATTGACTCAGTGTTAACCAAACTCTGCTCAGCAACTGGTGTAATTATCTAAAAATACAGACTCCTGGGCTCTATTGGGACTTCCTAAAAACTGAGAGGTTTGTGGGGTGCCTGGGTGGCGTGGTGGGTTAGGCCGCTGCCTTTGGCTCAGGTCATGATCTCGGGGTCCTGGGATCGAGTCCCACATCGGGTTCTCTGCTCGGCGGGGAGCCTGCTTCCCTCTCTCTCTCTCTCTCTGCCGGCCTCTCTGTCTACTTGTGGTCTCTCTCTGTGAAATAAATAAATAAAATCTTTAAAAAAAAAAACTGAGAGGTTTGATTATCTATGTCAATGGTTTTCAAATTTTTTATTCTGGAGAATCTTTACACACTTAGAAACTATTGAAGACCTCCAAGAGCTTTTGTTTATGTGGGTTATAGTTATTGGTATTTAACATATTAGAAACTCAAATTTTTTTAATTTCAAATTTTTTACTATCTAATAATTCATTTAAAATAACAGTAAACCCATTTATATCAATATAAATCACATGTTAATGAAAAATAACTACATTCTAAATAATTTAGTGAATGGTATTATTTTCCAAACATCTTTGACATCTCCCTTAATAGAAGACAGCTGGATTCTTATATCTGCTTCTGCTTTCAATCTATTGCTATGTGTTCTTTTGGCTAAAGTATAAGAAGAAAATTTGGCATCTCCTAGATCTGTACTTAGAAAAGAAGGGAACCCACAACCACCCCCAGAGTCCTTAGACCAAACTTTGAGAATCACTGATCTGTATATTTAGCAAGTCGCCAAGTAATTCTTGTCATGAGAATAGGTGGTAAACATTGTATTAGTTCATGTGAAAAAATATAAATTTCCATTTGTCTCCAGCGCTCAGCCCCAGCCTGTTCTGGGTCAGACACTCTCTGGTTTCTGTAGATGAACCCCCCTCCAATGTTTTATTGAGATCCACCCCATCTAGGGGCACCTGGGTGGCTTAGTGCGTTAAAGCCTCTGCCTTTGGCTCAGGTCATGATCTCAGGATCCTGGGATCGAGCCCCGAATGGGCTCTCGGCTTAGGGGGGAGCCTACTTGCCCCTCTTTCTCTGCCTGCCTCTCTGCCTACTTGTGATCTCTGTCTGTCAAATAAATAAATAAAATCTTTAGAAAAAAAAAAGACCTGTGACTTCCCATAAATCATTTTTTGGTATGTTTAGTTCTGCTTTTCTCTTTTATTTACTTTTAAAAAATATTTATTTGACACTGAGAGATCACAAGTAGGCAGAGAGGCAGGCAGAGAGAGAGAGGAGGAAGCAGGCTCCCCGCCGAGCAGAGAGTCCGATGCGGGGCTCAATCCCAGAACCCTGAGATCATGAACTGAGCTGAAGGCAGAGGCTTAACCCACTGAGCCACCCAGGTGCCCCCTGCTTTTCTCTTTTAAAGAAAACATTTTTTTTTATTTTTAATGTGATACAATATATATAACAAAATTTGCCATTTTAACCTGTTTTTAAAGATTTATTTATTTACCTATTTATTTATTTATTTATTTATTTATTTGAGAGAGAGAGAGCATGTGAACAGAAGGGGCAGAGCATGGAGCTTGATGCAAGGCTTGATCTTATGACCCTGAGATCACAACCTGAGCTGAAACCAAGAGTCATATGCTCAACTGACTGCGCCACCCAGGTGTGCCACAATTTTAACTATTTTTAAGTGTACAATTCAGTTAGTATTCTGTTCACAATGTTATGCAGTCATCACCACTATCTATTTCCAAAACCTTTCATCACCCCCAAAACCCTGAAACCGTTAAGGACAAACTTCCCATTACCTCCTTGCGGTTCCTGGTAACCCTTAATCTACTTATCTCCATGGATTTTCCTTTTCTGAACATTTCACATAAATCAAATCATACAATATGTGGTCTTTTGTGACTGACTTTTTTCATGTAGCACAATGTTTTGAAGGTTCATCCATATTGTATCATGTGTCAGTACTGCATTTCTTTATATCACTGAATACTACTTCATACTATGGATATACCATATTTTGTTTATCCATTCATCAGTTGATGGACATTTGTATTATTTTTACTTTGAGGCTATTATGAATAATGCTGCTATGAACATTTGTACACAAGTCTTTGTGTGAACACATGTTTTCATTTCTTTTGGATATATACTTAGGAGTAGAATTGCTGGGTTCTATGGCACCTCTAGGGTCAACCATCTGAGAAGATACCGAACATTTTTTCAAAGAGGTTATATCATGTCACATTCCCACCAGCAATATATGAGGGTTCCAATTTATGCACATCCTCACTATCACTTGTTATTTTCCAACTTCTTTATTGTAGCCATCCTAGTAGGTGTGAAGTGGTATCTCACTATAGTTTTTATTTGCAGTTTTCTGATGACTAATGATGTTAAGCAATTTTTCATGTGCTTATTGCCCATTTGTGTATCTTCCTTGGAGAAATGTCTGTTCAGAGTCATTGCCCATTTTTTAAATTGAGTTATATGTCTTTTTATTATTGAATTATAAGATTTCTTTATATGGCTGGACACAACTATATGGTATGAGGTAGAGCTCCAACTTCATGTTGCATGTTATATGCCCAGATGTTTTGGCATTACACCATTTGTTAAAAAAAAAAAACAAAAAACAAAACAAAAAACCCCAACTATACCCTCCCCATTGAATAGTCTTGGCGCTCTTACTGATGGTCATTTCACCAAAGATGTATGGGTTTTCTTCTGCATTCTCAGTTCTAAACATTGATCTATATGTCCATCCTCATGATGATACCACACAACCATGATTACGTAGATTTGTAGTAAGTTTTGAATCAGGATGTGGGAGTCTCCAACTGTTCTTTTTCAAGACTGTTTTAACTACTTCGGCTCATTTTCAATTCTATATAAATTTTAGGATTAATTTGTCAATTTATACAAAGAAGCCTTCTGGGTTTTGATAGAGATGGCATTGGATCTTTCAGATAAATTTAGGGAGAATTGCCATTGTGATAATATTAAGTCTTCTTGTCCCTGAACACAAGATGTCTTTCCATTTATTTAGGTCTCCTTTAATTTCTTTCTAGAAAGCTTTAGATTCATTTTTCCTTTCCTCCTCTTTCAGAGAGTGTTCCTTTTTCTCTGAAAGCTATATCCTTACTTTGTACATTTGATTCCAACTCTGCCACACAGCCTTTTCTTTGCAATGTGTACAAATTTCTCTAATTCTTGAAGAACTTACTAAACATACAAGTAAAGGATGAAACTATTAAGGAAAATATCAGGAAGTTTATAAACTCCTAAATATAAAAAATAATTAATAAAATTAAAAGGTAAAAAGAAAACTTTCGGGAAACATTTGCCACAGACTACAAAAACTTATTACCTTTAGGGGTGCCTGAGTGGCACAGTCAGTTAAGCATCTGACTCTTGGTTTTGACTCAGTTCATGATCTCAGGGTCATGAGATTCCACCCTGTGTTGGGCTCTGCACTCTGCATGGAGTCTGCTTGAGACTCTCTTTTCCTCTCCCCCGACCTGCTCCCTGCCCACCATTCTCTCTCCTTAAATAAATGAATAAACCTTTAAATATACTTAATATAACATCCTCACAAATATGTAATAAAAACACCAAGCCCCAATAGAATATGGCCCAAGAACATAGGCAATTCACAAAAGAAGATATATAACTTGAAAAGACATCAGCGATGTACTTAAACCTCAAAAACAATTAATGAAATATGAAACAATAAAATATATCTTTCTTATTATATTGACAAAGTTTTTAAAAATACGTTAATACTCAAAACCACAGTAAAGGTAGGGACCTAGGTTCAGTCATATACTGCTATTGGGTGAATACTGATGCTGTAACCTGATAATATAAATCAAGAAATTTTAAAATGTCTATGCCTTCTGATCCAGTAAATCAACTTCTAATAATTCAAAGACTTATACATGAAGATGCTCATTGCAACATTATGTATAAAGGCAAAAAACAAAACAAAACCCTGACTTTCCAACAATAGAAGAATGGCTGTAAGTTATGATACATCACTATGATTATGCAATCCATTTAAAATGAGGTTGATAACATCACTACTTATCAGAGAAATGCAAATTAAAACCACAATGAGATATCACAATGAGCTATTATCTTACACCTGTCAGAATGGCTAAAATCAAACCCACAAGAAAAACCAAGTGTTGGTGAGGATATGGGAAAAAAGGAACCCTTGTGCTCTATTGGTGGGAACACAAACTGATGCAGTCACTGTGGAAAACAGTAAGGAGGTTCCTCAAAAAATTAAAAATGGAACTACTATATGATCCAGTAGTATCATACTACTGAGTATCATACTACTATATGATCCAGTAGTATCATACTACTGAGTATTTATCCAAATAATATGAAAACCCTAGTTCAAAAGGATATATGCACCCCTATGTTTATTACGGCATTATTTATGATAGCCAAATTGTGGAAGCTACCCAAGTGTTCATCAATAGATGAATTGATAAAAAAAAATATGGTGTATGTGTACAATGGATTATTATTCAGCCACAAAGAAGAATGAAATCTTACCATTTGCAACAGCATAGATGGATCCAGAAAGCATAATGCTAAGCAAAATTAGTCTGTCACAGTAAGACAAACACCATATGATTTCACATATACCTGGATTCTAAGAAACAGAATAAATGAACAAAGAAAAAAAAAAGACAAACCAAGAAACAAACTCTTAATTACAGAGAACAAACTCATGGTTACCAGAGTGGAGGTGCATGTGGGATGTGTAAAATAGGTGAAGGAAATTAAAAGTACACTTACCTTGATGAGCACTGAGTAATATATAGAATTGTTCAATCACTATATTGTATAACTTAAGTTAATTTAACACTGTATGTTAACTATACTGGAAAAGAAAGAAGGGAAAGGAAAAAGGAGGAAAGGAAAGAGAGAGATAGAGAGAAGGAAGGGTGAAAGAAAGAAAGAAAAGAGAAGAGAGAGGGAAGGAAGGAAGGAAAGTAAAAATGGAAGGAAGAGAGGAAGAAGATGTAGAATAGGGACGATGGTGGAGTAAGAGGACTCTAGGTTCACCTTGTCCGACATTTACAACTAGATATCACTCACATCCTTGTAAATAAACCAGAGAGAGATCTGAAGACTTGCAGAACAAACTCCACAACTAAATAAAGAAGTTACATCTGAGTGGCTAAGAAGGGGAGAAACAGTGTTGGGGAGCTGCCCGCAGGAGAGAAGGAGTTGTGGGTGAAGAGGGAGGAAAGAAATGGTTCCTCTCACCAGTGAACCCACATGGGAGACAAATCTCCATAATATCTGGCTTTGAAAATCAGAGAAGCTGCATTCTGTGAGTTTGTATAACCAGCAGGACTTGGGGCCTAGAGCTTTAACTGGAAAGCCCAGAGGGTGAGATAGCTGGGTCCCCACCCTTAAAGAGAATGATGGGCATCAAGGAGGGCATGAGGGCACGCAATGCAATGAGCACTCGGAGTTATGTGCAACTGATGAATTATTGAATACTACATCTGAAACTAATGATGTACTATAAGTTGGCTGATTGAATTTAAATTAAAAAGTGTTCTTTCATAGAAAAAAATTTTAAAGACAGCTGCCCTCAGAGAAGCAGCATAGAAACAGCAGTTTTCACAACACCTGGGACAAACAGGAGGAAGATCTGTTTATACTGATTTCAGTGTGTGTTGGGGGATTCTCCAGGAAAAAAGAGGATGGCAGGTGCCATTTTCCTCCCCCACCCCAAACATAAATACAGACCCACCTGCTGAAAGCAGCACTGCACAGACACTTACTACCTAACCTGCTAGCAGTGCACCCCACCAATGCATTCTCCCAAAGACTTGCCCACTCCAAGGCTGCTGGCCTCAGCCCTGGGATAACCACAAATTTTGCTAACACCACCATCCTGCCCCCGGCCCTCCTGTGGGTGTGCCACCTCACAGTCACCCTGCCTGTTTCCCACTAACACTACAGAGAGCAAGCACACTTACAGCAGGCAGCGAACCAGTGCAGAAATCTAGATGGAAAGAAAAAGTAACTCAGACACAACAGCAAGATGCCAACAACACATGTAGGAGACTCACCTGGAATGTCAGTATCTGGTGAACAGGAGACACCACACTGCAGGGCATGACAGAAATCTTCCTCTTAAAGCCACTACTTCCAAGAGTAGAAGATTCAGCTGACTTTCCTAACACAGAAACAGACACAGACAGGTAGACAAAATGATGATACAGGAGAAATATGTCCCAAATGAAAGAAGTGGACAAAACCACAGCAGTACATCTAAGCAAATAGTACATCTAAGCAAAGGAAATAATATGCCTCACCAGAGAATTTAAAGTATTGATCATAAAGATACGCATTGGACTTCAGAAAAGGACATCAGTGAAACCCTTGACAAAAAAAGATTAAAAATAACATTGTAGATGAAGAACTTAATGAATGAAATTAAAAATACAATAGATGGAATACACAGTAGGCTACAGGAAGCAGAGGACTGTATCAATGATCTGGCGATAAGTAATGGAAAGCAGTAAGATGAACAGAGGAGAGACAAACAAGGCATAATGAGAATAGCCTTAGAGAACTCAGTGACACCATCAAGTGTAATAACATTCATATTACAGGAATCTCAGAAGGAGAACAGAGAGAAGTGTGGGGCATAAAATGTCTTTTAAGAAATAGTAGCTGGGATTTTTGTGAAGCGGCGAAAGAGGTGGTGGCTGCAGTGGGCTCTGGGAAGCCGTTCGGGCTGGGGCTGTCGGCCGCGGGGCGGAGGCACTCGCGCGGGGGGTAACTCGGGTCTGGGTTCGGGTGCCGCGCAGCTCTCCCCGTCTAAAAGTTGGTTTTAATTGGTTGCCCACAGGATTGACTTGGCCTCTACTTCTTGTTAAGAAAATACATCTCTTGTTTTATCAGGTGTGTGTGGTTTCAGCGCAGCATGGCTGTGGTCATCCGTTTGCAAGGTCTCCCAATTGTGGCGGGGACCATGGACATTCGCCACTTCT